>NC_086109.1:51411657-52611657 GCF_963921235.1 Mobula hypostoma
ACATCTCAGAATCATGTGGGAAGTTAACCTAAGGTGTTTCCATTAGGTTTGCAGTAAGTACTTTGGTGTAAAATTGAAATGTATACTACTTGTACTGTCAAAGCATTGCATGCACTGAGAAAACAACTTTTTTGTCTTACACTGCAGTGGCATGAAACCACTTTCAGACATCTCAGAATCATGTGGGAAGTTAACCTAAGGTGTTTCCATTAGTTTGCAGTAAGTACTTTGGTGTAAAATTAAAATGTATACTACTTGTATTGTCAAAGCATTGTATGCACTGAGAAAACAACTTTTTTGTCTTACACTGCAGTGGCATGAAACCACTTTCAGACATCTCAGAATCATGTGGGAAGTTAACCTGAGGTGTTTCCATTAGGTTTGCAGTAAGTACTTTGGTGTAAAATTGAAATGTATACTACCTGTACTGTCAAAGCATTGCATGCACTGAGAAAACAACTTTTTTGTCTTACACTGCAGTGGCATGAAACCACTTTCAGACATCTCAGAATCATGTGGGAAGTTAACCTGAGGTGTTTCCATTAGGTTTGCAGTAAGTACTTTGGTGTAAAATTGAAATGTATACTACCTGTACTGTCAAAGCATTGCATGCACTGAGAAAACAACTTTTTTGTCTTACACTGCAGTGGCATGAAACCACTTTCAGACATCTCAGAATCATGTGGGAAGTTAACCTAAGGTGTTTCCATCAGTTTGCAATAAATACTTTGGTGTAAAATTGAAATGTATACCACTTGTTTTGTCAAAGCTTTGTATGCACAGAGAAAACAACTTTTTTGTCTTACACTGCAGTGGCATGAAACCACTTTCAGACATCTCAGAATCATGTGGGAAGTTAACCTAAGGTGTTTCCATTAGTTTGCAGTAAGTACTTTGGTGTAAAATTGAAATGTATACTACTTGTATTGTCAAAGCATTGTATGCACTGAGAAAACAACTTTTTTGTCTTACACTGCAGTGGCATGAAACCACTTTCAGACATCTCAGAATCATGTGGGAAGTTAACCTAAGGTGTTTCCATTAGTTTGCAGTAAGTACTTTGGTGTAAAATTGAAATGTATACTACCTGTACTGTCAAAGCATTGCATGCACTGAGAAAACAACTTTTTTGTCTTACACTGCAGTGGCATGAAACCACTTTCAGACATCTCAGAATCATGTGGGAAGTTAACCTAAGGTGTTTCCATTAGTTTGCAGTAAGTACTTTGGTGTAAAATTGAAATGTATACTACTTGTACTGTCAAAGCATTGCATGCACTGAGAAAACAACTTTTTTGTCTTACACTGCAGTGGCATGAAACCACTTTCAGACATCTCAGAATCATGTGGGAAGTTAACCTAAGGTGTTTCCATTAGTTTGCAGTAAGTACTTTGGTGTAAAATTGAAATGTATACTACTTGTAATATCAATGCATTGTATGCACTGAGAAAACAAATTTTTTGTCTTACACTGCAGTGGCATGAAACCACTTTCAGACATCTCAGAATCATGTGGGAAGTTAACCTAAGGTGTTTCCATTAGTTTGCAGTAAGTACTTTGGTGTAAAATTGAAATGTATACTACTTGTATTGTCAAAGCATTGTATGCACTGAGAAAACAACTTTTTTGTCTTACACTGCAGTGGCATGAAACCACTTTCAGACATCTCAGAATCATGTGGGAAGTTAACCTAAGGTGTTTCCATTAGGTTTGCAGTAAGTACTTTGGTGTAAAATTGAAATGTATACTACTTGTATTGTCAAAGCATTGTATGCACTGAGAAAACAACTTTTTTGTCTTACACTGCAGTGGCATGAAACCACTTTCAGACATCTCAGAATCATGTGGGAAGTTAACCTAAGGTGTTTCCATTAGGTTTGCAGTAAGTACTTTGGTGTAAAATTGAAATGTATACTGCTTATACTGTCAAAGTGTTGCATGCACTGAGAAAACAATTTTTTTGTCTTACACTGCAGTGGCATGAAACCACTTTCAGACATCTCAGAATCATGTGGGAAGTTAACCTAAGGTGTTTCCATTAGTTTGCAGTAAGTACTTTGGTGTAAAATTGAAATGTATACTACTTGTATTGTCAAAGCATTGTATGCACTGAGAAAACAACTTTTTTGTCTTACACTGCAGTGGCATGAAACCACTTTCAGACATCTCAGAATCATGTGGGAAGTTAACCTAAGGTGTTTCCATTAGGTTTGCAGTAAGTACTTTGGTGTAAAATTGAAATGTATACTACTTGTATTGTCAAAGCATTGTATGCACTGAGAAAACAACTTTTTTGTCTTACACTGCAGTGGCATGAAACCACTTTCAGACATCTCAGAATCATGTGGGAAGTTAACCTAAGGTGTTTCCATTAGGTTTGCAGTAAGTACTTTGGTGTAAAATTGAAATGTATACTACTTGTACTGTCAAAGCATTGCATGCACTGAGCAAATCAACTTTTTTGTCTTACACTGCAGTGGCATGAAACCACTTTCAGACATCTCAGAATCATGTGGGAAGTTAACCTAAGGTGTTTCCATTAGTTTGCAGTAAGTACTTTGGTGTAAAATTGAAATGTATACTACTTGTACTGTCAAAGCATTGCATGCACTGAGAAAACAACTTTTTTGTCTTACACTGCAGTGGCATGAAACCACTTTCAGACATCTCAGAATCATGTGGGAAGTTAACCTAAGGTGTTTCCATTAGTTTGCAGTAAGTACTTTGGTGTAAAATTGAAATGTATACTACTTGTATTGTCAAAGCATTGTATGCACTGAGAAAACAACTTTTTTGTCTTACACTGCAGTGGCATGAAACCACTTTCAGACATCTCAGAATCATGTGGGAAGTTAACCTAAGGTGTTTCCATTAGGTTTGCAGTAAGTACTTTGGTGTAAAATTGAAATGTATACTACTTGTACTGTCAAAGCATTGCATGCACTGAGAAAACAACTTTTTTGTCTTACACTGCAGTGGCATGAAACCACTTTCAGACATCTCAGAATCATGTGGGAAGTTAACCTAAGGTGTTTCCATTAGTTTGCAGTAAGTACTTTGGTGTAAAATTGAAATGTATACTACTTGTATTGTCAAAGCATTGTATGCACTGAGAAAATCAACTTTTTTGTCTTACACTGCAGTGGCATGAAACCACTTTCAGACATCTCAGAATCATGTGGGAAGTTAACCTAAGGTGTTTCCATTAGTTTGCAGTAAGTACTTTGGTGTAAAATTAAAATGTATACTACTTGTATTGTCAAAGCATTGTATGCACTGAGAAAACAACTTTTTTGTCTTACACTGCAGTGGCATGAAACCACTTTCAGACATCTCAGAATCATGTGGGAAGTTAACCTAAAGTGTTTCCATTAGGTTTGCAGTAAGTACTTTGGTGTAAAATTGAAATGTATACTACTTGTACTGTCAAAGCATTGCATGCACTGAGAAAACAACTTTTTTGTCTTACACTGCAGTGGCATGAAACCACTTTCAGACATCTCAGAATCATGTGGGAAGTTAACCTAAGGTGTTTCCATTAGTTTGCAGTAAGTACTTTGGTGTAAAATTGAAATGTATACTACTTGTATTGTCAAAGCATTGTATGCACTGAGAAAACAACTTTTTTGTCTTACACTGCAGTGGCATGAAACCACTTTCAGACATCTCAGAATCATGTGGGAAGTTAACCTAAGGTGTTTCCATTAGTTTGCAGTAAGTACTTTGGTGTAAAATTGAAATGTATACTACTTGTATTGTCAAAGCATTGTATGCACTGAGAAATCAACTTTTTTGTCTTACACTGCAGTGGCATGAAACCACTTTCAGACATCTCAGAATCATGTGGGAAGTTAACCTAAGGTGTTTCCATTAGGTTTGCAGTAAGTACTTTGGTGTAAAATTGAAATGTATACTACTTGTACTGTCAAAGCATTGCATGCACTGAGAAAACAACTTTTTTGTCTTACACTGCAGTGGCATGAAACCACTTTCAGACATCTCAGAATCATGTGGGAAGTTAACCTAAGGTGTTTCCATTAGTTTGCAGTAAGTACTTTGGTGTAAAATTGAAATGTATACTACTTGTATTGTCAAAGCATTGTATGCACTGAGAAAACAACTTTTTTGTCTTACACTGCAGTGGCATGAAACCACTTTCAGACATCTCAGAATCATGTGGGAAGTTAACCTAAGGTGTTTCCATTAGTTTGCAGTAAGTACTTTGGTGTAAAATTGAAATGTATACTACTTGTATTGTCAAAGGTTTGTATGCACTGAGAAATCAACTTTTTTGTCTTACACTGCAGTTGCATGAAACCACTTTCAGACATCTCAGAATCATGTGGGAAGTTAACCTAAAGTGTTTCCATTAGGTTTGCAGTAAGTACTTTGGTGTAAAATTGAAATGTATACTACTTGTACTGTCAAAGCATTGCATGCACTGAGAAAACAACTTTTTTGTCTTACACTGCAGTGGCATGAAACCACTTTCAGACATCTCAGAATCATGTGGGAAGTTAACCTAAGGTGTTTCCATTAGTTTGCAGTAAGTACTTTGGTGTAAAATTGAAATGTATACTACTTGTATTGTCAAAGCATTGTATGCACTGAGAAAACAACTTTTTTGTCTTACACTGCAGTGGCATGAATCCACTTTCAGACATCTCAGAATCATGTGGGACGTTAACCTAAAGTGTTTCCATTAGGTTTGCAGTAAGTAGTTTGTTGTAAAATTGAAATGTATACTACTTGTACAGTCAAAGCGTTGCATGTACTGAGAAAACAACTTTTTTGTCTTACACTGCAGTTGCATGAAACCACTTTCAGACATCTCAGAATCATGTGGGAAGTTAACCTAAGGTGTTTCCATTAGTTTGCAGTAAGTACTTTGGTGTAAAACTGAAATGTATACTACTTGTACTGTCAAAGCATTGCGTGCACTGAGAAAACAGCTTTTTTGTCTTACACTGCAGTGGCATGAAACCACTTTCAGACATCTCAGAATCATGTGGGAAGTTAACCTAAGGTGTTTCCATCAGTTTGCAATAAATACTTTGGTGTAAAATTGAAATGTATACTACTTGTATTGTCAAAGCATTGTATGCACTGAGAAAATCAACTTTTTTGTCTTACACTGCAGTGGCATGAAACCACTTTCAGACATCTCAGAATCATGTGGGAAGTTAACCTAAGGTGTTTCCATTAGGTTTGCAGTAAGTACTTTGGTGTAAAATTGAAATGTATACTACTTGTACTGTCAAAGCATTGCATGCACTGAGAAAACAACTTTTTTGTCTTACACTGCAGTTGCATGAAACCACTTTCAGACATCTCAGAATCATGTGGGAAGTTAACCTAAGGTGTTTCCATTAGTTTGCAGTAAGTACTTTGGTGTAAAATTGAAATGTATACTACTTGTATTGTCAAAGCATTGCATGCACTGAGAAAACAACTTTTTTGTCTTACACTGCAGTGGCATGAAACCACTTTCAGACATCTCAGAATCACGTGGGAAGTTAACCTAAGGTGTTTCCATTAGTGTGCAGTGAGTACTTTGGTGTAAAATTGAAATGTATACTACTTGTATTGTCAAAGCATTGCATGCACTGAGAAAACAACTTTTTTGTCTTACACTGCAGTGGCATGAAACCACTTTCAGACATCTCAGAATCATGTGGGAAGTTAACCTAAGGTGTTTCCATTAGTTTGCAGTAAGTACTTTGGTGTAAAATTGAAATGTATACTACTTGTATAGTCAAAGCACTGTATGCACTGAGAAATCAACTTTTTTGTCTTACACTGCAGTTGCATGAAACCACTTTCAGACATCTCAGAATCATGTGGGAAGTTAACCTAAGGTGTTTCCATTAGGTTTGCAGTAAGTACTTTGGTGTAAAATTGAAATGTATACTACTTGTACTGTCAAAGCATTGCATGCACTGAGAAAACAACTTTTTTGTCTTACACTGCAGTGGCATGAAACCACTTTCAGACATCTCAGAATCATGTGGGAAGTTAACCTAAGGTGTTTCCATTAGTTTGCAGTAAGTACTTTGGTGTAAAATTGAAATGTATACTACTTGTATTGACAAAGCTTTGTATGCACTGAGAAAACAACTTTTTTGTCTTACACTGCAGTGGCATGAAACCACTTTCAGACATCTCAGAATCATGTGGGAAGTTAACCTAAGGTGTTTCCATTAGTTTGCAGTAAGTACTTTGGTGTAAAATTGAAATGTATACTACTTGTATAGTCAAAGCACTGTATGCACTGAGAAATCAACTTTTTTGTCTTACACTGCAGTTGCATGAAACCACTTTCAGACATCTCAGAATCATGTGGGACGTTAACCTAAAGTGTTTCCATTAGGTTTGCAGTAAGTACTTTGTTGTAAAATTGAAATGTATACTACTTGTACTGTCAAAGCATTGCATGCACTGAGAAAACAACTTTTTTGTCTTACACTGCAGTGGCATGAAACCACTTTCAGACATCTCAGAATCATGTGGGAAGTTAACCTACGGTGTTTCCATTAGTTTGCAGTAAGTACTTTGGTGTAAAATTGAAATTTACACTACTTGTATTGTCAAAGCATTGTATGCACTGAGAAAACAACTTTTTTGTCTTACACTGCAGTGGCATGAAACCACTTTCAGACATCTCAGAATCATGTGGGAAGTTAACCTAAGGTGTTTCCATTAGTTTGCAGTAAGTACTTTGGTGTAAAATTGAAATGTATACTACTTGTATTGTCAAAGCATTGTATGCACTGAGAAATCAACTTTTTTGTCTTACACTGCAGTGGCATGAAACCACTTTCAGACATCTCAGAATCATGTGGGAAGTTAACCTAAAGTGTTTCCATTAGGTTTGCAGTAAGTAGTTTGTTGTAAAATTGAAATGTATACTACTTGTACTGTCAAAGCATTGCATGCACTGAGAAAACAACTTTTTTGTCTTACACTGCAGTGGCATGAAACCACTTTCAGACATCTCAGAATCATGTGGGAAGTTAACCTAAGGTGTTTCCATTAGTTTGCAGTAAGTACTTTGGTGTAAAATTGAAATGTATACTACTTGTATTGTCAAAGCATTGTATGCACTGAGAAAACAACTTTTTTGTCTTACACTGCAGTGGCATGAATCCACTTTCAGACATCTCAGAATCATGTGGGAAGTTAACCTAAGGTGTTTCCATTAGGTTTGCAGTAAGTACTTTGGTGTAAAATTGAAATGTATACTACTTGTATTGTCAAAGCATTGTATGCACTGAGAAAACAACTTTTTTGTCTTACACTGCAGTGGCATGAAACCACTTTCAGACATCTCAGAATCATGTGGGAAGTTAACCTAAGGTGTTTCCATTAGGTTTGCAGTAAGTACTTTGGTGTAAAATTGAAATGTATACTACTTGTACTGTCAAAGCATTGCATGCACTGAGAAAACAACTTTTTTGTCTTACACTGCAGTGGCATGAAACCACTTTCAGACATCTCCGAATCATGTGGGAAGTTAACCTAAGGTGTTTCCATTAGTTTGCAGGAAGTACTTTGGTTTAAAATTGAAATGTATACTACTTGTATTGTCAAAGCATTGTATGCACTGAGAAAACAACTTTTTTGTCTTACACTGCAGTGGCATGAAACCACTTTCAGACATCTCAGAATCATGTGGGAAGTTAACCTAAGGTGTTTCCATTAGGTTTGCAGTAAGTACTTTGGTGTAAAATTGAAATGTATACTACTTGTACTGTCAAAGCATTGCATGCACTGAGAAAACAACTTTTTTGTCTTACACTGCAGTGGCATGAAACCACTTTCAGACATCTCAGAATCATGTGGGAAGTTAACCTAAGGTGTTTCCATTAGGTTTGCAGTAAGTACTTTGGTGTAAAATTGAAATGTATACTACTTCTACTGTCAAAGCATTGCATGCACTGAGAAAACAACTTTTTTGTCTTACACTGCAGTGGCATGAAACCACTTTCAGACATCTCAGAATCATGTGGGAAGTTAACCTAAGGTGTTTCCATTAGGTTTGCAGTAAGTACTTTGGTGTAAAATTGAAATGTATACTACTTGTATTGTCAAAGCATTGTATGCACTGAGAAAACAACTTTTTTGTCTTACACTGCAGTGGCATGAAACCACTTTCAGACATCTCAGAATCATGTGGGAAGTTAACCTAAGGTGTTTCCATTAGGTTTGCAGTAAGTACTTTGGTGTAAAATTGAAATGTATACTACTTGTACTGTCAAAGCATTGCATGCACTGAGAAAACAACTTTTTTGTCTTACACTGCAGTTGCATGAAACCACTTTCAGACATCTCAGAATCATGTGGGAAGTTAACCTAAGGTGTTTCCATTAGGTTTGCAGTAAGTACTTTGGTGTAAAATTGAAATGTATACTACTTGTATTGTCAAAGCATTGCATGCACTGAGAAAACAACTTTTTTGTCTTACACTGCAGTGGCATGAAACCACTTTCAGACATCTCAGAATCATGTGGGAAGTTAACCTAAGGTGTTTCCATTAGTTTGCAGTAAGTACTTTGGTGTAAAATTAAAATGTATACTACTTGTATAGTCAAAGCACTGTATGCACTGAGAAATCAACTTTTTTGTCTTACACTGCAGTGGCATGAAACCACTTTCAGACATCTCAGAATCATGTGGGAAGTTAACCTAAAGTGTTTCCATTAGGTTTGCAGTAAGTAGTTTGTTGTAAAATTGAAATGTATACTACTTGTACTGTCAAAGCATTGCATGCACTGAGAAAACAACTTTTTTGTCTTACACTGCAGTGGCATGAAACCACTTTCAGACATCTCAGAATCATGTGGGAAGTTAACCTAAGGTGTTTCCATTAGTTTGCAGTAAGTACTTTGGTGTAAAATTGAAATGTATACTACTTGTACTGTCAAAGCATTGCATGCACTGAGAAAACAACTTTTTTGTCTTACACTGCAGTGGCATGAAACCACTTTCAGACATCTCAGAATCATGTGGGAAGTTAACCTAAGGTGTTTCCATTAGTTTGCAGTAAGTACTTTGGTGTAAAATTGAAATGTATACTACTTGTATTGTCAAAGCATTGTATGCACTGAGAAAACAACTTTTTTGTCTTACACTGCAGTGGCATGAAACCACTTTCAGACATCTCAGAATCATGTGGGAAGTTAACCTGAGGTGTTTCCATTAGGTTTGCAGTAAGTACTTTGGTGTAAAATTGAAATGTATACTACTTGTATTGTCAAAGCATTGCATGCACTGAGAAAACAACTTTTTTGTCTTACACTGCAGTGGCATGAAACCACTTTCAGACATCTCAGAATCATGTGGGAAGTTAACCTAAGGTGTTTCCATTAGGTTTGCAGTAAGTACTTTGGTGTAAAATTGAAATGTATACTACTTGTACTGTCAAAGCATTGCATGCACTGAGAAAACAACTTTTTTGTCTTACACTGCAGTGGCATGAAACCACTTTCAGACATCTCAGAATCATGTGGGAAGTTAACCTAAGGTGTTTCCATTAGTTTGCAGTAAGTACTTTGGTGTAAAATTGAAATGTATACTACTTGTATTGTCAAAGCATTGTATGCACTGAGAAAACAACTTTTTTGTCTTACACTGCAGTGGCATGAAACCACTTTCAGACATCTCAGAATCATGTGGGAAGTTAACCTAAGGTGTTTCCATTAGGTTTGCAGTAAGTACTTTGGTGTAAAATTGAAATGTATACTACTTGTACTGTCAAAGCATTGCATGCACTGAGAAAACAACTTTTTTGTCTTACACTGCAGTGGCATGAAACCACTTTCAGACATCTCAGAATCATGTGGGAAGTTAACCTAAGGTGTTTCCATTAGGTTTGCAGTAAGTACTTTGGTGTAAAATTGAAATGTATACTACCTGTACTGTCAAAGCATTGCATGCACTGAGAAAACAACTTTTTTGTCTTTCACTGCAGTGGCATGAAACCGCTTTCAGACATCTCAGAATCATGTGGGAAGTTAACCTAAGGTGTTTCCATTAGTTTGCAGTAAGTACTTTGGTGTAAAATTGAAATGTATACTACTTGTATTGTCAAAGCATTGTATGCACTGAGAAAATCAACTTTTTTGTCTTACACTGCAGTGGCATGAAACCACTTTCAGACATCTCAGAATCATGTGGGAAGTTAACCTAAGGTGTTTCCATTAGTTTGCAGTAAGTACTTTGGTGTAAAATTGAAATGTATACTACTTGTATAGTCAAAGCACTGTATGCACTGAGAAATCAACTTTTTTGTCTTACACTGCAGTTGCATGAAACCACTTTCAGACATCTCAGAATCATGTGGGAAGTTAACCTAAGGTGTTTCCATTAGGTTTGCAGTAAGTACTTTGGTGTAAAATTGAAATGTATACTACTTGTACTGTCAAAGCATTGCATGCACTGAGAAAACAACTTTTTTGTCTTACACTGCAGTGGCATGAAACCACTTTCAGACATCTCAGAATCATGTGGGAAGTTAACCTAAGGTGTTTCCATTCGTGTGCAGTGAGTACTTTGGTGTAAAATTGAAATGTATACTACTTGTATTGTCAAAGCATTGTATGCACTGAGAAAACAACTTTTTTGTCTTACACTGCAGTGGCATGAATCCACTTTCAGACATCTCAGAATCATGTGGGAAGTTAACCTAAGGTGTTTCCATTAGGTTTGCAGTAAGTACTTTGGTGTAAAATTGAAATGTATACTACTTGTATTGTCAAAGCATTGTATGCACTGAGAAAACAACTTTTTTGTCTTACACTGCAGTGGCATGAAACCACTTTCAGACATCTCAGAATCATGTGGGAAGTTAACCTAAGGTGTTTCCATTAGGTTTGCAGTAAGTACTTTGGTGTAAAATTGAAATGTATACTACTTGTACTGTCAAAGCATTGCATGCACTGAGAAAACAACTTTTTTGTCTTACACTGCAGTGGCATGAAACCACTTTCAGACATCTCAGAATCATGTGGGAAGTTAACCTAAGGTGTTTCCATTAGTTTGCAGTAAGTACTTTGGTGTAAAATTGAAATGTATACTACTTGTATTGTCAAAGCATTGTATGCACTGAGAAAACAACTTTTTTGTCTTACACTGCAGTGGCATGAAACCACTTTCAGACATCTCAGAATCATGTGGGAAGTTAACCTAAGGTGTTTCCATTAGTTTGCAGTAAGTACTTTGGTGTAAAATTAAAATGTATACTACTTGTATAGTCAAAGCACTGTATGCACTGAGAAAACAACTTTTTTGTCTTACACTGCAGTGGCATGAAACCACTTTCAGACATCTCAGAATCATGTGGGAAGTTAACCTAAAGTGTTTCCATTAGGTTTGCAGTAAGTAGTTTGTTGTAAAATTGAAATGTATACTACTTGTACTGTCAAAGCATTGCATGCACTGAGAAAACAACTTTTTTGTCTTACACTGCAGTGGCATGAAACCACTTTCAGACATCTCAGAATCATGTGGGAAGTTAACCTAAGGTGTTTCCATTAGTTTGCAGTAAGTACTTTGGTGTAAAATTGAAATGTATACTACTTGTATAGTCAAAGCACTGTATGCACTGAGAAATCAACTTTTTTGTCTTACACTGCAGTTGCATGAAACCACTTTCAGACATCTCAGAATCATGTGGGAAGTTAACCTAAGGTGTTTCCATTAGGTTTGCAGTAAGTACTTTAGTGTAAAATTGAAATGTATACTACTTGTACTGTCAAAGCATTGCATGCACTGAGAAAACAACTTTTTTGTCTTACACTGCAGTGGCATGAAACCACTTTCAGACATCTCAGAATCATGTGGGAAGTTAACCTAAGGTGTTTCCATTAGTTTGCAGTAAGTACTTTGGTGTAAAATTGAAATGTATACTACTTGTATTGTCAAAGCATTGCATGCACTGAGAAAACAACTTTTTTGTCTTACACTGCAGTGGCATGAAACCACTTTCAGACATCTCAGAATCATGTGGGAAGTTAACCTAAGGTGTTTCCATTAGTTTGCAGTAAGTACTTTGGTGTAAAATTAAAATGTATACTACTTGTATAGTCAAAGCACTGTATGCACTGAGAAATCAACTTTTTTGTCTTACACTGCAGTTGCATGAAACCACTTTCAGACATCTCAGAATCATGTGGGAAGTTAACCTAAGGTGTTTCCATTAGGTTTGCAGTAAGTACTTTGGTGTAAAATTGAAATGTATACTACTTGTACTGTCAAAGCATTGCATGCACTGAGAAAACAACTTTTTTGTCTTACACTGCAGTGGCATGAAACCACTTTCAGACATCTCAGAATCATGTGGGAAGTTAACCTAAAGTGTTTCCATTAGGTTTGCAGTAAGTAGTTTGTTGTAAAATTGAAATGTATACTACTTGTACTGTCAAAGCATTGCATGCACTGAGAAAACAACTTTTTTGTCTTACACTGCAGTGGCATGAAACCACTTTCAGACATCTCAGAATCATGTGGGAAGTTAACCTAAGGTGTTTCCATTAGTTTGCAGTAAGTACTTTGGTGTAAAATTGAAATGTATACTACTTGTATTGTCAAAGCATTGTATGCACTGAGAAAACAACTTTTTTGTCTTACACTGCAGTGGCATGAAACCACTTTCAGACATCTCAGAATCATGTGGGAAGTTAACCTAAGGTGTTTCCATTAGTTTGCAGTAAGTACTTTGGTGTAAAATTGAAATGTATACTACTTGTATTGTCAAAGCATTGTATGCACTGAGAAAATCAACTTTTTTGTCTTACACTGCAGTGGCATGAAACCACTTTCAGACATCTCAGAATCATGTGGGAAGTTAACCTGAGGTGTTTCCATTAGGTTTGCAGTAAGTACTTTGGTGTAAAATTGAAATGTATACTACTTGTACTGTCAAAGCATTGCATGCACTGAGAAAACAACTTTTTTGTCTTACACTGCAGTGGCATGAAACCACTTTCAGACATCTCAGAATCATGTGGGAAGTTAACCTAAGGTGTTTCCATTAGTTTGCAGTAAGTACTTTGGTGTAAAATTGAAATGTATACTACTTGTATTGTCAAAGCATTGTATGCACTGAGAAAACAACTTTTTTGTCTTACACTGCAGTGGCATGAAACCACTTTCAGACATCTCAGAATCATGTGGGAAGTTAACCTAAGGTGTTTCCATTAGTTTGCAGTAAGTACTTTGGTGTAAAATTGAAATGTATACTACTTGTATTGTCAAAGGTTTGTATGCACTGAGAAATCAACTTTTTTGTCTTACACTGCAGTTGCATGAAACCACTTTCAGACATCTCAGAATCATGTGGGAAGTTAACCTAAGGTGTTTCCATTAGGTTTGCAGTAAGTACTTTGGTGTAAAATTGAAATGTATACTACTTGTACTGTCAAAGCATTGCATGCACTGAGAAAACAACTTTTTTGTCTTACACTGCAGTGGCATGAAACCACTTTCAGACATCTCAGAATCATGTGGGAAGTTAACCTACGGTGTTTCCATTAGTTTGCAGTGAGTACTTTGGTGTAAAATTGAAATGTATACTACTTGTATTGTCAAAGCATTGTATGCACTGAGAAAACAACTTTTTTGTCTTACACTGCAGTGGCATGAATCCACTTTCAGACATCTCAGAATCATGTGGGAAGTTAACCTAAAGTGTTTCCATTAGGTTTGCAGTAAGTAGTTTGGTGTAAAATTGAAATGTATACCACTTGAACTGTCAAAGCATTGCATGCACTGAGAAAACAACTTTTTTGTCTTACACTGCAGTGGCATGAAACCACTTTCAGACATCTCAGAATCATGTGGGAAGTTAACCTAAGGTGTTTCCATTAGTTTGCAGTAAGTACTTTGGTGTAAAATTGAAATGTATACTACTTGTATAGTCAAAGCACTGTATGCACTGAGAAATCAACTTTTTTGTCTTACACTGCAGTTGCATGAAACCACTTTCAGACATCTCAGAATCATGTGGGAAGTTAACCTAAAGTGTTTCCATTAGGTTTGCAGTAAGTACTTTGGTGTAAAATTGAAATGTATACTACTTGTACTGTCAAAGCATTGCATGCACTGAGAAAACAACTTTTTTGTCTTACACTGCAGTGGCATGAAACCACTTTCAGACATCTCAGAATCATGTGGGAAGTTAACCTAAGGTGTTTCCATTAGGTTTGCAGTAAGTACTTTGGTGTAAAATTGAAATGTATACTACTTGTATTGTCAAAGCATTGTATGCACTGAGAAAACAACTTTTTTGTCTTACACTGCAGTGGCATGAAACCACTTTCAGACATCTCAGAATCATGTGGGAAGTTAACCTAAGGTGTTTCCATTAGTTTGCAGTAAGTACTTTGGTGTAAAATTGAAATGTATACTACTTGTACTGTCAAAGCATTGCATGCACTGAGAAAACAACTTTTTTGTCTTACACTGCAGTGGCATGAAACCACTTTCAGACATCTCAGAATCATGTGGGAAGTTAACCTAAAGTGTTTCCATTAGGTTTGCAGTAAGTACTTTGGTGTAAAATTGAAATGTATACTACTTGTATTGTCAAAGCATTGCATGCACTGAGAAAACAACTTTTTTGTCTTACACTGCAGTGGCATGAAACCACTTTCAGACATCTCAGAATCATGTGGGAAGTTAACCTAAGGTGTTTCCATTAGTTTGCAGTAAGTACTTTGGTGTAAAATTGAAATGTATACTACTTGTATTGTCAAAGCATTGTATGCACTGAGAAAACAACTTTTTTGTCTTACACTGCAGTGGCATGAAACCACTTTCAGACATCTCAGAATCATGTGGGAAGTTAACCTAAGGTGTTTCCATTAGTTTGCAGTAAGTACTTTGGTGTAAAATTGAAATGTATACTACTTGTATTGTCAAAGCATTGCATGCACTGAGAAAACAACTTTTTTGTCTTACACTGCAGTGGCATGAAACCACTTTCAGACATCTCAGAATCATGTGGGACGTTAACCTAAAGTGTTTCCATTAGGTTTGCAGTAAGTAGTTTGTTGTAAAATTGAAATGTATACTACTTGTACTGTCAAAGCATTGCATGCACTGAGAAAACAACTTTTTTGTCTTACACTGCAGTGGCATGAAACCACTTTCAGACATCTCAGAATCATGTGGGAAGTTAACCTAAGGTGTTTCCATTAGTTTGCAGTAAGTACTTTGGTGTAAAATTGAAATGTATACTACTTGTATTGTCAAAGCATTGTATGCACTGAGAAAACAACTTTTTTGTCTTACACTGCAGTGGCATGAAACCACTTTCAGACATCTCAGAATCATGTGGGAAGTTAACCTAAGGTGTTTCCATTAGGTTTGCAGTAAGTACTTTGGTGTAAAATTGAAATGTATACTACTTGTACTGTCAAAGCATTGCATGCACTGAGAAAACAACTTTTTTGTCTTACACTGCAGTGGCATGAAACCACTTTCAGACATCTCAGAATCATGTGGGAAGTTAACCTAAGGTGTTTCCATTAGGTTTGCAGTAAGTACTTTGGTGTAAAATTGAAATGTATACTACTTGTACTGTCAAAGCATTGCATGCACTGAGAAAACAACTTTTTTGTCTTACACTGCAGTGGCATGAAACCACTTTCAGACATCTCAGAATCATGTGGGAAGTTAACCTAAGGTGTTTCCATTAGTTTGCAGTAAGTACTTTGGTGTAAAATTGAAATGTATACTACTTGTATTGTCAAAGCATTGTATGCACTGAGAAAACAACTTTTTTGTCTTACACTGCAGTGGCATGAAACCACTTTCAGACATCTCAGAATCATGTGGGAAGTTAACCTAAGGTGTTTCCATTAGGTTTGCAGTAAGTACTTTGGTGTAAAATTGAAATGTATACTACTTGTACTGTCAAAGCATTGCATGCACTGAGAAAACAACTTTTTTGTCTTACACTGCAGTGGCATGAAACCACTTTCAGACATCTCAGAATCATGTGGGAAGTTAACCTAAGGTGTTTCCATTAGGTTTGCAGTAAGTACTTTGGTGTAAAATTGAAATGTATACTACTTGTATTGTCAAAGCATTGTATGCACTGAGAAAACAACTTTTTTGTCTTACACTGCAGTGGCATGAAACCACTTTCAGACATCTCAGAATCATGTGGGAAGTTAACCTAAGGTGTTTCCATTAGTTTGCAGTAAGTACTTTGGTGTAAAATTGAAATGTATACTACTTGTATTGTCAAAGCATTGTATGCACTGAGAAAACAACTTTTTTGTCTTACACTGCAGTGGCATGAAACCACTTTCAGACATCTCAGAATCATGTGGGAAGTTAACCTAAGGTGTTTCCATTAGGTTTGCAGTAAGTACTTTGGTGTAAAATTGAAATGTATACTACTTGTACTGTCAAAGCACTGCATGCACTGAGAAAACAACTTTTTTGTCTTACACTGCAGTAGCATGAAACCACTTTCAGACATCTCAGAATCATGTGGGAAGTTAACCTAAGGTGTTTCCATTAGGTTTGCAGTAAGTACTTTGGTGTAAAATTGAAATGTATACTACTTGTATTGTCAAAGCATTGCATGCACTGAGAAAACAACTTTTTTGTCTTACACTGCAGTGGCATGAAACCACTTTCAGACATCTCAGAATCATGTGGGAAGTTAACCTAAGGTGTTTCCATTAGGTTTGCAGTAAGTACTTTGGTGTAAAATTGAAATGTATACTACTTGTATTGTCAAAGCATTGCATGCACTGAGAAAACAACTTTTTTGTCTTACACTGCAGTGGCATGAAACCACTTTCAGACATCTCAGAATCATGTGGGAAGTTAACCTAAGGTGTTTCCATTAGGTTTGCAGTAAGTACTTTGGTGTAAAATTGAAATGTATACTACTTGTATTGTCAAAGCATTGTATGCACTGAGAAAACAACTTTTTTGTCTTACACTGCAGTGGCATGAAACCACTTTCAGACATCTCAGAATCATGTGGGAAGTTAACCTAAGGTGTTTCCATTAGGTTTGCAGTAAGTACTTTGGTGTAAAATTGAAATGTATACTACTTGTATTGTCAAAGCATTGCATGCACTGAGAAAACAACTTTTTTGTCTTACACTGCAGTGGCATGAAACCACTTTCAGACATCTCAGAATCATGTGGGAAGTTAACCTAAGGTGTTTCCATTAGTTTGCAGTAAGTACTTTGGTGTAAAATTGAAATGTATACTACTTGTATTGTCAAAGCATTGTATGCACTGAGAAAACAACTTTTTTGTCTTACACTGCAGTGGCATGAAACCACTTTCAGACATCTCAGAATCATGTGGGAAGTTAACCTGAGGTGTTTCCATTAGGTTTGCAGTAAGTACTTTGGTGTAAAATTGAAATGTATACTACTTGTACTGTCAAAGCATTGCATGCACTGAGAAAACAACTTTTTTGTCTTACACTGCAGTGGCATGAAACCACTTTCAGACATCTCAGAATCATGTGGGAAGTTAACCTAAGGTGTTTCCATTAGTTTGCAGTAAGTACTTTGGTGTAAAATTGAAATGTATACTACTTGTATTGTCAAAGCATTGTATGCACTGAGAAAACAACTTTTTTGTCTTACACTGCAGTGGCATGAAACCACTTTCAGACATCTCAGAATCATGTGGGAAGTTAACCTAAGGTGTTTCCATTAGGTTTGCAGTAAGTACTTTGGTGTAAAATTGAAATGTATACTACTTGTATTGTCAAAGCATTGTATGCACTGAGAAAACAACTTTTTTGTCTTACACTGCAGTGGCATGAAACCACTTTCAGACATCTCAGAATCATGTGGGAAGTTAACCTAAGGTGTTTCCATTAGGTTTGCAGTAAGTACTTTGGTGTAAAATTGAAATGTATACTACTTGTACTGTCAAAGCATTGCATGCACTGAGAAAACAACTTTTTTGTCTTACACTGCAGTGGCATGAAACCACTTTCAGACATCTCAGAATCATGTGGGAAGTTAACCTAAGGTGTTTCCATTAGTTTGCAGTAAGTACTTTGGTGTAAAATTGAAATGTATGCCACTTGTATTGTCAAAGCGTTGTATGCACTGAGAAAACAACTTTTTTGTCTTACACTGCAGTGTCATGAAACCACTTTCAGACGTCTCAGAATCATGTGTGAAGTTAACCTAAGGTGTTTCCATTTGTTTGCAGTAAGTAGTTTGGTGTAAAATTGAAATGTATACTACTTGTATTGTCAAAGCATTGTATGCACTGAGAAAACAACTTTTTTGTCTTACACTGCAGTGGCATGAAACCACTTTCAGACATCTCAGAATCATGTGGGAAGTTAACCTAAGGTGTTTCCATTAGGTTTGCAGTAAGTACTTTGGTGTAAAATTGAAATGTATACTACTTGTACTGTCAAAGCATTGCATGCACTGAGAAAACAACTTTTTTGTCTTACACTGCAGTGGCATGAAACCACTTTCAGACATCTCAGAATCATGTGGGAAGTTAACCTAAGGTGTTTCCATTAGTTTGCAGTAAGTACTTTGGTGTAAAATTGAAATGTATACTACTTGTATTGTCAAAGCATTGTATGCACTGAGAAAACAACTTTTTTGTCTTACACTGCAGTGGCATGAAACCACTTTCAGACATCTCAGAATCATGTGGGAAGTTAACCTAAGGTGTTTCCATTAGGTTTGCAGTAAGTACTTTGGTGTAAAATTGAAATGTATACTACTTGTACTGTCAAAGCATTGCATGCACTGAGAAAACAACTTTTTTGTCTTACACTGCAGTGGCATGAAACCACTTTCAGACATCTCAGAATCATGTGGGAAGTTAACCTAAGGTGTTTCCATTAGGTTTGCAGTAAGTACTTTGGTGTAAAATTGAAATGTATACTACTTGTACTGTCAAAGCATTGCATGCACTGAGAAAACAACTTTTTTGTCTTACACTGCAGTGGCATGAAACCACTTTCAGACATCTCAGAATCATGTGGGAAGTTAACCTAAGGTGTTTCCATTAGTTTGCAGTAAGTACTTTGGTGTAAAATTGAAATGTATACTACTTGTATTGTCAAAGCATTGTATGCACTGAGAAAACAACTTTTTTGTCTTACACTGCAGTGGCATGAAACCACTTTCAGACATCTCAGAATCATGTGGGAAGTTAACCTAAGGTGTTTCCATTAGGTTTGCAGTAAGTACTTTGGTGTAAAATTGAAATGTATACTACTTGTATTGTCAAAGCATTGTATGCACTGAGAAAACAACTTTTTTGTCTTACACTGCAGTGGCATGAAACCACTTTCAGACATCTCAGAATCATGTGGGAAGTTAACCTAAGGTGTTTCCATTAGGTTTGCAGTAAGTACTTTGGTGTAAAATTGAAATGTATACTACTTGTACTGTCAAAGCATTGCATGCACTGAGAAAACAACTTTTTTGTCTTACACTGCAGTGGCATGAAACCACTTTCAGACATCTCAGAATCATGTGGGAAGTTAACCTAAGGTGTTTCCATTAGTTTGCAGTAAGTACTTTGGTGTAAAATTGAAATGTATACTACTTGTATTGTCAAAGCATTGTATGCACTGAGAAAACAACTTTTTTGTCTTACACTGCAGTGGCATGAAACCACTTTCAGACATCTCAGAATCATGTGGGAAGTTAACCTAAGGTGTTTCCATTAGGTTTGCAGTAAGTACTTTGGTGTAAAATTGAAATGTATACTACTTGTATTGTCAAAGCATTGCATGCACTGAGAAAACAACTTTTTTGTCTTACACTGCAGTGGCATGAAACCACTTTCAGACATCTCAGAATCATGTGGGAAGTTAACCTAAGGTGTTTCCATTAGGTTTGCAGTAAGTACTTTGGTGTAAAATTGAAATGTATACTACTTGTACTGTCAAAGCATTGCATGCACTGAGAAAACAACTTTTTTGTCTTACACTGCAGTGGCATGAAACCACTTTCAGACATCTCAGAATCATGTGGGAAGTTAACCTAAGGTGTTTCCATTAGTTTGCAGTAAGTACTTTGGTGTAAAATTGAAATGTATACTACTTGTATTGTCAAAGCATTGTATGCACTGAGAAAACAACTTTTTTGTCTTACACTGCAGTGGCATGAAACCACTTTCAGACATCTCAGAATCATGTGGGAAGTTAACCTAAGGTGTTTCCATTAGGTTTGCAGTAAGTACTTTGGTGTAAAATTGAAATGTATACTACTTGTACTGTCAAAGCATTGCATGCACTGAGAAAACAACTTTTTTGTCTTACACTGCAGTGGCATGAAACCACTTTCAGACATCTCAGAATCATGTGGGAAGTTAACCTAAGGTGTTTCCATTAGGTTTGCAGTAAGTACTTTGGTGTAAAATTGAAATGTATACTACTTGTATTGTCAAAGCATTGCATGCACTGAGAAAACAACTTTTTTGTCTTACACTGCAGTGGCATGAAACCACTTTCAGACATCTCAGAATCATGTGGGAAGTTAACCTAAGGTGTTTCCATTAGGTTTGCAGTAAGTACTTTGGTGTAAAATTGAAATGTATACTACTTGTATTGTCAAAGCATTGCATGCACTGAGAAAACAACTTTTTTGTCTTACACTGCAGTGGCATGAAACCACTTTCAGACATCTCAGAATCATGTGGGAAGTTAACCTAAGGTGTTTCCATTAGGTTTGCAGTAAGTACTTTGGTGTAAAATTGAAATGTATACTACTTGTATTGTCAAAGCATTGTATGCACTGAGAAAACAACTTTTTTGTCTTACACTGCAGTGGCATGAAACCACTTTCAGACATCTCAGAATCATGTGGGAAGTTAACCTAAGGTGTTTCCATTAGGTTTGCAGTAAGTACTTTGGTGTAAAATTGAAATGTATACTACCTGTACTGTCAAAGCATTGCATGCACTGAGAAAGCAACTTTTTTGTCTTACACAGCAGTGGCATGAAACCACTTTCAGACATCTCAGAATCATGTGGGAAGTTAACCTAAGGTGTTTCCATTAGGTTTGCAGTAAGTACTTTGGTGTAAAATTGAAATGTATACTACTTGTATTGTCAAAGCATTGCATGCACTGAGAAAACAACTTTTTTGTCTTACACTGCAGTGGCATGAAACCACTTTCAGACATCTCAGAATCATGTGGGAAGTTAACCTAAGGTGTTTCCATTAGTTTGCAGTAAGTACTTTGGTGTAAAATTGAAATGTATACTACTTGTATTGTCAAAGCATTGTATGCACTGAGAAAACAACTTTTTTGTCTTACACTGCAGTGGCATGAAACCACTTTCAGACATCTCAGAATCATGTGGGAAGTTAACCTAAGGTGTTTCCATTAGGTTTGCAGTAAGTACTTTGGTGTAAAATTGAAATGTATACTACTTGTACTGTCAAAGCATTGCATGTACTGAGAAAACAACTTTTTTGTCTTACACTGCAGTTGCATGAAACCACTTTCAGACATCTCAGAATCATGTGGGAAGTTAACCTAAGGTGTTTCCATTAGTTTGCAGTAAGTACTTTGGTGTAAAATTGAAATGTATACTACTTGTATTGTCAAAGCATTGTATGCACTGAGAAAACAACTTTTTTGTCTTACACTGCAGTGGCATGAAACCACTTTCAGACATCTCAGAATCATGTGGGAAGTTAACCTAAGGTGTTTCCATTAGGTTTGCAGTAAGTACTTTGGTGTAAAATTGAAATGTATTCTACTTGTATTGTCAAAGCATTGCATGCACTGAGAAAACAACTTTTTTGTCTTACACTGCAGTGGCATGAAACCACTTTCAGACATCTCAGAATCATGTGGGAAGTTAACCTAAGGTGTTTCCATTAGGTTTGCAGTAAGTACTTTGGTGTAAAATTGAAATGTATACTACTTGTACTGTCAAAGCATTGCATGCACTGAGAAAACAACTTTTTTGTCTTACACTGCAGTTGCATGAAACCACTTTCAGACATCTCAGAATCATGTGGGAAGTTAACCTAAGGTGTTTCCATTAGTTTGCAGTAAGTACTTTGGTGTAAAATTGAAATGTATACTACTTGTATTGTCAAAGCATTGCATGCACTGAGAAAACAACTTTTTTGTCTTACACTGCAGTGGCATGAAACCACTTTCAGACATCTCAGAATCATGTGGGAAGTTAACCTAAGGTGTTTCCATTAGTTTGCAGTAAGTACTTTGGTGTAAAATTGAAATGTATACTACTTGTATTGTCAAAGCATTGTATGCACTGAGAAATCAACTTTTTTGTCTTACACTGCAGTGGCATGAAACCACTTTCAGACATCTCAGAATCATGTGGGAAGTTAACCTAAGGTGTTTCCATTAGGTTTGCAGTAAGTACTTTGGTGTAAAATTGAAATGTATACTACTTGTACTGTCAAAGCATTGCATGCACTGAGAAAACAACTTTTTTGTCTTACACTGCAGTGGCATGAAACCACTTTCAGACATCTCAGAATCATGTGGGAAGTTAACCTAAGGTGTTTCCATTAGTTTGCAGTAAGTACTTTGGTGTAAAATTGAAATGTATACTACTTGTATTGACAAAGCTTTGTATGCACTGAGAAAACAACTTTTTTGTCTTACACTGCAGTGGCATGAATCCACTTTCAGACATCTCAGAATCATGTGGGAAGTTAACCTAAAGTGTTTCCATTAGGTTTGCAGTAAGTAGTTTGTTGTAAAATTGAAATGTATACTACTTGTATTGTCAAAGCATTGCATGCACTGAGAAAACAACTTTTTTGTCTTACACTGCAGTGGCATGAAACCACTTTCAGACATCTCAGAATCATGTGGGAAGTTAACCTAAGGTGTTTCCATTAGGTTTGCAGTAAGTACTTTGGTGTAAAATTGAAATGTATACTACTTGTATTGTCAAAGCATTGCATGCACTGAGAAAACAACTTTTTTGTCTTACACTGCAGTGGCATGAAACCACTTTCAGACATCTCAGAATCATGTGGGAAGTTAACCTAAGGTGTTTCCATTAGTTTGCAGTAAGTACTTTGGTGTAAAATTGAAATGTATACTACTTGTATTGTCAAAGCATTGTATGCACTGAGAAAACAACTTTTTTGTCTTACACTGCAGTGGCATGAAACCACTTTCAGACATCTCAGAATCATGTGGGAAGTTAACCTAAGGTGTTTCCATTAGTTTGCAGTAAGTACTTTGGTGTAAAATTGAAATGTATACTACTTGTACTGTCAAAGCATTGCATGCACTGAGAAAACAACTTTTTTGTCTTACACTGCAGTGGCATGAAACCACTTTCAGACATCTCAGAATCATGTGGGAAGTTAACCTAAGGTGTTTCCATTAGTTTGCAGTAAGTACTTTGGTGTAAAATTGAAATGAATACTACTTGTATTGTCAAAGCATTGCATGCACTGAGAAAACAACTTTTTTGTCTTACACTGCAGTTGCATGAAACCACTTTCAGACATCTCAGAATCATGTGGGAAGTTAACCTAAGGTGTTTCCATTAGTTTGCAGTAAGTACTTTGGTGTAAAATTGAAATGTATACTACTTGTACTGTCAAAGCATTGCATGCACTGAGAAAACAACTTTTTTGTCTTACACTGCAGTGGCATGAAACCACTTTCAGACATCTCAGAATCATGTGGGAAGTTAACCTAAGGTGTTTCCATCAGTTTGCAATAAATACTTTGGTGTAAAATTGAAATGTATACTACTTGTATAGTCAAAGCACTGTATGCACTGAGAAATCAACTTTTTTGTCTTACACTGCAGTTGCATGAAACCACTTTCAGACATCTCAGAATCATGTGGGAAGTTAACCTAAGGTGTTTCCATTAGGTTTGCAGTAAGTACTTTGGTGTAAAATTGAAATGTATACTACTTGTACTGTCAAAGCATTGCATGCACTGAGAAAACAACTTTTTTGTCTTACACTGCAGTGGCATGAAACCACTTTCAGACATCTCAGAATCATGTGGGAAGTTAACCTAAGGTGTTTCCATTAGGTTTGCAGTAAGTACTTTGGTGTAAAATTGAAATGTATACTACTTGTATTGACAAAGCATTGTATGCACTGAGAAAACAACTTTTTTGTCTTACACTGCAGTGGCATGAATCCACTTTCAGACATCTCAGAATCATGTGGGAAGTTAACCTAAGGTGTTTCCATTAGGTTTGCAGTAAGTACTTTGGTGTAAAATTGAAATGTATACTACTTGTATTGTCAAAGCATTGCATGCACTGAGAAAACAACTTTTTTGTCTTACACTGCAGTGGCATGAAACCACTTTCAGACATCTCAGAATCATGTGGGAAGTTAACCTAAGGTGTTTCCATTAGGTTTGCAGTAAGTACTTTGGTGTAAAATTGAAATGTATACTACTTGTATTGTCAAAGCATTGCATGCACTGAGAAAACAACTTTTTTGTCTTACACTGCAGTGGCATGAAACCACTTTCAGACATCTCAGAATCATGTGGGAAGTTAACCTAAGGTGTTTCCATTAGTTTGCAGTAAGTACTTTGGTGTAAAATTGAAATGTATACTACTTGTATTGTCAAAGCATTGTATGCACTGAGAAAATCAACTTTTTTGTCTTACACTGCAGTGGCATGAAACCACTTTCAGACATCTCAGAATCATGTGGGACGTTAACCTAAAGTGTTTCCATTAGGTTTGCAGTAAGTAGTTTGTTGTAAAATTGAAATGTATACTACTTGTACAGTCAAAGCATTGCATGCACTGAGAAAACAACTTTTTTGTCTTACACTGCAGTGGCATGAAACCACTTTCAGACATCTCAGAATCATGTGGGAAGTTAACCTAAGGTGTTTCCATTAGGTTTGCAGTAAGTACTTTGGTGTAAAATTGAAATGTATACTACTTGTATTGTCAAAGCATTGCATGCACTGAGAAAACAACTTTTTTGTCTTACACTGCAGTGGCATGAAACCACTTTCAGACATCTCAGAATCATGTGGGAAGTTAACCTAAGGTGTTTCCATTAGGTTTGCAGTAAGTACTTTGGTGTAAAATTGAAATGTATACTACTTGTATTGTCAAAGCATTGCATGCACTGAGAAAACAACTTTTTTGTCTTACACTGCAGTGGCATGAAACCACTTTCAGACATCTCAGAATCATGTGGGAAGTTAACCTAAGGTGTTTCCATTAGGTTTGCAGTAAGTACTTTGGTGTAAAATTGAAATGTATACTACTTGTACTGTCAAAGCATTGCATGCACTGAGAAAACAACTTTTTTGTCTTACACTGCAGTGGCATGAAACCACTTTCAGACATCTCAGAATCATGTGGGAAGTTAACCTAAGGTGTTTCCATTAGTTTGCAGTAAGTACTTTGGTGTAAAATTGAAATGTATACTACTTGTATTGTCAAAGCATTGTATGCACTGAGAAAACAACTTTTTTGTCTTACACTGCAGTGGCATGAAACCACTTTCAGACATCTCAGAATCATGTGGGAAGTTAACCTAAGGTGTTTCCATTAGTTTGCAGTAAGTACTTTGGTGTAAAATTGAAATGTATACTACTTGTATTGTCAAAGCATTGTATGCACTGAGAAAACAACTTTTTTGTCTTACACTGCAGTGGCATGAAACCACTTTCAGACATCTCAGAATCATGTGGGAAGTTAACCTAAGGTGTTTCCATTAGGTTTGCAGTAAGTACTTTGGTGTAAAATTGAAATGAATACTACTTGTACTGTCAAAGCATTGCATGCTGTGAGAAAACAACTTCTTTGTCTTACACTGCAGTGGCATGAAACCACATTCAGTCATCTCAGAATCATGTGGGAAGTTAACCTAAGGTGTTTCCATTAGTTTGCAGTAAGTACTTTGGTTTAAAATTGAAATGTATACTCCTTGTATTGTCAAAGCATTGTATGCACTGAGAAAACAACTTTTTTGTCTTACACTGCAGTGGCATGAAACCACTTTCAGACATCTCAGAATCATGTGGGAAGTTAACCTAAGGTGTTTCCATTAGGTTTGCAGTAAGTACTTTGGTGTAAAATTGAAATGTATACTACTTGTACTGTCAAAGCATTGCATGCACTGAGAAAACAACTTTTTTGTCTTACACTGCAGTGGCATGAAACCACTTTCAGACATCTCAGAATCATGTGGGAAGTTAACCTAAGGTGTTTCCATTAGGTTTGCAGTAAGTACTTTGGTGTAAAATTGAAATGTATACTACCTGTACTGTCAAAGCATTGCATGCACTGAGAGAACAACTTTTTTGTCTTACACTGCAGTGGCATGAAACCACTTTCAGACATCTCAGAATCATGTGGGAAGTTAACCTAAGGTGTTTCCATTAGGTTTGCAGTAAGTACTTTGGTGTAAAATTGAAATGTATACTACTTGTACTGTCAAAGCATTGCATGCACTGAGAAAACAACTTTTTTGTCTTACACTGCAGTGGCATGAAACCACTTTCAGACATCTCAGAATCATGTGGGAAGTTAACCTAAGGTGTTTCCATTAGTTTGCAGTAAGTACTTAGGTGTAAAATTGAAATGTATACTACTTGTATTGTCAAAGCATTGTATGCACTGAGAAAACAACTTTTTTGTCTTACACTGCAGTGGCATGAAACCACTTTCAGACATCTCAGAATCATGTGGGAAGTTAACCTAAGGTGTTTCCATTAGTTTGCAGTAAGTACTTTGGTGTAAAATTGAAATGTATACTACTTGTATTGTCAAAGCATTGTATGCACTGAGAAAACAACTTTTTTGTCTTACACTGCAGTGGCATGAAACCACTTTCAGACATCTCAGAATCATGTGGGAAGTTAACCTAAGGTGTTTCCATTAGGTTTGCAGTAAGTACTTTGGTGTAAAATTGAAATGTATACTACTTGTACTGTCAAAGCATTGCATGCACTGAGAAAACAACTTTTTTGTCTTACACTGCAGTGGCATGAAACCACTTTCAGACATCTCAGAATCATGTGGGAAGTTAACCTAAGGTGTTTCCATTAGTTTGCAGTAAGTACTTTGGTGTAAAATTGAAATGTATACTCCTTGTATTGTCAAAGCATTGTATGCACTGAGAAAACAACTTTTTTGTCTTACACTGCAGTAGCATGAAACCACTTTCAGACATCTCAGAATCATGTGGGAAGTTAACCTAAGGTGTTTCCATTAGGTTTGCAGTAAGTACTTTGGTGTAAAATTGAAATGTATACTACTTGTACTGTCAAAGCATTGCATGCACTGAGAAAACAACTTTTTTGTCTTACACTGCAGTGGCATGAAACCACTTTCAGACATCTCAGAATCATGTGGGAAGTTAACCTAAGGTGTTTCCATTAGGTTTGCAGTAAGTACTTTGGTGTAAAATTGAAATGTATACTACTTGTATTGTCAAAGCATTGCATGCACTGAGAAAACAACTTTTTTGTCTTACACTGCAGTGGCATGAAACCACTTTCAGACATCTCAGAATCATGTGGGAAGTTAACCTAAGGTGTTTCCATTAGGTTTGCAGTAAGTACTTTGGTGTAAAATTGAAATGTATACTACTTGTACTGTCAAAGCATTGCATGCACTGAGAAAACAACTTTTTTGTCTTACACTGCAGTGGCATGAAACCACTTTCAGACATCTCAGAATCATGTGGGAAGTTAACCTAAGGTGTTTCCATTAGGTTTGCAGTAAGTACTTTGGTGTAAAATTGAAATGTATACTACTTGTATTGTCAAAGCATTGCATGCACTGAGAAAACAACTTTTTTGTCTTACACTGCAGTGGCATGAAACCACTTTCAGACATCTCAGAATCATGTGGGAAGTTAACCTAAGGTGTTTCCATTAGGTTTGCAGTAAGTACTTTGGTGTAAAATTGAAATGTATACTACTTGTATTGTCAAAGCATTGCATGCACTGAGAAAACAACTTTTTTGTCTTACACTGCAGTGGCATGAAACCACTTTCAGACATCTCAGAATCATGTGGGAAGTTAACCTAAGGTGTTTCCATTAGGTTTGCAGTAAGTACTTTGGTGTAAAATTGAAATGTATACTACTTGTACTGTCAAAGCATTGCATGCACTGAGAAAACAACTTTTTTGTCTTACACTGCAGTGGCATGAAACCACTTTCAGACATCTCAGAATCATGTGGGAAGTTAACCTAAGGTGTTTCCATTAGGTTTGCAGTAAGTACTTTGGTGTAAAATTGAAATGTATACTACTTGTATTGTCAAAGCATTGCATGCACTGAGAAAACAACTTTTTTGTCTTACACTGCAGTGGCATGAAACCACTTTCAGACATCTCAGAATCATGTGGGAAGTTAACCTAAGGTGTTTCCATTAGGTTTGCAGTAAGTACTTTGGTGTAAAATTGAAATGTATACTACTTGTATTGTCAAAGCATTGTATGCACTGAGAAAACAACTTTTTTGTCTTACACTGCAGTGGCATGAAACCACTTTCAGACATCTCAGAATCATGTGGGAAGTTAACCTAAGGTGTTTCCATTAGGTTTGCAGTAAGTACTTTGGTGTAAAATTGAAATGTATACTACTTGTACTGTCAAAGCATTGCATGCACTGAGAAAACAACTTTTTTGTCTTACACTGCAGTGGCATGAAACCACTTTCAGACATCTCAGAATCATGTGGGAAGTTAACCTAAGGTGTTTCCATTAGTTTGCAGTAAGTACTTTGGTGTAAAATTGAAATGTATACTACTTGTATTGTCAAAGCATTGTATGCACTGAGAAAACAACTTTTTTGTCTTACACTGCAGTGGCATGAAACCACTTTCAGACATCTCAGAATCATGTGGGAAGTTAACCTAAGGTGTTTCCATTAGGTTTGCAGTAAGTACTTTGGTGTAAAATTGAAATGTATACTACCTGTATTGTCAAAGCATTGCATGCACTGAGAGAACAACTTTTTTGTCTTACACTGCAGTGCCATGAAACCACTTTCAGACATCTCAGAATCATGTGGGAAGTTAACCTAAGGTGTTTCCATTAGGTTTGCAGTAAGTACTTTGGTGTAAAATTGAAATGTATACTACTTGTACTGTCAAAGCATTGCATGCACTGAGAAAACAACTTTTTTGTCTTACACTGCAGTGGCATGAAACCACTTTCAGACATCTCAGAATCATGTGGGAAGTTAACCTAAGGTGTTTCCATTAGTTTGCAGTAAGTACTTTGGTGTAAAATTGAAATGTATACTACTTGTATTGTCAAAGCATTGTATGCACTGAGAAAACAACTTTTTTGTCTTACACTGCAGTGGCATGAAACCACTTTCAGACATCTCAGAATCATGTGGGAAGTTAACCTAAGGTGTTTCCATTAGGTTTGCAGTAAGTACTTTGGTGTAAAATTGAAATGTATACTACTTGTATTGTCAAAGCATTGTATGCACTGAGAAAACAACTTTTTTGTCTTACACTGCAGTGGCATGAAACCACTTTCAGACATCTCAGAATCATGTGGGAAGTTAACCTAAGGTGTTTCCATTAGGTTTGCAGTAAGTACTTTGGTGTAAAATTGAAATGTATACTACTTGTACTGTCAAAGCATTGCATGCACTGAGAAAACAACTTTTTTGTCTTACACTGCAGTGGCATGAAACCACTTTCAGACATCTCAGAATCATGTGGGAAGTTAACCTAAGGTGTTTCCATTAGGTTTGCAGTAAGTACTTTGGTGTAAAATTGAAATGTATACTACTTGTATTGTCAAAGCATTGTATGCACTGAGAAAACAACTTTTTTGTCTTACACTGCAGTGGCATGAAACCACTTTCAGACATCTCAGAATCATGTGGGAAGTTAACCTAAGGTGTTTCCATTAGGTTTGCAGTAAGTACTTTGGTGTAAAATTGAAATGTATACTACTTGTACTGTCAAAGCATTGCATGCACTGAGAAAACAACTTTTTTGTCTTACACTGCAGTGGCATGAAACCACTTTCAGACATCTCAGAATCATGTGGGAAGTTAACCTAAGGTGTTTCCATTAGTTTGCAGTAAGTACTTTGGTGTAAAATTGAAATGTATACTACTTGTATTGTCAAAGCATTGTATGCACTGAGAAAACAACTTTTTTGTCTTACACTGCAGTGGCATGAAACCACTTTCAGACATCTCAGAATCATGTGGGAAGTTAACCTAAGGTGTTTCCATTAGGTTTGCAGTAAGTACTTTGGTGTAAAATTGAAATGTATACTACTTGTATTGTCAAAGCATTGTATGCACTGAGAAAACAACTTTTTTGTCTTACACTGCAGTGGCATGAAACCACTTTCAGACATCTCAGAATCATGTGGGAAGTTAACCTAAGGTGTTTCCATTAGGTTTGCAGTAAGTACTTTGGTGTAAAATTGAAATGTATACTACTTGTACTGTCAAAGCATTGCATGCACTGAGAAAACAACTTTTTTGTCTTACACTGCAGTGGCATGAAACCACTTTCAGACATCTCAGAATCATGTGGGAAGTTAACCTAAGGTGTTTCCATTAGTTTGCAGTAAGTACTTTGGTGTAAAATTGAAATGTATACTACTTGTATTGTCAAAGCATTGTATGCACTGAGAAAACAACTTTTTTGTCTTACACTGCAGTGGCATGAAACCACTTTCAGACATCTCAGAATCATGTGGGAAGTTAACCTAAGGTGTTTCCATTAGGTTTGCAGTAAGTACTTTGGTGTAAAATTGAAATGTATACTACTTGTACTGTCAAAGCATTGCATGCACTGAGAAAACAACTTTTTTGTCTTACACTGCAGTGGCATGAAACCACTTTCAGACATCTCAGAATCATGTGGGAAGTTAACCTAAGGTGTTTCCATTAGGTTTGCAGTAAGTACTTTGGTGTAAAATTGAAATGTATACTACTTGTATTGTCAAAGCATTGTATGCACTGAGAAAACAACTTTTTTGTCTTACACTGCAGTGGCATGAAACCACTTTCAGACATCTCAGAATCATGTGGGAAGTTAACCTAAGGTGTTTCCATTAGGTTTGCAGTAAGTACTTTGGTGTAAAATTGAAATGTATACTACTTGTACTGTCAAAGCATTGCATGCACTGAGAAAACAACTTTTTTGTCTTACACTGCAGTGGCATGAAACCACTTTCAGACATCTCAGAATCATGTGGGAAGTTAACCTAAGGTGTTTCCATTAGGTTTGCAGTAAGTACTTTGGTGTAAAATTGAAATGTATACTACTTGTATTGTCAAAGCATTGTATGCACTGAGAAAACAACTTTTTTGTCTTACACTGCAGTGGCATGAAACCACTTTCAGACATCTCAGAATCATGTGGGAAGTTAACCTAAGGTGTTTCCATTAGTTTGCAGTAAGTACTTTGGTGTAAAATTGAAATGTATACTACTTGTATTGTCAAAGCATTGTATGCACTGAGAAAATCAACTTTTTTGTCTTACACTGCAGTGGCATGAAACCACTTTCAGACATCTCAGAATCATGTGGGAAGTTAACCTAAGGTGTTTCCATTAGGTTTGCAGTAAGTACTTTGGTGTAAAATTGAAATGTATACTACTTGTACTGTCAAAGCATTGCATGCACTGAGAAAACAACTTTTTTGTCTTACACTGCAGTGGCATGAAACCACTTTCAGACATCTCAGAATCATGTGGGAAGTTAACCTAAGGTGTTTCCATTAGTTTGCAGTAAGTACTTTGGTGTAAAATTGAAATGTATACTACTTGTATTGTCAAAGCATTGTATGCACTGAGAAAACAACTTTTTTGTCTTACACTGCAGTGGCATGAAACCACTTTCAGACATCTCAGAATCATGTGGGAAGTTAACCTAAGGTGTTTCCATCAGTTTGCAGTAAGTACTTTGGTGTAAAATTGAAATGTATACTACTTGTATTGTCAAAGCATTGTATGCACTGAGAAAACAACTTTTTTGTCTTACACTGCAGTGGCATGAAACCACTTTCAGACATCTCAGAATCATGTGGGAAGTTAACCTAAGGTGTTTCCATTAGGTTTGCAGTAAGTACTTTGGTGTAAAATTGAAATGTATACTACTTGTACTGTCAAAGCATTGCATGCACTGAGAAAACAACTTTTTTGTCTTACACTGCAGTGGCATGAAACCACTTTCAGACATCTCAGAATCATGTGGGAAGTTAACCTAAGGTGTTTCCATTAGTTTTCAGTAAGTACTTTGGTGTAAAATTAAAATGTATACTACTTGTATTGTCAAAGCATTGTATGCACTGAGAAAACAACTTTTTTGTCTTACACTGCAGTGGCATGAAACCACTTTCAGACATCTCAGAATCATGTGGGAAGTTAACCTAAGGTGTTTCCATTAGGTTTGCAGTAAGTACTTTGGTGTAAAATTGAAATGTATACTACTTGTACTGTCAAAGCATTGCATGCACTGAGAAAACAACTTTTTTGTCTTACACTGCAGTGGCATGAAACCACTTTCAGACATCTCAGAATCATGTGGGAAGTTAACCTAAGGTGTTTCCATTAGGTTTGCAGTAAGTACTTTGGTGTAAAATTGAAATGTATACTACTTGTATTGTCAAAGCATTGTATGCACTGAGAAAACAACTTTTTTGTCTTACACTGCAGTGGCATGAAACCACTTTCAGACATCTCAGAATCATGTGGGAAGTTAACCTAAAGTGTTTCCATTAGGTTTGCAGTAAGTAGTTTGTTGTAAAATTGAAATGTATACCACTTGTACTGTCAAAGCATTGCATGCACTGAGAAAACAACTTTTTTGTCTTACACTGCAGTGGCATGAAACCACTTTCAGACATCTCAGAATCATGTGGGAAGTTAACCTAAGGTGTTTCCATTAGGTTTGCAGTAAGTACTTTGGTGTAAAATTGAAATGTATACTACTTGTATTGTCAAAGCATTGTATGCACTGAGAAAATCAACTTTTTTGTCTTACACTGCAGTGGCATGAAACCACTTTCAGACATCTCAGAATCATGTGGGAAGTTAACCTAAGGTGTTTCCATTAGTTTGCAGTAAGTACTTTGGTGTAAAATTGAAATGTATACTACTTGTATTGTCAAAGCATTGTATGCACTGAGAAAACAACTTTTTTGTCTTACACTGCAGTGGCATGAAACCACTTTCAGACATCTCAGAATCATGTGGGAAGTTAACCTAAGGTGTTTCCATTAGGTTTGCAGTAAGTACTTTGGTGTAAAATTGAAATGTATACTACCTGTACTGTCAAAGCATTGCATGCACTGAGAAAACAACTTTTTTGTCTTACACTGCAGTGGCATGAAACCACTTTCAGACATCTCAGAATCATGTGGGAAGTTAACCTAAGGTGTTTCCATTAGTTTGCAGTAAGTACTTTGGTGTAAAATTGAAATGTATACTACTTGTATTGTCAAAGCATTGTATGCACTGAGAAAACAACTTTTTTGTCTTACACTGCAGTGGCATGAAACCACTTTCAGACATCTCAGAATCATGTGGGAAGTTAACCTAAGGTGTTTCCATTAGTTTGCAGTAAGTACTTTGGTGTAAAATTGAAATGTATACTACTTGTATTGTCAAAGCATTGTATGCACTGAGAAAACAACTTTTTTGTCTTACACTGCAGTGGCATGAAACCACTTTCAGACATCTCAGAATCATGTGGGAAGTTAACCTGAGGTGTTTCCATTAGGTTTGCAGTAAGTACTTTGGTGTAAAATTGAAATGTATACTACTTGTACTGTCAAAGCATTGCATGCACTGAGAAAACAACTTTTTTGTCTTACACTGCAGTGGCATGAAACCACTTTCAGACATCTCAGAATCATGTGGGAAGTTAACCTAAGGTGTTTCCATTAGTTTGCAGTAAGTACTTTGGTGTAAAATTGAAATGTATACTACTTGTATTGTCAAAGCATTGTATGCACTGAGAAAACAACTTTTTTGTCTTACACTGCAGTGGCATGAAACCACTTTCAGACATCTCAGAATCATGTGGGAAGTTAACCTAAGGTGTTTCCATTAGGTTTGCAGTAAGTACTTTGGTGTAAAATTGAAATGTATACTACTTGTATTGTCAAAGCATTGCATGCACTGAGAAAACAACTTTTTTGTCTTACACTGCAGTGGCATGAAACCACTTTCAGACATCTCAGAATCATGTGGGAAGTTAACCTAAGGTGTTTCCATTAGGTTTGCAGTAAGTACTTTGGTGTAAAATTGAAATGTATACTACTTGTACTGTCAAAGCATTGCATGCACTGAGAAAACAACTTTTTTGTCTTACACTGCAGTGGCATGAAACCACTTTCAGACATCTCAGAATCATGTGGGAAGTTAACCTAAGGTGTTTCCATTAGTTTGCAGTAAGTACTTTGGTGTAAAATTGAAATGTATACTACTTGTATTGTCAAAGCATTGTATGCACTGAGAAAACAACTTTTTTGTCTTACACTGCAGTGGCATGAAACCACTTTCAGACATCTCAGAATCATGTGGGAAGTTAACCTAAGGTGTTTCCATTAGGTTTGCAGTAAGTACTTTGGTGTAAAATTGAAATGTATACTACTTGTATTGTCAAAGCATTGCATGCACTGAGAAAACAACTTTTTTGTCTTACACTGCAGTGGCATGAAACCACTTTCAGACATCTCAGAATCATGTGGGAAGTTAACCTAAGGTGTTTCCATTAGGTTTGCAGTAAGTACTTTGGTGTAAAATTGAAATGTATACTACTTGTATTGTCAAAGCATTGCATGCACTGAGAAAACAACTTTTTTGTCTTACACTGCAGTGGCATGAAACCACTTTCAGACATCTCAGAATCATGTGGGAAGTTAACCTAAGGTGTTTCCATTAGGTTTGCAGTAAGTACTTTGGTGTAAAATTGAAATGTATACTACCTGTACTGTCAAAGCATTGCATGCACTGAGAAAACAACTTTTTTGTCTTACACTGCAGTGGCATGAAACCGCTTTCAGACATCTCAGAATCATGTGGGAAGTTAACCTAAGGTGTTTCCATTAGGTTTGCAGTAAGTACTTTGGTGTAAAATTGAAATGTATACTACTTGTTTTGTCAAAGCATTGCATGCACTGAGAAATCAACTTTTTTGTCTTACACTGCAGTTGCATGAAACCACTTTCAGACATCTCAGAATCATGTGGGAAGTTAACCCAAGGTGTTTCCATTAGTTTGCAGTAAGTACTTTGGTGTAAAATTAAAATGTATACCACTTGTATAGTCAAAGCATTGTATGCACTGAGAAAACAACTATTTTGTCTTACACTGCAGTGGCATGAATCCACTTTCAGACATCTCAGAATCATGTGGGACGTTAACCTAAAGTGTTTCCATTAGGTTTGCAGTAAGTAGTTTGTTGTAAAATTGAAATGTATACTACTTGTACAGTCAAAGCGTTGCATGTACTGAGAAAACAACTTTTTTGTCTTACACTGCAGTTGCATGAAACCACTTTCAGACATCTCAGAATCATGTGGGAAGTTAACCTAAGGTGTTTCCATTAGTTTGCAGTAAGTACTTTGGTGTAAAATTGAAATGTATACTACTTGTATTGTCAAAGCATTGTATGCACTGAGAAAACAACTTTTTTGTCTTACACTGCAGTGGCATGAAACCACTTTCAGACATCTCAGAATCATGTGGGAAGTTAACCTAAGGTGTTTCCATTAGTTTGCAGTAAGTACTTTGGTGTAAAATTGAAATGTATACTACTTGTATTGTTAAAGCATTGCATGCACTGAGAAAACAACTTTTTTGTCTTACACTGCAGTGGCATGAAACCACTTTCAGACATCTCAGAATCATGTGGGAAGTTAACCTAAGGTGTTTCCATTAGTTTGCAGTAAGTACTTTGGTGTAAAATTGAAATGTATACTACTTGTACTGTCAAAGCATTGCATGCACTGAGAAAATCAACTTTTTTGTCTTACACTGCAGTGGCATGAAACCACTTTCAGACATCTCAGAATCATGTGGGAAGTTAACCTAAGGTGTTTCCATTAGGTTTGCAGTAAGTACTTTGGTGTAAAATTGAAATGTATACTACTTGTACTGTCAAAGCATTGCATGCACTGAGAAAACAACTTTTTTGTCTTACACTGCAGTGGCATGAAACCACTTTCAGACATCTCAGAATCATGTGGGAAGTTAACCTAAGGTGTTTCCATTAGTTTGCAGTAAGTACTTTGGTGTAAAATTGAAATGTATACTACTTGTATTGTCAAAGCATTGTATGCACTGAGAAAACAACTTTTTTGTCTTACACTGCAGTGGCATGAAACCACTTTCAGACATCTCAGAATCATGTGGGAAGTTAACCTAAGGTGTTTCCATTAGGTTTGCAGTAAGTACTTTGGTGTAAAATTGAAATGTATACTACTTGTACTGTCAAAGCATTGCATGCACTGAGAAAACAACTTTTTTGTCTTACACTGCAGTGGCATGAAACCACTTTCAGACATCTCAGAATCATGTGGGAAGTTAACCTAAGGTGTTTCCATTAGTTTGCAGTAAGTACTTTGGTGTAAAATTGAAATGTATACTACTTGTATTGTCAAAGCATTGTATGCACTGAGAAAACAACTTTTTTGTCTTACACTGCAGTGGCATGAAACCACTTTCAGACATCTCAGAATCATGTGGGAAGTTAACCTAAGGTGTTTCCATTAGGTTTGCAGTAAGTACTTTGGTGTAAAATTGAAATGTATACTACTTGTACTGTCAAAGCATTGCATGCACTGAGAAAACAACTTTTTTGTCTTACACTGCAGTGGCATGAAACCACTTTCAGACATCTCAGAATCATGTGGGAAGTTAACCTAAGGTGTTTCCATTAGGTTTGCAGTAAGTACTTTGGTGTAAAATTGAAATGTATACTACTTGTATTGTCAAAGCATTGTATGCACTGAGAAAACAACTTTTTTGTCTTACACTGCAGTGGCATGAAACCACTTTCAGACATCTCAGAATCATGTGGGAAGTTAACCTAAGGTGTTTCCATTAGGTTTGCAGTAAGTACTTTGGTGTAAAATTGAAATGTATACTACTTGTATTGTCAAAGCATTGCATGCACTGAGAAAACAACTTTTTTGTCTTACACTGCAGTGGCATGAAACCACTTTCAGACATCTCAGAATCATGTGGGAAGTTAACCTAAGGTGTTTCCATTAGGTTTGCAGTAAGTACTTTGGTGTAAAATTGAAATGTATACTACTTGTATTGTCAAAGCATTGTATGCACTGAGAAAACAACTTTTTTGTCTTACACTGCAGTGGCATGAAACCACTTTCAGACATCTCAGAATCATGTGGGAAGTTAACCTAAGGTGTTTCCATTAGGTTTGCAGTAAGTACTTTGGTGTAAAATTGAAATGTATACTACTTGTACTGTCAAAGCATTGCATGCACTGAGAAAACAACTTTTTTGTCTTACACTGCAGTGGCATGAAACCACTTTCAGACATCTCAGAATCATGTGGGAAGTTAACCTAAGGTGTTTCCATTAGTTTGCAGTAAGTACTTTGGTGTAAAATTAAAATGTATACTACTTGTATAGTCAAAGCACTGTATGCACTGAGAAATCAACTTTTTTGTCTTACACTGCAGTTGCATGAAACCACTTTCAGACATCTCAGAATCATGTGGGAAGTTAACCTAAGGTGTTTCCATTAGGTTTGCAGTAAGTACTTTGGTGTAAAATTGAAATGTATACTACTTGTACTGTCAAAGCATTGCATGCACTGAGAAAACAACTTTTTTGTCTTACACTGCAGTGGCATGAAACCACTTTCAGACATCTCAGAATCATGTGGGAAGTTAACCTAAGGTGTTTCCATTAGGTTTGCAGTAAGTACTTTGGTGTAAAATTGAAATGTATACTACTTGTACTGTCAAAGCATTGCATGCACTGAGAAAACAACTTTTTTGTCTTACACTGCAGTGGCATGAAACCACTTTCAGACATCTCAGAATCATGTGGGAAGTTCACCTAAGGTGTTTCCATTTGGTTTGCTGTAAGTACTTTGGTGTAAAATTGAAATGTATACTACTTGTATTGACAAAGCTTTGTATGCACTGAGAAAACAACTTTTTTGTCTTACACTGCAGTGGCATGAAACCACTTTCAGACATCTCAGAATCATGTGGGAAGTTAACCTAAGGTGTTTCCATTAGGTTTGCAGTAAGTACTTTGTTGTAAAATTGAAATGTATACTACTTGTATTGTCAAAGCATTGTATGCACTGAGAAAACAACTTTTTTGTCTTACACTGCAGTGGCATGAAACCACTTTCAGACATCTCAGAATCATGTGGGAAGTTAACCTAAGGTGTTTCCATTAGGTTTGCAGTAAGTACTTTGGTGTAAAATTGAAATGTATACTACTTGTACTGTCAAAGCATTGCATGCACTGAGAAAACAACTTTTTTGTCTTACACTGCAGTTGCATGAAACCACTTTCAGACATCTCAGAATCATGTGGGAAGTTAACCTAAGGTGTTTCCATTAGTTTGCAGTAAGTACTTTGGTGTAAAATTGAAATGTATACTACTTGTATTGTCAAAGCACTGTATGCACTGAGAAAATCAACTTTTTTGTCTTACACTGCAGTGGCATGAAACCACTTTCAGACATCTCAGAATCATGTGGGAAGTTAACCTAAGGTGTTTCCATTAGGTTTGCAGTAAGTACTTTGGTGTAAAATTGAAATGTATACTACTTGTATTGTCAAAGCATTGTATGCACTGAGAAAACAACTTTTTTGTCTTACACTGCAGTGGCATGAAACCACTTTCAGACATCTCAGAATCATGTGGGAAGTTAACCTAAGGTGTTTCCATTAGGTTTGCAGTAAGTACTTTGGTGTAAAATTGAAATGTATACTACTTGTACTGTCAAAGCATTGCATGCACTGAGAAAACAACTTTTTTGTCTTACACTGCAGTGGCATGAAACCACTTTCAGACATCTCAGAATCATGTGGGAAGTTAACCTAAGGTGTTTCCATTAGGTTTGCAGTAAGTACTTTGGTGTAAAATTGAAATGTATACTACTTGTATTGTCAAAGCATTGTATGCACTGAGAAAACAACTTTTTTGTCTTACACTGCAGTGGCATGAAACCACTTTCAGACATCTCAGAATCATGTGGGAAGTTAACCTAAGGTGTTTCCATTAGGTTTGCAGTAAGTACTTTGGTGTAAAATTGAAATGTATACTACTTGTATTGTCAAAGCATTGCATGCACTGAGAAAACAACTTTTTTGTCTTACACTGCAGTGGCATGAAACCACTTTCAGACATCTCAGAATCATGTGGGAAGTTAACCTAAGGTGTTTCCATTAGGTTTGCAGTAAGTACTTTGGTGTAAAATTGAAATGTATACTACTTGTATTGTCAAAGCATTGCATGCACTGAGAAAACAACTTTTTTGTCTTACACTGCAGTGGCATGAAACCACTTTCAGACATCTCAGAATCATGTGGGAAGTTAACCTAAGGTGTTTCCATTAGGTTTGCAGTAAGTACTTTGGTGTAAAATTGAAATGTATACTACTTGTATTGTCAAAGCATTGCATGCACTGAGAAAACAACTTTTTTGTCTTACACTGCAGTGGCATGAAACCACTTTCAGACATCTCAGAATCATGTGGGAAGTTAACCTAAGGTGTTTCCATTAGGTTTGCAGTAAGTACTTTGGTGTAAAATTGAAATGTATACTACTTGTACTGTCAAAGCATTGCATGCACTGAGAAAACAACTTTTTTGTCTTACACTGCAGTTGCATGAAACCACTTTCAGACATCTCAGAATCATGTGGGAAGTTAACCTAAGGTGTTTCCATTAGTTTGCAGTAAGTACTTTGGTGTAAAATTGAAATGTATACTACTTGTATTGTCAAAGCATTGTATGCACTGAGAAAACAACTTTTTTGTCTTACACTGCAGTGGCATGAAACCACTTTCAGACATCTCAGAATCATGTGGGAAGTTAACCTAAGGTGTTTCCATTAGGTTTGCAGTAAGTACTTTGGTGTAAAATTGAAATGTATACTACTTGTACTGTCAAAGCATTGCATGCACTGAGAAAACAACTTTTTTGTCTTACACTGCAGTGGCATGAAACCACTTTCAGACATCTCAGAATCATGTGGGAAGTTAACCTAAGGTGTTTCCATTAGTTTGCAGTAAGTACTTTGGTGTAAAATTGAAATGTATACTACTTGTATTGTCAAAGCATTGTATGCACTGAGAAAATCAACTTTTTTGTCTTACACTGCAGTGGCATGAAACCACTTTCAGACATCTCAGAATCATGTGGGAAGTTAACCTAAGGTGTTTCCATTAGGTTTGCAGTAAGTACTTTGGTGTAAAATTGAAATGTATACTACTTGTACTGTCAAAGCATTGCATACACTGAGAAAACAACTTTTTTGTCTTACACTGCAGTGGCATGAAACCACTTTCAGACATCTCAGAATCATGTGGGAAGTTAACCTAAGGTGTTTCCATTAGTTTGCAGTAAGTACTTTGGTGTAAAATTGAAATGTATACTACTTGTATTGTCAAAGCATTGTATGCACTGAGAAAACAACTTTTTTGTCTTACACTGCAGTGGCATGAAACCACTTTCAGACATCTCAGAATCATGTGGGAAGTTAACCTAAGGTGTTTCCATTAGGTTTGCAGTAAGTACTTTGGTGTAAAATTGAAATGTATACTACCTGTACTGTCAAAGCATTGCATGCACTGAGAAAACAAGTTTTTTGTCTTACACTGCAGTGGCATGAAACCACTTTCAGACATGTCAGAATCATCTGGGAGGTTAACCTGAGGTGTTTCCATTAGGTTTGCAGTAAGTACTTTGGTGTAAAATTGAAGTGTATACTACTTGTATTGTCAAAGCATTGTATGCACTGAGAAAACAACTTTTTTGTCTTACACTGCAGTGGCATGAAACCACTTTCAGACATCTCAGAATCATGTGGGAAGTTAATCTGAGGTGTTTCCATTAGGTTTGCAGTAAGTACTTTGGTGTAAAATTGAAATGTATACTACTTGTATTGTCAAAGCATTGCATGCACTGAGAAAACAACTTTTTTGTCTTACACTGCAGTGGCATGAAACCACTTTCAGACATCTCAGAATCATGTGGGAAGTTAACCTAAGGTGTTTCCATTAGGTTTGCAGTAAGTACTTTGGTGTAAAATTGAAATGTATACTACTTGTACTGTCAAAGCATTGCATGCACTGAGAAAACAACTTTTTTGTCTTACACTGCAGTGGCATGAAACCACTTTCAGACATCTCAGAATCATGTGGGAAGTTAACCTAAGGTGTTTCCATTAGTTTGCAGTGAGTACTTTGGTGTAAAATTGAAATGTATACTACTTGTATTGACAAAGCTTTGAATGCACTGAGAAAACAACTTTTTTGTCTTACACTGCAGTTGCATGAAACCACTTTCAGACATCTCAGAATCATGTGGGAAGTTAACCTGAGGTGTTTCCATTAGGTTTGCAGTAAGTACTTTGGTGTAAAATTGAAATGTATACTACTTGTATTGTCAAAGCATTGCATGCACTGAGAAAACAACTTTTTTGTCTTACACTGCAGTGGCATGAAACCACTTTCAGACATCTCAGAATCATGTGGGAAGTTAACCTAAGGTGTTTCCATTAGGTTTGCAGTAAGTACTTTGGTGTAAAATTGAAATGTATACTACTTGTACTGTCAAAGCATTGCATGCACTGAGAAAACAACTTTTTTGTCTTACACTGCAGTGGCATGAAACCACTTTCAGACATCTCAGAATCATGTGGGAAGTTAACCTAAGGTGTTTCCATCAGTTTGCAGTAAGTACTTTGGTGTAAAATTGAAATGTATACTACTTGTATTGTCAAAGCATTGTATGCACTGAGAAAACAACTTTTTTGTCTTACACTGCAGTGGCATGAAACCACTTTCAGACATCTCAGAATCATGTGGGAAGTTAACCTAAGGTGTTTCCATTAGGTTTGCAGTAAGTACTTTGGTGTAAAATTGAAATGTATACTACTTGTATTGTCAAAGCATTGCATGCACTGAGAAAACAACTTTTTTGTCTTACACTGCAGTGGCATGAAACCACTTTCAGACATCTCAGAATCATGTGGGAAGTTAACCTAAGGTGTTTCCATTAGGTTTGCAGTAAGTACTTTGGTGTAAAATTGAAATGTATACTACTTGTACTGTCAAAGCATTGCATGCACTGAGAAAACAACTTTTTTGTCTTACACTGCAGTGGCATGAAACCACTTTCAGACATCTCAGAATCATGTGGGAAGTTAACCTAAGGTGTTTCCATTAGTTTGCAGTAAGTACTTTGGTGTAAAATTGAAATGTATACTACTTGTATTGTCAAAGCATTGTATGCACTGAGAAAACAACTTTTTTGTCTTACACTGCAGTGGCATGAAACCACTTTCAGACATCTCAGAATCATGTGGGAAGTTAACCTAAGGTGTTTCCATTAGGTTTGCAGTAAGTACTTTGGTGTAAAATTGAAATGTATACTACTTGTACTGTCAAAGCATTGCATGCACTGAGAAAACAACTTTTTTGTCTTACACTGCAGTGGCATGAAACCACTTTCAGACATCTCAGAATCATGTGGGAAGTTAACCTAAGGTGTTTCCATTAGGTTTGCAGTAAGTACTTTGGTGTAAAATTGAAATGTATACTACTTGTACTGTCAAAGCATTGCATGCACTGAGAAAACAACTTTTTTGTCTTACACTGCAGTGGCATGAAACCACTTTCAGACATCTCAGAATCATGTGGGAAGTTAACCTAAGGTGTTTCCATTAGGTTTGCAGTAAGTACTTTGGTGTAAAATTGAAATGTATACTACTTGTATTGTCAAAGCATTGTATGCACTGAGAAAATCAACTTTTTTGTCTTACACTGCAGTGGCATGAAACCACTTTCAGACATCTCAGAATCATGTGGGAAGTTAACCTAAGGTGTTTCCATTAGGTTTGCAGTAAGTACTTTGGTGTAAAATTGAAATGTATACTACTTGTATTGTCAAAGCATTGTATGCACTGAGAAAACAACTTTTTTGTCTTACACTGCAGTGGCATGAAACCACTTTCAGACATCTCAGAATCATGTGGGAAGTTAACCTAAGGTGTTTCCATTAGGTTTGCAGTAAGTACTTTGGTGTAAAATTGAAATGTATACTACTTGTACTGTCAAAGCATTGCATGCACTGAGAAAACAACTTTTTTGTCTTACACTGCAGTGGCATGAAACCACTTTCAGACATCTCAGAATCATGTGGGAAGTTAACCTAAGGTGTTTCCATTAGGTTTGCAGTAAGTACTTTGGTGTAAAATTGAAATGTATACTACTTGTATTGTCAAAGCATTGTATGCACTGAGAAAACAACTTTTTTGTCTTACACTGCAGTGGCATGAAACCACTTTCAGACATCTCAGAATCATGTGGGAAGTTAACCTAAGGTGTTTCCATTAGGTTTGCAGTAAGTACTTTGGTGTAAAATTGAAATGTATACTACTTGTACTGTCAAAGCATTGCATGCACTGAGAAAACAACTTTTTTGTCTTACACTGCAGTGGCATGAAACCACTTTCAGACATCTCAGAATCATGTGGGAAGTTAACCTAAGGTGTTTCCATTAGGTTTGCAGTAAGTACTTTGGTGTAAAATTGAAATGTATACTACTTGTACTGTCAAAGCATTGCATGCACTGAGAAAACAACTTTTTTGTCTTACACTGCAGTGGCATGAAACCACTTTCAGACATCTCAGAATCATGTGGGAAGTTAACCTAAGGTGTTTCCATTAGGTTTGCAGTAAGTACTTTGGTGTAAAATTGAAATGTATACTACTTGTATTGTCAAAGCATTGCATGCACTGAGAAAACAACTTTTTTGTCTTACACTGCAGTGGCATGAAACCACTTTCAGACATCTCAGAATCATGTGGGAAGTTAACCTAAGGTGTTTCCATTAGGTTTGCAGTAAGTACTTTGGTGTAAAATTGAAATGTATACTACTTGTATTGTCAAAGCATTGTATGCACTGAGAAAACAACTTTTTTGTCTTACACTGCAGTGGCATGAAACCACTTTCAGACATCTCAGAATCATGTGGGAAGTTAACCTAAGGTGTTTCCATTAGGTTTGCAGTAAGTACTTTGGTGTAAAATTGAAATGTATACTACTTGTACTGTCAAAGCATTGCATGCACTGAGAAAACAACTTTTTTGTCTTACACTGCAGTGGCATGAAACCACTTTCAGACATCTCAGAATCATGTGGGAAGTTAACCTAAGGTGTTTCCATTAGGTTTGCAGTAAGTACTTTGGTGTAAAATTGAAATGTATACTACTTGTATTGACAAAGCTTTGTATGCACTGAGAAAACAACTTTTTTGTCTTACACTGCAGTGGCATGAATCCACTTTCAGACATCTCAGAATCATGTGGGAAGTTAACCTAAGGTGTTTCCATTAGGTTTGCAGTAAGTACTTTGGTGTAAAATTGAAATGTATACTACTTGTATTGTCAAAGCATTGTATGCACTGAGAAAACAACTTTTTTGTCTTACACTGCAGTGGCATGAAACCACTTTCAGACATCTCAGAATCATGTGGGAAGTTAACCTAAGGTGTTTCCATTAGGTTTGCAGTAAGTACTTTGGTGTAAAATTGAAATGTATACTACTTGTACTGTCAAAGCATTGCATGCACTGAGAAAACAACTTTTTTGTCTTACACTGCAGTGGCATGAAACCACTTTCAGACATCTCAGAATCATGTGGGAAGTTAACCTAAGGTGTTTCCATCAGTTTGCAATAAGTACTTTGGTGTAAAATTGAAATGTATACTACTTGTATTGACAAAGCTTTGAATGCACTGAGAAAACAACTTTTTTGTCTTACACTGCAGTTGCATGAAACCACTTTCAGACATCTCAGAATCATGTGGGAAGTTAACCTAAGGTGTTTCCATTAGGTTTGCTGTAAGTACTTTGGTGTAAAATTGAAATGTATACTACATGTATTGTCAAAGCATTGCATGCACTGAGAAAACAACTTTTTTGTCTTACACTGCAGTGGCATGAAACCACTTTCAGACATCTCAGAATCATGTGGGAAGTTAACCTAAGGTGTTTCCATTAGGTTTGCAGTAAGTTCTTTGGTGTAAAATTGAAATGTATACTACTTGTACTGTCAAAGCATTGCATGCACTGAGAAAACAACTTTTTTGTCTTACACTGCAGTGGCATGAAACCACTTTCAGACATCTCAGAATCATGTGGGAAGTTAACCTAAGGTGTTTCCATCAGTTTGCAGTAAGTACTTTGGTGTAAAATTGAAATGTATACTACTTGTATTGACAAAGCTTTGAATGCACTGAGAAAACAACTTTTTTGTCTTACACTGCAGTTGCATGAAACCACTTTCAGACATCTCAGAATCATGTGGGAAGTTAACCTAAGGTGTTTCCATTAGGTTTGCAGTAAGTACTTTGGTGTAAAATTGAAATGTATACTACCTGTACTGTCAAAGCATTGCATGCACTGAGAAAACAACTTTTTTGTCTTACACTGCAGTGGCATGAAACCACTTTCAGACATCTCAGAATCATGTGGGAAGTTAACCTAAGGTGTTTCCATTAGGTTTGCAGTAAGTACTTTGTTGTAAAATTGAAATGTATACTACTTGAACTGTCAAAGCATTGCATGCACTGAGAAAACAACTTTTTTGTCTTACACTGCAGTTGCATGAAACCACTTTCAGACATCTCAGAATCATGTGGGAAGTTAACCTAAGGTGTTTCCATTAGGTTTGCAGTAAGTACTTTGGTGTAAAATTGAAATGTATACTACTTGTATTGTCAAAGCATTGTATGCACTGAGAAAATCAACTTTTTTGTCTTACACTGCAGTGGCATGAAACCACTTTCAGACATCTCAGAATCATGTGGGAAGTTAACCTAAGGTGTTTCCATTAGGTTTGCAGTAAGTACTTTGGTGTAAAATTGAAATGTATACTACTTGTATTGTCAAAGCATTGCATGCACTGAGAAAACAACTTTTTTGTCTTACACTGCAGTGGCATGAAACCACTTTCAGACATCTCAGAATCATGTGGGAAGTTAACCTAAGGTGTTTCCATTAGGTTTGCAGTAAGTACTTTGGTGTAAAATTGAAATGTATACTACTTGTACTGTCAAAGCATTGCATGCACTGAGAAAACAACTTTTTTGTCTTACACTGCAGTGGCATGAAACCACTTTCAGACATCTCAGAATCATGTGGGAAGTTAACCTAAGGTGTTTCCATTAGGTTTGCAGTAAGTACTTTGGTGTAAAATTGAAATGTATACTACTTGTACTGTCAAAGCATTGCATGCACTGAGAAAACAACTTTTTTGTCTTACACTGCAGTGGCATGAAACCACTTTCAGACATCTCAGAATCATGTGGGAAGTTAACCTAAGGTGTTTCCATTAGGTTTGCAGTAAGTACTTTGGTGTAAAATTGAAATGTATACTACTTGTATTGTCAAAGCATTGTATGCACTGAGAAAACAACTTTTTTGTCTTACACTGCAGTGGCATGAAACCACTTTCAGACATCTCAGAATCATGTGGGAAGTTAACCTAAGGTGTTTCCATTAGGTTTGCAGTAAGTACTTTGGTGTAAAATTGAAATGTATACTACTTGTACTGTCAAAGCATTGCATGCACTGAGAAAACAACTTTTTTGTCTTACACTGCAGTGGCATGAAACCACTTTCAGACATCTCAGAATCATGTGGGAAGTTAACCTAAGGTGTTTCCATTAGGTTTGCAGTAAGTACTTTGGTGTAAAATTGAAATGTATACTACTTGTATTGTCAAAGCATTGTATGCACTGAGAAAACAACTTTTTTGTCTTACACTGCAGTGGCATGAAACCACTTTCAGACATCTCAGAATCATGTGGGAAGTTAACCTAAGGTGTTTCCATTAGGTTTGCAGTAAGTACTTTGGTGTAAAATTGAAATGTATACTACTTGTATTGTCAAAGCATTGCATGCACTGAGAAAACAACTTTTTTGTCTTACACTGCAGTGGCATGAAACCACTTTCAGACATCTCAGAATCATGTGGGAAGTTAACCTAAGGTGTTTCCATTAGGTTTGCAGTAAGTACTTTGGTGTAAAATTGAAATGTATACTACTTGTACTGTCAAAGCATTGCATGCACTGAGAAAACAACTTTTTTGTCTTACACTGCAGTGGCATGAAACCACTTTCAGACATCTCAGAATCATGTGGGAAGTTAACCTAAGGTGTTTCCATTAGGTTTGCAGTAAGTACTTTGGTGTAAAATTGAAATGTATACTACTTGTATTGTCAAAGCATTGTATGCACTGAGAAAACAACTTTTTTGTCTTACACTGCAGTGGCATGAAACCACTTTCAGACATCTCAGAATCATGTGGGAAGTTAACCTAAGGTGTTTCCATTAGGTTTGCAGTAAGTACTTTGGTGTAAAATTGAAATGTATACTACTTGTATTGTCAAAGCATTGCATGCACTGAGAAAACAACTTTTTTGTCTTACACTGCAGTGGCATGAAACCACTTTCAGACATCTCAGAATCATGTGGGAAGTTAACCTAAGGTGTTTCCATTAGGTTTGCAGTAAGTACTTTGGTGTAAAATTGAAATGTATACTACTTGTACTGTCAAAGCATTGCATGCACTGAGAAAACAACTTTTTTGTCTTACACTGCAGTGGCATGAAACCACTTTCAGACATCTCAGAATCATGTGGGAAGTTAACCTAAGGTGTTTCCATTAGGTTTGCAGTAAGTACTTTGGTGTAAAATTGAAATGTATACTACTTGTATTGTCAAAGCATTGTATGCACTGAGAAAACAACTTTTTTGTCTTACACTGCAGTGGCATGAAACCACTTTCAGACATCTCAGAATCATGTGGGAAGTTAACCTAAGGTGTTTCCATTAGGTTTGCAGTAAGTACTTTGGTGTAAAATTGAAATGTATACTACTTGTATTGTCAAAGCATTGTATGCACTGAGAAAACAACTTTTTTGTCTTACACTGCAGTGGCATGAAACCACTTTCAGACATCTCAGAATCATGTGGGAAGTTAACCTAAGGTGTTTCCATTAGGTTTGCAGTAAGTACTTTGGTGTAAAATTGAAATGTATACTACTTGTACTGTCAAAGCATTGCATGCACTGAGAAAACAACTTTTTTGTCTTACACTGCAGTGGCATGAAACCACTTTCAGACATCTCAGAATCATGTGGGAAGTTAACCTAAGGTGTTTCCATTAGGTTTGCAGTAAGTACTTTGGTGTAAAATTGAAATGTATACTACTTGTATTGTCAAAGCTTTGTATGCACTGAGAAAACAACTTTTTTGTCTTACACTGCAGTGGCATGAAACCACTTTCAGACATCTCAGAATCATGTGGGAAGTTAACCTAAGGTGTTTCCATTAGGTTTGCAGTAAGTACTTTGGTGTAAAATTGAAATGTATACTACTTGTACTGTCAAAGCATTGCATGCACTGAGAAAACAACTTTTTTGTCTTACACTGCAGTGGCATGAAACCACTTTCAGACATCTCAGAATCATGTGGGAAGTTAACCTAAGGTGTTTCCATTAGGTTTGCAGTAAGTACTTTGGTGTAAAATTGAAATGTATACTACTTGTACTGTCAAAGCATTGCATGCACTGAGAAAACAACTTTTTTGTCTTACACTGCAGTGGCATGAAACCACTTTCAGACATCTCAGAATCATCTGGGAAGTTAACCTGAGGTGTTTCCATTAGGTTTGCAGTAAGTACTTTGGTGTAAAATTGAAATGTATACTACCTGTACTGTCAAAGCATTGCATGCACTGAGAAAACAACTTTTTTGTCTTACACTGCAGTGGCATGAAACCACTTTCAGACATCTCAGAATCATGTGGGAAGTTAACCTGAGGTGTTTCCATTAGGTTTGCAGTAAGTACTTTGGTGTAAAATTGAAATGAATACTACTTGTATTGTCAAAGCTTTGTATGCACTGAGAAATCAACTTTTTTGTCTTACACTGCACAGGCATGAAACCACTTTCAGACATCTCAGAATCATGTGGGAAGTTAACCTAAGGTGTTTCCATTAGTTTGCAGTAAGTACTTTGGTGTAAAATTGAAATGTATACTACTTGTATTGTCAAAGCATTGTATGCACTGAGAAAACAACTTTTTTGTCTTACACTGCAGTGGCATGAAACCACTTTCAGACATCTCAGAATCATGTGGGAAGTTAACCTGAGGTGTTTCCATTAGGTTTGCAGTAAGTACTTTGGTGTAAAATTGAAATGTATACTACCTGTACTGTCAAAGCATTGCATGCACTGAGAAAACAACTTTTTTGTCTTTCACTGCAGTGGCATGAAACCGCTTTCAGACATCTCAGAATCATGTGGGAAGTTAACCTGAGGTGTTTCCATTAGGTCTGCAGTAAGTACTTTGGTGTAAAATTGAAATGTATACTACTTGTATTGTCAAAGCATTGTATGCACTGAGAAAACAACTTTTTTGTCTTACACTGCAGTGGCATGAAACCACTTTCAGACATCTCAGAATCATGTGGGAAGTTAACCTAAGGTGTTTCCATTAGTTTGCAGTAAGTACTTTGGTGTAAAATTGAAATGTATACTACTTGTATTGTCAAAGCATTGTATGCACTGAGAAAACAACTTTTTTGTCTTACACTGCAGTGGCATGAAACCACTTTCAGACATCTCAGAATCATGTGGGAAGTTAACCTAAGGTGTTTCCATTAGGTTTGCAGTAAGTACTTTGGTGTAAAATTGAAATGTATACTACTTGTACTGTCAAAGCATTGCATGCACTGAGAAAACAACTTTTTTGTCTTACACTGCAGTGGCATGAAACCACTTTCAGACATCTCAGAATCATGTGGGAAGTTAACCTAAGGTGTTTCCATTAGGTTTGCAGTAAGTACTTTGGTGTAAAATTGAAATGTATACTACTTGTATTGTCAAAGCATTGTATGCACTGAGAAAACAACTTTTTTGTCTTACACTGCAGTGGCATGAAACCACTTTCAGACATCTCAGAATCATGTGGGAAGTTAACCTAAGGTGTTTCCATTAGGTTTGCAGTAAGTACTTTGGTGTAAAATTGAAATGTATACTACTTGTATTGTCAAAGCATTGTATGCACTGAGAAAACAACTTTTTTGTCTTACACTGCAGTGGCATGAAACCACTTTCAGACATCTCAGAATCATGTGGGAAGTTAACCTAAGGTGTTTCCATTAGGTTTGCAGTAAGTACTTTGGTGTAAAATTGAAATGTATACTACTTGTACTGTCAAAGCATTGCATGCACTGAGAAAACAACTTTTTTGTCTTACACTGCAGTGGCATGAAACCACTTTCAGACATCTCAGAATCATGTGGGAAGTTAACCTAAGGTGTTTCCATTAGGTTTGCAGTAAGTACTTTGGTGTAAAATTGAAATGTATACTACTTGTATTGTCAAAGCATTGTATGCACTGAGAAAACAACTTTTTTGTCTTACACTGCAGTGGCATGAAACCACTTTCAGACATCTCAGAATCATGTGGGAAGTTAACCTAAGGTGTTTCCATTAGGTTTGCAGTAAGTACTTTGGTGTAAAATTGAAATGTATACTACTTGTATTGTCAAAGCATTGTATGCACTGAGAAAACAACTTTTTTGTCTTACACTGCAGTGGCATGAAACCACTTTCAGACATCTCAGAATCATGTGGGAAGGTAACCTGAGGTGTTTCCATTAGGTTTGCAGTAAGTCCTTTGGTGTAAAATTGAAATGTATACTACCTGTACTGTCAAAGCATTGCATGCACTGAGAAAACAAGTTTTTTGTCTTAAACTGCAGTGGCATGAAACCACTTTCAGACATCTCAGAATCATGTGGGAAGGTAACCTGAGGTGTTTCCATTAGGTTTGCAGTAAGTACTTTGGTGTAAAATTGAAATGTATACTACCTGTACTGTCAAAGCATTGCATGCACTGAGAGAACAACTTTTTTGTCTTACACTGCAGTGCCATGAAACCACTTTCAGACATCTCAGAATCATGTGGGAAGTTAACCCAAGGCGTTTCCATTAGGTTTGCAGTAAGTTCTTTGGTGTAAAATTGAAATGTATACCACTTGTTTTGTCAAAGCTTTGTATGCACAGAGAAAACAACTTTTTTGTCTTACACTGCAGTGGCATGAAACCACTTTCAGACATCTCAGAATCATGTGGGAAGTTAACCTAAGGTGTTTCCATTAGGTTTGCAGTAAGTACTTTGGTGTAAAATTGAAATGTATACTACTTGTATTGTCAAAGCATTGTATGCACTGAGAAAACAACTTTTTTGTCTTACACTGCAGTGGCATGAAACCACTTTCAGACATCTCAGAATCATGTGGGAAGGTAACCTGAGGTGTTTCCATTAGGTTTGCAGTAAGTACTTTGGTGTAAAATTGAAATGTATACTACCTGTACTGTCAAAGCATTGCATGCACTGAGAAAACAACTTTTTTGTCTTACACTGCAGTGGCATGAAACCACTTTCAGACATCTCAGAATCATGTGGGAAGTTAACCTAAGGTGTTTCCATTAGGTTTGCAGTAAGTACTTTGGTGTAAAATTGAAATGTATACTACTTGTATTGTCAAAGCTTTGTATGCACTGAGAAAACAACTTTTTTGTCTTACACTGCAGTGGCATGAAACCACTTTCAGACATCTCAGAATCATGTGGGAAGTTAACCTAAGGTGTTTCCATTAGGTTTGCAGTAAGTACTTTGGTGTAAAATTGAAATGTATACTACTTGTATTGTCAAAGCATTGTATGCACTGAGAAAACAACTTTTTTGTCTTACACTGCAGTGGCATGAAACCACTTTCAGACATCTCAGAATCATGTGGGAAGTTAACCTAAGGTGTTTCCATTAGGTTTGCAGTAAGTACTTTGGTGTAAAATTGAAATGTATACTACTTGTACTGTCAAAGCATTGCATGCACTGAGAAAACAACTTTTTTGTCTTACACTGCAGTGGCATGAAACCACTTTCAGACATCTCAGAATCATGTGGGAAGTTAACCTAAGGTGTTTCCATTAGGTTTGCAGTAAGTACTTTGGTGTAAAATTGAAATGTATACTACTTGTACTGTCAAAGCATTGCATGCACTGAGAAAACAACTTTTTTGTCTTACACTGCAGTGGCATGAAACCACTTTCAGACATCTCAGAATCATGTGGGAAGTTAACCTAAGGTGTTTCCATTAGGTTTGCAGTAAGTACTTTGGTGTAAAATTGAAATGTATACTACTTGTACTGTCAAAGCATTGCATGCACTGAGAAAACAACTTTTTTGTCTTACACTGCAGTGGCATGAAACCACTTTCAGACATCTCAGAATCATGTGGGAAGTTAACCTAAGGTGTTTCCATTAGGTTTGCAGTAAGTACTTTGGTGTAAAATTGAAATGTATACTACTTGTATTGTCAAAGCTTTGTATGCACTGAGAAAATCAACTTTTTTGTCTTACACTGCAGTGGCATGAAACCACTTTCAGACATCTCAGAATCATGTGGGAAGTTAACCTAAGGTGTTTCCATTAGGTTTGCAGTAAGTACTTTGGTGTAAAATTGAAATGTATACTACTTGTATTGTCAAAGCATTGTATGCACTGAGAAAACAACTTTTTTGTCTTACACTGCAGTGGCATGAAACCACTTTCAGACATCTCAGAATCATGTGGGAAGTTAACCTAAGGTGTTTCCATTAGGTTTGCAGTAAGTACTTTGGTGTAAAATTGAAATGTATACTACTTGTACTGTCAAAGCATTGCATGCACTGAGAAAACAACTTTTTTGTCTTACACTGCAGTGGCATGAAACCACTTTCAGACATCTCAGAATCATGTGGGAAGTTAACCTAAGGTGTTTCCATTAGGTTTGCAGTAAGTACTTTGGTGTAAAATTGAAATGTATACTACTTGTATTGTCAAAGCATTGTATGCACTGAGAAAACAACTTTTTTGTCTTACACTGCAGTGGCATGAAACCACTTTCAGACATCTCAGAATCATGTGGGAAGTTAACCTAAGGTGTTTCCATTAGGTTTGCAGTAAGTACTTTGGTGTAAAATTGAAATGTATACTACTTGTACTGTCAAAGCATTGCATGCACTGAGAAAACAACTTTTTTGTCTTACACTGCAGTGGCATGAAACCACTTTCAGACATCTCAGAATCATGTGGGAAGTTAACCTAAGGTGTTTCCATTAGGTTTGCAGTAAGTACTTTGGTGTAAAATTGAAATGTATACTACTTGTATTGTCAAAGCATTGTATGCACTGAGAAAACAACTTTTTTGTCTTACACTGCAGTGGCATGAAACCACTTTCAGACATCTCAGAATCATGTGGGAAGTTAACCTAAAGTGTTTCCATTAGGTTTGCAGTAAGTAGTTTGTTGTAAAATTGAAATGTATACTACTTGAACTGTCAAAGCATTGCATGCACTGAGAAAACAACTTTTTTGTCTTACACTGCAGTTGCATGAAACCACTTTCAGACATCTCAGAATCATGTGGGAAGTTAACCTAAGGTGTTTCCATTAGGTTTGCAGTAAGTACTTTGGTGTAAAATTGAAATGTATACTACTTGTATTGACAAAGCTTTGTATGCACTGAGAAAACAACTTTTTTGTCTTACACTGCAGTGGCATGAAACCACTTTCAGACATCTCAGAATCATGTGGGAAGTTAACCTAAGGTGTTTCCATTAGGTTTGCAGTAAGTACTTTGGTGTAAAATTGAAATGTATACTACTTGTATTGTCAAAGCATTGCATGCACTGAGAAAACAACTTTTTTGTCTTACACTGCAGTGGCATGAAACCACTTTCAGACATCTCAGAATCATGTGGGAAGTTAACCTAAGGTGTTTCCATTAGGTTTGCAGTAAGTACTTTGGTGTAAAATTGAAATGTATACTACTTGTACTGTCAAAGCATTGCATGCACTGAGAAAACAACTTTTTTGTCTTACACTGCAGTGGCATGAAACCACTTTCAGACATCTCAGAATCATGTGGGAAGTTAACCTAAGGTGTTTCCATTAGGTTTGCAGTAAGTACTTTGGTGTAAAATTGAAATGTATACTACTTGTATTGTCAAAGCATTGTATGCACTGAGAAAACAACTTTTTTGTCTTACACTGCAGTGGCATGAAACCACTTTCAGACATCTCAGAATCATGTGGGAAGTTAACCTAAGGTGTTTCCATTAGGTTTGCAGTAAGTACTTTGGTGTAAAATTGAAATGTATACTACTTGTACTGTCAAAGCATTGCATGCACTGAGAAAACAACTTTTTTGTCTTACACTGCAGTGGCATGAAACCACTTTCAGACATCTCAGAATCATGTGGGAAGTTAACCTAAGGTGTTTCCATTAGGTTTGCAGTAAGTACTTTGGTGTAAAATTGAAATGTATACTACTTGTACTGTCAAAGCATTGCATGCACTGAGAAAACAACTTTTTTGTCTTACACTGCAGTGGCATGAAACCACTTTCAGACATCTCAGAATCATGTGGGAAGTTAACCTAAGGTGTTTCCATTAGGTTTGCAGTAAGTACTTTGGTGTAAAATTGAAATGTATACTACTTGTATAGTCAAAGCACTGTATGCACTGAGAAATCAACTTTTTTGTCTTACACTGCAGTGGCATGAAACCACTTTCAGACATCTCAGAATCATGTGGGAAGTTAACCTAAGGTGTTTCCATTAGGTTTGCAGTAAGTACTTTGGTGTAAAATTGAAATGTATACTACTTGTACTGTCAAAGCATTGCATGCACTGAGAAAACAACTTTTTTGTCTTACACTGCAGTGGCATGAAACCACTTTCAGACATCTCAGAATCATGTGGGAAGTTAACCTAAGGTGTTTCCATTAGGTTTGCAGTAAGTACTTTGGTGTAAAATTGAAATGTATACTACTTGTATTGACAAAGCTTTGTATGCACTGAGAAAACAACTTTTTTGTCTTACACTGCAGTGGCATGAAACCACTTTCAGACATCTCAGAATCATGTGGGAAGTTAACCTAAGGTGTTTCCATTAGGTTTGCAGTAAGTTCTTTGGTGTAAAATTGAAATGTATACTACCTGTACTGTCAAAGCATTGCATGCACTGAGAAAACAACTTTTTTGTCTTACACTGCAGTGGCATGAAACCACTTTCAGACATCTCAGAATCATGTGGGAAGTTAACCTGAGGTGTTTCCATTAGGTTTGCAGTAAGTCCTTTGGTGTAAAATTGAAATGTATACTACTTGTACTGTCAAAGCATTGCATGCACTGAGAAAACAACTTTTTTGTCTTACACTGCAGTGGCATGAAACCACTTTCAGACATCTCAGAATCATGTGGGAAGTTAACCTAAGGTGTTTCCATCAGTTTGCAATAAGTACTTTGGTGTAAAATTGAAATGTATACTACTTGTATTGACAAAGCTTTGTATGCACTGAGAAAACAACTTTTTTGTCTTACACTGCAGTTGCATGAAACCACTTTCAGACATCTCAGAATCATGTGGGAAGTTAACCTAAGGTGTTTCCATTAGGTTTGCAGTAAGTACTTTGGTGTAAAATTGAAATGTATACTACTTGTATTGTCAAAGCATTGCATGCACTGAGAAAACAACTTTTTTGTCTTACACTGCAGTGGCATGAAACCACTTTCAGACATCTCAGAATCATGTGGGAAGGTAACCTGAGGTGTTTCCATTAGGTTTGCAGTAAGTACTTTGGTGTAAAATTGAAATGTATACTACCTGTACTGTCAAAGCATTGCATGCACTGAGAAAACAACTTTTTTGTCTTACACTGCAGTGGCATGAAACCACTTTCAGACATCTCAGAATCATGTGGGAAGTTAAACTAAGGTGTTTCCATTAGGTTTGCAGTAAGTTCTTTGGTGTAAAATTGAAATGTATACTACTTGTATTGTCAAAGCATTGTATGCACTGAGAAAACAACTTTTTTGTCTTACACTGCAGTGGCATGAAACCACTTTCAGACATCTCAGAATCATGTGGGAAGTTAACCTAAGGTGTTTCCATTAGGTTTGCAGTAAGTACTTTGGTGTAAAATTGAAATGTATACTACTTGTACTGTCAAAGCATTGCATGCACTGAGAAAACAACTTTTTTGTCTTACACTGCAGTGGCATGAAACCACTTTCAGACATCTCAGAATCATGTGGGAAGTTAACCTAAGGTGTTTCCATTAGGTTTGCAGTAAGTACTTTGGTGTAAAATTGAAATGTATACTACTTGTATTGTCAAAGCATTGTATGCACTGAGAAAACAACTTTTTTGTCTTACACTGCAGTGGCATGAAACCACTTTCAGACATCTCAGAATCATGTGGGAAGTTAACCTAAGGTGTTTCCATTAGGTTTGCAGTAAGTACTTTGGTGTAAAATTGAAATGTATACTACTTGTATTGTCAAAGCATTGTATGCACTGAGAAAACAACTTTTTTGTCTTACACTGCAGTGGCATGAAACCACTTTCAGACATCTCAGAATCATGTGGGAAGTTAACCTAAGGTGTTTCCATTAGGTTTGCAGTAAGTACTTTGGTGTAAAATTGAAATGTATACTACTTGTACTGTCAAAGCATTGCATGCACTGAGAAAACAACTTTTTTGTCTTACACTGCAGTGGCATGAAACCACTTTCAGACATCTCAGAATCATGTGGGAAGTTAACCTAAGGTGTTTCCATTAGGTTTGCAGTAAGTACTTTGGTGTAAAATTGAAATGTATACTACTTGTACTGTCAAAGCATTGCATGCACTGAGAAAACAACTTTTTTGTCTTACACTGCAGTGGCATGAAACCACTTTCAGACATCTCAGAATCATGTGGGAAGTTAACCTAAGGTGTTTCCATTAGGTTTGCAGTAAGTACTTTGGTGTAAAATTGAAATGTATACTACTTGTACTGTCAAAGCATTGCATGCACTGAGAAAACAACTTTTTTGTCTTACACTGCAGTGGCATGAAACCACTTTCAGACATCTCAGAATCATGTGGGAAGTTAACCTAAGGTGTTTCCATTAGGTTTGCAGTAAGTACTTTGGTGTAAAATTGAAATGTATACTACTTGTATTGTCAAAGCATTGTATGCACTGAGAAAACAACTTTTTTGTCTTACACTGCAGTGGCATGAAACCACTTTCAGACATCTCAGAATCATGTGGGAAGTTAACCTAAGGTGTTTCCATTAGGTTTGCAGTAAGTACTTTGGTGTAAAATTGAAATGTATACTACTTGTATTGTCAAAGCATTGTATGCACTGAGAAAACAACTTTTTTGTCTTACACTGCAGTGGCATGAAACCACTTTCAGACATCTCAGAATCATGTGGGAAGTTAACCTAAGGTGTTTCCATTAGGTTTGCAGTAAGTACTTTGGTGTAAAATTGAAATGTATACTACTTGTATTGTCAAAGCATTGCATGCACTGAGAAAACAACTTTTTTGTCTTACACTGCAGTGGCATGAAACCACTTTCAGACATCTCAGAATCATGTGGGAAGTTAACCTAAGGTGTTTCCATTAGGTTTGCAGTAAGTACTTTGGTGTAAAATTGAAATGTATACTACTTGTACTGTCAAAGCTTTGCATGCACTGAGAAAACTACTTTTTTGTCTTACACTGCAGTGGCATGAAACCACTTTCAGACATCTCAGAATCATGTGGGAAGTTAACCTAAGGTGTTTCCATTAGGTTTGCAGTAAGTACTTTGGTGTAAAATTGAAATGTATACTACTTGTATTGACAAAGCTTTGTATGCACTGAGAAAACAACTTTTTTGTCTTACACTGCAGTGGCATGAATCCACTTTCAGACATCTCAGAATCATGTGGGAAGTTAACCTAAGGTGTTTCCATTAGGTTTGCAGTAAGTACTTTGGTGTAAAATTGAAATGTATACTACCTGTACTGTCAAAGCATTGCATGCACTGAGAAAACAACTTTTTTGTCTTACACTGCAGTGGCATGAAACCACTTTCAGACATCTCAGAATCATGTGGGAAGTTAACCTAAGGTGTTTCCATTAGGTTTGCAGTAAGTCCTTTGGTGTAAAATTGAAATGTATACTACTTGTACTGTCAAAGCATTGCATGCACTGAGAAAACAACTTTTTTGTCTTACACTGCAGTGGCATGAAACCACTTTCAGACATCTCAGAATCATGTGGGAAGTTAACCTAAGGTGTTTCCATTAGTTTGCAGTAAGTACTTTGGTGTAAAATTGAAATGTATACTACTTGTATTGTCAAAGCATTGTATGCACTGAGAAAACAACTTTTTTGTCTTACACTGCAGTGGCATGAAACCACTTTCAGACATCTCAGAATCATGTGGGAAGGTAACCTGAGGTGTTTCCATTAGGTTTGCAGTAAGTACTTTGGTGTAAAATTGAAATGTATACTACCTGTACTGTCAAAGCATTGCATGCACTGAGAAAACAACTTTTTTGTCTTACACTGCAGTGGCATGAAACCACTTTCAGACATCTCAGAATCATGTGGGAAGTTAACCTGAGGTGTTTCCATTAGGTTTGCAGTAAGTACTTTGGTGTAAAATTGAAATGTATACTACCTGTACTGTCAAAGCATTGCATGCACTGAGAAAACAACTTTTTTGTCTTACACTGCAGTGGCATGAAACCACTTTCAGACATCTCAGAATCATGTGGGAAGTTAACCTAAGGTGTTTCCATCAGTTTGCAATAAGTACTTTGGTGTAAAATTGAAATGTATACCACTTGTATTGTCAAAGCTTTGTATGCACTGAGAAAACAACTTTTTTGTCTTACACTGCAGTGGCATGAAACCACTTTCAGACATCTCAGAATCATGTGGGAAGTTAACCTGAGGTGTTTCCATTAGGTTTGCAGTAAGTACTTTGGTGTAAAATTGAAATGTATACTACCTGTACTGTCAAAGCATTGCATGCACTGAGAAAACAACTTTTTTGTCTTACACTGCAGTGGCATGAAACCACTTTCAGACATCTCAGAATCATGTGGGAAGTTAACCTAAGGTGTTTCCATTAGGTTTGCAGTAAGTTCTTTGGTGTAAAATTGAAATGTATACTACTTGTATTGTCAAAGCATTGCATGCACTGAGAAAACAACTTTTTTGTCTTACACTGCAGTGGCATGAAACCACTTTCAGACATCTCAGAATCATGTGGGAAGTTAACCTAAGGTGTTTCCATTAGTTTGCAGTAAGTACTTTGGTGTAAAATTAAAATGTATACTACTTGTATAGTCAAAGCACTGTATGCACTGAGAAATCAACTTTTTTGTCTTACACTGCAGTTGCATGAAACCACTTTCAGACATCTCAGAATCATGTGGGAAGTTAACCTGAGGTGTTTCCATTAGGTTTGCAGTAAGTACTTTGGTGTAAAATTGAAATGTATACTACCTGTACTGTCAAAGCATTGCATGCACTGAGAAAACAACTTTTTTGTCTTACACTGCAGTTGCATGAAACCACTTTCAGACATCTCAGAATCATGTGGGAAGTTAACCTAAGGTGTTTCCATTTGGTTTGCTGTAAGTACTTTGGTGTAAAATTGAAATGTATACTACTTGTATTGACAAAGCTTTGTATGCACTGAGAAAACAACTTTTTTGTCTTACACTGCAGTGGCATGAATCCACTTTCAGACATCTCAGAATCATGTGGGAAGTTAACCTAAAGTGTTTCCATTAGGTTTGCAGTAAGTAGTTTGGTGTAAAATTGAAATGTATACTACCTGTTCTGTCAAAGCATTGCATGCACTGAGAGAACAACTTTTTTGTCTTACACTGCAGTGGCATGAAACCACTTTCAGACATCTCAGAATCATGTGGGAAGTTAACCTAAGGTGTTTCCATTAGTTTGCAGTAAGTACTTTGGTGTAAAATTGAAATGTATACTACTTGTATTGTCAAAGCATTGTATGCACTGAGAAAACAACTTTTTTGTCTTACACTGCAGTGGCATGAAACCACTTTCAGACATCTCAGAATCATGTGGGAAGTTAACCTAAGGTGTTTCCATTAGGTTTGCAGTAAGTACTTTGGTGTAAAATTGAAATGTATACTACTTGTACTGTCAAAGCATTGCATGCACTGAGAAAACAACTTTTTTGTCTTACACTGCAGTGGCATGAAACCACTTTCAGACATCTCAGAATCATGTGGGAAGTTAACCTAAGGTGTTTCCATTAGGTTTGCAGTAAGTACTTTGGTGTAAAATTGAAATGTATACTACTTGTATTGTCAAAGCATTGTATGCACTGAGAAAACAACTTTTTTGTCTTACACTGCAGTGGCATGAAACCACTTTCAGACATCTCAGAATCATGTGGGAAGTTAACCTAAGGTGTTTCCATTAGGTTTGCAGTAAGTACTTTGGTGTAAAATTGAAATGTATACTACTTGTACTGTCAAAGCATTGCATGCACTGAGAAAACAACTTTTTTGTCTTACACTGCAGTGGCATGAAACCACTTTCAGACATCTCAGAATCATGTGGGAAGTTAACCTAAGGTGTTTCCATTAGTTTGCAGTAAGTACTTTGGTGTAAAATTGAAATGTATACTACTTGTATTGTCAAAGCATTGTATGCACTGAGAAAACAACTTTTTTGTCTTACACTGCAGTGGCATGAAACCACTTTCAGACATCTCAGAATCATGTGGGAAGTTAACCTAAGGTGTTTCCATTAGGTTTGCAGTAAGTACTTTGGTGTAAAATTGAAATGTATACTACCTGTACTGTCAAAGCATTGCATGCACTGAGAGAACAACTTTTTTGTCTTACACTGCAGTGCCATGAAACCACTTTCAGACATCTCAGAATCATGTGGGAAGTTAACCTAAGGTGTTTCCATTAGGTTTGCAGTAAGTACTTTGGTGTAAAATTGAAATGTATACTACTTGTACTGTCAAAGCATTGCATGCACTGAGAAAACAACTTTTTTGTCTTACACTGCAGTGGCATGAAACCACTTTCAGACATCTCAGAATCATGTGGGAAGTTAACCTAAGGTGTTTCCATTAGGTTTGCAGTAAGTACTTTGGTGTAAAATTGAAATGTATACTACTTGTATTGACAAAGCTTTGTATGCACTGAGAAAACAACTTTTTTGTCTTACACTGCAGTGGCATGAAACCACTTTCAGACATCTCAGAATCATGTGGGAAGTTAACCTAAGGTGTTTCCATTAGGTTTGCAGTAAGTACTTTGGTGTAAAATTGAAATGTATACTACTTGTATTGACAAAGCATTGTATGCACTGAGAAAACAACTTTTTTGTCTTACACTGCAGTGGCATGAAACCACTTTCAGACATCTCAGAATCATGTGGGAAGGTAACCTGAGGTGTTTCCATTAGGTTTGCAGTAAGTACTTTGGTGTAAAATTGAAATGTATACTACCTGTACTGTCAAAGCATTGCATGCACTGAGAAAACAACTTTTTTGTCTTACACTGCAGTGGCATGAAACCACTTTCAGACATCTCAGAATCATGTGGGAAGGTAACCTGAGGTGTTTCCATTAGGTTTGCAGTAAGTACTTTGGTGTAAAATTGAAATGTATACTACCTGTACTGTCAAAGCATTGCATGCACTGAGAAAACAACTTTTTTGTCTTACACTGCAGTGGCATGAAACCACTTTCAGACATCTCAGAATCATGTGGGAAGTTAACCCAAGGCGTTTCCATTAGGTTTGCAGTAAGTTCTTTGGTGTAAAATTGAAATGTATACCACTTGTTTTGTCAAAGCTTTGTATGCACAGAGAAAACAACTTTTTTGTCTTACACTGCAGTGGCATGAAACCACTTTCAGACATCTCAGAATCATGTGGGAAGTTAACCTAAGGTGTTTCCATTAGGTTTGCAGTAAGTACTTTGGTGTAAAATTGAAATGTATACTACCTGTACTGTCAAAGCATTGCATGCACTGAGAAAACAACTTTTTTGTCTTACACTGCAGTGGCATGAAACCACTTTCAGACATCTCAGAATCATGTGGGAAGTTAACCTGAGGTGTTTCCATTAGGTTTGCAGTAAGTACTTTGGTGTAAAATTGAAATGTATACTACTTGTATTGTCAAAGCATTGTATGCACTGAGAAAACAACTTTTTTGTCTTACACTGCAGTGGCATGAAACCACTTTCAAACAACTCAGAATCATGTGGGAACTTAATCTAAGGTGCTTCCATTGAGTTTGCAGTCAGTACTTTTGAGTATAATTGAAATGTATACTCCTTTAATTGTCAAAGCATTGTGTGCACAGAGAAAACAACTTTTTTGACTTGATGTGCACAGACATGAAACAACTCTCAAACTACTCAGAATCATGTGGAATGTTAACCTAATATGTTTCCATCAGGTTTGCATTCAGTACTTTTGAGTATAAGTGAAATGTATACTACCTGTACTGTCAAAGCATTGCATGCACTGAGAAAACAACTTTTTTGTCTTACACTGCAGTGGCATGAAACCACTTTCAGACATCTCAGAATCATGTGGGAAGTTAACCTAAGGTGTTTCCATTAGGTTTGCAGTAAGTACTTTGGTGTAAAATTGAAATGTATACTACTTGTATTGACAAAGCTTTGTATGCACTGAGAAAACAACTTTTTTGTCTTACACTGCAGTGGCATGAAACCACTTTCAGACATCTCAGAATCATGTGGGAAGTTAACCTAAGGTGTTTCCATTAGGTTTGCAGTAAGTACTTTGGTGTAAAATTGAAATGTATACTACTTGTACTGTCAAAGCATTGCATGCACTGAGAAAACAACTTTTTTGTCTTACACTGCAGTGGCATGAAACCACTTTCAGACATCTCAGAATCATGTGGGAAGTTAACCTAAGGTGTTTCCATTAGTTTGCAGTAAGTACTTTGGTGTAAAATTGAAATGTATACTACTTGTATTGTCAAAGCATTGTATGCACTGAGAAAACAACTTTTTTGTCTTACACTGCAGTGGCATGAAACCACTTTCAGACATCTCAGAATCATGTGGGAAGTTAACCTAAGGTGTTTCCATTAGGTTTGCAGTAAGTACTTTGGTGTAAAATTGAAATGTATACTACTTGTACTGTCAAAGCATTGCATGCACTGAGAAAACAACTTTTTTGTCTTACACTGCAGTGGCATGAAACCACTTTCAGACATCTCAGAATCATGTGGGAAGTTAACCTAAGGTGTTTCCATTAGGTTTGCAGTAAGTACTTTGGTGTAAAATTGAAATGTATACTACCTGTACTGTCAAAGCATTGCATGCACTGAGAAAGCAACTTTTTTGTCTTACACTGCAGTGGCATGAAACCACTTTCAGACATCTCAGAATCATGTGGGAAGTTAACCTAAGGTGTTTCCATTAGGTTTGCAGTAAGTACTTTGGTGTAAAATTGAAATGTATACTACTTGTATTGTCAAAGCTTTGTATGCACTGAGAAAGCAACTTTTTTGTCTTACACTGCAGTGGCATGAAACCACTTTCAGACATCTCAGAATCATGTGGGAAGTTAACCTAAGGTGTTTCCATTAGGTTTGCAGTAAGTACTTTGGTGTAAAATTGAAATGTATACTACTTGTATTGTCAAAGCATTGTATGCACTGAGAAAACAACTTTTTTGTCTTACACTGCAGTGGCATGAAACCACTTTCAGACATCTCAGAATCATGTGGGAAGTTAACCTAAGGTGTTTCCATTAGGTTTGCAGTAAGTACTTTGGTGTAAAATTGAAATGTATACTACCTGTACTGTCAAAGCATTGCATGCACTGAGAAAACAAGTTTTTTGTCTTACACTGCAGTGGCATGAAACCACTTTCAGACATCTCAGAATCATGTGGGAAGTTAAACTAAGGTGTTTCCATTAGGTTTGCAGTAAGTTCTTTGGTGTAAAATTGAAATGTATACTGCTTTAATATCAGAGCATTGTATGCACTGAGAAAACAGCTCTTTTGTCTTGATGAGCAGAAGCATGAAACAACTTTCAAACAAATCAGGATCATGTGAGAAGTAATCCAATGGTGTTTCCATTAGGTTTGCAGTCAGTACTTTTGAGTATAATTGAAATGTATACTGCTTGTACTGTCAAAGTATTGCATGCAGTGAGAAAACACCTTTTTTGTCTTACACTGCAGTGGCATGAAACCACTTTCAAACAACTCAGAATCATATGGGAACTCAATCTTAAGGTGTTTCCATTGAGTTTGCAGTCAGTACCTTTGAGTATAATTGAAATGTATGCTCCTTTTATTGTCAAAGCATTGTGTGCACAGAGGAAACAACTTTTTTGACTTGATGAGCAATAGCATGAAACAACTTTCAAACAGATCAGAATCATGTGAGAAGTAAACCAAGGGTGTTACCATTAGGTTTGCAGAAAGTACTTCTGAGTATAATTGAAATGTATGCTCCTTTTATTCTCAAAGCATTGTGGGCACTGAGAAAACATCTTTTTTGTCTTTATTAGAAGAGGCATGAAACAACTTTCAAACTATTCAGAATCATGTGGAATATCAACGTAATATGTTTCCATCAGGTTTGCATTCAGTACTTCTGAGTGAAATTGAAATCTATACTATTTTAATGTCAGAGCATTCTATGCACTGAGAAAGCAACTTTATTGTCTTCCTGAGCAGAGGCATGAAACAACTTCCAAACAACTCAGAATCATGTGGTAACTTAATCTAAGGTGTTTCCATTGAGTTTGCAGCCAGTACTTTCGAGTATAATTGAAATGTTCACTCCTTTTATTGTCAAAGCATTGTGTGCACAGAGAAAACAACTTTTTTTTCTTGATGAGCAGAGGCATGAAACAAACTTTCAGACATCTCAGAATCATGTGGGAAGTTAATCTGAGGTGTTTCCATTAGGTCTGCAGTAAGTACTTTGGTGTAAAATTGAAATGTATACTACTTGTACTGTCAAAGCATTGTATGCACTGAGAAAACAACTTTTTTGTCTGACACTGCAGTGGCATGAAACCACTTTCAGACATCTCAGAATCACGTGGGAAGTTAACCTAAAGTGTTTCCATTAGGTTTGCAGTAAGTACTTTGGTGTAAAATTGAAATGTATACTACCTGTACTGTCAAAGCATTGCATGCACTGAGAAAACAACTTTTTTGTCTTACACTGCAGTGGCATGAAACCACTTTCAGACATCTCAGAATCATGTGGGAAGTTAACCTAAGGTGTTTCCATTAGTTTGCAGTAAGTACTTTGGTTTAAAATTGAAATGTATACTACTTGTATTGTCAAAGCTTTGTATGCACTGAGAAAACAACTTTTTTGTCTTACACTGCAGTGGCATGAAACCACTTTCAGACATCTCAGAATCATGTGGGAAGTTAACCTGAGGTGTTTCCATTAGGTTTGCAGTAAGTACTTTGGTGTAAAATTGAAATGTATACTACCTGTACTGTCAAAGCATTGCATGCACTGAGAAAACAACTTTTTTGTCTTACACTGCAGTGGCATGAAACCACTTTCAGACATCTCAGAATCATGTGGGAAGTTAACCTAAGGTGTTTCCATTAGGTTTGCAGTAAGTACTTTGGTGTAAAATTGAAATGTATACTACTTGTACTGTCAAAGCATTGCATGCACTGAGAAAACAACTTTTTTGTCTTACACTGCAGTTGCATGAAACCACTTTCAGACATCTCAGAATCATGTGGGAAGTTAACCTAAGGTGTTTCCATTAGTTTGCAGTAAGTACTTTGGTGTAAAATTGAAATGTATACTACTTGTATTGACAAAGCTTTGTATGCACTGAGAAAACAACTTTTTTGTCTTACACTGCAGTGGCATGAAACCACTTTCAGACATCTCAGAATCATGTGGGAAGTTAACCTAAGGTGTTTCCATTAGGTTTGCAGTAAGTACTTTGGTGTAAAATTGAAATGTATACTACTTGTATTGTCAAAGCATTGTATGCACTGAGAAAACAACTTTTTTGTCTTACACTGCAGTGGCATGAAACCACTTTCAGACATCTCAGAATCATGTGGGAAGTTAACCTAAGGTGTTTCCATTAGTTTGCAGTAAGTACTTTGGTGTAAAATTGAAATGTATACTACTTGTATTGTCAAAGCATTGCATGCACTGAGAAAACAACTTTTTTGTCTTACACTGCAGTGGCATGAAACCACTTTCAGACATCTCAGAATCATGTGGGAAGTTAACCTAAGGTGTTTCCATTAGTGTGCAGTGAGTACTTTGGTGTAAAATTGAAATGTATACTACTTGTATTGTCAAAGCATTGCATGTACCTGAGAAAACAACTTTTTTGTCTTACACTGCAGTGGCATGAAACCACTTTCAGACATCTCAGAATCATGTGGGAAGTTAACCTAAGGTGTTTCCATTAGTTTGCAGTAAGTACTTTGGTGTAAAATTGAAATGTACTACTACTTGTATTGTCAAAGCATTGCATGCACTGAGAAAACAACTTTTTTGTCTTACACTGCAGTGGCATGAAACCACTTTCAGACATCTCAGAATCATGTGGGAAGTTAACCTAAGGTGTTTCCATTAGTTTGCAGTAAGTACTTTGGTGTAAAATTGAAATGTATACTACTTGTATTGTCAAAGCATTGTATGCACTGAGAAATCAACTTATTTATCTTGAAGAGCTCAGTGATATAACAGTGAAATAACAGGTCTGTCCTCTCTAATTCACCATGGCTGATCCATCTTTTCCTCTCAGCCCCAATCTCCTGCCTTCCCCCTGCATCCCTTTCTGACCTAACCAATCAAAAATCTATCAACCTCTACCTTAAATATATATTCAGACTTGGCCTCCACAGCTGTCTGTGGGAACGAATTCCACAGATTCACCACTCTTTGGCTAAAGAAATTCCTCTTCATCTTTGTCTAAAAGGATATTTTACTTTACTGAGACTGTGTCCTCTGCTTTAGACTCTCCCACCATAGGAAACAACCTCTCCACATCCACTCAATCAGGGCTTTTCACCATTCAATAGGTTTCAATGAGATCACGCCTCATCCTTCGGAATTCTAGTGAATACAGACCCAGAGCCATCAAACTTTCTTCATTTAGAAAGTAGTCAACCCTTTAATTTTTTGTACCAAAAGGCATGATCATACACTTCCCAACAGTGTATTCCATCTGCCACTTCTTTGCCCATTCTCTTAATCTGTCTAAGTCCTTCTGTAGCCTTTCTACTTCCTCAAAAACTACCTGCCCCTTCACCTATCTTCGTATCATCTGCAAATTTTGCAATCAAGCCATCAATTCCATCATCAAAGTCATTAACTGTAATGCAAAAAGAATCGGTCCCAACACAGACCCCTGTGAATCACCACTAATCACTGGCAGCCAACCAGAAAAGTCTCCCTTTATTCTCACTCTTTACCTCCTGCCAGTCAGCCAGTGCTTTATCCATGTTAGAATCTTCCCTGTCATACCGTAGCTCATGAAGCAGCTTCATGTGTGGCACCTTGTCAAAGACCTTCTGAAAATCCAAGTACACATAAACTGATTCTCCTTTGTCTATCTTGCTTGCTATTTCTTCAAAGAATTCAGCAGATTCGTCTGGGAAGATTTTCACTTGAGGAAATAGTGCTGACTACGGCTTATTTTATCATGTGCCTCCAAATACTCCAAAACCATATGCTTAGCAATCGACTCCAACATCTGAGGTCAGACTAGTTGCCCTAAAGTTTCCTTTCTTTGGCCTCTCTTCCTTCTTGAGTGATAGACAGATAAATACTTTATTGATCCCAAAGGAAATTGCAGTGTCACAGTAGCATTACAAGTGCACAGATATACAAATTTTAGAAGAATAAAAAAAATAACCTCAAACAGTCTAACAGAAGGGGGTCATCACTTTCCTGGCTATAGGTTGACTCATTATGGAGCCTAGTGGCTGAGGGTAAGAATGACCTCATATAGCGCTCTTTGAAGCAGTACAGCTGTCTTAGTCTATTAGTGAAAGTGCTCCTCTGTTCAGCCGAGGTAGAATGCAGAGGGCAAGAAAAATTGTACAGAATTGCCAGAATTTTCTGTATGGTTCTTTATTCTAGTGCAGCCTCCAGTGAGTCCAGTTTGACTCTTATAACAGAGCCAGCCTTTCTAATCAGTTTATTGAGTCTGTTGGCATCACCCATGTTGATACCATTGCCCCAACACACCACCACATAGAAGATTGTACTGGTGACAACACACTGGTAGAACATGTGAAGGAGAGGCCTGGATACAACAAAGGATCTCAGTCTCCTCAGGAAGTTAGGTGACTCTGGTCCTTCTTGTACACAGCCCGTGTTGGTCTGTCATCCATGTGCACCCAAAGGTAGTTGTAGGTCCTCACCATCGATAGTAACATGGAGCAGTGCAGGCTTAGTCTTCCTAAAGTTCATTACCATCTCCTTTGTGGAGTGATATTTGCAATTCTCCACTCTTCCGGAATCTAGTGATTCTTGAAATATCATTACTAATACTTCCGCAATCTCTTTAGCCACCTCTTTCATAACCCTGTGGTGTGCACCACCTGGTCCAGGTGACTTATCTACCTACAGACCTTTCAGTTTCCCAAGAACCTTCTCCCGAGTAATGCTAACTTCACACATTTCATGACCTCTGACACCTGGAACTTCGACAATACAGCTAGTGTGAAGACTGATGCAAAATACATATTCAGTTTATTCACCATGTCCTTGTGCTCCATTGTTACCTCTCCAGCATCATTTTCTGGCGGTCTGATATTCACTCTTGCCTCTCCTTTACACTTTATGTATTTGATGAAACTTTTGGTATCCTCTTTAATATTATTGGCTGGCTTACTTTCATATTCCATCTTTACCTTCCTATTATTACTTTTTTAGTTGCCTTCTGCTGGTTTTTAAAAAGCGTCCCCATCCTCTAATTCAGGGGTCCCCAACCTTTTTTGCACTGCGGACCGGTTTAATATTGACAATATTCTTGCAGACCGGCCGACCTGGGGGGATGGGGGTAGTGTTGCCAACGGACAAGAGTAGCAGTCAAATACATTGTGTTTACCCCGAAAAAGACTACAATGACCATGAAGCCTTGTCATGAAGACTTTTTCCTAAAAGTCGTTTTTGGCGATTCTGTACCGGTGACGGGGGGGGGGAGATGTTAATCACAACTAGAATATAGGTGATAAGTGGCTAATACACTCAATTTCGTTTCTAAAAGGGTTTATCCAATGAATTTAATGTTAAACATACAGCGCATATTTTCCTCGCATGAATATAGTGATAAGTCAATTATCAGGGGAGGACAGGGGCTTGAAGTAAGTGTTGAATGAACATCCAGCAGAAGTGGTAGAGGCAGGTTCGATATTATCATTTAAAGAAAAATTGGATAGGTATATGGACAGGAAAGGAATGGAGGGTTATGGGCTGAGTACAGGTCGATGGGACTAGGTGAGATTAGCGTTTGGCATGGACTAGCAGGGCAGACATGGCCCGTTTCCGTGCTGTAATTGCTATATGGTTATAGAAGTCACTTATAATCAATAGCATCATAACATTTTAAGTAACGTTTGGATATTAAACACACAGCACATATTTTCCCCATATGAACATATAAAATCATTGCAACACACCAAGTTCGCTGAATCAGTGGGAGCCCTGGGCTTGCTTTCCTGCAACAACACGGTCCCATCGAGGGGTGATGGGAGACAGCGATACTTGAACGGGGTTCCTTATGTCCAGTCTATTCCGCAATTTAGTTTTTGTTGCATTCATTGCAGAGATATATTGGAAATAGAAACAATATTTTCAGTGCTTTCATTCTTATCTCAGGATATTTAGCCTTGACTTTGATCCAGAATGCCGGCAGAGATGTTATGTCAAACAAACTTTTCAGCCCGCCATCATTGGCAAGCTCGAGGAGTCCATCTTCTTCCTGCGCTAACATGGATGACGCGCGGGTAATGACTGCGCATGCGTTCAAGCTCAACAGTGGGCATGACAGGGAATGAGGAAAGGTTTTCTCGCGGCCTGTGGTTGGGGACCACTGCTCTAATTTCTCACTAATTTTTGCTCTATTATGTCTCCTCTTTGGCTTTTGTTGGCTTTGACTTCTCTTGTTAGTCACTGTTGTGTCATCACACCTTTAGAACACTGCTGCCTCTGTGGGAAGTATATATCCTGTGCCTTCCCTATTGCTTCCAGAAACTTCAGCCATTGCTGCTCTGCCATCATCCCTGCCAGTGTTCTTTTCCAATAAATTCTGGCCATGACTGACTGACTTTACTGACTTTAGCTCCTCCTTCTCAAATTTCAGGGTGAATTCAATCATATTATTAAGGATTCTTTTAGCTTAAGTGCTCTAATCAATTCCAGTTCATTGCAGAACATCCAATTCACAATAGCCAATCTCCTCATGGGCTCAACCATGAGCTGCTCTGAAAAGACATCTAGAAATTCCTCCTCTTGTAATCCAGCACCAGCCTGATTTTCCCAGTCTTCCTGCATATTGAAATTCCCCATGCCTATTGTAACATTGCCTTTTTGGCATGCATTTTCCATTTTCCGTTGTAATTTGCAGACCGCATTCTTACTACAGTTTGCATTAGAAACATTGCACATGTACAGCACAATACAGGCCCTTTGGCCCACAAAGTTGTGTCAAACAGGTCCCTACCTTAGAAATTACTAGGCTTCCCCACAGCCCTCTATTTTTCTAGGCTCCATGTACCTATCCAAAAGTCTCTTAAAAGACCCTATTGTATCAGCCTCCACTACCGTTGCCGGCAGCCCATTCCACACACTTACCACTCTCTGAGTAAAAAACTTACCCCTGACATCACCTCTGTACCTACTCCCCAGCACCTTAAACCTGTGTCCTCTTGTGGCAACCATTTCAGCCCTGGGAAAATGTCTCTGATTATCCACATGACCAATACCTCTCATCGTCGCTTCAAGGAGAAAAGGCCGAGTTCACTCAACCTGTTTTCATAAGGCATACTCCCCAATCCAGGCAAAATCCTTGTAAATCTCCTCTGCACCCTTTTTATAACTTCCACATATTTCCTGTAGTGAGGCAGCCAGAACTGAGCACAGTACTCCAAGTAGGGTCTAACCAGGGTCCTATATAGCTGCAACATTACCTCTTGGCTCCTAACTTCAATTCTGCAATTAATGAAGGCCAATACCACAACGTCAACCTGTGCAGCTGCTTTGAGCGTCCTATGGACTTGGACCCCAAGGTCCCTCTGATCCTTCACACTGCCAAGAGTCTTACCATTAAAACTATATTCTGCCATCATGAACCACTTCACACTTATTTGGGTTGAACTCCAACTGCCACTTCTCAGCTCAGTTTTGTACCCTATCAATGTCCCACTGTAACCTCTGACAGCCCTCCACACTATCCACAGCACCTCCAACCTTTGTGTCATCAGCAAACTTACTAACCCATACCTCCATATCCTCTTCCAGGTCATTTATAAAAATCATGAAGAGCAAGGGTCCCAGTACAGATCCCTGAGGCACACCACTGGTCACCGGCCTCCATGCAGAATACAACCTGTCTACAACCACTCTTAGCCTTCTGTGGGAAAGCCAGTTCTGGATCCACAAAGCAAATTCCACTTGGATCCCATTCCTCCTTACATTCTCAATAAGCCTTACATAGGGTGCCTTACCAAATGCCTTGCTGAAATCCATATACACTACATCTACTGCTCTTCCTTCATCATTGTGGTTAGTCACATCCTCAAAAAATTCAATCAGGCTCGTAAGGCACGACCTACACTTGATAAAGCCATGCTGACTATTCCTAATCATATTATACCTCTCCAAATGTTCATAAATCCTGCCTCTCAGGATCTTCTCCATCAACTTACCAACCACTGAAGTAAGACTCACTGGTCTATAATTTCCTGGGCTATCGCTACTCCTTTTCTTGAATAAAGGAACAACATCTGCAACCCTCCAATCCAGCGGAACCTCTCCCGTCCCCATTGATGATTGAAAAATCATTGCCAGAGGCACAGCAATCTCCTCCCTTGCCTCCCACAGTAGCCTGGGGTACATCTCATCTGGTCCCAGCAACTTATCCAACATGGTGCTTTCTAAAAGCTGCAGCACATCCTCTTTCTTAATATCTACATGCTCAAGCTTTTCAGTCTGCTGCAAGTCTGCACTACAATCACCAAGATCCTTTTCCAAAGTGAATACTGAAGTAAAGTATTCATTAAGTACCTCTGCTATTTCCTCTGGTTCCATATACACTTTCCCAATGTCACACTTGATAGGTCCTATTCCTCCATGTCTTATCCTCTCGCTCTTCACATACTTGTAGAATGCCTTAGGGTTTTTCTCAATCCTGCCCGCCAGGACTTCTCATAGCCCCTTCTGGCTCTTCTAATTTCCTTTTTAAGCTCCTTCCTGTTAGCCTTATAATCTTCTAGATCCCTAACATTACCTAGCTCACTGAACCTTTTGTAAGCTTTTCTTTTTCTCTTGACTAGATTTATTACAGCCTTTGTACACCACAGTTCCTGTACCCTACCATAACTTCCCTGTCTCATTGGAACGTACCCATGCAGAACTCCACACGAATATCCCCTGAACATTTGTCTCATTTCTTCCGTAAATTTTCCCTGAGAACGTCTGTTCCCAATTTAAGCTTCCAATTTCCTGCCTGATAGCCTCATAATTCCCCTTACTCCAATTAAACGCTTTTCTAACTTGTCTGTTCCTATCTCTCTCCAATGCTATTGTCAAGGAGATAGAATTATGAACACTATCTCCAAAATGCTCTCTCACTGTGAGATCTGACACCTGACCAGGTTCATTTCCCAATACCAAATCAAGTACAGTCTTTCCTCTTGTAGGCTTATCTATATATTGTGTCAAGATACCTTCCTGAACACACCTAAGAAACTCCACCACATCTAAACCCCTTGCTGTAGGCAGATGTCAATCGATATTTGGGAAATTAAAATCTCCCATCATGACAACTCTGCTATTATTACACCTTTCCAGGATCTGTTTCCCTATCAGCTCCTCGATATCTCTGTTAACTATTAGGCGGCCTATAAAAAACACCCAGTAAAGTTATTGACCCCTTCCAGTTCCTAACCTCCACCTACAGAGACTCCGTAGACAATCCCTCCGTGACGTCCACCTTTTCTGCAGCCATGACACTATCTCTGATCAACAGTCGCATGCCCCCATCTCTTTTGCCTCCCTCCCTGTCCTTTCTGAAGCATCCATATTGACTGTATATAACTTCCATCAGGATCTTTTTACCCTTGCAGTGCCTTAGCTCTATCCACAATGATCCTACACCTTCTGGTCCTATTTCACTTCTTTCTAATGATTTTATTTCATTTTTTTAACCAACAAAGCAACACCACCCCTCTGCCTTCCTGCCTGTCCTTTTGATACAACGTGTGTCCTTGGACATTAAGCTCTCTTGTGATAACATTGAGGCTGATAAGTTAGAGCCAAACAAATAAAAATATCAAAGTATTCAGCTCAATGAAATATATTACAATGTAATTTTATTGCAGAAGGTGAAAATCGTGCAGTTTCTTATGGAAATCCTGTTTTAGCCAAATTGGAAGTTTTATGATATAATTATCTCTAATTTACAGGCTTTAAGTTTTTCAATCAAATAAACAAAACCAAACGATGCAGCAGGAGAATCTTCACAAAATAAAGTTGTTTCTAACACGTTTCTATATTGTTTTATTGTCAGAAGTGACTATTGTATGCAGTTTTCTGTTGAAACACGGATTTAGCTAAACTGGATGTTCTATGTTATTATTGGTTATGAATGGCACTGAAGATGATGGTGCCTGCGAACAATGCACCAAAGACTACATCTTACAGACACCTCAAAATGTTACATTTTGATGGCGTGTTTTCCGGCTGATTGAGTGATCTGGCACTTTGCTAACTTCGAGAGGGTTCATAAGACATAGGAGCAGAATTAGTCCATTCAACCTTTTGAGTCTGCCTAACCATTCCATCATGGATTATCCCAGATCCCACTCAATCCCATACACCTGCCTTCTTGCCATATCTTTTGATGCACTGCCCAATCAAGAAACCATCAACTTCCACCTTAAATATACCCACTGATGTGGTCACCACTGTAGCAGAGCACACCACAGATTCACTACTCTCTGCCTAAAAAAATTCCTCCTTGCCTCTGTGCTTAAAGGTTGTCCCTCAATTCTGAGGCTGTACCCTCTAGTTCTGGAAACCCTCACCAGGGGAAACATCCTCCCCACATCCACCCTATATATTTCTTTCAACATTCGATAGGTTTCAATGAGATCCCACTGCATTCTTCTAAATTCCAGTGAGTAAAGGCCCAAAGCTGCCAAACACTCCTCACATGTTAATCCCTTCATTCCAAAAATCATCTTTGTGAACCTCCTCTGGACTATCTCCAATGACAACACATCCTTTCTGAGGTATGGGGCCCAAAACAGTTGACAATACTCCAAGTGTGGCCTGACTAATGTCATATGGTATGCTGGCATTTATAGCGAGAGGATTCGAGTACAGGAGCAGGGAGGTACTACTGCAGTTGTACAAGGCCTTGGTGAGACCACACCTGGAGTATTGTGTGCAGTTTTGGTCCCCTAATCTGAGGAAAGACATCTTTGCCATAGAGGGAGTACAAAGAAGGTTCACCAGATTGATTCCTGGGATGGCAGGACTTTCATATGAAGAAAGACTGGATGAATTGGGCTTGTACTCGTTGGAATTTAGAAGATTGAGGGGGGATCTGATTGAAACGTATAAGATCCTAAAGGGATTGGACAGGCTAGATGCAGGAAGATTGTTCCCGATGTTGGGGAAGTCCAGAACGAGGGGTCACAGTTTGAGGATAGAGGGGAAGCCTTTTAGGACCGAGATTAGGAAAAACTTCTTCACACAGAGAGTGGTGAATCTGTGGAATTCTCTGCCACAGGAAACTGTTGAGGCCAGTTCATTGGCTATATTTAAGAGGGAGTTAGATATGGCCCTTGTGGCTACGGGGGTCAGGGGGTATGGAGGGAAGGCTGGGGCGGGGTTCTGAGTTGGATGATCAGCCATGATCATAATAAATGGCGGTGCAGGCTCGAAAGGCCGAATGGCCTACTCCTGCACCTATTTTCTATGTTTCTATATAAAGGCTCAGTATTATCTCCTTGCATTTATATTCTATTTCCCTTCTTTACCACAGACTCAACTTCTAAATTAATCTTCTGGGAGTCTTGCAGAAGGATTCCTTAGTCCCTTTGCACCTCTGATGTTTGAATTTTACCCCATTTAGATAATAGTTCCTTATTATTCCTTTTACCAAAATGCATTATCATATATTTCCCAACACTGTATTCCATCTGTGACTTATTGTCCATTTTTCCAATTTGTCTAAGTCCTACTGCAACCTCAATGCTTCCTCAGCACTACCTACCCCTCCACCTATCCTCATATCATCCACAAACATTGGCATAAAGCCATCAATCCCATTCCCTAAATCATTGACAAACAATGTGAAAAGTAGCGACCCCCAATACTGACCTGAGGAACACCACTAACCACTGGCAGCCAAACAGAAAAGGCCCTTTTATTCCCACTCACTGACTCCTACCTGTCAGCCATTCCTCTGTCCATGCCTGTCTCTATCCTGTAATGCCATGGGATTTTATCTTGTTAAGCAGCCTCAAGAGTGGCACCTTATCAAATGAAAATACAAGTAAATAACATCCACTGCCTCTCCTTTGTCCACTCTGCTTGTTACTTCTCGAAGAATCACTAGGGGCACCAATATCCTGGCAGGGAGATTAGCGAGGGCTACTGAGGTGACTTTAAACTAGAATGGTTGGGGGGTGGGAATCAAATTAAAGAGGCTAGGCGAGAGGAGGTTAGTTCACAACAGGGGGATGGGAACCAGTGCAGAGAGACAGAGGGGTGTAAAGTGAGGGTAGAAGCAAAAAGTACTAAGGAGAAAAGTAAAAGTGGCAGGCCGACAAATCCAGGGCAAGCAACAAAAAGGGCCACTTTTCAACATAATTGTATAAGGGCTAAGAGAGTTGTAAAAGAGCGCCTGAAGGCTTTGTGTGTCAATGCAAGGAGCATTCGTAACAAGGTGGATGAATTCAAAGTGCAGATTGTTATTAATGATTATGATATAGTTGGGATCACAGAGACATGGCTCCAGGGTGACCAAGGATGGGAGCTCAACGTTCAGGGATATTCAATATTCAGGAGGGATAGACATGAAAGAAAAGGAGGTGGGGTGGCGTTGCTGGTTAAAGATGAGATTAACGCAATAGAAAGGAAGGACATAAGCCAGGAAGATGTGGAATCGATATGGGTAGAGCTGCATAACACTAAGGGGCAGAAAACGCTGGTGGGAGTTGTGTACAGGCCACCTAACAGTAGTAGTGAGGTCGGAGATGGTATTAAACAGGAAATTAGAAATGTGTGCAATAAAGGAACAGCAGTTATAATGGGTGACTTCAATCTACATGTAGATTGGGTGAACCAAATTGGTAAAGGTGCTGAGGAAGAGGATTTCTTGGAATGTATGCGGGATGGTTTTTTGAACCAACATGTCGAGGAACCAACTAGAGAGCAGGCTATTCTAGATTGGGTTTTGAGCAATGAGGAAGGGTTAATTAGCAATCTTGTCGTGAGAGGCCCCTTGGGTAAGAGTGACCATAATATGGTGGAATTCTTCATTAAGATGGAGAGTGACATAGTTAATTCAGAAACAAAGGTTCTGAACTTAAAGAGGGGTAACTTTGAAGGTATGAGTCGTGAATTAGCTAAGATAGACTGGCAAATGACACTTAAAGGATTGATGGTGGATATGCAATGGCAAGCATTTAAAGATTGCATGGATGAACTACAACAATTGTTCATCCCAGTTTGGCAAAAGAATAAATCAAGGAAGGTAGTGCACCCGTGGCTGACAAGAGAAATTAGGGATAGTATCAATTCCAAAGAAGAAGCATACAAATTAGCCAGAAAAAGTGGCTCACCTGAGGACTGGGAGAAATTCAGAGTTCAGCAGAGGAGGACAAAGGGAAAAAAGATTATGAGAGAAAACTGGCAGGGAACATAAAAACTGACTGTAAAAGCTTTTATAGATATGTAAAAAGGAAAAGACTGGTAAAGACAAATGTAGGTCCCCTACAGACAGAAACAGGTGAATTGATTATGGGGAGCAAGGACATGTCAGACCAATTGAATAATTACTTTGGTTCTGTCTTCACTAAGGAGGACATAAATAATCTTCCAGAAATAGTAGGGGACAGAGGGTCCAGTGAGATGGAGGAACTGAGCGAAATACATGTTAGTAGGGAAGTGGTGTTAGGTAAATTGAAGGGATTAAAGGCAGATAAATCCCCAGGGCCAGATGGTCTGCATCCCAGAGTGCTTAAGGAAGTCGCCCAAGAAATAGTGGATGCATTGGTGATAACTTTTCAAAACTCGTTAGATTCTGGACTAGTTCCTGAGGATTGGAGGGTGGCTAATGTAACCCCACTTTTTAAAAAAGGAGGGAGAGAGAAACCGGGGAATTATAGACCGGTTAGCCTAACGTCGGTGGTGGGGAAACTGCTGGAGTCAGTTATCAAAGATGTGATAACAGCACATTTGGAAAGCGGTGAAATCATCGAACAAAGTCAGCATGGATTTGTGAAAGGAAAACCATATTCTGACGAATCTCATAGAATTTTTTGAGGATGTAACTAGTAGAGTGGATAGGGGAGAACCAGTGGATGTAGTATATTTGGATTTTCAAAAGGCTTTTGACAAGGTCCCACACAGGAGATTAGTGTGCAAACTTAAAGCACACAGTATTGGGGGTAAGGTATTGATGTGGATAGAGAATTGGTTGGCAGACAGGAAGCAAAGAGTGGGAATAAACGGGACCTTTTCAGAATGGCAGGCAGTGACTAGTGGGGTACCGCAAGGCTCAGTGCTGGGACCCCAGTTGTTTACAATATATATTAATGACTTGGATGAGGGAATTAAATGCAGCATCTCCAAGTTTGCGGATGACACGAAGCTAGGCGGCAGTGTTAGCTGTGAGGAGGATGCTAAGAGGATGCAGGGTGACTTGGATAGGTTGGGTGAGTGGGCAAATTCATGGCAGATGCAATTTAATGTGGATAAATGTGAAGTTATCCACTTTGGTGGCAAAAACAGGAAAACAGATTATTATCTGAATGGTGGCCGATTAGGAAAGGGGGATCTGCAACGAGACCTGGGTGTCATTATACACCAGTCATTGAAAGTGGGCATGCAGGTACAGCAGGCAGTGAAAAAGGCAAATGGTATGCTGGCATTTATAGCGAGAGGATTCGAGTACAGGAGCAGGGAGGTACTACTGCAGTTGTACAAGGCCTTGGTGAGACCACACCTGGAGTATTGTGAGCAGTTTTGGTCCCCTAATCTGAGGAAAGACATCCTTGCTGTAGAGGGAGTACAAAGAAGGTTCACCAGATTGATTCCTTGGATGGCAGGACTTTCATATGAAGAAAGACTGGATGAACTAGGCTTGTACTCGTTGGAATTTAGAAGATTGAGGGGGGATCTGATTGAAACGTATAAAATCCTAAAGGGATTGGACAGGCTAGATGCAGGAAGATTGTTCACGATGTTGGGGAAGTCCAGAACGAGGGGTCACAGGTTGAGGATAAAAGGGAAGCCTTTTAGGACTGAGATTAGGAAAAACTTCTTCACACAGAGAGTGGTGAATCTGTGGAATTCTCTGCCACAGGAAACAGTTGAGGCCGGTTCATTGGCTATATTTAAGAGGGAGTTAGATATGGCCCTTGTGGCTACGGGGATCAGGGGGTATGGAGGGAAGGGTGGTGCAGGGTTCTGAGTTGGATGATCAGCCATGATCATAATAAATGGCAGTGCAGGCTTGAAGGGCCAAATGGCCTACTTCTGCACCTATTTTCTATGTTTCTATGTTTCTATGAACAGATTTGTCAGCCAAGATTTCCATTTACAGAAACCATGCTGACTTTAACTTATTTTATTAGTCTCTGAGTACACTGAAACCTTATCCTTAATAATAGACTCCAGCACTTTCCAAACGACAGAAGTTATGCTAAATGGCCTATAATCTCCTTTCTTTTGCCTTCCTCCCTTCTTTATGAGTGAAGTGACATTTGCAATTTTCCTGTCCTCTGGGACCAATCAAGTGATTCTTGAAAGATCATGACCAATACATCCGTTATCTCTTCAGCAACCTTTCTCAGGACTCTAGGATGTGGTCCATCCTGTCCAGGTATCTCGTCCACCTTAAGACTTGAATTTGCCTTGTACTTTTTCCTTTGTAATAGCAATGGCACTCACTCCTGCTCCCTGACACTCACAGACCTCTGGCACCTCTGAAGACTGATGCAAAGTATTTATTAATTTCATCTGACATTTCTTTGTCCCCCACAAATACCTCGCCAGCATCATTTTCCAGTGGTCCAGTAGCAAATCTCACCTCCCTTTTACTCTTCATCTAACTGAAAAAAAATTATTTAGTATTCTGCTTTACACTATTGACTATTTTGCCCTCATACTTCACCTTTCCCTTCTTACAGCTTTTTTAGTTGCTTTTTGATGGATTTTAAAAGCTTCCCAATTATCCAACTTCCCACTCACTTTTGCTACCTTATATGCCATTTCCTTGGCTTTTATGCAGTCCTGAACTTCCTTTGTTACCTACAGTTGCCTACCCCTGCTATTTGAGAACTTCTTCTGTGGGACATATCTATCCTACACCTTGTGAACTATTCCCAGAAACTTCAGCCGCCTCTGCTCTGCTGTCATCCCAACCAGTATCCTCCTCTAATCCACCTGGGCAAGCTCTTCTCTCATGCCTCTGCAGTTCCATTTATTCCATCGCAACACTGATACATGTGAATTATGCTTCTCCCTCTCCAATTGCAGTATGAATTCAAACCTATTATGATCACTGTCTCCTAAGGGTTCTTTACATTAAGCTCTCTAATAAGATCTTGGTTATTAAACAACACCCAATCTAAGATAGCCTTTCCCCTAGTAGGCTCAAGGACAAGCTGCTCTAAAAAGCCATCTCGAAGGCATTCAACAAATGAAGTTGAATGAAGTTATCCCCATTGGTTCAAAAGCCTGATGGTTGAAGGATTATAACTGTTCTTGAACCTTGTGGCGAGCGTCCTGAGGCTCCTGTACCTTGTTCCTGATGGCAGCAATGAGAAGACTGCATTTCCCGGGTGGTGGAGGTCCTTGATGATGGATGCTGCTTTTCTGCAGCAACTCTCTTTGTAGATGTGCTTAATAGTGGGGAGGACTTTACCCATGATGGACTGAGCTGTTCCAATATTTTTTTGTTGGATTTTCCATTCAAGGGCATCGGTGTTTCCATACGAAGCTGTGATGCAGCCAGTCAACGTACTCTCCAGTTATGTGTTAGGACAGGGCAAGTCCCCTGGAATGATAATACCGAGGAAGTTAAAATTGCTGACCCAGACGGAATATAAGGTGTTGTTCCTATGGTAGCCTCCAACCTGATGGCATGAACATTGACTTCACTAACTTCAGCTAATGCCCCACTTCCCGCTCGTACCCCATCCGTTATTTATTTATATACACACATTCTTTCTCTCTCTCTCTCTCTCTCCTTTTTCTCCCTCTGTCCCTCTGACTATACCCCTTGCCCATCCTCTGGGTTTTTCCCCCTCCCCCTTTTCCTTATCCCTGGGCCTCCTGTCCCATGATCCTCTCATATCCCTTTTGCGAATCACCTGTCCAGCTCTTGGCTCCATCCCTCCCCCTCCTGTCTTCTCCTTTCATTTTGGATCTCCCCCTCCCCCTCCCACTTTCAAATCTCTTACTAGCTCTTCCTTTAGTTAGTCCTGATGAAGGGTCTCGGCCCGAAACGTCGACTGTACCTCTTCCTAGAGATGCTGCCTGGCCTGCTGTGTTCACCAGCAAATTTGATGTGTGTTGCTTGAATTTCCAGCATCTGCAGAATTCCTCGTGTTTACGATAATTGAGTTAATTAGCTTTTGGTTGGTCTGGGGGAGGGAGTAGTTATAAGCCTCGGGTTACCAAGGCTTCGGGTTGTTTTTGTTTTGTTTAGTCTGAGGGTTGCTGTTAACCAGACAGGTGACAGTTGCAAGCTGTATATATATTGTTTTTTTTTCTTGTTTTGATGTGGATGTCCAAGTTTTTGTTTTTCCACTACTTTTGTAAATAAAAGCACCTCAATCTATTTTTGCAACTCAAGCCATCTTGTTATGTTTCTTAGACAGTTGACCCACAGTTTTTGTGACATATGGTGGCAGCGATGGGATGGCCAGTTGCAAAACTGAGCGTGCTTTTAAAAAATGAACTGGGCTATGGTCTCAAAACCAGCAACTTCAGGTGTAGAATGAGGATGAGTGGGAGACAGTGGTGACATCAGAGGAAGAGGCACAAGGGGCAAGATCCAAAAACCCGACAGCTGCAACCTGGGCCATCGCCGGAAGAGGGTTCCTCAACCATAGAGGTGGTAAATCTCTTCAGGGGCTTTTTAGCCACCCAGCAGAAGGGAGATGATATTCTCCAAGAAGAGCTCCGGGGCCTGCGGGTCTCACTGGAGGCATCCCGACAGCCTGTCCTACAGCTATCCCCAGCGGGGCAGTCCACCACAGCAGAAGGTGGGAGCCTTATACTGGAACTTCCAACTCCAGTGCCCAAAAAGGGAGGCCCACCTGACACCTCCAACTTTGGGCAATCGTTGGTGTCTTCCCCTGGCAGACTGGGTAATCATTCTGTTGACTCACCAGCAGTCCAGCGTAAGGATACCAGTGTATCAACAAGGTGAGGACATTCAAAATTACCTTCTACGTTTTGAACGCATGGCAAAAACATGGCAGTCGCCAAGGGAGGAGTGACCCTGTCGACTAATTCCCCTGCTGACCGGTGAAGCCCTGGAGGCCTACACGGCCATGGATGGAAACAAGTCCAACAGTTATATGGACCTGAGGGAGGCGCTGCTCACCAAATTTGACATCTCTTCAGAGACCTACCGTCAACGGTTCCGGACCACCTCAACACCATCTGGGGAGACACCAACAGAGACGTATCACCAGCTGAAAGGCCTCTATCGTCGCTAGATGTGGCCAGGGCAGAGGAGTAAGGATCAGCTGGGGGAGACCATCATCCTGGAGCAGTTGCTGCAGGTGCTTCCTCCAGACATCAGGACTTGGATGAGAGAACATGAACTGGAGGGTGGACTGACGGCAGCGAAGTTGGCCATGCAGTACCTGAATGCCAGAAAGGGGGCCCCGTCACGACCAACACGGTTGGATTCCAGGGACTACAACCGCCCCAGGGACAGCTTTACAAAGAACTTTGAAGGTAATCTGGGGACAAATGACAAGGGACACACTGCTCAGTCATTTACTAAGACTTTGGTATGCTGTCATTGTCTGCAGCAGGGACATAAAGCATCTGTTTGCTCCCTGAAGAGACCAAAACTGACTGGACTGTGTTATGTGCAGAGGCAAGGTGAGCAGAGTGACTGCCAGGACAGGGAGGGAGAGTCTAGATCTGTTCCGGTAAAAGTTAATGGTAACCCCCTTACTGCTCTCCTTGATTCTGGTAGTTCCATTTCATTCATAAGGAAAAATTGTATGGTCAGTGCTATCGACTACAGCCAGTGAACAGAGGTTTTATGCATACATTGTGACAGTAAGCCGGGCCACAGGTAGAATTTACAGTGGAGGTAGATGGACAAAAGTATCTGATGACAATTACTGGAGAATTTTCCAGTGGAGATGCTTTTGGGGTGGGATTTGCCTGTTCTGTATGATCTCCTTTGCAGGGGTAAAAGTCTCGGTAATGCTCATGAACCTGTGTCAGAACGAAAATGCACATCTCTTGTTTTGTCATGACATGGCCCCAGGCAAAAACCCAAGCTCAGTCTGGGATACAACCTTTGCCAGACTTATGTGGTAGTCTGTGCAATGCTGGAATCAAAGGGCCCAGAAAGACCCGTCGGCAACAGCGGTTAGAGAAACATGCTGGTACACCTCTATCTTGTGAAATGCCTGAAAATGCTGTGTCAGATGTTAAGTGGGAAGTGCCAGAGAACATCACCATGTTACAACAGTCTGATCCTTTGTTAAAGTCTCTGTTAACCAAGGTCTTAACCTCTGCTAATTACACCGCCCAGGTAGGTGGCTCAGTGTATGTCCTTCACAACGGCATCCTTTACCAGGGAGAGGAGCCAGGCAACAGGAGGTTAGTAGTGCCAAGTAGTTGCAGGTCACTTATACTACACCTTGCCCATACCATTCCCTGGGCAAGGCACTTAGGTCACCATAAGACATATCTCAGGCTGGCCTCTCGGTTCTTTTGGCCTTCAATGTACACTGATGTGCAGACATACTGCAAAGCGTGCCCAGAGTGTCAAAAAACCAGTGCTGTCCATAAATCAGACGAAGCACCCCTCATGATTACCACCCCATTTAAGCAGATTGCAATGGACATTGTGGGGACCCTGGAAAAAAGCTCAGCAGGATATCAGTACATTCTTGTTGAATGTGACTATGCCACACGATTCCCTGAAGCTTTTCCTCTCCAGTCAGTAACCACTCCAAAACTGATCAGTGCCCTTGTCCAGCTCTTCTCTCGAGTAGGCATCCCAGAGGAAATCCTGACCAACCAGGGAACCAACTTTACATCTTGCCCAATCAGCCAGCTGCATAAGGAGTTGGGCATAACCACTATTAGGATATTTCCTTATCACCCAGAGACAGATGGCCTGGTGGAGAGGTTTAACCAAACCCTCAAGAGGATGCTCAGAAAGTTTGTATCTGATACAGGGAAGGATTGGGATAAGTGGTTACCCCTTCTGCTTTTTGCCTACAAGGAAGTGCCTCAGGCGTCTACCGGATTCTCCCCTTTCGCGCTGCTCTATGGTTGGCCAGTTCAGGGGCCCCTGGATCTGCTGAAACGGAACTGGGAGGAGATGGTGGCAGCTAATCCTGTAGAGGAGCAAGGTGTTGTACAATATGTCCTCCAGATGAGGGACCGGTTGGAGTGGTACCGAGAGGAGGCCAGACTCAACAAGCTGGAGGTCCAGAAGACTCAGAAGCGGTGGTATGACCAGCAGGCACACCAACGTGAGTTCAAACCAGGTCAAAAGGTCTTGTTGCTCCTGCCCTCCTCATCCAGCAAGCTGCTGGCCAAGTGTCAGGGACCTTTTTGAGGTTATAAGGAGGATGGGGCCTACAACATATGAGATCCTGCATCCAGAGAAGAGGAAACAAAAGCAAACTTACCATGTGAGCCTCTTGAAAGCCTGGGAGGGAAGAAGCAGCCCTCCTTCCATCACCTCACTACTGGCACGCTGGGTGATTGAGAAAGATGACACTATGGTGTAGTGGAGGCCTGGAAATAGCCTGCCAAGGTGAATCTCTCTCACCTGGATGGTAAGAAGCCAGTTGAATTGCAAGTCATATTCAACACCTTCCCTCAGTTGTTCACACAGAAACCAGGCCATACAGATGAGTTACAGCATTACATCCGAGTCAAACCAGGTTAGAGTACAGAATGGCAGGCATGCTACCGAGTACCAGAATGTCTGGTGAAGGCGTTGGAGGAGGAGGTCCGCTTGATGTTGGAGCTGGGAGTCATCAAACCGTCTGAAAGTGAGTGGAGTAGCCCTATTGTCATTGTGCCGAAGAAGGATGGAACTCTTCGTATTTGCATTGACTTTAGGAAACTGAATGCCATCTCATTTTTCGATGCCTACCCGATGCCCAAGATTGAGGACCTGCTGGAGAGGATTGGGAGAGCCAACTACATCACCACCTTGGACCTCTGCAAGGGGTATTGGCAGGTTCCCCTGGAGAGCCAGTCCCGGCCCCTCACTGCATTCAGGACCACTCTAGGCCTCTTTAGTTCGCAGTGATGCCCTTTGGCTTACATGGCGCTCCAGCCACATTCCAGAGGCTTATGGACAGAGTGCTGCAAGGTTGTGAGGACTGCAGCACCGCCTATTTGGATGATGTGGTCATTTTTAGCCTGACCTGGGAGGAACATCTGGAGCACCGTCGTCGAGTTCTAGGTGCAATCAGTGCAGCAGGACTTACACTCAACTTGCAGAAATATGAGTGGGCCAGGCAGGAAACCGGTACCTGAGGTATCAGCTGGGGAGAGGTGAAGTCCGGCCTCAGGTGGATAAAGTTGAGGCCATTCTGAACAGCCCCAGGCACCGTACCAAGACCCAGGTCCGGTCTTTTCTTGGCCTAGTGGGCTGGTACCGACGGTTCATCCCTCACTTTTCAACCCTGGCAGCCCCATTGACCAACTTCACCTGCAAGTTGGCCTGTAATCCTGTGGAATGGAGTGAGGAGTGTGAAAACACTTTCCAGGGCCTGTAGGAGAAATTATGCTCTTCCCCGTGTTGCAGAGTCTTGACTTTGAACGCCGCTTCAAACCAGGGAGAGCCAGGTAAGGAACGTTCTGTGTTGTGTCTCAGCAGGAAACTTCAACCTCGTGAAACCCGGTACTCCACAATCGAGAAGGAGTGTCTAGTAATCAAGTGGGCGTTGGACAGCCTCAGGCACTACCTTCTTGGGAGGGAGTTTGACCTCCAGACGGCCCACAGAGCCCTGACCTGGATCCAGACAATGAAGGACTGGAATGCCAGGGTGACTAGGTGGTACCTGGAACTTCAACTTTTCAAGCTTTCAAGCTCTGTGTGCGGCACAAAGCAGGCAAGGAGAACATCACAGCGGACTTCCTGTCAAGAAGAGCGCATGCGCAAATCGACACAACGCAAACTACAAGAACCGACACCCACTGCAATTGAAAATGACTCAGAGTCAGAACTGGATTCTGCAGAGAACACAGATGAAGAAGAGGAGGAAGAATTGGAAGCGAGTGGAAGTAAAGGAGATGATAGAGACATAAGAGAGGCTGTATTGCGATCAACGGCTGAATTAAGGAAAGTAAGAGAAGAGCTTAGAGATACGAAGAGATGCTATAATAAAGTTATGGAAAGACAGGACAAAATGGAAAAGAAGCTTCAGAAGATGGAAAGAGAAATGGGGCTTATGAATGATAGAGTGGAAAAAACAGAAAATGATTTGCTTGTCTGGAATTCGGAAAGAAACCGACTCTTGGAGAAAGTGGACATGTTGGAAAATTTCAGTAGACGTAATAATATAAAAATTGTTGGTCTTGCAGAAGGTATGGAAGGAGATAAGCCAATAGAATTTTTTCAAAGATGGATCCCGGAGGTTTTGCAAATGGGAGAGGAGGCTCGATCAATTGAAATTGAGCGGGCACATACAGCTTTAAGACCAAAACCAAAAGATGACCAATATCCACGATCGATTTTAATAAAATTCTTAAGATTTCAAGACAAGGAAAGGATTCTACAGGCGGCTGTTCGAGCTGCCAAAGATAGAAAAGGGCCATTGATAATTAAAGGGAAAAGAGTTTTTTTCTACCCTGATATAAGTTACGAACTTTTGAAGAAAAGGAAGAAGTTTAATCCAGTGAAAAAAACCCTATGGGAGCATGGTTATCAATTTATACTGCGTTATCCTGCAACTCTGAAGATTTTTTTGTCTGGTGGAGAAAAAAGATTTTTTGATGACTACCAGAAAGCAGAGCAGTTTGTGCAAGATTCTCTGAATATTCACCGGATACAAGAACAAACTCAGGAGAGGGAGATAGATTGAAGATGAAGATTGGGTTTAAGAATGGATTTGTTGGATTTTTGAAGCTGGATGAATGTATAAATATAGTATTAATTATATGAGGGGGGTAAGAAAGGTTAATACTGGAGGAAATTAGCTGGGAATAATAATACTAATTTTGTTTATATATATATAACTTTTTTTTTGTTGCGGGGGAGCTGGAAGAAGCACTGATCGATTGCTACGTTAATAATGTGTGCAAGCGTGGCTTTTGCCGCGACCCGTAAAATGGAGGGGGGTAGTGTTGTGTATCTTTTCATTCACAACATTAGTGGGGGGGTATTTTGTTTTTTCTTTTTTTTTCTATCTTTTTTTTCTCTTTTTGCCTGGAAGGTTGGGGGGGGGGGGGAACACATAGCATCATGGTGAAGTTTAAAGTGATTCCCCAAGGAACTATGAGAGTTGAGAAGATAAGTAATGTTTTAGATTGGAGTAACTTTGTTAAGAATAATGACTAATTTATTGAATTTTTTGTGTTTTAATGTTAATGGGCTTAATGGACCAGTGAAAAGAAAAAGAATCTTAACATATATTAAAAAAATGGAGATAGATTTAGCTTTTTTACAGGAAACGCACCTAACAGAAACAGAACATCAGAAACTAAAGAGAGATTGGGTGGGTAATGTTGTTGCGGCCTCATTTAATTCAAAAGCGAGGGGAGTAGCAATTTTGATCAATAAAACGTTACCAATTAGGATACAAAATGTAATAACTGATTCTGCGGGGAGATATGTGATTATACATTGTCAACTTTTTTCCGAACTATGGACCTTTATGAATATTTATGCACCAAATGAAAATGATGCAAAATTCATACAAGAAACTTTTTTTGAATTTGGCGGATGCACATGAAAAAATATGAATCGGAGGCGACTTCAATTTTTGCTTAGACCCAGTCTTAGATAGATCAACTAAGGTTGTTATAAAATTGAAGGTAGTAAATCTAACTTTATCATTGATGAAAGATTTAAATTTGATTGATATATGGAGAAGAATCAATCCTAAAGAAAGAGACTATTCGTTCTATTCCCACAGACATAAAACTTATTCAAGGATAGATTTTTTTCTATTATCAATGCATATTCAACACAGAGTGAAAAACATGGAATATAAAGCAAGAATATTATCAGATCATTCTCCTTTATTAATGACAATAATAATGGCTGATAAGGAAGAAGTGGCTTATAGATGGAGATTTAATTCAATATTATTAAAACGACAAGATTTTTGTGATTTTATGAAAAAGCAGATTCAATTTTTTTTGGATACAAATTTTCATTCAGTGGAGGATAAATTTATATTATGGGATGCGATGAAAGCATACCTTAGGGGACAGATAATAAGTTATACGTCTAAAATTAAGAAAGAATATATGGCAGAACTAGATCTACTGGAAAAAGAGATTACAAGAATAGAAAAAGAATCACAAAGATATATGTCAGAAGAAAAACAAAGACAACTTGTCAATAAGAAGTTACAATATAATACACTTCAGACATATAGAACGGAAAAAGCAATTATAAGATCTAAACAAAGGTATTATGAGTTAGGTGAGAGAGCACATAAAATTCTTGCCTGGCAGTTGAAAACAGAACAAGCTTCCAAAACAATAAATGCAATTAGAACAAGGGCAGATAAAATATCTTATAAACCTCTTGAAATAAATGAAACCTTTAAAAATTTTTATTCTGAATTATATCAATCAGAATCCCAAAACGATGTTAATGAGATAGAAAGGTTTTTATCACAAGTTTCTCTTCCAAAATTGAATTTGGAAGAACAGAGGGGATTAGATATGCCTTTTACATTAAAAGAAGTTGAAGAAGCTTTAGGATCACTTCAAAGTAATAAATCTCCAGGAGAAGATGGTTTTCCACCTGAATTTTATAAAAAATTTAAAGATTTATTATTTCCTCTTTTTATGGAACTAATACGTCAAGCAGAAAAAATACATAAACTTCGAGATTCTTTTTCAACAGCGATTGTAATAGTATTGCCAAAAAAGGACAGAGATCCTATGAAACCAACATCATACAGGCCTATTTCTTTATTGAATACGGATTATAAAATAATAGCAAAAATTTTATCTAATAGATTATCTAAATATTTACCAAAATTAATACATATGGATCAAATAGGATTTATTAAAAATAGACAACTGGCAGATAATGTAACTCGGCTACTCAGTATAATTCATTTGGCACAAAAAAGGGATGAGAAGATGAGAAGAGCTTTGGATGCAGAAAAAGCATTTGACAGATTAGAATGGGATTTTTTATTTAAAGTATTAGAAAAATATGGGTTAGGAACATCTTTTATAAATTGGATTAAAACTTTAAATTCTAACCCCAAAGCTAAAGTAGTGACAAACTCTCAAATTTCAACACCATTTCAGCTAAAAAGGTCAACTAGACAAGGTTGTCCACTATCACCTGCTCTATTTGTATTGGCGATAGAGCCATTAGCAGAACTAATTAGATTGGATCCAGATATTATGGGTTTTAGAGTTAACCAAGAGGAATATAAAATTAATCTTTTTGCCGATGATGTTTTGATCTATTTAACAAACCCACAACATTCATTACATAAATTATCTTCTAGATTGGATGAATATGGGAAGGTATCAGGTTACAAAATAAACTGGGATAAAAGTGAAATTTTGTCTCTTACTAAAGGAGACTATAGTCAATGTCGATTAGTAACCCAATTTAGATGGCCGGTAAATGGTATAAAGTATTTAGGTATAAGACTTGATAGTGATGTAAAGAATTTATATAAATTTAATTATTTACCACTATTGAAAAAAATTCAAGAAGATCTTGACAAATGGATGATACTACCAATAACATTAGTAGGTAGAGTCAATGTTGTAAAAATGAATATATTTCCGAGATTACAGTATTTGTTTCAAACATTACCAATACAATTGCCACGGAAATTTTTTCAAGAGTTAAATAAATCTGTGAGAAAATTTCTTTGGAAAGGTAAAATGTCAAGAATATCATTGGAAAAACTGACATGTAAATTTAGGTTAGGAGGGTTAAAACTTCCAAACTTTAAAAATTACTATAAAGCAAATCAGCTTAGATTTATTGCATCTTTTTTCGATGATCAAAAACCAGCATGGATTAAAATAGAACTAGACAAGATAGGAGAAAATAAACCTGAAGATTTTATATATAAATGGGAATCTAAATGGATACGGGAAAAGAAAGAATCTCCTATATTAACACACTTGATTGATCTATGGAATAAGATAAATGTTGATAAGGAAACACAGAAATCTCTATCAGCAAGGAGACCTTTGTTTCAAAACAGACTTATTCCTTTTACAATGGACAATCAACTTTTATATAACTGGTACCAAAAAGGGATTAAATTTATAGGAGATTGTTTTGAGCGAGGTATATTGATGTCATTTGAACAATTAAAGGATAAATATAAAATATCTAATAATACTTTCTTTTGCTACTTTCAGTTAAGGGCTTACAATAGGTAAGCTGGGTCAAACAATGTTTTTGCCAAAAGCTAATGAAATTGAAATTTTAATTCAAAAAGGGAAAATTAAAAAATTTATTTCTTGTATGTATAATTTGATTCAAGAACAGACAATTAAACAAGGAACCCATAAGTCAAAGCATGAAATGGCTAGTTCTATTCCACTTGAAAAAATTACTTATAATTTAAGAGATAATTATCTAACATTCTTGAATATTTGGCGCCCTTATTTACAAAAGATAAGATGTCATATTTAAGTGCTCCGACAAAGAATTTGGTTACTTGGGGAAAATAACGAATAATTATACTAAATTTATTTTGAATCCCATGGAGCATGTGGAAACCTTCCAATACCCAGGCGGCTCTTCTTTTTTTTTCTCTTTCTTTCTTTTAGGTAGACTACATATATGGGGGGGGGAGTGTTAATGGGAGGGGGTGTGGGTAGATTTTATCTTTTCATGTATTCTTTTTGAAAATTCAATAAAAATTATATAAAAAAATATTAAAAGTCCTATTAAAAATTATAATTGTATCCGCTTTGATCACTTCTTCTGGCAGCTTGTTCTCTGCACCCTCCAACCTCGGTGTAAAAATGCTTATCCTGAGATAATATTTTCTATTTTACCTTTAAATAGATGCCAGTTTTAGGCAATTCTACCTTAGGAACAATGTTATGTCTAACCACCTTACCTACCTCCACCCCTATGATCTTATAAATCTCAATATGTCCTCACCCAGTAGCCTACTTTCAGATTTACACTATCAACAATATTTTCTTTTAGATACTGGTTCTTTTGTTTATACCTCCACATGTTCAATTGCTATCCTCATCAAAAAGCACTGCTGAATCTGGTTACATAACCCAGGGGTCCCCAACCTTGTGGACCGGTTTAATATTGACAATATTCTTGCGGACCGGCCTACCCGGGGGGGGGGGGCGGGGAGCGTAGGGTTGCCAACGGACAAAAGTAACAGTCAAATACATTGTGTTTACCCCGACAAAGACTACAATGACCATGAAGCCTTGCATGGGCACCAGTGCGCATGCGTGTACGTGCCGATTTTTTTCTACAAATCGTTTTTGGCAATTCTGTTGGGGGGGGAGGTGTTAATCACGACTGGAATATAGGTGATAAGTGGCTAATACGCTCAATTTTGTTTCTAAAAGGGTTTAACTAACGAATTTAATATTAAACACACAGCACATATTTTCTTCACATGAATATATTGATAAGTCAATTATCAGGTGAGGACAGGGGAGCTTGAAGTAAGTGTTGAACGAACTTCCAGTAGAAGTGGTAGAGGCAGGGTCAATATTATCATTTAAAGTTAAATTTGATAGGTATATGGACAGGAAAGGAATGGAGGCTGAGTGCAGGTTGATGGGACTAGGTGAGAGTAGTGTTCGGCATGGACTAGAAGGGCAGAGATGGCCTGTTTCCGTGCTGTAATTGTTATATGGTTATATAAGTCACTTATAAGTCAATAGCATCATAACATTTTAAGTAACGTTTGGATATTAAACACACAGCACATATTTTCCCTGTATGAACATATAAAATCATTGTAACACACCAAGATCGGTGAATCAGTGGGAGTCCTGGGCTTGTTTTCCTGCAACAACACGGTCCCTTCGAGGAGTGATGGGAGACAGCGATACTCGAACGGGGTTCCTTATGTCCAGTCTATTCCACAATTCAGTTTTCGTTGCATTCATTGCAGAGATATGTTGGAAATGGAAGCAACGTTTTCAGTGCTTTCATGGCTATCTCAGGATACTTAGCCTTGACTTTGATCCAGAATGGTGGCAGAGATGTTATGTCAAACATACTTTTCAGCCCGCCGTCATTTGCAAGCTCGAGGAGTTGATCTCGTTCCCGCACTGACATGGATGACGTGTGCATAATGACCTCACGTGCGTTCAACAGTGCGTGTGACAGGGAATGAGGAAAGATGCAGCTGACTCAAATCGCCAAATCATATTGTTTCCTCGCACATGCTTTGTAGCCCGCTGACATAACCATCCCTGGTTCAGAGATCCTTTTGTTCTTTCCTCACCTTCAGAATTTTACTGGATTTTAAAATTAGTTTCCCTCAAACTTTCTCCCAACTGGATGATTGATAATAAGTGTTAAACTTTATCTCTGGCTATATGTCTGATTAATGCTTTCAGATCTGCTGCATACAATGTGTGGGAAAATACAGGAATTTAACCATATTAGGATGACCTATTTTGACAATCTCCCAATAGCTACAAATACAAACTCCCAATTCACTGATTAAAAGAGAACACTTTATTAGCAAAGAATCATAGAAGAAACATTTTTACCAAAAAAATCCAAATATACAAATTGAGAAAATATAAGTCATAACGTGTATGGCAAAAATAGATTTTAGAAAAATCTGCAAACACCTGACAGTACGTCAAATGCTTATACTCCTTTTACATCAATTATAATTTAATCTGCAAAATCAAGTGTCAAAGAATAGCTGCAATTTACTCAAAATATCTGCACAAAAGGTTTAGTGGCATAAAAAATATTTGAAAGACATAGCTTTTGACTAATGAAAATTAAAGAATGGGCTATCAAATCCACTGTCCTGTTGAGTATTGTTTGTATTTTGTGGCATGAATAAAGGATGCTTCGTTTGACTACAGTCTTTAGTTAGATGTGATACACATGTCTCTGTCCTTTGGCCCAACTGGGCACTATTAATTATTACAGGGACCGGATTTAAAACTTCTTGCTGTTGCTCTATATGCAATCCTGAAGAAGTATTTTCATCAACAGAAAAAGAACTAATGTCTGAGGCTGCAGAGGAAACAGAGGGGCATAATTGTGCAATACCACTTGCCATAGAAAATGGTTTATGTTGCGTGTTTGTATATGAAGAGGGTGTAGACCCACCACTTAACTTAGAACATTTAATAGTCATGCTATAATCATCTAGACGACAAGCGTTTCTACCTGTCGGCCTAAAACTGAAAGTGTCTATTTTACGACAGTCAGCAGCTTCGAAGTTAACAACATAACTTCCTTCATCTTTCTCAGGGGATTCACAAATGTCAGAAGATGCCCCAGTCAAAGTTTCAGGGCAGATATACACTTTGGAGGAATACTTTGAAGATGGGATACCATTATGATCGCATGCCATTTCCAAATGGACAGTTTCTTTTAAAGGTGTGATCCCCTTCTGTTGGCATGATCTTTGTAACGGTGCTCTATCAGAACAATTATCAGTTGAGCTGAATACATGTGCTTTGTTGAGAGACGCAAGGGACAGAAACTTGGCTGAATTTTGACAATAGACTACACCACTAGCTTTATGATACTTTGGTTCTGACACAGCAGCATTTGACAAAGAAGAAGCATCCTTGGGGAAAATACCAGCATTAAGTTTATGAACATTATCTTGTTTACCAGTTGATAAGTGTTCACCTGATCTGCCATTTTCAATGGTAGCACCAAATAATGATCTGTTCAAACTTTGTGGCACAAATGCTTTGTGAATTGCATTGCTGGCTGTGCTCTGTACGAATTGTTGGATTCGGCCTTTGCTGGAAGAGAATTTCTCACTTTGGTTTGCCTGCATGTGTGCTGATGCTGGACTCCCTCCAAAATTATCAGAAATATTTGGAGTTGGTTCTGAACTTTTCTTCATAAGTTGTGCTTTAGGTAAAAAGATATTAATAAAACATAGCATTAAAAACTCACTCAAATGTTACAAACAGACTGAAAGTACTGGCACTGATTAAAATTTAGCAATTTGTCCAGAAAGATGTAAATTACAGTATGATAGCTTGTACAGAAAAATAATTACTTAACTCATATTGTAATTATTAAATAGCAACACCCTTGTAAAAAATAGTTCATTATTAAATTGGAAAATAAAACTGAACACTCATTTTGAAAGGTTCGGATAACTCAATATGCTTCAATAGTACTGAGTTACCATCTTTTATTTATGGTGCATGCAACACAAATTTTAACTGTAAAAAAACAATTCAAATCACCACTGATCTCGATCTTATGCATTTACCTTGATCAATCAACTTTATCAATTCTATTTGTAGCCGATTTAAAGTTCATTACAAAGTTGCTTCAAACAAAACAACATTTCTGCATCTACGTTAAAGGAATAACATGTCCATATTAATAAGAAAAAATCAGTCAAATATGGTGCGATAATCAGGACTGGTATGTTAATTGAAATGTAGAGCACGAATTTATATCTGCATTTATTGAAAATTACCATTTTATCCTAGCCTTCCAGTAGGTAGGACGTTATTTTCCATTTTGTTACCTGCTATTATTAACTAGAATGCTTATCAAATCCATTAATGAATAGAAAGATAAAAAACCAACGACAGTACTTATTAAAAGCTGTCTGGTGCGGAAAACAGCTACATGACACAAGTTCAGCAACTCAGTACTACTTATTTTCATCAGCATGGTTGTTTCTAAAGAAATGTTCAAACTAAGTTTAAAACATTTTTCACCATATATAATACTCAGAACCTAGTACTGCACAGTAACAGGCCCTTATGCCAAGCATGATGACAGATTAAACTAATCCCTACTGTCTGCACATGATCCATATCCCTCCATAGCCTTCATATTCCTGTACCTTCAGCATTATTGTATTCCAGAAACTACCATTCCCTGTACAAAACTCCTGCTGGTTAAACTTTCTACTTGTACACTGGGAAACAGATTCTGGCTGTCTACTTTATCAATGCTTCTCATATTTTTTATAAACTGTTATCAGGTCTCCCTTCAGCCTTCAATGCTCCACAGAAAACAATCCAAGTTTGTCCAACCTCTCCTTATTACTCATACTCTCTAATTCAGGCAATATCATGATGAACCTCTTCTGCACCTTCTCCAAAGCCTCCAGATCCTTCCTGTAATGGGTGACCAGAACTGTACACAAAACTCCGTGTGGCCTAATCAAGGTTTTGTACAACTGCATTGTGACTTTTTCATTCTTACATAATGCTCCTATCTGCTACTGATCGATATCCTGTAGATACTTTGACACCATAGAAAAACTACAGCACAGAAACAGGCCTTTTGTCCCTTCTTGGCTGTGCTGAACCATTTTCTGCCTAGTCCCACTGACCTGCACACAGACCATACCCCTCCATACACCTCCCATCCATGAGACCCTTCATCACAGTCTGCAGATCCACCAATTTTTGTATCATTTGCAAACTTAAAATCAGCACATCTATATTTTTATCTACAAACCCCATTTCCAGAAAAGTTGGGATATTTTCCAAAATGCAATAAAAACAAAAATCTGTGATATGTTAATTCACATGAACCTTTATTCAACTGACAAAAGTACAAAGAAAAGATTTTCAATAGTTTTACTGACCAACTTAATTGTATTTTGTAAACATACACAAATTTAGAATTTGATGGCTGCAACACACTCAACAAAAGTTGGGACAGAGGCATGTTTACCATTGTGTTACATCACTTTTCCTTTTAATAACACTTTTTAACCGTTTTGGAACTGAGGATACTAATTGTAGTAGATTTGCAATTGAAAATTTTGTCCATTCTTGCTTGATATAAGACTTCAGCTGCTGAACAGTCCATGGTCTCCGTTGTCTGATTCTCCTCTTCATGATGTGCCATACATTTTCAATAGGAGATAGATCTGGACTGGCAGCAGGCCAGTCAAGCACATGCACTCCGTGTCTGCAAAGCCACGCTGTTGTAGCCCGTGCAGAATGTGGTCTGGCACTGTCCTGCTGAAATAAGCATGGACGTCCCGGGAAGAGACGTCGCCTTGATGGCAACATACGTCTCTCTAAAATCCTAATATACGTCTCAGAGTCAATGGTACCTTCACATACATGCAACTCACCCATGCCGTGGGCACTGATGCACCCCCATACCATCACAGATGCTGGCTTTTGCACCTTTCGCTGATGACAATCTGGATGGTCGTTTTCATCTTTGGCACGGAGAACTTGACGCCCGTTTTTTCCGAAAACTAGCTGAAATGTGGACTCATCTGACCACAGCGCACGATTCCAGTCTTTCGGTCTATCTGAGATGAGCTCAGGCCCAGAGAACTCGCCGGTGTTTCTGCATAGAGTAGATGTATGGCTTCCTCCTTGCGTAATACAGTTTCAAGTTGCATTTCTGGATGCAGCGACGGACTGAGTTGAGTGACAATGGTTTTCCGAAGTACTCCTGAGCCCAGGTGGCTATAATTGTCACAATAGCATGACGGTTTCTTAGGCAGTGCCACCTGAGGGCTCGAAGATCACGCGCATTCAACAGTGGTTTCTGACCTTGCCCTTTACGCACTGAGATGTCTCTGAATTCTCTGAATCTTTTCACAATATTACGTGCTGTAGATGTTGAAAGACCTAAATTCTCTGCAATCTTGCGTTGAGAAATGTTCCTTTTGAACTGACTAACAATTCTCCCATGAATTTTGGCACAAAGGGGTGAGCCATGACCCATCCTTGCTTGCAAAGATTGAGCCTTTGATGGACACTACTTTTATACCCAGTCATGATAGCTCACCTGCCACCAATTAGCCTGCTTAATGTGGAGTCTTCCAAACCGGTGTTACTTGAATATTCTGTGCACTTTTCAATCTTATTTTAACTCTGTCCCAACTTTTATTAAGTGTGCTGCAGCCATCAAATTCTAAATTTGTGTATGTTTACAAAATACAATTAAATTTGTCAGTAAAACTATTGAAAATCTTTTCTTTGTACTTTTGTCAGTTAAATAAAGGTTCACGTGAATTAACATATCACAGATTTTTGTCTTTATTGCATTTTGGAAAATATCCCAACTTTTCTGGAAATGGGGTTTGTATATAATTTAGATACATCACAAACAACAGTGGTCCCAGTACTGATCCCACTGGAACATCACTGGTCACAGAATAACACCCCTCCACCAATATCCTGTGTCTCCTATGGACAAGCTCATTCTGAATCTGAAACATCAAGTCCCCATGGATCCCCTCCATCTTAATCTTCTTAATCAAGTTACCATGAGGAACATTGTCAAACATCTTGGCTGTGGATGTTGTCCATGTTTCAGAATATCCAATCAATTCCCTCCTCAAAAAAGCTAAATCAAATTTGCACTGCATGAGCTACACAAAGTCCAAAATCAAAGTCTTAAATTACAAATTTTCAAACTGTCATACATACCCTTGTGGATTTCACAATTATCACGCTTTCGATTCACAAGAGGTGTTTCTATAGCTTTGGCTACTGCAGCCAATTTGCTAGCAGCACTCATTATCTTCTTTTCAGCACTGTAAATAATTATATAGGTATTTTAGTATCAAGTTAAGCATTCTTGAGCCCATAAATTCTAACAATCCAATTTCTATTTCAGCAAAGAACTTTCATAGAATCATACAGCACAGAAAAGTGCATTTCTGACCCACATCATCCTTCCTGACTCCATTTGGTCACACCTGGCCCATATTTCTTTCAGCCTCTGCTGTTAAAAGATCTTTTAAAATTAATTGATTTTATCTGCCTCTGCCTCTATCTCTTCCTCTGGCAGCTCAATCCAAAGTTACCAACCTCTGTGTAGAAAAAAATGCCCCTTAGAAATACTTTAACTTTCTGCACTCCCATTTTAAACCTAGACTTGCGAGGAAAAAAAACTCTACCTATCAAATCTCTTTTCATATAGTCCTCCATTCCAGGCAACATCCAGGTGAATCTCTTCTACTACTATTTTCTTCTATTAGTTTGGCAACCCGAACTATACACAATACTCTAAGCACCACATTAAGAAGATTTTGAAACAGAACTAGACCTCACAAATTGCATTACATCACATTTGTCAGGATTAAATTCTATCTTGCACTACGTCTCTCAACTTTCCAGCTGATCTATGCTTGTTGTACTCTTGGACAACCTTATTTGCTAATCAAGACTCCACCAACTACCATGCTGTCTGCAAACTTATCAATCAGACCACCTACATTCTCAAAGTACTCTACTTATATAACAAGTGCGTGGAATGGGCTGCTGGTGACGGTGGTGGAGGCGGATACGATAGGGTCTTTTAAGGGACTCCTGGATAGGTACATGGAGCTTAGAAAAATAGAGGGCTATGGGTAACCCTAGGTAATTTCTAAAGTAAGTACATGTTCGGCACAGCATTGTGGGCGAAGGGCCTGTATTATGCTGTAGGTTTTCTGTTTCTATGTTTCTAAACAGCAATGGTCCCTGCACTGATCCCTGCTATACACTACTTGTTGCAGACTTCTAAGAAAAACACCCACCCACCATAATCATAGAAACATAGAAACATAGAAAATAGGTGCAGGAGTAGGCCATTCGGCCCTTCGAACCTGCACCGCCATTTATTATGATCATGGCTGATCATCCAACTCAGAACCCCGCCCCAGCCTTCCCTCCATACCCCCTGACCCCCGTAGCCACAAGGGCCATATCTAACTCCCTCTTAAATATAGCCAATGAACTGGCCTCAACAGTTTCCTGTGGCAGAGAATTCCACAGATTCACCACTCTCTGTGTGAAGAAGTTTTTCCTAATCTCGGTCCTAAAAGGCTTCCCCTCTATCCTCAAACTGTGACCCCTCGTTCTGGACTTCCCCAACATCGGGAACAATCTTCCTGCATCTAGCCTGTCCAATCCCTTTAGGATCTTATACGTTTCAATCAGATCCCCCCCTCAATCTTCTAAATTCCAACGAGTACAAGCCCAGTTCATCCAGTCTTTCTTCATATGAAAGTCCTGCCATCCCAGGAATCAATCTGGTGAACCTTTTTTGTACTCCCTCTATGGCAAAGATGTCTTTCCTCAGATTAGGGGACCAAAACTGCTCACAATACTCCAGGTGTGGTCTCACCAAGGCCTTGTACAACTGCAGTAGTACCTCCCTGCTCCTGTACTCGAATCCTCTCGCTATAAATGCCAGCATACCATTCGCCTTTTTCACCGCCTGCTGTACCTGCATACCCACTTTCAATGACTGGTGTATAATGACACCCAGGTCTCATTGCACCTCCCCTTTTCCTAATCGGCCACCATTCAGATAATAATCTGTTTTCCTAGTTTTGCCACCAAAGTGGATAACTTCACATTTATCCACATTAAATTGCATCTGCCATGAATTTGCCCACTCACCCAACCTATCCAAGTCACCCTGCATCCTCTTAGCATCCTCCTCACTGCTAACACTGCCACCCAGCTTCGTGTCATCCGCAAACTTGGAGATGCTGCATTTAATTCCCTCATCCAAGTCATTAATATATATTGTAAACAACTGGGGTCCCAGCACTGAGCCTTGCAGTACCCCACTAGTCACCGCCTGCCATTCTGAAAAGGTCCCATTTATTCCCACTCTTTGCTTCCTGTCTGCTAACCAATTCTCCACCCACACCAATACCTTACCCCCAATACCGTGTGCTTTAAGTTTGCACACTAATCTCCTGTGTGGGACCTTGTCAAAAGCCTTTTGAAAATCCAAATATACCACATCCACTGGTTCTCCCTTATCCACTCTACTAGTTACATCCTCAAAAAATTCTATGAGATTCGTCAGACATGATTTTCCTTTCACAAATCCATGCTGACTTTGTCCGATCATTTCACCGCTTTCCAAATGTGCTGTTATCACATCCTTGATAACTGACTCCAGCAGTTTCCCCACCACCGACGTTAGGCTAACCGGTCTATAATTCCCCTGCCTTCTATCACCAGGCCAATTTTAGATACAGTTTGCCAACACTCTTCAGATTCTTTGAACCTTAAACTTCTCTACAAACATACCACAAAGACAACTTAAATCACATCTATTATTCTACACTTACAAACTTCCATGTGTTTCTTAGTTAAAAGCAGATTAAAATCAAGGCAGGTAGTTTTCAGTAACAAATTATTGAGCTGATTCCAGCTGACTGACAGCTAGCAGTTCCATAAGAAGTCACCAGTTGTCAGTAGCTCATGCTCATCTCAGTCTATAGCCTTTGATTGAGCATATGAGCCTAAGCTGAAGGTCATGATTTAACAAAAATATATTTAAATTACTATGACATTTAGCTCTAAGAATCAAAGTGATAACTTTCTAGATCGGACAATCCTTAAGTCTTTGACAGTACGTAACAGCTTTATTTCAAGGTTTTGTGTTGTCTCAGATCTCAAAAATTTCTTCAAATAGTGTTATAGTCTTTAATTTATTGGTAATCACATCAGACAATATTCTGACAGAACCTGACACATTAAGATTTTTACCCTTCATTGTTTCCACCATCGGCCAGTAGTTGATGGAGACAAGTCAAATAGTACTTCCGCATTTTTCGTGCAGTTTGTTGACGTTCTCTTAATACTTCTGCACGAATCATTTCAGCTGCTCGTACCTTGCTCTCCTGAATGTAACACAGCATATCTTCTGCACAAAGCAAGCAAATCTCTTAGGATATAGTCACATTTACCAGAATCTATAAATGTCAATCTCAGAAAAAATATTTTATATAACACCAATTGCAAGGTCAGCACACTCCCTGTGTTTCACACCCAATGACACATTTTAAAGCACATTCATTGCTAATATGAAAACATACTTCAGTGTTCACTCCGAAATGACCTAATCTATTTTTGTGACATAGATTGAGATATTAACATGAAATAGGAAATCTTGTCTGTTCTGCTTTTCCTTGATGTTGCCTTAGTATCTTTAATATCAAATTGGTATAACAGACCAGCATTAATATCAGCATCATTTTGACCAGTACTGCACTGAAATGTCAACTACAAAATTCTGGGGTAAGGATTGAACTCACAATTGCCTCAGAAGGCAGAGTTCCAGTATTTTAATATTCAAAAAGCTTATAGTTTTCTAACCTCATACTGTTCATTTATATCTCCTACTTAAGATTCACAAATATGTCTATTCTGGTTGGCCCAATGTTTCTGCCTGTTCCTGCCCACTTAACTTGTGCCCGCACACCTAGATTCCACTTTGTCACCCTTGGTTCAGTCCCTTCCAACCTACATCTGTGACAGTTGAATCACCAAGATCCCCAGCCCTGATTGGCTCTTTTTCATTATGGGCACTGCTATAGGAAGGTCTTAAAGTGTTCAGTTTCTTTGTTTACAAAATATCTAACCAATTCTCTTTCACCACCACCCTCCTCCACCTTGTAGAACTGGTTTCCGTCCTCAACAATTTCTCTTTTGGCTTCTCCCACTTTCTCCAAACCCAAGGTGTAGCCATGGACACCCACATGAGCTGAAACTATGCCTGCCTGTTTGAAGGCTTCACGGAACAGTCTATGCTCCAAGCCTATACTAGTAACGCTCCTCAACTTTTTCCATGTTACAAAGATATCATATTGGTGTTGCTTTCTGCACCCATGCTGAGCTTGTCAATTTCATCAACTTTGCTGCAATTTTCCACCCTGCCCTTAAATTTACTTGGCTTATCTCTGAAGACAGACTGTCTATTAATATCTTTTATAAACCTACTGACTATAGCTATCTTGACTATATCTCTTCCCAACATGACACTTGTAAAAATGCCATTTCATTTTCTCTGTTCCTCCATCTCCGCCACATCTGTTCTCATGCTGAAGCATTCCATTCACATCTCAGATATCCTCTTTCTTCAAAGAAAAGGGCCACCATCATTGATGCTGCCCTCACCTGCACCCTTTCCATTTCTTGCACATCTGCCTTCACCCCATTTTCCTCCTGACATAAAAAGAATAGGATTCCCGTTGCCTTCACCCCACAAGCCTCCATACTGAGGACATTATTTCTCTTGTTCCGCTTACAAGTGCCCTCCGCTTTTCGAACGTTCGCTTTACGAAACCTCACTGTTACGAAAGACCTAGATTAGTACCCTATTTTCGCTTTCAGCAGGTGTTTTTACTGTTACGAAAAAGAAATTCAGCGCGCGATAAAAAATCTGCACACAATAAAAGGCAGCGCATCCCGAGCAGCCGCTCTCCCCTGGATTCGGAACTGCTTTGCTTTAACACGTGCCTGTGAGCAGCCGTTTGCAAGATGAGTTCTATGGTATCGGAAAAGCCTCAAAGAGCTTGTAAGGGTGTTACACTTACGGTAAAACTAGACATAATTAAATGTTTTGATCGTGGTGAACGAAGTAAGGACAACGTGAGTTTGGCTTTTGGAAGCTGACGAACATGATGTTGGAGAGGTTTTGGCATCCCATCACCAAGAACTCACAGATGAAGAGCTGATGCAATTGGAAGAAAAAAGGATAACAATCGAAACCAAATGAGTAATGATAAAGTACGACTTTAATTTTGAAAGGGTACGTCAGTTTAGGGGATATTTGCAGGGTGGTTTGAGTCCTTATTAAAGAACTGTGTGATAGATAAATGCGCGAGGCTCAGCAGTCAAGCAAGCCTTCCACATCAGCCACAGCAGACGACGAACCTCGACCTTCAACATTGAGGTAGGCAGAGATAGAAGATGAGCTGCCTGCTCTAATGGAAACAGGCGACGAGATGACACACCAGTGTCCCACCACCCCAACCCCCAGGCCATGGACAGATACAGTACAGATTCGCGGAGAATGCAAAGGTAGCCGGGAGGCACACAGCACATCTTTAAGAAAAAAGCCAAAATAAACATGCTAATTAATTAGGTGCGGCCGACACGTAATTGTCGGCCCAGATCAGAGACGATGCAATCAGAAATTGGCACTGATCTGGGCTGACAATTACAGGTGGCACCTAATTAATTAGCATGTTTGTTTCGGCTTTTTTCTTAAAGATGTGCTGTGTACCTCCCGGCTACCGCTGGACCCCTGCGTTCTTCGCGGCAATGTATCGCTCAGCGGCCTGGAGGGTGGGGGGCCACTGCACCACCCCAACTTGCAATGACTCAGTCTAACACACCATCATCAGTGTGCTTGGCGCTGTCTTCCCGATTCCCATAAGTGATAGTACACTGTACATACATTATTTCTTCTTTATATAGGCTGCGTATTTTTACATGTTATTTGGTATGATTTGGCAGCTTCATAGTTTAAAGATTACTGGAGAGCGCTTGCACCATGTTCTTGCCAACAGCGCTTGCGTGAGATTTTCTGCCGACGGTGCTTGCAAGGGATTTTCGCTACGGAGATCTGTGCTGGCAATGATTGTGGAAAAGTATTTCTACCTTATATAGGCTGTGTATTTATCATATCATTCCTGCTTTTACTATATGTTACTGTTATTTTAGGTTTTATGTGTTATTTGGCATGATTTGGAACGCTCTCAAAACTTTCCCATATAAATAAAAGGTAATTGCTTCTTCGCTTTACGACATTTCGGCTTACGAACCGTTTCATAGGAACGCTCTACCTTCGGATGGCGGGGGAAACCTGTATAAGTGCCAGGAGGGAGATTGGTGGGAAGGGACGGGGGGACGAATGGACAAGGGAGATGCATAGGGAGTGATCCCTGCGGAAAGCAGAAAGGAGGGGGGAGGGAAAGATGTGCTTGGTGGTGGGATCCCATTGGAGGTGGCGGAAGTTACGGAGAATTATATGTTGTTCCTTGTGAGCGGAACAAGTCCTACGCATGCCCTTACACTTCCTCCCTCACCACCATTCAGGGCCCCAGATGGTCTTTCCAGGTGAGGCAACCTGTGAGTCGGCTGGGGTGATATACTGCGTGCGGTGCTCCTGGTGCGGCCTTCTATATGTTGGCGAGACCCGACGCAGGTTGGGAGACCGTTTCGCTGAACACCTACGCTCTGTCTGCCAGAGAAAGCAAGATCTCCCAGTGGCCACACATTTTAATTCCACATCCCATTCCCATTCTGACATGTCTATCCACGGCCTCCTCTACTGTCAAGATGAAGCCACACTCAGGTTGGAGGAACAACACGTTATATTCCGTCTGGATAGCCTCCAACCTGATGGCATGAATATTGACTTCTCTAACTTCCGTTAATGCCCCTCCTCCCCTTCACACCCCATCCCTTATTTATTTATTTAATATATTTTTAATTTTTCTCCCTTTTTTTTCTCTCTCTCTCTTTTTTCTCCCTCTGTCCCTCTCACTATAACTCCTTGCCTGCTCTCCACCCTCCGGGCTCCCCTCCCCCCTTCTATTTCTCCCCAGGCTTCCCATCCCATGACCCTCTCCCTTCTCCAGCCTTGTATCCCTTTTGCCAATCAACTTTCCAGCTCTTGGCTCCATCCCTCCCCCTTCTGTCTTCTCCTATCATTTTGGATCTCCACCTCCCCCTCCCACTTTCAAATCTCTTACTATCTCTTCTTTCAGTTAGTCCTGAAGGATCCCGACCTGAAACATCGACTGTACCTCTTCCTTTAGATGTTGCCTTGCCTGCTGCGTTCACCAGCATTTTTTGTGTGTTGCTTGAATTTCCAGCATCTGCAGATTTCCTCGTGTCTGCATTACTTAATATAATTCTTTTTTTTTTCTATATTTATTTATCACATATTTCATTGTACTGCTGTTGTAAAGTTAACAAATTTCACCGTATATGCCGGTGATATTAAATCTGATTCTGATTGGGAAGCATAAAGTAAAGGAAATCTTCGATCATAAAATTATAGAATTCACCCTGCAGTTTGAGAGATAAAGTCAGATGTATGAGTATTTCAGTGGAGTAAAGGGAATTACAGAGGCACGAGAGAGGATATGGTAAAGGTTGATTGGAAGACACAATGGAAGGGATGATGCCAGCGCAGAAATGGATTGACTTTCTGGGGACAATTTGGAAGGCGCAGAACAGATACATCACAAAGATGAAGAAGTATTCTAAAGGGATAATGGGGCAACTGTGATGGCATTAAAAGAAAACAAAGGGCATATAATATAGAGAAAAAAATAGTTGGAAATTAGAGGATTGAGAAGCTTTTAAAAACAAACAGAAGGTAACTAAAAAAGCAATAAGAACAGATGCAATATTAAGGTAGGCTAGTCAGTAATAAAAGGTTTTGTCAAATATATAGAATAAAAGGGAGGTGAGAGTGGATACTGCAGACATCCCACCCTGCAAAAACTCATTTCAGGGAGATAGCACCACCATTTCAGGGAGGTAGCACTCCCGCCTCCCCCAACCCCATATCCACCCCCCACCCCCCGGTTGACCTCCAAGGTAGTACTTTGTTTAGTGGTTTTGTCTAATCTGTAAACCAAGTTGGGTATATGCAAAAAATGTGACATTAAAATATGTACTTATATTATATTCTATTATCATGTTTATTCTATTACAACTTTAAGCAAGTCTACAGGGAGTTTGGCTTCATCATGTGGGACATCAATAGAGTAGCTCCTCAGCAGCTAGCCAGCTAGTTTAAATAACGTTAGCTATGCTAATGAACGAATGACACCTGTTAAACTCACCTCAACATGTTGTTTACATTTTAACCCACCATGGGCAATAGAAAAGTCACTGCTGCAATCAGTGCAGCGAGCAACACTGTCATTATTTTTGAGGTCGACTGTAAAGTCCGCCCACAGAGAAAACTGATAGGTCTACTTTGCACGAAGAGAGACCAATCAGGATGCTTGCTCTCGCTCTCCCTCTCAAAATAATCCATTTCCGGGATACTGTATATAATTTCTGGACATCAGGGAGCCGCTATTAATATGCAGGAGACTCCCAGAACTTCCGGGAGAGGTGGGATGTCTGATATTGGTCACGGTAAAATGACGCTAAAGAGGTACTAACGGGAGACAAAGAAAAGGCGGATGATCCAAAGTATTTTGCATCTGTCTTTACTGTGGAAGACACTAGAAGTGTGCCAGAAATTCCAGAGTGTGGGCAAGGGGTGACTGTAGTTACTATTACTAAGGAGAAAGTGTTTGGGAAGCTGAAACGTTTGAAGGTAGACAAGTCACCTGGACCAGACGAATTATACCCTAGGGTTCTGAAAGAGGTAGCTGAAGAGATTGTGGAGGCGTTCATAATGACCTTTCAAGAATCTCTAGATTCTTGAAAATTGCAAATATTATTCCACTCTTTATGAAAGGAGGAAGGCAGAAGAAAGGAAACTACAGGCCAGTTAGCCTGACTTCAGTAGTTGAGAAGATGCTGGAGTCCATTAGTATAGATAAGGTTTTGAGGTATTTTGAGGCACATGCTAAAATAGGACAAACTCAGCATAGCTTTATTAAAGGGAAATATTTCCTGACAAATTTGTTGCAAATATTTGAGGAAACAACAGGTGACTCAGTGAACGTTGTCTTCTTGGATTTTCAGAAAGCCTTTGACAGGGTGCCATACGAGGCTGCTTAACAAGATAAAAACCCATATTACAGGAAAGATAATGGCATGGACAGAGGATTGGCTGACTGGCAGGCTGCAAAGAGTGCAATAAAGGGGACTTTTAGGGTTGGCTGCCTAGTGGTGTTCCGCAGGGGTGGGTGCTGGGAAAGCTTCTTTTCACGTTAAATGCCAGTGACGGATGACAGAATTGATGGCTTTGAGACCAAGTTTGTGGGTGATACGAAGATTGGTGAAGGGGCAGGTAGTGTTAATAAAGTCTACAGAAGGACCTGGGTAGATTGGGAGAATGGGTAAAAAAGTTGCAGGTGGAATATAGTGCATGGTCACTCACTTTGGTAGAAAGAATAAAGGGGGAAGAACTCAAAACTCAAAGGTGCAAAGGGACTTGGGGGGGGGGGGGGTGCTTCTGCAGGACTCCCTAAAGGTTAACTTCAAGGTTGAGTTGGTGGTAGGAAAGGTAAATGCAATGTTAACATGCATTTTGACAGAACTTGGATATAAATGCAAAGATGAAATGCTCAGGCTTTAAAAGGCATTGGACAGACTGCACTTGTAGTATTGTGTGCAGTTTTAGCCCCTTATCTAAGAAAAGATGTGCTGGCATTAGAAAGGGTCCAGAGGAGGTTCACAACAGTGATTCCAGGAATGAAAGGGTTAACATACGAGGAATGGTTGATGGCTCTGAAGCCTATACTCACTGGAAGTTAGAAGAATGTGGTGGAATCCCATTGCAACCTAACAAAGGTTTGGATTAAGTGGATGAGGTCAGGTGAAGAATGTTTCCTATAGTGGGTGAGTTAAGGACCAAAGTGCACAGCCTCAGATTAGAACAAAGATGACGAGGAATTTCTTAAGCCTGAGGGTAGTGAATATTTGGAATTTATTGTCTCAGACAGCCGTGGAGGCCAGGTCAATGGGTACAATTAAAGTGAAGGTTGATAGGTTCTTGAATAGTCAAGGCATCAAAGATTATTTGGAGAAGGCAGGAGAATGAGATTGAGAGATAATAAACTAGCCATGATGGAGCAGACCTGATGGGCTGAATAGTGTAATTAAGTCCCCATGTCTTATGGTCTTATAGTCTTACGGTAGTACTCAGCATATCATTTCTTCTACCCACTTCCACTTTCTCTGGGGAGTGATCTCTACATGACTCCCTTGTGCACTCATCCCCAATTTGACTTCCCATTCCATTCTAACACGATCTCCTTGACTGCCACGATAAAGCCACACTCAGGTTGGAGGAGCAAAACTTTATCTCCATTTGGGTAGCCTCCAACCTGATAACACAAATGTCATTTTTTTTTACTTCCAATAATGTCATCCCCCTCCACCTTCTATCTTTTCCTATTCCCATTGTGGTTCCCCTCTCCTCCATTCTCTTCTCACCTCACCTGCTCATCCCCTTCCTCTGGTTCCTCATCATTGTTAAGTTCCTCCAGAACTTTGTGTGTTGATTAAGATTTCCAGCATCTGCAGAATCTCATGTACACAATAAGCTAAATCTGTTACTTAATACAAGAGAGCTAAATTCGCTTTATAAAGCATTTCACTATGTTGAAAAATCTTCAAGAATACCACACTGAAATGTTGTTGTACTGTAATATTTTACCAGAACCCAAATTGTTCTGGTGCTCCCACTACAATATTCTAATTTGAGCAAACTGACGAAGAGTGTCGCAACTGGTAAAATGCCTGGCCAGACTACAAATTCAAGCTTGGATATGGAGTTGAACTTGGATGTGCAACTCTGTATGAAAGTGCTTCCAATGCATGTAAATTTAAATACTAAAATAGTTTGGAAAAATTAAAGCAGTTTACTCGTAAATTCTCTTCAATAAGTTAATATTGTTCTAATTTACCTTCACTACAAAATATCAGGAAGGAAACATAAGGATTCCAAAAGGTATTTGGTAAATTGGTAAATTGCATTTAAATGCTTTGATCACTCACACAGAAGTATTATTCTTCCAAAAATGTTAATACTCTGAACTACCATTATGGTCAACCTTTGAAGTAAACTCTGTACTTCAGAATTTGTTGCATATTTTCCACTTACACCATCACCTATACAGAAATTTTAATAATTCATTTGCTTCCCATTGGTCAGCAACAATTTTATCATTCTATTATACAATAGACAGAGTGACCAAGACAAACTTATGTTTTTTTGTTTACTACCCACCTATCCCCTTACAGTGGCATGCAAAAGTCTGGGCACCCCTGGTCAAAACTTCTGTTACTGTGAACAGCTAAGCAAGTAAAAGATGACCTGATTTCCAAAAGGCATAAAGTTAAAGATGACACATTTCTTTAATACTTTAAGCAAGATTACTTTTTTATTTCCATCTTTTACAGTTTCAAAATAACAAAAAAAGGAAAAGGGCCCAAAGCAAAAGTTTGAGCACCCTGCATGGTCTTTCAATTCTTGTTTGGGGGATTTTCGCCCATTCTTCCTTGCAAAAGGCTTCTAGTTCTGTGAGATTCTTGGGCTGTCTTGCATGCACTGTTCTTTTGAGGTCTATCCACAGATTTTCGATGATGTTTAGATCGGGGGACTCTGAGAGCCATGGCAAAACCTTCAGCTTGAGGTAGTCCATTGTGGATTTTGAGGTGTGCTTAGGATCTTTATCCTGTTGTTGAAGCGATCCTCTTTTCATCTTCAGCTTTTTTACAGACGGTGTAATATTTGCTTCCAGAATTTGCTGGTATTTAATTGAATTCATTCTTCCCTCTACCAGTGAAATGTTCCCTGTGCCACTGACTGCAACACAAGTCCAAAGCATGATCGATCCACCGCCGCGCTTAACAGTTGGACAGGTGTACTTTTCATAAAATTCTGCACCCTTTTTTCTCCAAACATACTCATTGCGACCAAAAAATTCTATTTTAACTTCATCAGTCCACAGGACTTGCTTCCAACACGTGTCAGGCTTGTTTAGATGTTCCTTTGCAAACTTCTGACGCTGAATATTGTCGCAGGAAAGGTTTTCTTCTGATAACTCTTCCATGAAGTTCGTATTTGTGCAGGTGTCACTGCACAGTAGAACAGTGCAGCACCACTCTAGAGTCTGCTAAATCTTCCTGAAGATCTTTTACAGTCAAACGGGGGTTTTGATTTTCCTTTCTAGCAATCCTACAAGCAGTTCTCTCAACTTGACCTCCACCATTACTGTTAACTGCCATTTCTTAATTACATTACGAACTGAGGAAACGGCTACCTGAAAACGTTTTGCTATCTTCTTATAGCCTTTTCCTGCTTTGTGGGCATCATTTAATTTAATTTTCAGAGTGCTAGGCAGCTGCTTAGAGGAGCCCATGGGATAAGGTTTGAGGAGTCAGGGTATATATAAAGCTTTGAAATTTGCATCACCTGGCCTTTCTTAACTATGACTGTGAACAAGCCATAGCCCTAACAAGCTAATTAAGGTCTGAGATCTTGGTAAAAGCTATCTGAGAGCTCAAATCTCTTGGGGTGCCTAAACTTTTGCATGGTGCTTCTTTCCTTTTTTCCCACTCTAAAATTGAACAAAACAAAAATAATACACTAATCTTGCTTAAAATGTTGAAAAAAATGTTTCATCTTTAACTTCATGACTTTTGGAAACCAGTTCATCTTCTACTCACTTAACTAATCACAGCAACAGAAATTTTGACCGGGGTGCCCAAACTTCTGCATGCCACTGTAACTGATTTCACATATAACCCGCCAGCTTGTACTCCTTCCCCTTTTGCCACCATCTTATTCCGGCTTTTTACAGTATGGTAATTAAATTGGAGTCAGATACCTCTAATTTTGTTCACAGCCGTCAGATATTGATGGCGAATTTCTTCTAATCCTTTTGTAGAGATCAACTTAGATGAAATTTTAGAACTGCATTGCTGCTGTAAACTGAAATTAAGCCAAAAAAGTTAATTCCCTGCTTAATTAAAATTATACAAAACAAAAAAGCAAGAAAAGTATATCAATGATGACCAAGTAATATTTAATCTCCTCCCTAGGTAAAAGACTATGTGCTCTTACCCTGCCTATACCCCTCATTATCTTATATACAGGTAATCGCTCAATCGCTTACCTTCTGGGGAATGAAGTTCTCGTCTGTGTAACCTCTCCTTGTACCCCAGGCAACACCCTGGTAAATCTTTTCTGCAAGCTTTCTAGTTTAATAGGAGTGGTTAGCATCATGCTATTATAGCGCCAGTGACCATGGTTCAACCACTGTTGTAAGGAGTTTGTATGTTCTCCTCAACTCTCATGACTGCACGAGTTTCCTTTGAGTGCTCTAGTTTCCTTATACAATCCAGACATACTGGTTAGTAGGTTAATTGGTCACATGGATGTAATTGGGTGGTGTAGGCTTGTAGGGCTGGAGAGGCCAGTTATCATATCTCTAATAAATAAAAGCATCTGTCATATAATTATACTCCATTGAGGCCTCAACTTTAAGAATGAAAACTAAAAGCTGACTGAAAAATATCTGGAGATTATCTTCAGCATGCAAATTATAGTGATTGCACAAAACAATTTCATTTTTGCACAAGAATAATCTCTTATGATTGTAAAACAATTGGAATTGCATGTCAGAGTTCCCTTTCAGATGCACAGCTGGACCTTGTCTGTAACTCACATGACTGCAAATTTAATTCATGTTGGACAGAGTGGCAGATGAAATAACATCTTCTTCATCAAAGCATTGGGAAGGAGTGTACACACCATGTTGCTTATTTCAACTGTGTTGCATTGCAGTGATCCGGAAAGTGGAAACATAGGTTCAAATGTTATCATATAACATAAAGGACAAGTATTAAAATATGCAATTTATCATACTTCGAAAAACCATCAGGACAAGACGAGAGACGTCTTATGTTTATTGGAAGCTTCAGATATATATTATCATTACCTCCTGAGTTATAGGAAAGGTTGAATATGTTAGGAATTTATTCCCTGGAGCAGAGCAGAATGAGAGGAGATAGGATTGAGGTATACACAGATATGACAAGGTATATATAGTTTAAATGCAAGTAGGCTTTTGTTTTTACAGTGGTTGTAGGTTAAATGTTTAAGAAGAACTTCACTTGCTCAGAAGGTGGATCAAGCATGGAACTAGTTGCCAGCGCAAGTGGGCGATGCAGGTTCAAATGCAATATCTAAGAGATGGGATGGCTACGGAAGATATGGTTCTGGTGCGTGTTGATGGGTCTAGGCAGAACATTTTGGCACAGACTGGATGGGCCAAAAGGACTTTCTGTGCTGTAGTGCTATATGACCCTATCAGTTCCTATTCAAGATCTCTGTATCAGGAAAGTAAGAGGAAACATGTTCATCACTCTATGCATACCTAAAAATTATTTTCTGTCTCAGTATGGAGAGCAAAAAATGCTAGGAATATATGTTAGGAAATCAGTACTGATAATACACACAATCCTACAGTTTATCAACAAAGGATAAACAATCATTATATATCCTAGCTCTAATTCTAATCTAGCTTCTCTAAGTTATTTTAAGTCTATTGATTATCTGTTGACTTGCATTGGGTAAAACAAATTTATTATTCTGCACAAAGACATTAAAAAATCTTTGATCCAGCCCAAATTCTTGCACACTCTGCTTCCCCCTTCAACCCTGCAACACAAGTGCTTTGGCCAATTAAAGCCATGTCATTTTGAACAAGGAAATTAAGTAGTAAATTCTGCAAAGCAAAATCTGCAATAATACATAAAAAGGATGGAATATTTTTGAGAGAAAAGTAGTATGACGTCACAATGTCAAAATTGAGTGAAGACGGGTATATACTTGATCGTAACTGATTTTATCATAAAACAAACCTATAAAATAATAAAACTCTCACTAATGTTCTCTAGGACAGATAATGCATTTGATTACAAACATACCAAGTATTTGTTTTATTGATGATGGACTTGTTTTCTTTCAGTCTTTTCAGAAGTTCATCCTTTTCATTTTGCATGAGCTTTATTGTTCTTTCATGCTCTTCTGTGAAATATGTAAAATTTATTATTCTGTAAAATTTCAGAATTAATTTTTGATCAATAGAGATACTATTAAAATTATTAATTTTGATTTATTTTGTGGATACTCTTTCTGAATTAATGTCTGCAAAATATATTAAAATTAATAACTCAAGTGAAAAGTCTACTAAAACTTACTTTCCAAAATGTAGAACTCCAGATTTGTTTGGTCAAAGCTACAGGAGCTAATACACATTTCTGTAATTTTCTTACTATGCAAACAATGGCTTTGTCACTTGTTAAGAATCGAGACAAGGTCCCACGTGGAATGTTGGCCGAGAAGGTTCAGTCGCCTAGCATACAGGATGAGGTTTTAAATTGGATTAAAAATTGGCTTCAAGGAAAAAGCAAGAGAGTGAAAATTGATGGTTGCCCCTTTGACTGGAGGCCTGTGACTAGTACTGTGTCCATTACGTTATCAATCTGGATGATAATGTAGTAAATTGGATCAGCAAATTTGAAGATAACATCAAAACGACAGTGAAAGACTATGAAAGCTTGTAGTGGGATTGGGACCAGCTGGAAAATTGGGCTGAAAAATGGCAGATGGAATATAATAGAGACAAGTGTGAAGTGTTGCACTTTGGGAGAAAACTAAATCAGGCTAGACATTACACAGTGGGGCACTGAGCAGTGCGGTAGTACATGGATCTGGGAATGAAGTTTCATCATTCCCTCAAAGTGAGCATCATATAGCGTAGTGGCTAGTGCAACAATACTGCAGCTCAGGGCATCGGAAGTTCACTTCCAGCTTCCTCTGTAAGAAAGTTTGTATTTCTTTCTGTGAGCAGATGAGATTTCTCCAGGTACTTTAGCTTTCTGCACAGTCCAAAGATGTACCGGTTAGGAAGTTGATTGGTTATTGTAAATTGTCCTGCAATTTGTAGATGGGTCATATTCTGCATGGAGGTCGGTCACCAGTGGTGTGCCTCAGGGATCTGTTCTGGGACCCTTACTCTTCGTGATTTTTTTAAATGACCTGGATGAGGAAGCGGAGGGAGGGGTGAGTAAGTTTGCTGATGACACAAAGGTTGGAGGTGTTGTGGATAGTGTGGAGGGCTGTCAGAGATTACAGCAGAACATTGATAGGATGCAAAACTGGGCTGAGAAGTGGCAGATGGAGTTCAACCCAGATAAGTGTGAAGTGGTTCATTTTAGTAGGTCAAATATGATGGGAGAATATGGTACTAATGATAAGACACTTGGCAGTGTGGAGGATTAGAGGGATCTTGGGGTCCGGGTCCACAGGACGCTCAAAGCAGCTGCACAGGTTGGCTCTGTGGTTAAGAAAGCACACGGAGTATTGGCCTTCATTAATCGTGGATCTGAATTTAGGAACCGAGAGGTAATGTTGCAGCTATATAGGACCATGGTCAGACTCTACTTGGAGTACTGTGCTCAGTTCTGGTCGCCTCACTACAGGAAGGATGTGGAAGCCATAGAAAGGGTGCAGAGGAGATGTACAAGGATGTTGCCTGAATTGGGGAGCATGCCTTATGAAAACAGGTTGACTGAACTCAGCCTTTTCTCCTTGGAGAGACAGAGGATGAGAGGTGACCTGATAGAGGTGTATAAGATGATGAGAGGCATTGATCGTGTGGATAGTCAGAGGCTTTTTCCCAGGGCTGAAATGGTTGCCACAAGAGGAAACAGGTTTAAGATGCTGGGGAGTAGGTACAGAGGAGGTGTTGGGGTAAGTTTTTTATGCAGAGAGTGATGAATGCATGGAATGGGCTGCCAGCAACAGTGTGGAAGTGGCTATGATAGGCTCTTTTAAGAGACTTTTGGATAGGTACATGGAGCTTAGAAAAATAGAGGACTAGTAATTTCTAAGGTAGGGACATATTCGGCACAACTTTGTGGGCCGAAGAGCCTGTATTGTGCTGTAGGTTTTGTATGTTTCCATGTTTCTAATTAGGCTGGGGTTAAATTGGTAGGTTGCCGGGCGGCATGGCTTGTTGAGCCGGAATGGCTTGTTCCATGCTGTACCTTTTTTTAAATTAATTTTTTAAATGAGTTTCTACATTAGAACAAAAAAAACCACCAACAGAAAGGAGATTTATACGGTGCAAAACCAACATGTCTGGTGTACAATTTATAACAGTAAAGAAAAAAGCACCCAAAATAAAATCATATGAAGTTAGTTTCCTCCCCACCCTCCCACTATGCAACTCCAAGACAACCATTACGATATAAAGTTAATCAGAGCTTTTGTCACCACAGAGCTGTGAATATAAAAAAAATGTATTGCCTACTACCTAAACTATAATATATTTCACATCGTAAAAAAAACTGTAAAAGTTAACTAGAAAAGAAAGCTGGATGTAAGGGATTAAAGTACTGAAATAAAAAGGAAGATAAACCTTTAATCTGAAGAGGAGTTATGAAAATATTCAAGAAAAGGTCCCCACACCTTATGGTCCAAATTAAGAAGTGAATAATGAATCTTTTCAAGGTCTAAGCAGGACATAATGTCTCTAAGCCATTGAGCATGAGTGGGTGGGGCAACATCTCTCCATCTGAGAAGAACTAAACGTCTAGCCAAAAGAGAGGCAAAAGAAAATGTTCAACGTTTAGTCGGACTGAAACGCGTATCGACTTCACCCAAAATGCCAAAAAGAGCAATCAAAGGGTTAGGTTCTAAGTGGCAATTAAGTATATGGGATAAAGTTCAAAAGACATCTCTCCAAAATTTCTCTGAACTGGGACAAGCCCAATACATAAAGAGAAGCCTCACTCACTTTACACTTGTCACAAAAGGGACTAATATCAGAATAGAACCACGATAACTTAGTTTTAGACATATGAGCTGTATGTACAAACTTGAACTGCAAAAGGCAGTGGCAAGCACATAAAGAGATTGAGTTAACTTAAGAATTGAATCCTAAACCTTGCCGGACAGAGAAATGTTTAAATCATGCTCCCAGGCAGTTCTAATTTTATCAAAGGGGGCATGCCTCAAGGTTGCTAACTTATCGCGAATAGTAGATATTGAACTTTTACCCAATGGGTTTATACAAAGAAACAAGTCCACAACATTTTTTTCAGGCATCTCATTAAAAGGCATTAAAAGGTTAATAAAATGTTTAATTTGAAGATTATCTAAAGAAATGAGTATTAGGTAGGTTAAACTTTGCAGATAGTTGTTCAAAAGTTGCAAAACAGTTGTCTATGAAAAGATCTTCAAAACGCCTGATCCCTTTTTTGTACCAATCATGAAATGTTAAGTATTTCATAGAAGGTCGGAAAAGATGATGATGCAAGATAGGACTAGAGAGGGAGAAACCATGAAGACTATAATGTTTTCTGAACTGAGCCCATATTCCCAGAGTATGTCTAATGGGAGGATTAACAATTAGTTTAGGCAAATGACAAGGAAGTGCGGATCCAAGAAGTGCGGAAATGGAGAAATCCTTATGAGAGTTCAACTCCATTGCCACCCATTTTGGGCAGTCGGACTGATTATGAAAGAAAGACCAAAAAGTAAGGCAACGTATATTGGCTGCCCAGTAATAAAAACGAAAATTGGGCAAGGCCATACCGCCTTCCCTTTTAGGTTTTTGAAGGTGAACTTTATTAAGTCTGGGACGTTTGCCCTTCCATAGATAGGATGAAATAATAGAATCTCACAAATCAAAAAAAGCTTTAGAAATAAAAATTGGTAAAGATTGGAATAAGTATAAAAATTTAGGAAGAATATACATTTTAACAACATTAATTCAACCTACCAGACATGGACAGGGATGACCAGTGTGCCAAACTCTGTTTTGTATGATTTAAAAGATTAGTAAAATTTTCTTGAAGAAGATGCTTAAAGTTCTTTGTTACAGTAATACCTAGGTAAGTGAATTGATTATGTACTACTTTAAAAGGGAGGTTATGAAATTCTAATATTTGTGCTTTTCTGTTAATTGGGAAGAGTTCACTCTTGTGTAAATTAAGTTTGTATCCGGAAAGCTGGCTAAATTTATTAAGAAGTGAAAATATTGGGGGTAAGGAGGTAGTCGGAGTTGAAATAAAAAGTAAAAGATCATCGGCATAAAGAGAATCTTTATGCTCAACAACCTCCCCCCCCCAATCCCCATCAATTCAGCGTAGCTACAAAACGCAATCGCCAATGGCACTATGGCCAGATCAATAAGTAATGGACTTAAAGGGCACCCTTGCCAGGTGCCACGTTTAAGGTTAAAAGGTTGGGATTGCTGAGAGTTGGTCAAAACAGAAGCAGTGGGACATGATAATAGCAATTTAATCCATGTAATAAAATTTTGTCCAAAGTCAAATTTTTCTAAAACCACAAAAAGATAATTTCACTCCACACAATCATACGCCTTCTTCGCGTCAAGAGGGATGACACATTCAGGAGTCCCAGTTGAAGGTGAATACAAGATATTAAATAGACGCCGTATATTTAAAAAAAGGGAGTAATTTTTAATAATTGAGGGTACAATGTTCTCCAATCTATGAGCCAAAACTTTAACATCGACATTTAACAAAGAAATTGGCCTATACGAGGAACAGTCTGTTGGGTCTTTGCCGTTTTTCGCTAAAAGAATGATACTTGCCTCATTAAATGATGCTGCCAATTGACCATGTTTAAATGACTCAGATAAAACTAAGGTTAATTGAGGCAAAAGCAGTGAGGAAAATGATTTATAGAATTCTGCAGAGAACCTATCAGATTTACCAGACTGCAGTGCAGGAGATTTACCAGACTGCAATGCAGAAATGGCTAAAGATATTTCCTCTAATGATAATGGCTCATTGAGTTTTGCTTTGAGATCAGGAGGAAGCGAAGGAATATTTAAACTATTTAAGAAATGCTCGACAGAAGTGCTATCATTTAAAGATTCAGAGGAATAGAATCGAGAATAAAAATTCTTGAATGTAACATTGATTTCAGAATGATTCAAGGTAATGTTACCATTTCCCATTCGAATTTTAGTAATTTGTTGTTTAGCTTTAGAGCGTCTTAGTTGATCGACTAAAAATTTACTGGATTTATCACCATGAATATAAAACCGGCTCTTACTTCCAAGAAGTTGGCATTCAACTGGATGTGTGAAAGTAAGGTCAAATTTAGTCTGAAGTTCCACTCACTTCTTGTACAGTTCCGGATTTTTGGTCTGGGCATATAGCTGGTCTGTTGCTGTAATTTGATTAACCAGATCTAATCGCTCTGTATAGGTCTTTCTTTTCAAATTCACAGTATATGAAATTATTTGACCCCTTAGATATGCTTTCATGGCACCCCAGACAACCCGAATTGGGGTTTCAGATGACATGTTAGTATCTAAAAAAAGAGTTATCTGGTCCTTCATAAATTTTACAAAATCATTATCCAACAGCAGGGTCGGATTAAAACACCAGTGTTTATTCATTTAGGAGAGAGAAGGAAGAAATATAGACAGGGTAACTGGGGCATGATCTGAAATCAATATACTCTAATAATCACAAGAGCGAACAGATGGAATCAGCTGGTTATTGATTAAAAAATAATTAATTCTAGTAAAAGTATGATGGACATCTGAAAAAAAAAGAGTAATCTCTCTCACTTGGATGGAGAAAACGCCAAACATTAGAGATACCATAATTAGAAAGGAAAGACTGAACTGATAAAGCAGATTTACTTGGTAGTCTAGGAACAGAGGAGAATCGATCCATAACTGGATCTAACCAACAGTTAAAATCACTGCCCAATATAAGAGAATATAAGCTCAGGTCAGGCAATAAAGAGAAAAAATGATCAAAAAACTCCACATCATCCGAATTGGGATCGTACAGGTTAGCCAAGACTACCCTAGTATTATATAATTTCTCAAAGACAATAATAAAATGACCATTTGTATCAGATGCAAACACAAGGAAATCTGCAGATGCTGGAATTTCAAGCAACACACATAAAAATTGCTGGTGAATACAGCAGGCCAGGCAGCATCTATAGGAAGAGGTACAGTCGACGTTTCGCGCTGAGACCCTTCGTCAAGACGAAGAAGGATCTTGGCCCGAAACGTCGACTGTACCTCTTCCTATAGATGCTGCTTGGCCTGCTGCATTCACCAGCAATTTTTATGTGTGTTATTTGTATCAGAGACTTTGTTGTAAAGCTCAAAAGGAACATTTTGATTTATAAGAATAGAGTCCCCCCGTGGCTTTAGCCGGAAAAGTAGAATGGAAGTGCTGCCCCACCCACCTTGATGTGAGATGGGAATTATCAGAACTATGAATGTGTGTTTCTTGCAAAAAAAGCAATTGCAGCTTTGAGCTGCTAAAGATGTGAAAACACCTTCCTTCTTTTAACAGGATGGTTCAATCCCTTAACATTTCAGCTTATAAAATTCAACGCACTAACCATTGTCATTTAAAAAAACATGGAGAGTAGTAGGCATGCGCAAAATCAAACAATCAAATAACAGCTCTGGGGCAAAAGTGTAAAACAAGAGCATCAGGACAGAAATACGTCCTGAATAACAAAGAATAACTAAAGATTCTACAAATGCTATTGGCAATAGAGATCACTCCCCACTCCTCAAATCCCACAATAAGAAAGCTACTAAGGATCAGCAGCATCAGCAAGCTCTTCGGAAAAATAACCACCCCCCAAAAACCGACTTCCAGATTCTTAACATCATAAGCTCCATTTTGTTAACAATTCAAAAACCAGAAAACTTACGCACTACGAATTAGAATTATACAGAGTAAAGCAAAAACAATTCCACCAAAATGTATTAAGCTCATCTCAAAGTAATAATCCAAAAGATATGAACTAAGAAAGACATAAACAAACTTTACCCAGTAACCTACCTGCGAGAAGTTATGAAAAAAATTCACTGACTTGAAAAAGAAAGATCAGGGAAAAAAAAAGGGGAAAAAAAGTACTTGTCTGCCATTTTAAATGATCAAACCGAATCTGAGGAAATGGAAGTAGCAGGGAGACTTTCAATAAATTTCTGAGCTTCTGTAACCGAGTTAAACCATTTCTTTTCTCCAATAGCGAGAGTTATTCAGAGAAGAGCTGGAAAACATAGTGAGGGCCTGAGTCCGCGATTATAAAACTCTTTCATGACTCCTTTATATTCGGCACGTAGACTCAGAACTTGGGGAGCATAATCCTCAACAATATGGATAGATTGACCCTTGTATTCCAACTTTCCTCTCCGACGTGCTTCCATAATCAAAAGCCTTTTCACTTTATAGTGATGAAAACAGAGAACTATGGCCCGACTCCGGCCTAGGTGCAAAGGTATGGTCAATTTCTATTTTAACTTCATCAGTCTAAAAGTTCTATTTTAAATTCATCAGTCCACAGGACTTGTTTCCAAAATGCATCAGGCTTGCTTAGATGTTCCTTTGAACCTTATGAATAGAACTTTTTGTCCGCAATGAACAAAGGTATGTTTGGAGAAAAAAGGGTGCAGAATTTCATGAAAAGAACCCCTCTCCAACTGTTAAGCATGGGGGTGAATCGGGCTTGTGTTGCAGCCAGTGGCATGGGGAACATTTACTGGTAGAGAGAAGAATGAATTCAATTAAATACCAGCAAATTCTGGAAGCAAACATCACACCGTCTGTAAAAAAGCCGAAGATGAAAAGAGGATGGCTTCTACAACAGGATAATGAACCTAAACACACCTCAGAATCCATGATGGACTACCTCAAGAGGCGCAAGCTGAAGGTTTTGCCATGGCCCTCACAGTCCCCTGACCTAAACATCATCGAGAATCTGTGGGTAGACCTCAAAAGGGCAGTGCATGCAAGACGGCCCAAGAATCTCACAGAACTAGAAGCCTTTTGCAAGGAAGAATGGGCGAAAATCCCCCAAACAAGAATTAAGAGACTCTTAGCTGGCTACAAACTGTGATACTTGCCAAAGTGGGTGTTACTAAGTACTGCCATTCAGGGTGCCCAAACTTTTGCTTCGGGCCCTTTTCCTTTTTTGTTATTTTGAAACTGTAAAAGACGGAAATAAAAAAGTTTTCTTGCTTAAAATATTAAAGAAATGTGTCATCGTTAACTTTATGCCTTTTGGAAATCAGTTCATCTTTTACTCGCTTAGCTATTCACAGTAACAGAAATTTTGACTGGGGTGCCCAAATGTTGCATGCCACTCTGTGTGTGTAAATGCAAATATAAATAAATAGCAATAAATTATGAGAACTTGAAATATCCCATTTTGTTCCAGAGCCTGATGGTTGAACCTGTTCTTGAACCTGATGGTGTGAGCCCTGAGGCTTTTGTAACTTCTACCTGAAGACAGCAGCGAGAAAAGAGCACAACCCAGATGGTGAGGCATTGGCAATCATCTTGAATGTTATAATGAAAATGAAAATTTGGGGGATGCTGTTATTGAGAGCATTGTATCAAACACCAAAGTAGTGAAAATGAAAATGAGGACAGTGATGGGGTTGACACATTTATTGTTGGAATATGATGTTACTTCTTGCAGGAAGGGAATGAAGACAGTCCAGTATCTGTATTAGATGTCACTGATTTAGTTGCATTTACAATCAAAAGAACACACCAGCATTCAATGTATTCTGTTGGTAACTATTACGAACCAACATGGTTTTATAGCGCGATAGTAATATTGACAGTGTTCTAATTTGTTCTGCACTTCATTCAGATACATAATTTGTTACTCAGGACGGGGTACCTGGCTATGTACTACCAAATGTTGTTGACCAACTGGCTGATGTGTTCACTGATGTCTTTAACCTCTCGCTTCAATAGTATACGGTACCCAACTGCTTCAAGCAGGCTTCTGTTATACCAGTGCCCAAGATGATCAAGGTGACCTGCCTCAATGACAATCATTCACCCCTCATTCTTCTGAATTCTAGTGAATATAGGCCCAGAGCCATCAAATGATCTTCATTTGATAAGCCATTGAATCCAGAAATCATTTTCATCAACCTTTGAACCCTCTCCAGTTTCAGCACATCATAAAGGGGCCAAAACTGCTCACAATACTCCAAGTGCAGCCTCACCAGTGCTTTATAAAGTTTCAACATTACATCCTTGCTTCTATATTTTAATCCTTTTGAAGTGAATGCTAACATTGCATTTGTCTTCCTCACCAGACCCAAAGTGCAAATTAATCTTTAAGGAATCCTGTACAAGGACTCCCAAGTCCCTTTGCACCCCAGTTTTTACCATCTTCTCGCCTTTCAGAAAATAGTCAACCCCTAATTTCTCTTATCAAAGTGCATGACCATATACTTGCCAACACTGTATTCCATCTGCCATCTCTTTGCCCATTCTCCTAATCGAGCTAAGTCCTTCTACTTCCTCAAAACTACCTGCCTCTCCATCTATCTCCATTTCGTCTCCAAACTTTGCAACCAAGCCATCAACTCCATCATCCAAGTTGGTCCCAACACAGACACCTGTGGAACACCACTCACCAATGGCAGCCAGCCAGAATAGGCTCCCTTCACTCTTTGCCTTCTGCCAATCAGCCACTGCATTATCCATGCTAGAATCCTTCCTGTAATTCCATTAGCTCGTAGCTTGTTAAGCAGCCTCATGTATGGCACCTTGTCAAAGGCCTTCTGAAAATCCAAGTACACAAAAGCAATTGATTCTCCTTTGTTTATCCTGCTTGCTATTTCTTCAAGGAATTCCAACAGATTTGTCAGGGAAGATTTTCCCTTGAGGAAACCATGCTGATCACTTTCTCCTAAGGATTCTTTGGTTCTTTTACCTTAAACTTTCAAATAAATTCTGGTTCATTGCACAATACCCAATCCAGAATAGCTGATCCTCCAGTGGACTCACCCATGAGCTACTCTAAAAAGCCATTTCATAGGCATTCTAGAAATTCCCCCTCCTGTAATCCAGCACGAAGCTGATTTTCCCAGTCTACCTGCATATGAAAGTCCCTTCTACTATTCTAGCATGAATTTTCTATCTCCTGTTGTAATTTGTTGGCCGCATCCTGACTACTGTATGGGGGTCAGTATACAACTGCCATCAGGGTCTTTTCACCCTTGCAATTCCTTAGCTCTATCCACAATGATTCAACACGTTCCATCCCTCTGCTACCTCTTTCTAATGATTCGATTTCATTTCTTATCAACAGAGCAACACCATCCCCTCTGCCTTCCTGCATATCCTTTCAATACAATGTGTATCCTTGGACATTAAGCTCCCAGCTATAATCTTTCAGCCATGATTCAGTGATGCCTAAAACATCATACCTGCCAATCTGTAACTGTGCTGCGTTCGTCTACCTTATTCCGTATATTGCACACATTCAGGTACAACACGTTCAGTCCTGTATTCAGCCTTTACGATTTTCTCACACCATACTCAACCTTTTGATTCGTAACTTTGTCTGAGGTCTTACCACCATCTGCCTTCACAATCTCTCCACTAACTGTTCTGGCACTCTGTACACATTCCCCTACAACTCCAGGTCCCACCTTTCCTGGAAGAGGGCCTGATAATCCAAAAATCTTATGCCCTCCTTTCTACACCAACTCCTTAGCCACATATTAGGCTATATAATCTTCCTAGTTCTAGCCTCACTGGCACATGACATGGGTAGCAATCCTGAAATCACAACCGTGGAGGTCCCGCCTTTTAACTTAACACCAAATTCTCTGAGTTCCCTATGCAGATCCTCATCACTCATCCTACCCATGGACCATGACTTCTGGCTGTTCACCCTCCCACTTCAGAATGCAACTCCAGATCTGTACTCATCATCCTTTTTGATTTTGTCCCCCTTTTACATTGCAAATCATCCCATTGACTGCAATTCTGCCCTAACAGCAGCCTCGCCTTGCTACCAGTCTCATTACAAACTGCCTGTTTGTAAACCTACTACCCATCTTTGGCCCTATCACTCTGCCTCCCACCCCCCTTCCAAGTTAGTTTAAACTAAACCCATCTAGCAAACCTGTCCACAAGCATATTGGTCCGCTTTGGGTTCAGGTGTAACCTGTCTCTTTTGTACAGGTCGTATCTTCCTCAGAAAAGATTGAATTGAACTATGGGATTAATGTATCTTCCTCAGAAAAGAATGATTTGGACTATGGGATTAATGGATTTGTGGATAAATTTGCCAATGATACAAAGGCATATGGAGGAGGGGGTAGTGTTGAGTAAACAGAAAGCCTGCAGAGTGCTTGTAGCTAGGGGAATAGGCAAAGAAGCAACAAATGAAATACAAACACGAAGAAATCTGCAGATGCTGGAATTTCAAGCAACACATATAAAAGTTGCTGATGAACGCAGCAGGCCAGGCAGCATCTCTAGGAAGAGGTACAGTCAACATTTCAGGCCGAGACCCTTCGTCAGGACTAACTGAGAGAAGAGCTAGTAAGAGATTTGAAAGTGGGAGGGGGAGGGGGAGATTCTAAATGATAGGAGAAGACAGGACGGGGAAGGATGGAGCCAAGAGCTGGACAGTTGATTGGCAAAAGGGATATGAGAGGATCATGGGACAGGAGGCCTAGGGAGAAAGAAAATGGGGGGGGGGCGGGGGAGGGAAGCCCAGAGGATGGGCAAGGGGTATAGTGAGAGGGACAGAGAGAGAAAAAAAGAATGTGTGTATACAAATAAATCAATAAGGAATGGGGTACGAGGGGGAGGTGGGGCATGAGTGGAAGTTTGAGATGTCAGTGTTCATGCCATCAGGTTGGAGGCTACTCAGGCGAAATATAAGGTGTTGTTCCTCCAACCTGAGTGTGGCTTCATCTTTACAGTAGAGGAAGCCATGGATAGACATATCAGAATGGGAATGGAACGTGGAATTAAAATGTGACAGTCCTTCCAGGTGAGGCAACACTTCACCTGTGAGTCGGCTGGGGTGATATACTGCGTCCGGTGCTCCCGATGCAGCCTTCTATATGTATTGGCGAGACCAGACGCAGACTGGGAGATCGTTTCGCTGAATGGCCTTCTCTACTGTAAAGATGAAACCACACTCAGGTTGGAGGAACAACACCTTATATTCCGTCTGGGTAGCCTCCAACCTGACGGCATGAACACTGACTTCTCAAACTTCCGTTAATGCCCCACCTCCCCCTTGTAGCCCATCCGTTATTTATTTATTTATACACATACACACACACACACACACATTCTTTTTTTCTCTCTCTCCTTTTTCTCCCTCTGTCCCTCTCACTACACCCCTTGCTCATCCTCTGGGTTTCCCCCCTTCCCCTTTTCTTTCTACCTAGGCCTCCTGTCCCATGATCCTTTCATATCCCTTTTGCCAATCAACTGTCCAGCTCTTGGCTCCATCCCTCCCCCTCCTGTCTTCTCCTATCGTTTCAGATCTCCCCCTCCCCCTCCCACTTTCAAATGTCTTACTAGCTCTTCTTTCTGTTAGTCCTGACGAAGGGTCTCGGCCCAAAACGTCGACTATACCTCTTCCTAGAAATGCTGCCTGGCCTGCTGCATTCACCAGCAACTTTTATGTGTGTTAAATGAAATACAATGTTGGAAAGTGTACGGTCATGTACTTTGGTGGAAGAAATAAAGAGGCAAACTATTATTTAGATGGGGAGAGAATTCAAAATGCAGAGATGAAAAGGGACTTGGGAGTCCTTGTGCAGGATACCCTAAGGGTAACCTCTAGGTTGAGCCATTAAGCAATGTTGGCATTCATTTCTAGAGGTATAGGATATAAGAGCAGGGATGTGATGTTGAGGCTCTATAAAGCACACGTGAGATCACACTTGGGAGTATTGTGTGCAGTTTTGGGCTCCTTATTTTAGAGAGGATACACTGACATTGGAGAAGGTTCAGAGAAGATTCTCAAGAATGATTCCAGGAATGAAAGGGTTACCGTATGAGGAACATCTGGCAGCTCTTGGGCTGTATTCTCTGGAGTTCAGGAGAATGAGGGGGGAATCTCATAGAAAAATCCCTCAAATGTTAAAAGGCCTGAACAGATTAGATATGGCGAAGTTATTTCCCATGGTAGAGGAGTCTAGGACAAGAGGCCATGACTTCAGGATTGAAGGACGTCCATTTAGAACAAAGATGCGGAGAAATTACTTTAGTCAGAGGGTGGCAAATCTGTGGAATTTGTTGCCATGAGCGGCTGTGGAGGCCAAGTCATTGGGTGCATTTAAGGCAGAGATAGATAGTTCTTGATTAGCCAGGGCATCAAAGGGTATGGGGAGAAAGCAGTGGAGTGGGGATGACTGGGAGAATTGAATCATCCCATGATTGAATGGTGGAGCAGACTCTATGGGCCTAATGGCCTACTTCTGCTCCTATATCTTATGGTCTTAAAAGATCCCAAGGATGCAGAAATCTGAACCCCTGCACCCTGTAACCTGTACCAGTCCCTAAGTCACACATTCATCTGCCAAATCATCCTATTCTTTCCCTCACCGGCACGTGAAACAGGCAGCAATCGTGCGATTACTATCCTGGAAGTCTTGCTTTTCAGCTTTCTACCTAGCTCCCTAAAATCTCCCTTCAGGACCTCCTCACCTTTCCTACTTATGATATTAGTGCCAATATGTCCCAAAACTTCTGGCTGCTCACTCCTTTTCCTTTAGAATTCTGTAGACCCCATTCTGACCTTTGGCACCTGAAAAGGCCACATACTACCTAGATGTCTCTACCATGACCACAGAATCTCATCTCTATTCCTCTGACTATGGAATCTCCTATCACTACTGCAGTCCTCTTCATCTCTCCTCCCTTCTACGGCAACAGTGCAGCCACACCCCCCCCCCGCCGTAGGTCACCCCCCCCAACTGTGTTATAGAGGGGAACGACCCCTGGGTATTCCGCACTGGCTACCCATTTCTCTTCCTTCTCCTGCCAGTCACCTGGTTACCTGTCTATCTATCATTTCCTCAGTCTGTGGTATGAGCCAAAGATCATCAAGCTGCAGCTCCAGTTCCATAACACGGTTTCTGAGGTGCACCTAGTGCAGATGTGGTTATCCAGGAAGCTGAGGGTCTCCCAGAATTCCCATATCTCACACACAGAACAAAATACAGGCCCTGGAGCCATTCTTACTGCACTAACTGTGCCCTAACAGATGAGAAGTGAAGAAAATAAAGAAAAAAACTTATCAGATTCTTACCTTGCCCAATTCTGATCTCACCTAACGCTGATGAGCCAAAGCCACTACAAACACTGGCCCACTCACACAGTGGGCACTCTGCCTGCCTATACCTTAGTTTTATTCACCCTTCCTAATGAATCTTGTTAACTAATTAGGTGTAGTCCATAACCTTTCATGAAGTGCTGCCTTTTCATTCTTCAGCCACGAACCTAAGTGCTTCTTCTCATGTTCCCACTGACTGATTGGGCACAAACCAACTCCCAAAAAGGAAATAGGAAAAAGACACAAAATTTTCGGTGAGTCATCTTGACTGGAGTGGTTGGCAAAATAATAGACCAGAAGACCCCCCATGGAGTGGTTTTGTAGCGTTTGGTATGTACATTATTAAGGATGAAATATCCGGTTGCTTGGAAGCAGATGATAAAATAGTCCGAAGTCAACATGGCTTCTTTCAGGGAAAATGTTCGCTGACGAAGTAAGATTTTCCACCAAAGCATCCATATGAAACACTGGACAGACAGCGGTAATTTATAGCTCTAAAGCGTATTTGGAGGAAAAAGTTAGTTGGGTTATCTATTTCAAGAATATACTGTCAAGGCTTTGTGTGACTTTTTTTAACCCCAATATTACTATTAGCCTAGGCAAACAGATTGACAAACATTGGTTCCCTGAAAAGATTGCTAATTACATTAGGTAATTCTGCTATTGTGAAGTTTGAAAATACTGATTGACTGGGAGTGGAAGAATTGTAAGTAAGGCTTTGTTTCTCCCCCCTCTCCCAGAAGTATGTGAAGGATCACATTAATTTACATTTAATAATCAATAGCAAAATTAAATATTCAACAACATTGTACAAGAGTCTGACGACAAGCAAGATCAGGCACCATCAGAAAATATGGCAACCAACTTTGATCAAAGAGTTCGGTTGATACTCATTCAAAAGGAGGTAAGAAATTATGAGGTGCACCATTTGAGAAGGAAATTTCAGAGCCTGGAAAAAACAGAATAAGGATTCGGAAGCAGTCATGAAATAACTTTGAAATCAGAAACTAATATTGACTGAATACTACAAAGATATTAAGTGCAATTGATCTTCATTTACTAAAACTCAAGTGCAGCCAGGACAATGAGTGACTGGAAATCGACAGTTGCAGTTTTGCTCAGACTATCACCGACGTACTGAAAATAGAATTGTTTACATATGGAAACACGAACACATTTGTAGTTCCTGCTGAAGACAATCTACAGCCACAAGTGAAATAACACAGGCACCTCAATGAGAACAGTGGAAAGTAAGTAAGGAGAACTCAATAGCCCAATGCTAGTACCTGGTGATACCAAAGAGGTGGCAGAAACAACTCCACTCTCACTTGAATGAGACTTGAAACTGACCTTTAAGGTTTAGTACGTAAATTTTATGTTCGTGAACAGTGAGTTGAAGCTGCTGACCCATTTCATCGAGCTTTTTCTTGAGTTGGTGACATTCTTGTTGAAATTGCTTTACTTGTGTGCTACATTGTTCATCACAGGGCTGATATTCAGGATTGAAGTTTTGCTTTCCAGAAAGCTGATCTGTGAAGTAAATTTTTAATGGGAAAAATTCACAAATTTTCATTACTATTCTTAAAGGAAGTTTTTAATGTTAAGGTTTTAGATCACTTTCATATACAAGTATTCATAACAAGATTAAAAACTTTGAAATGGTAAGAGTGAAATTAAATTTCTTTTCAGTATATTCTAAACTTCAAGTCTCATCAGTAGAGAACAAATAGAACTTCAGATATCAGATATTGTATATTTTAACTTGTGGTCAAATGTCATGAAAATCTTTGCCTCACTGAAATAAATTAAATGGCAACTCTGTCTATATGAATAGTTTTATTAAGACATCAACCAGTTTTAGTTTTTGAATTTAGAAAGAGTTAGTAAAGTACCACATTTACTTTCATTTTGCTGTACACTGGTATTCAACTTATGTTGCATATAATCTAGTTCTTGCTTGATCTGAAGTTCTGACATCTCAAGTTTTCTGAGCTGCGCCTCCTTTTCAGTTTTATATTCTTCATGTTGCTTTTCCATTTCTATTAGTGCCTTCTGTAGATCTATTTTATTCTGAAGGAAAAAAAAACAATGTATAAATAACGCAAACAAGAGGAATTCTGCAGATGCTGGAAATTCAAGCAACACACATCAAAGTTGCTGGTGAACGCAGCAGGCCAGGCAGCATCTCTAGGAAGAGGTACAGTCGACATTTCGGGCCGAGACCCTTCGTCAGGACTAACTGAGGGAAGAGTTAGTAAGAGATTTGAAAGTGGGAGATTTCAAAGAGATTCCCAAAGATTCCCAATTCAAAGAGATTTCAAATCTCTTACTAACTCTTCCTTCAGTTAGTCCTGACGAAGGGTCTCAACCTGAAACGTCAACTGTACCTCTTCCTAGAGATGCTGCCTGGCCTGTTGCGTTCACTAGCAACTTTGATGTGTGTTACTTAATGTATAAATAACATTGCCTACATCATTTTAGAAGAATGAGAAATATACACATGAATTCTCTTGCCGTCTGAAAGTACATATGTGAAAGGGACAACTTGTCATAATGTCTCTCCACAATCTGTCCCAAATATGTAAACATACTTTCTAATGGCAAAGGTATCAACGCAGTATGTCAACAAGGTGTGATTTTCCAAGTACAAACAGAGATAGGCAATGAAATTGTAAACACACTAAAAGCTATAAAACCACTCCATCACGGTGTCCTCTTGTTTGGAAAAACAATGAGTTAAACAGCTAATGCATCCATCAGTAATATTTTTAAAATATTCAAATTGTCAACATAAAATTACTTTTCACTACCTCTTTGTGTAGAGTCTCTATGATGTCCTCAACTAGTTTTGTACAAATTTTCTGGAAACGGTCCTTCACTTTGTCAAACTGTGCATGGATGGGTTTGATGGGGTTATAATGTTCTTCTATTCTGAAATATGCAGAGTCTGAATTTATAATAAAATGTTTTGAGATCTGTCTCAGGTAATGCTCAATTTCAGCAACAAGCTCAGATTCATACTGCTGCTTTTCATGCCTAATCTGTTCCTCTTGGCGGGCAGACCATTCCTTTTGTTTCTCAATGATGCATAGGTTTAATTCTGCTTCCTTTTGTGCAAGAAGCTCACTCCTCTGCCTCGTAAAGTCCTCCTTAGCTGCTTTAAGAACTTCATTGAGTTTATTTCTATGCCCATCCAAGAAGGTTTGATAATCATTCTCATTTAATTCATAAATTCTGTTTATCTCTTCTTGTTTTTCCTTGTTCCACTGGGCTTGAACTTTTGCCAGTTCAGTTTTAGCAACTGCTGATGCTTCTTGTTTCTGACGTTCTAATTTATGTTCAAGAATGTCTATTTTTTCCTGCAGTTCAGCAATTTTAAAACTAGATCCGGCTTTATCAATTTCTTTCAAAGCATATTGTTTCCATTTCTCCTCATCTTCTTTCAATGCAATTGAGATCTGGAAATTACAAGGAACAATCAAATCAACAAATCTATCTTAGTGATAAAACAGTATTTCTTTACTCCTACCCATTAATGTAATTTATATAATAATGACATGATCCAAAGCTCTTTCCCTCCCCATTGCCTTCTTTCACATCATATATGCTATCTCAACAGTCACACAAGTTTTTCTACTGGATTTTAAATTGATGATGTCAGAGAAATTCATGGCAGTGAAAGAATTCCACTCAATATACAAAGGTGAACTGATTTCCAAAAGGCATAAAGTTAAAGATGACAATTTTAAGCAAGAAATCTTTTTAATGTCCATCTTTTACAGTTTCAAAATAACAAAAAAGGAAAAGGGCCCGAAGCAAAAGTTTGGGCACCCGGCATAGCAGTACTTGGTAACACCCCCTTTGGCAAGTATCACAGCTTGTAAATGCTTTTTGTAGCCAGCTAAGAGTCCTTCAGTTCTTGTTTGGGGGAATTTTCATCCATTCTTCCTTGCAAAAGGCTTCTAGTTCTGTGAGATTCTTGGGCCGTCTTGCATGCACTGTTCTTTTGAGGTCTATCCACAGATTCTCGATGATGTTTAGGTCGAGGGACTGTGAAGGCCATGGCAAAACCTTCCGCTTCCACCTCTTCAGGTAGTCCGTCGTAGATTTTGAGGTGTGCTTAGGATCATTATCCTGTTTTAGAAGCCATCCTCTTTTCATCTTCAGTTTTTTTACAGACGGTGTGATGTTTGCTTCCAGAATTTGCTGGTATTTAATTGAATTCATTCTACCAGTAAGTGTTCCCCGTGCCACTGGCTGCAACACAAGCCCAAAGCATTATCGATCCACCCTCGTACTTAACAGCTGGAAAGGTGTCCTTTTCATGAAATTCTGCACCCTTTTTTCTCCAAACATACCTTTGCTCGTTGTGGCCAAAGAGTTCTATTTTAACTTCACCAGTTCATAGGGCTTGTTTCCAAAATGCATCAGGCTTGTTTAGATGTTCCTTTGAACTTTCTGAATAGGACTTTTTGGCTGCAATGAGCAAAGGTATATTTGGAGGAACGTCTGGTAGAGGGAAGAATGAATTCAATTAAATACCGGTAAATTCTAAAAGCAAACATCACATCATTTGTAAAAAAGTTGAAGATGAAAAGAGGATGGCTTCTACAACAGGATAATGATCCTAAGCACAGCTCAAAATCCATGATGGACTACCTCAAGAGGCGCAAGCTGTAGGTTTTGCTATGGCCCTCACAGTCCCCTGACCGAAACATCATCGAGAATCAGTGGATAGACCTCAAAAGAGCAGTGCATGCAAGACGGTCCAAGAATCTCACAGAACTAGAAGCCTTTTGCAAGGAAAAATGGGCGAAAATCCCCCAAACAAAAATTGAAAGACTCTTAGCCGGCTACAGGCTGTGAAACTTGCCAAAGGGGGTGTTACTAAGTACTGCCATGCAGGGTGCCCAAACTTCTGCTTCAGGCCCTTTTCCTTTTTTGTTGTTTTGAAACTGTAAAAGATGGAAATAAAAAAGTTTTCTTGCTTAAAATATTAAAGAAATCTGTCACCTTTTGGAAATCAGTTCACCTTTTACTCGCTTAGCTATTCACAGTAACAGAAATTTTGACCGGGGTGCCCAAAACTTTTGCATGCCACTGTAAGGTTGACAAGAAGGAGAATGGACTTAGGTGATCTATAAGGGGGCACGAGAAGAACTTGGCAAGTAGAATTATTGAAAATCCCAAGGCATTCTACACTGACATAAAGAACAGGAGGCTGACTAGACTGAGGATAAAAGAGGAAGCATGTGCCTGTACTCTGAGGAGTTAGACAAAGTTTGCAATTAATACTTTGCTTTAATATTCATCACTGAGGGGGACCTTGATGAACATTGTCAGTATAGTACGGGCTGGTATATGCTGCAACACATCGACGTTAAGAAAGAGGATTTGCTGAAGCTTTTGAAAAGAATTCGGATAGACTGGAAGGGGTGTCACAGTTTCAAAGATCGAAGTACATTTATCATCAAAGTATGTATATCATATACAACCTGAGATTCATTTTCTTGCAGATACCCACAGGAAAACAAAGAAATACAATAAAATCCCCAAAAATAACCATAACAAAGACCGACAAACATCCAATGTGCAAAAGAGCGCAAATTGCGCAAGTACTAAAAAAAAGTAAACAACTTGCATGTCCACTGTTTACATAGATGCTGCCTGGCTTGCTGAGTTCCTCCAGCATTTTGTGTGTGTTGCTTTGGATTTCCAGCATCTGCAGATTTTCTTGTGTTTGTTGACACAAAGGTTGATAGCGTAGTGGATAGTTAGGGTCATGCAGTCAGATAGAAATACAGCATAGAATCAGGCCCTTCGACCCATTTAGTCCATGCCGAAAACCATTTGAACTGCATTTCCCAATTACCAGCACCAGGACCATAGCCATTGATATCCCAGCTACCCACATATCTATATAAAATTTTCTTAAATGCTGAAATCAAGCTAGCATCGACCACTTGTCCTGGCAGCTCATTCCACACTCTCATGACTCTCTGTATGAAGAAGTTTTCCCTCATGTTTCACTTAAACTTCTCACCTTTCACCCTTAAGCCATGACTCTGGTAGTCCCACCCAACCTCAGAGGTAAAAGCATTATATGCATTTACCCTATCTAGCTCTATCAAATCTCCTCTCAATCTTCTAAGTTCTGAAGAATACAGTCCTAACCTATTCAATCTTTGCTTATGACTCAGGTCCTCCAGACCCGGCAACATCCTTGAAAATTTTCTCTGCACTCTTTCAACCTTGTTTATATCTTTCCTGTAAGTAGATGACGAACACTGCACACAATACTCCAAATTAGGCCTCCACAACATCCCATCTTCTGTACTGAAAACATTGATTTATGAAGGCCAATATGCCAAAGCTTTCTTTACAACCCAATCTACTTTCAACGATACCACTTTCAACGAATTATGTACCTGTATTCCTAGATCCCTTTGTTCAACCACACTCTGAAGTGTCCTGCTAGTCACTCTGTAAGACTTACTCTGGTTGGTCCTACCAAAATGCAAAACCTTGCACTTGTCTGCATTAACTTCCAGCTTCCACTGTGCAGCCTATTTTTCCATCTGATGCACATCCCTCTGCAAGCCATGATAGCCTTCCAGACTGTCCATTACATTCCCAATCTTGGTGTCATCCACAAATTTGCTGATCCAGTTAAATGCATTATCATCCAGATCATTGATATAGATGACAAACAACAAAGGACCCAGTACTGATCCCTGCGGCACCCCACTAGTCACAGGCCTCCAGCCAGAGAGGCAACGACGTATGACCATTCTCTGGCTTCTCCCACAAAACCAATGTCTAACCCAATTTATTACCTCATTGTCAATACCAAGCGACTGAAGCTTCTTGACCAGCTTCTCATGCACAACCTTGTCAAATGCCTTAGTAAATTCCATGGAGGCAACATCCACTGACTTGCCTTCATCAACTTTCCTGGTAACTGCCTCGAAAAACTCTACAAGATTTGTTAGACATGACCTACCATCCACAAAGCCATGACGATTATCTTTAATCAGTCCATGTCTATTCAAATACTTATATATCTGGTCCCTTAGGACGCCTTCCAATAACTTTCCCACAGCTGATGCCAAACACACCCGCCAATAATTTTCTGTTTTCTGTTTAAAGCCTTTTTTAAACAACAGAACAACACTGACTATCCTTCAATCCTCGGGTACCTCCACTGTCGCTTAGGATGATTTAAATATCTTTGCCTCACTCCTAAACCAATTCCTTAGCCATGCATTAAGTTGCATAACCTTCATAGTTCTGGCCTCCCTAGCATGTGGCACAGCTAGCAATCCTGAATCAGAATCAGGTTTATTACCACCAGCACGTGTCATGAAATTTGTTAACTTAGCAGCAGCAGTTCAATGCAATACATAATATAGAAAGAAAAAAATAAACAAGAAAATCAATTACAGTAGTATATATATGTATATTAAATAGTTAGATTAAAAATAGTGCAAAATAGAAATAATATATAAACAATTGAGGCAGTGTTCATGGGTTCAATGTCCATTTAGGAATTGCACAGCAGAGGGGAAGAAACAGTTCCTGAATCACTAAATGTATGCCTTCATGCTTCTGTACCTCCTTCCTGACAGTAACAAGAAGAGGGTATGTCCTGGGTGATGGGGGTCCTTAATAATGAAACACCACCTATCTGAAGCATCACTCCTTGAAGGTGTCTTGGATACTATGGAGGCTAGTATCCAAGATGGAACTGACAAATTTTACAAATTTCTCTAGCTTCTTTCAGTCCTATGCAGCAGCCCGACCTGCCCTCCCCCACCCCCATACTAGGCTGAGATGGTAAAGAATAGCATCAAATCCGTAGAAAGATGTGACATAGGATTGGAAGATGTTGAATCCTTGTAGGTTGAGTTAAGAAACTTCAAGCATCAAAGGACCCTAATGGCAGTCACGTACAGGCCTCCCAACAATAGCTCAGATATGGACCACAGAATACAACAGTAAATAGAAAAGGTAAGTCAAAAGAGCAATATGATAGTCATAGGAGATTTTAACGTGCAGGTCGACTGGGGAAATCAGGTTGGTAATGAATCTCAAGACAGTGAGTTTGTTGAATGTCTACGAGATGGATTTTTAGTGCAGTTGGTCATTGAGCCTACAAGGGGATCAGCTACACCGGATTGGTGTTACGTAATGAACCAGAGGCGATTAGGAAGCTGAAGGTAAAAAAAAACCCGAAGGAGCCAGTGATCACAATATGATAGAGTTCAACTTGAAATCTGATAGGGAGAAAGTAAAGTCTGACATAGCAGTATTTTAGTGGAGTAAAGGAAATTATTGTGGTATGAAAGAGGAGTTGGCAAAAGTAAATTTGAAGGAGATGCTAGCACAGCAGCAATGACCTGAGTTGCTGGGAAAAAAAGAGGAAGGTGCAGGAGATACATATTCCAAAAACAAAGAAATACTCAAATGGCAAAACAGTACAACTGTGGCTAACAAGGGAAGTCAAAGCCAATGTAAAAGCAAAAGAGAGGGCATATAACAAAGCAAAAATTAACAGGAAGGTACAGGATTGGGAAGCTTTTAAAAACCTAGAGAGAGCAATTAAAAGAACCATTAGGAGGGAGAAGATGAAATATGAAAGCAAGCTAGCAAACAATATCAAGGAGGATCGTAAAAGCTTTTTCAAGTATGTAAAGAATAAAAGAGAGATGAGAGTAGATATAGGACTGCTGGAAAATAAGGCCAGAGAAATAATAACAGGGGACAAGGAGATGGCAGATGAACTAAATGAGTATTTTGCATCAGTCTTCAGTGTGGCAGACACTAGTAGTGTGCCAGATGCTGAAGGGTGTGAGGGAACAGAAGTGGGTGCAGTTACTATTTCAAGGGGGAAGGTGCTCAAAAAGCTGAAAGACCTAAGGGTACATTAAGTCACCCAAACCAAATGAACTGCACCCTAGGGTTCCAAAAGAGATCATGGGAGAGATTGTGGAGGCATTATAGACAATAGACAATAGGTGCAGGAGTAGGCCATTCAGCCCTTCGAGCCAGCACCACCATTCACTGTGATCATGGCTGATCATCCACAATCAGCACACTTTTTCTGCCTTCTCCCCATATCCCTTCACTCCGCTATCTTTAAGGGCTCTATCTCCTTTTTGAAAGAATCCAGAGAATTGGCCTCCACTGCCTTCTGAGGCAGAGCATTCCACAGAACCACAAACCTCTGTGTGAAAAAGCTTTTCTTCAACTCCATTCTAAATTGTTTACCCCTTATTCTTAAACTGTGCCCTCTGGTTCTGGAATCCCCCAACATCGGGAACATGTTTCCTGCCTCTAGCGTGTCCAATCCCTTAATAATCTTATATGTTTCAATCCGATCCCCTCTCACTCTTCTAATTTCCAGTGTATACAACCCCAGTCGCTCCAATCTTTCAACATATGACAGTCCCGCCATCCCGGGAATTAACCTCGTGAACCTACGCTGCACTCCCTCAATAGCTAGAGTGTCCTTCCTCAAATTTCGAGACCAAAACTGTACACAATATTCCAGGTGTGGTCTCACCAGGGCCCTGTACAACTGCAGAAGAACCTCTTTGCTCCTATACTCAATTCCCCTTGTTATGAAGGCCAGCATGCCATTAGCTTTCTTCACTGCCTGCTGTACCTGCATGCTTACTTTCAGTGACTGATGAACAAGGACACCTAGATCTCGTAGTACTTCCCCTTTTCCTAACTTGACACCTTTCAGATAGTAATCTGCCTTCCTGTTCTTGCCACCAAAGTGGATAACCTCACATTTATCCACATTAAACTGCATCTGCCATGCATCTGCCCACTCACCCAATCTGTCCAAGTCACCCTGCATTCTCATAACATCCTCCTCACATTTCACACGGCCACCCAACTTAGTGTCATCTGCAAATTTGCTAATGTTATTTTTAATCCCTTCATCTAAATCATTAATGTATATTGTAAATAGCTGTGGTCCCAGCACCGAGCCTTGCGGTACCCCACTAGTCACTGCTTGCCATTCTGAAAAGGACCCATTAATCCCTACTCTGTTTCCTGTCTGCCAACCAATTTTCTATCCATGTCAGTACCCTACCCTCAATATCATTTGCTCTAATTTTGCACACTAACCTCCTATGTGGGACCTTATCAAAGGCTTTTTGAAAGTCCACGTACACTACATCCACTGGCTTTCCCATGTCCATTTTCATAGTCACATTCTCAAAAAATTCCAGAAGATCAGTCAAGCATGATTTCCGCTTCGTAAATCCATGCTGACTCGGACCTATCTTGCCACTGCTATCCAAATATGCCACTATTACATATTTTATAATTGATTCCAGCATTTTCTCCACCACTGATGTCAGACTAACTGGTCTATAATTGCCTGTTTTCTCTCTCCCTCCTTTCTTAAAAAGTGGGATAACATTAGCTACCCTCCAATCCACAGGAACTGATCCTGAATCTATAGAACATTGGAAAATGATTACTAATGCGTCCACGATTTCTAGAACCACCTCCTTAAGTACCCTGGGATGCAGACCATCAGGCCCTGGGGATTTGTCAACCTTCAGTCCCATCAGTTTACCCAATACCATTTTCTGCCTGATGCGAATTTCCTTCAGTTCCTCTGTTACCCTAGGTCCTCTGGCCACTATTACATCTGGGAGATTGTTTGTGTCTTCCCTAGTGAAGACAGGTCCAAAGTGCCTGTTCAGCCCGTCTGCCGCTTCCTTGTTCCCCAGAATAATTTCACCCGTTCCTGTCTTCTAGGGCCCAACTTTGGTCTTATCTAATATTTTCCTCTTCACATACCTAAAGAAGCTTTTACTATCCTCCTTTATATTTTTAGCTAGCTTACCTTCGTACCTCATCTTTTCCCCCCATATTGCCTTTTTAGTTATCTTCTGTGGCTCCTTAAAAGTCTCCCAATCCTCTGGCTTCCCACTCATCCTTGCTATGTTATACTTCCTCTCTTTTATTTTTATACTGTCCTTAACTTCCCTTGTCATCCACGGTCGCCCCTTACTCCCCTTAGAACCTTTCTTCATCTTTGGAATGAACTGGTCCTGCACCTTCTGTATTATTCCCAGAAATACCTGCCATTGTTGTTCCACTGTCATCCTTACTAGGGTATCTTTCCAGTCAATATTTGCCAGCTCCTCCCTCAGGTGCCCATAGTCCCCTTTGTTCAACTGTAATACTGACACTTCTGATCTTCCCTTCTCCCTCTCAAATTGTAGATTAAAACTTATCATATTATGGTCACTACCTCCTAATGGCTCCTTTACCTCGAGTTCCCTTATCAAATCTGGCTCATTAGTAATGATCTTTCAAAAATCATTGAACTCTGGCATGGTGCCAGAGAACTGGAAAATTGCAAATGTCACTCCACTCTTTAAGAAAGGAGAAAGGCAGCAGAAAGGAAATTATAGACCAGTTAGCCTGACCTCAGTGGTTGGGAAGATGATGGGGTCAATTGTTAAGGATGAGGTTATGGACACAGGACAAGATGGAACAAAGTCAGCACGTTTCCATAAGTGAAAATCCTGCCTGATGACCCTGTTGGAATTCTTTGAGGACATTACAAGTAAAATACATAAAGGGGATGCAGTGAACATTTATATTTGGACTTTCAGAAGACCTTTCAGAAGGTGACACATATGAAGCTGCTTACCAAGTTAAGAGCCCATGGTATTACAGGAAAGTTACTAACATGGTTACAGCATTGGCTAATTGGTAGGAGGCAACAAGTGGGAATAAAAGGATCCTTGTCTGGTTGGCTGCCAGTGACTAGTGGTGTTCCACGGGAACTGGTGTTGGGGGAGCTTCTTTTTATGTGTCTCAATGATTTAGATGATAGATGGCTTTGTTGCCAATTTTGCAGATGATAACAAGATTGGCGGAGGGACAGAGTTGGTGAAACAGATAGGATGAAGAAGGACTTAGACAGATTAGGAGAATGGGCAAGAAAATGGCAAATAAATTGTAATGTTGGAAAATGCATGGCCATGCACTTTGGTAGTAGAAATAACTGTGTAGACTATTTTCTAAACGGGAATAAAATTCAAAAATCTGAGTTGCAAAGGGACTTGGGAGTCCTTGTGCAGAACACCCTATAGGTTAACTTGCAGGTTGAGTCGATGATGGCATCAAAGGTCACGGACAGTGGGACCGAGTAGGGGATGATTGTGGAACGCAGCAGCACAGGCAGCATCTATAAGAAGGGGTACAGTCGACGTTTCAGGCCGAGACCCTTCGTCAGGACTAACTGAAAGAAGAGATAGTAAGAGATTTGCGAGTGGGAGGGGGAGGGGGAGATCCGAAATGATAGGAGAAGACAGGAAGACAGGAGGGGGAGGGACGGAGCTAAGAGCTGGAACGTTGATTGGCAAAAGGGATACTAGGCTGGAGAAGGGAGAGGATCATGGGACGGGAGAACTAGGGAGAAAGAAAGGGGGAGGGGAGCATCAGAGGAAGATATAACGAGAGGGACAGAGGGAGAAAAGAAGAGAAAGAAAGGGCAATAAATAAATAAATAGGGGATGGGAAAAGGGGAGGAGGGGCATTAACGGAAATTAGAAGTCAATGTTCATGCCATCAGGTTGGAGGCTACCCAGACAGAATATAAGGTGTTGTTCCTCCAACCTGAGTGTGGCTTCATCTTGACAGTAGAGGCCATGGATGGACTGATCAGAATGGGAATGGGACGTGGAATTAAAATGTGTGGCCACTGGGAGATCCTGCTTTCTCTGGCGGATAGAGCGTAGGTGTTCAGCGAAAAGATCTCCTAGTCTGCATCGGGCCTCACCAATACATAGAAGGTCGTACCGGACTCAGTAAATTTCAGCAAAACAGTCTCCCAGTGGCCACACATTTTAATTCCACGTACCAATCCCATTCTGCTATGTCCATCCATGGCCTCCTCCACTGTCAGGATGAAGCCACACTCAGGTTGGAGGAATAACCCCTTATATTCCGTCTGGGTAGCCTCCAACGTGATGGCATGAACATTGACTTCTCTAATTTCTGTTAATGCCCCTCCTCCCCCTTGTACCCAGTCCCTTATTTATTTATTTATCCCCCCTCTTTCTTTCTCTCTTTTTTCTCCCTCTGTCCCTCTCACTATATCTTCCTCTGATGCTCCCCTCCCCCTTTCTTTCTCCCTAGTCTTCCCGACCCATGATCCTCTCCCTTCTCCAGCCTGGTATCCCTTCTGCCAATCAACTTTCCAGCTCTTAGCTCCACCCCTCCCCCTCCTGTCTTCCTGTCTTCTATCATTTCGGATTTCCCCTTCCCCCTCCCACTTTCAAATCTCTTACTGTCTCTTCTTTCAGTTAGACCTGATGAAGGGTCTCAGTCCGAAACGTCGACTGTACCTTTTCCTATTGGTGCTGCCTGGCCTGCTGAGTTCCACCAGCATTTTGTGTGTGTTGCTTGAATTTCCAGCATCTGCAGATTTCCTTGTGTCAGCCATGATTGAATGGCAGAACAGACTCAATGGGCCAAATGGCCTAATTTCTGCAACTATGTCTTATGGTCTTATAGATAGTGATGCTGCCCGTCAGAACACCGTCCACAGTACATCTATAGAAATTTTGAAGTGTTTCATGTGACAAGCCAAATCTCTTCAAACTCCGAATGAAACATAGCCCATGTCTTGCCTTCTTTATAGCAGCATCAATATGTATCAATCCTGAGATCATAACCTTGGAGGTCCTGCTCTCTAACTTAGCACCCAACTCCCTATGTAGAACTCTATCCACATCATTAGTACCTACATGGAGCATGACCTCTGGCTGTTCATTCTCCCATTTAAGAATGCTGAGGACTCGATCCAAGATGTCCCAGGCCCCTCTTGTCCATTCCCCTAACTAACAAATTCCCTGTCACCACAACATGCCTCTTCTCCCACCTGTACCCTTCTGAGTCACAGAGCCATACTCAGTGCCAGAGACCCGACCACCTTGACTTTCCTCTGTTTGGGTGTCGAGGGTTACACATGGACACTGACAGGGTGCAAAGCTGAGAAGAGGGGGCAAATGGAGTTCAATCTGGTAAAGAGTGAAGTGAAACACTTTTGAATATTGAACTTGAAGACTGAAAATACGGGCAATGGGAGGAATCTTAGGAGTGTGGAGAATCCGAGGGATCTTGGGTTGCACGTTCGAAGATCCTTCAAGTTTGCAGCACAAGTAGACACATTGGTTAAGAAGGCCCTTGGTGTGTTTGTCTTCATTAGTGTTAGGATTATGATCAAGAATAATGAATTAATGATATAGTTCTACAATATGGGGCATCAGGCCCCAATAGTATGCCTGATAAGACACTGAAAACCTGCGCAAGCCAACTGGCTGGAGTGTTCAAGAACATCTTCAATCTCTCACTGCTGCAGTCGGAGTTTCCCACCTGCTTCAAAAGGACAGCAAAAAGAGCCCAAAAAGAGCAGGGCAAGCTACCTCAATGACTATCATCCAGTTGCACTCAATATTTACTGTGAAGTGCTCTGAGAGGTTGATCATGGCTAGAATTAACTCCTATCTAAGCAAGGATTTAGATCTGCTGCAATTTGTCTTCTGCTAAAATAGGTCTACAGCAGATAAAACCATAAGAGCAGAATTAGGCCATTCACCCATCGAGCCTGCTCTGTGATTTCATCCTGGTTGATCTATTATCCCTTCCAATCCATTCTTCTGCCCTCTCCCTGTAAACTTTTAAGTGCTCATCAACTTATCAAGAACTAATCAACTTCTGTTTCAAATATAGTCAATGAATTGGTCTACAGAGCCATCTGTGGCAACGAATTTCACAGATTCACTATCCTCTGGCTTAAGAAATTTCTCCTCATCATGATCTATATGGACGTCCTTCTATTTTGAGGCTGTGCCCTCTGGTCCTCATCGTGGCTATCCCTCAAGGTCGAGGATGATGGTCTTCATTCTGTTAATCTACTTATGAGTAAATGAGTCCAATCTTGGCTTTGAAAGTTCTTCTGCATTCAGGACAGGTAGTTCCAGATGGCAGATCGGGCTTTGGTTGTTGCTGCCTCTCTTTCCATTTTCTTCTCTTTTCTTCTAATTCTGTACATCTGTTGGCTTCAAAAGTTGCTGTTCCTTCTTGGATGACGGCTTGCCAGAGTTTCCTGCCCTTGGCATTGGTTTCCCAACTGTTGATGGCGACGTTACATTTCTACATGTTGGCTTTTAAGATGTCTTTGAATTTCTTCTGTTGTCTGCCTCTTTTACGTTTGCCTTCTTTAAGCTGGGAGTAGAAGATTTGTTTTGGCAGACGTTCATCTTCCATCCAAACAACATGACCGCTCCATCTTAGTTGGTTCTTGATGATGTAGGCTTCAAAGCTTGTTGTTTTTGCTTCATTTAGCACACTGACGTTGGTTCTTCTATCTTCCTAACTGATATTTAAGATGTTTCGAAGACAGCGTTGATGGAACTTTTCAAGTGCCTTCAGATGTCGTCGGTATGTTGTCCAGGTTTCTGATCACCCACTATAGGAAACATCCTCTCCATATCCACTCTATCCAGACCTTTCAATATCCAATAGATTTCAGTGAGATCTGCCCCCTTATTCTTCTGAACTCCAGCGACTACAGGCCCAGAGCCATCAACAGTTCCTCATACCCTTTCATACCCATAATCATTCCTGTGAACTTTCTCTGGAGTCTCTCTCATGCCACCAAATGTTTTCACCGATAAAGGGGCCCAAACTGCTCACAATACTCCAAGTACTGCAATACTCGCTGACACTCTTCCCAAACACGATTAAAGGTGAACTGGCCTTTAATTTCCTTTCTTCTGCCTCCTTCAAGAATGGGGTCACTATTACAGTAGTGAAAAAGGCTATCAAAGGATTCAGCAGGATTACAAACCAGTCAGAAATGTGGATAGATAAACAGCAGACAACCTGGACTCTCTGTACAACCATGCTGACTCCCTGCTGTACTCACTGCACACCCATGATTGTGTAGCCAAGTTTCCATCGAGCTCAATATATAAGTTTGCTGATGACACCACAATTGTAGGCCGTATTCTTAGGTAATGATGAGTTTGAGTACAGAGAGGAAATTAAGAACATGGTGGCATGGTGCGAAGACAATAACCTATCCCTCAACATCAGCAAGACGGAGGAATTGGTTGTTGACTTCAGAAGGAGTAGAGGACCGACGACCCCATTTACATCAGTGGTGCGCAAGTGGAACAGGTCAAAAGCTTTAAGTTCCTCGGGGTCAATATCACAAATGACCTGACTTGGTCCAACTAAGCAGAGTCCACTGCCAAGAAGGCCTACCAGCGCCTTCACTTCCTGAGAAAGCTAAAGAAATTTGGCCTGTCCACTAAAACCCTCACTAATTTTTATAGATGCACCATAGAAAGCATTCTTCTAGGGTGCATCACAACTTGGTATGGAAGTTGTCCTGTCCAAGACCGGAAGAAGCTGCAGAAGATCATGAACACAGCCCAGCACATCACACAAACCAATCTTCCATCCTTGGACTCACTTTACACTGTACACTGTCGGAGCAGTGCTGCCAGGATAATCAAGCACATGACCCACCCAGCCAACACACTTTTCATCCCTCTTCCCTCCGGGAGAAGGCTCAGGAGTTTGAAGACTCGTATGGCCAGATTTGGAAACAGCTTCTTTCCAAATGTGATAAGACTGCTGAACAGATCCTGACCCGGATCTGGGCCGTACCGTCCAAATATCCGGACCTGCCTCTCAACACACATCAAAGTTGCTGGTGAACGCAGCAGGCCAGGCAGCATTTCTAGGAAGAGGTACAGTCGACGTTTCGGGCCGAGACCCTTCGTCAGGACTAACTGAAAGAAGAGCTAGTAAGAGATTTGAAAGTGGGAGGGGGAGGGGGAGATCCAAAATGATAAGAGAAGACAGGAGGGGGAGGGATGGAGTCAAGAGCTGGACAGTTGATTGGCAAAAGGGATATGAGAGGATCATGGGACAGGAGGCCCAGGGATAAAGAAAAGCGGGGAGGGGGGGAAAAGCCCAGAGGATGGGCAAGGGGTATAGTGAAAGGGACAGAGGGAGAAAAAGGAGAGAGAGAGAAAGAATGTGCGTATATAAATAAATAACGGATGGGGTACGAGGGGGAGGTGGGGCATTAGCGGAAGTTTGAGAAGTCAACGTTCATGCCATCAGGTTGGAGGCTACCCAGACGGAGTATAAGGTGTTGTTCCTCCAACCTGAGTGTGGCTTCATCTTTACAGTAGAGGAGGCCGTGGATAGACATATCAGAATGGGAATGGGACGTGGAATTAAAATGTGTGGCCACTGGGAGATCCTGCTTTCTCTGGCGGACAGCGTAGGTGTTCAGTGAAACGATCTCCCAGTCTGCGTTAGGTCTCACCAATATATAGAAGGCCACATCAGGAGCACCGGATGCTGTATATCACCCCAGCCGACTCACAGGTGAAGTGTTGCCTCACCTGGAAGGACTGTCTGGGGCTCTGAATGGTGGTAAGGGAGGAAGTGTAAGGGCATGTGTAGCACTTGTTCTGCTTACAAGGATAAGTGCCAGGAGGGAAATTGGTGGGGAGGGATGGGGGGGACGAATGGACAAGGGAGTCGCGTAGGGAGCGATCCCTGCAGAAAGCCGGGGGGGGGGGGCGGAGGGAAAGATGTGCTTAGTGGTGGGATCCCGTTGGAGGTGGTGGAAGTTACGGAGAATTATATGTTGGACCCGGAGGCTGGTGGGGTGGTAGGTGAGGACAAGGGGAACCCTATTCCTAGTGGAGTGACGGGAGGATGGAGTGAGAGTAGATGTGCGTGGAATGGGGGAGATGCGTTTGAGAGCAGAGTTGATGGTGGAGGAAGAGAAGCCCCTCTCTTTAAAAAAGGAGGACATCTCCCTCGTCCTGGAATAAATGCCTCATCCTGAGAGCAGATGCGGCGGAGATGGAGGAATTGTGAGAAGGGGATGGCATTTTCGCAAGAGACAGGATGAGAAGAGGAATAGTCCAGATAGCTGTGAGCGTCAGTAGGCTTATAGTAGACATCAGTAGATAAGCTGTCTCTAGAGATAGAGACAGAAAGATCTAGAAAGGGGAGGGAGGTGTCGGAAATGGACCAGGTAAACTTGAGGGCAGGGTGAAAGTTGGAGGCAAAGTTAACGAAGTCAACGAGCTCAGCATGCGTGCAGGAAGCAGCACCAATGCAGCCGTCGATGTAGCGAAGGAAAAGTGGGGGACAGATACCAGAATAGGTTTGGAACATAGATTGTTCCACAAAGCCAACAAAAAGGCAGGCATAGCTAGGACCTATACGGGTGCCCATAGCTGCACCTTTAGTTTGGAGGAAGTGGGAGGAGCCAAATGAGAAATTATTAAGAGTAAGGACTAATTCCGCGAGACGGAGCAGAGTGGTGGTAGAGGGGAACTGATTAGGTCTGGAATCCAAAAAGAAGCGGACAGCTTTGAGACCTTCTTGATGGGGGATGGAAGTATATAGGGACTGGACATCCATGGTGAAAATAAAGTGGTGGGGGTCAGGGAACTCAAAATCATCAAAAAGTTTAAGAGTTTGAGAAGTGTCACGAACATAGGTAGGAAGGGATTGAACAAGGGGGGATAAAACCGTGTCCAGGTATGCAGAAATGAGTTTGGTGGGGCAGGAGCAAGCTGAGACAATAGGTCTGCCAGGACAGGCAGGTTTGTGGATCTTGGGTAGGAGGTAGAAACGGGAAGTGCCGTGTGCGGGAACTATAAGGTTGGAGCAGTGGATGGGAGATCCCCTGAGCGGATAAAGTCGATGATGGTGTGGGAGACAATGGCCTGGTGCCACGATCGAGGGATAAATAAGAGGAGGTATCTGCGAGTTGTCGCTGTGCCTCGGCAAGGTAGAGGTCAGTACGCCAGACTACAACAGCACCCCCCTTATTGGCGGGTTTTATAGTAAGGTTAGGATTAGTGTGGAGGGAGTGGACAGCAGAGGATTCGGAAGGAGCAAGGTTGGAATGGGAACAAGGTGCGGTGAAGTCGAGACGGTTGATGTCCCGTCGGCAGTTAGCAATAAAGAGATCCAGAGCAGGCAGAAGACCAGAGCGGGGTGTCCATGAAGAGGAGGAGGGTTGAAGACAGGAGAAGGGGTCATTGGTGGGGGTGGAAGAGTCCTTGCCGAAGAAGTAGGCTCGGAGACGGAGACGGAGACGGTGGAAGAAAAGTTCCGCGTCATGGCGAACGCGGAACTCACTGAGATGTGGGTGAAGGGGGACAAAGGTGAGGCCCTTACTGAGGACAGTGCATTCTACCTCAGACAGTTGAAGGTCAGAGGGGATGGTAAAGACCCGGCATGGATGAGAGCTGGGATCAGAGGGGGGAGGGGGGAGGCTGGGGGTGTCAGTGGAGAGGGGAAGGTTGGGGTGAGAGGAAGATGGAGCCTCTGAGGGCCCAGGAGCTGACAGTGGGATCTGAGGGAGACAGGGTTGCAGAGTGATGTTGGGGGAAGGGGAGATGGGAGTCACAATAGCAGCACGCAAAGACCCGGCCTGGAGCTCAAGGCTGGAGTCGCAGTTGGTGGTTGCACAATTGCTTTGAAGGTGTCCATGGTTGTTGCTGGAGTCCAGGTTTTGAATATGCCCTGAGGTGCTGGAGCCGGCAAGATCAATGGCAGGGGCCGTGATCATGTGGACCTGCCTCTCGTTTTTTTTGCACTACCTTGCTTTCCCGTTTCTTATTTTCTATTCATGATTTATATTTATATATTCTTAGTCGCCTTCTGTAGGTTTTTAAAAGCTTCCAATATTTAAATTTTTAATATTTACTATCCATTTGTACTCCAGGGAGCGCAAAGCGCAGAATCAAATATGGCTGTGATGATTGTACGCTCTAGTATCAATTGTTTGGCGACAATAAGATATAAAGTAGAAGTATAATAGTACAATATGAAACATTGCACTTTGGAAAATGAATTGTAAGTTTATGATAAATGTCACAATCTTTAGCAGCACCGATCAACAATATTTGGATTGTGTACAGTTCTGGTCCCTGCATTACAGGAAGGATGTGCAGGTTTTGCTTTAGAGAGGTTGCAGAAGAGGTTCACCAGGGGGATACTTGGATTAGAGAGTATTAATTAAAAGGTGAGGTCATAGAAACATAGAAAACCTACAGCACAATACAGGCCCCTCGGCCCACAGAAGTGTGCTGAACATGTCCCTACCTTAAAAATTGCTAGGCTTACCTATAGCCCTCTATTTTACTGAGCTCCATGTACCCATCTAAAAGTCTCTTAAAAGACCCTATGGTATCCGCTTCCACCACCGTTGCCGGCAGCTCATTCCACGCACTCACCACTCTCTGAGTAAAAAATCTACCCCTGACATCTCCTCTGTACCTACTCCACAATACCTTAAACCTGTGTCCTCTTGTAGCAACCATTTCAGACCTGGGAAAAAGCCTCTGACTATCCACATGATCAATGCCTCTCATCATCTTATACACCTCTATCAGGTCACCTCTCATCCTCTGTTGCTCCAAGGAGAAAAGGCCGAATTCACTTAACCTATTCTGATAAGGCATGCTCCCCAATCCAGGCAACATCTTTGTAAATCTCCTCTGCACCCTTTCTATGGCTTCCACATCCTTCCTGCAGTGAGGCAACCAGAACTGAGCACAGGTTGAACAGACTTGGATTGACTGAGGCTGGGAAATGATCTGATAGAAGTGTATAAAACTGAGAGAATCATAGATAAGGTAGACAGCCAGAATATTCCACGATGGGAAGTCAGATGCAAGAAAGCAATATCTTTAAGGTGGGAGGTAGGGGAGGGCTTAAGGAGATTTTTTTTGTTTTCTAGCAAACACAGAGAATAACAAGTAGCTGAAATTTGCTGCCAAGGGAAGTAGTGGATATTGATTGATCAGCAAATAGTGAAGTAGTTGTTGAAGGAAAGCATTATCCTGGACTAACCTTCACTGAAGACTGATAAACTATGAACATGGTGCACTAGGATTGGCAATGAGATACCAGTTAAAGAATTTCTACTCCTACAAAATTGCTCTGCACACAGCATAAGGCAGTTGTTTCAAATAACTAGCATGTTTGAACTCTCACCACAAAGTACAAAAAAGCTCTGTTGTGATTTCTATCTCAATGATCTTCCTCAATGCATGGATTCAATCATGAAGGGGATTCCCACATATTTCCTTCCTCCTTGTAGTTTCCCTCAGCTGCACTACACAATAGTTTGTAGCTATCTAGCAGGTACAAGGGAAGAGCTCCTTTAAAGGCCTGACATCCTTCCTAACTTGGGTGGCGGGGTGGAGTTATGTCTCTACCAAAGAAGGTGTAAGGCATTCCTTCCATCTGCTAGCCTGCAGGTCACCTTTGGGCAAGGGGTAGTACCTGCTTAGCCCCCTGAACAGGGTCATGTGAAGCCATGGGATCAGGTGGAGGATGGTTATATGAGCAGCTGGTGTATATCACAAGTCCTGGTTATATAACCACTCTGAAGAGTATTAATAATGTCTGGGGTCACCTAGCTTGTAAGGGCACTGCCCAGAAGAAGGCAATGGCAAACCACTCCTGCAGTGAAATTTGTCATGAACAAGCATGGTCAAGGAAAGACCATGGTTGCCTACGTCATACAACACAACACATAACGAGTGAATGACTCTTTCCTAATGATCAGCATGGTGAAGATATAGCAGTTGGGAGCCAGACAAGGTGCTAGAGAGTTCTAAACCACTATAGTGCAATTTTTAACATCAGTTTTGAATAAGGTGCTAGTGCTGTATGCAGTACATGTTTAGCACAGCAAATAGAAGAAATTCTAGACAAGTTGGGTATGAATGATTACAAGTAACATTTTAGTACATGTTGCAGTAAGTCTCATCATCTCTGAATAAAATAAAATCTCAAAGTTTTGCTTTATCTTTTTAAATTTCTTGAATGGTATACATTATTTATAGCCTATTTTGACAGTCTAGGTAAAATGGTAATGCTGAATCACTTTACCTGTGTTGCTACATCTTTTTCATACTTTCTCTTCCATTTCATTTCCTCAATTTGTAAATTGGCCCTGTACTCAGGCAGGTCAGACAATTCTTCCAACCAACGGTCATGAGCTTTTGCTAATGCTATTTCAACCTTAGAAAATAAGACATGTTATTTCATCATATTTACTTTAACTTATTTCCTCCAAAATTTTGCAGTTTAAAAAAAGTTTTCCTTCAAATAATGTTAAATGATTAATTTATTCTGATCCATAAAACAAGCTTTTAAAGAATTGTTCAATTCTCAAATAACTAACCTTCAAATTTAACTTACAGCTGCTTCACCACAAAATTCAGATTTTTATGCATTTATGGTCAATTTCTTGGATTTAGTGTCAATTTCAATTTGTAAAATATCTTTGAAAAAAGTCAATCAAGTTCAATCCCTCCCAGTACTTTTGAAGTCCTTTCTCACTGTGCAGTGGTTAATAACACATAATGACTTAAGTAATATAAATGAAGGGGCAAAATATTATACCAAATGTCATATTTTTCTCTGCCTCAGCTAACCAGTAGTGTTGTTCACAAGTAGTTTGATAAGTAGACTACGAAACAGTGTTGACACAAGAGACAGTAGATGCTGTCACTACAGCAAAAAATAGTCTGTTGGAGGAACTCAGTGGATCAGGCAGCAACAGTGGAGATCAGGGCTGGGTTGATATTTTGGGTTGAGACCTACATCATGATGTTCCACTCACTTAAACAACTTCAACATTAAGACCTGTGAAGCAGCACCTGGGTAAGAGTATAGCTGATAGGAGGAAGTAAAAGAGAGGCATACTACTTCAGGCAGTATAGACAGCTGAATGGCTGAGTCCCTTTCAAGAAACAAGATGTAAGAGGAACTCAGTGAGTCAGAAAGCATGTGTAGATGGAAGTGGACAGTTGACATTTTGGGTCAAGATGCATTATCTGGATTACACTGGGAACAGGGGAGATAAAGAGGTGGAACAAGAGCTGGCAAGTGATGGGATACAGGGAAGGAAGGGTGATAGGCAGAAAAAGGAAGATGAAGATAGAAACAGTGTGGGAGGTGATAGGTGGAGGTGAAAGGGCTGCAGGTGATATAATCTTATAGGATAAGTGGACGATAAAATCAAATAAGGGAGGTGATGTGGTGGGGAAGGGAACACAGTGTGAGGAGTGCATGGGTGATAGGCAGATGGAGTGGATGGAGCTGGTAAAAGAAATTAGGTGATGGGATAGAGTAAAGGAGGAACTAGGTAGATCAGAGAGAGTAAGAATTGAAACACTTTACTGGAAGTTAGCGAATTCAATGTTCATGCTATCAAGTTATAGAGTACCCAGTCAGAATGTGAGCTGCTGTTCTAGTTTATGTTTAGCCTCACCCCGACAGCAGAGGAGGCTGACGACAGATGTACCATTGCAGGAATGGGAGAAATTAAATGGCTCACAATCAGGAGCTCCAGTCATGGTAGACGAAGCACAGACGTTCTGCAATGTGATCACCTAGTCTGCACTTTGTCTCAGCAGATTATAGCAACACACACCAAAATGCTTGAGGAACTCAGCAGGCCAGGCAGCATCTATGGAAAAAAAGTACAGTCAACGTTTCGGGCTGAAACCCTTTGGTAGGACTGGAGAAAAAATGCTAAGGAGTAGGTTTGAAAGGTGGGGAGAGGGGAGAGAGAAAAGCCATGCAATAGCTACAACCTGGAAGGGGAGGGATGAAGCGCAGAGCTAGGAAGTTGATTGGTGAAAGAGACAGAAGGCCATGGAAGAAAGAAAAAAGGAGGGGGTGGGAGGAGCACCAGAAGGAGGCGATGGGCGAGCAAGGAGATAACATGAGAGAGGCACAAGGGGATGGAAAATGGTGAAGGTGGGGAGGCATTTCTGAAAGCTTGAGAAAGGATACATGGCTGTAGTAGTGGGTCTGAGTAAGCACGTGGTCAAAGAGTTGAAAAGCAGCAGGGATCACAGCAGGGGAGCAGTGAGAGAGAGTTTCACTGAACTCCCGTTGAAGGGAAGATTTAAAACTTCTTCAGGGTAGGCATCCCTGGAAAAGACTTCACAGAGCAGTAATCAAATCACAAACAAGAGAAAATCTGCAGTAGGATAAATACAGAAAGGGTGTAACTTCTGGCAGAACTATGGCAATCCCAAAATAAAGGGCAGCCACTGAGGAATGAAAGAAAATTCTTCTAATTAAAGAATGCTAACTGTATGGAATATCTACTCAAGTGGACTATGGAAGATCATTCATTGAAACTAGGAAATGACAATTATAGGTCCTGGAGGAATCAAAGAGTGTATTCACGCAGGACAGAAAACTGGAAGGTTGAACGGTGAGCTGGCTCAAGGGGCCAAAATGCCCACTGTTGTTCTTTTCAATTATTCTTGTGCAATTCTCTCCTCCATTGATATGGATACCACATTTACACTACTTCAAAATAGTTTTAGTGTGAAACCCTGTCTCAAAACAGTTGAGACATTAAAGGAAAAGGTGTGCTTCACACACAAAATGCTGGAGGAACTCAACAGTCAGGCAACATCTATGGAGTGGAATAAACAGTCAACATATTGGGCTGAGACCCAAAACAATGGAGACTACATCTCCTCTGTACCTACTTCCAAGCACCTTAAAACTGACCCCTCTCGTGTTAGCCCTGGGGAAAAAGCCTCTGACTATCCACACGATCAATGGAAACTAAATAAGAAATAAAAGAAGGCATCAAACTAAAAGCACATGCATACAAAGTCGCCAAGAGTAGTGGGAAACTGGAAGACTGGGACAACTTTAAAAAACACTAATGGACCACGAAGCGAGCAATAAAGAAAGGGAAGCCAGATTATGAAAATAAACTAGCACAAAATATAAAAACAAAGAGTAAAAGTTTTTATATAAAGTGGAAAAGGGCGGCTAAAGTGAATGTAGGTCCTTTGGAGGACGAGAAGGGGAAATTGATACTAGGTAATGAGGAAATGGCAGAGGCTTTGAATGACTATTTTGTGTTGGTCTTCATAGTGAAGGACACGTCTAACATGCCAAAGAGAGATGTTATGGATGTAATGAGGGGTGAGGACTCGCAGTGGCGTATCTAAAGTATGGCAGGTATGGCACGTGCCCTGGGCGCCACTTGAAGGGGGGCGCCATTGAGCATTTCTATTAAAGTCAGACAAGTCATCCTTGGATAGTGCAAAAAGAATTTTCTTTAGATGTATGATCTGTCTTTGATTATCATGGGTGAGAAGCACAAGGATGGCCTTATTTCAGAGCATTGTGTAAGAAGACCATGAAACGTTTTTTCACCAAGAAGGAGGAAAGTAGATTTGAAGGTCAGAAGAGACGAAAGTTGGAGGGGGAGGAAGCCAAGAAATCAAGCAAGTTCTTCATGCTCTTCTTTGAAAAGCCCAGAACAACATGGAACATGTTCCATGGAGCCGCCTGCACCTGCTACAAGTTTGTTAAAATCCGAAGGTGGATCAAGTACAAATTTGTCACAAGCCTAGGAGGAAGTCAAGTCAGATAAATCCGAGTATGGTGCAATTAAGAGTGAGGCTGCCACAGAGAACGTGGACATAACAGGAGGGTGAAGACAATGGTGGTGGTGGTGATGTCGAGTTTATTGACGAGATTTTACTTGACGAGATTGAACCTGACGACACTGAACCTAGTGAACTAGATGGTGTCAAAGAGCCCCGAACTGTCATACCAGAAGCGATTGAACAGCATGACATTGGACTTCTGAAGTTTGACAAGGATACTGGAAAAGCAATTCTGCCTGACGTGTTGAGAACAGAATAAAGCTGGGTTCGAAGTATTTCCAGAACAATGAGGGGCCTTTCCTACCAACAAATAACCGCTCAATGAACAAAACTTGGTTCAAGAGGAAATTGGGAAATGGTCGTGGTGAGGAAGTGACTCGCTCATGGTTGGTCTATTCCCCTTCTAAAAAATTTGCATTTTGTATCTGTTGTCTTCTCCATTCCCAGTCAGACCATCAATCCTCATTGGAGCAGGAAAGTGGATTCAACCAGTGGAAAGCACTTGAAAGGATTAGTGTTCATGAAAATGCCAGGAATCATCAGGAATACTTCACACAGTGGAAAGAAATGGAAAGAAATTTAGAGGAGTTATTTAGAAATTTAGAAACAGAGGAGTTATTGACTTGGTATTTCAGTCACAGATTGAGAAGGAAAAGCAGAAGTGGCGTGATATCTTGACGAGACTCCTTCACTGCATAAAATCCCTTGCGACTCAGAACCTGGCTTTGCGAGGACACAGGGAGTCACTTCAGCTAGACGATGACTCCAATGTGGGAAATTTCCTTGGCTTACTGAAACTACTGGCCACCTTTGACCCTGTCATAAAAGAACACCTTACTCATTTGGAAAGTCATCCTGGATCCACGTCTCATCTTTCACCGGGTGTCCAGAACGAATTCATCCATATGATGGCATCCACTGTTCGCCAGAGTTTACTGAGAAGCATTCATAAAGCCAAGTACTATGGTCTCATGTTCGACTCGACTCCTGATCAGGCACACCGTGAGCAGATGTCAGAAGTAGTGAGGTATGTGGAAGTTGATTTTGAGAGGAAAACAGTCCGTGTTAGAGAGCCCTTCCTTTGTTTTATCGAGATAAGCCGGAAGGATGCTGAGAGCTTGGTTGAAGACATCTTGAAACAGCTACAGAAGGACGAAATGGAGCTACAAGATTGTCGGTCATAGTGCTATGACAACGCTGCTGTGATGGCTGGACACAGAAGTGGTGTTCATCAAAGAATAAGTGAGAAAAACAACCTGGCAGTGTTTGTGAATTGCGACAATCACTCACTCAACTTGGGTGTACATGCAGCCAAGCAGGATACAATGATGGTCATGTTTTTTGGAACCATCGAAGCTCTCTACGTGTTTTTCTCTCATTCAACACAGCACTGGGAAAACCTCAAAAACGCCGTGCCTGTGGTTGTTAAGTCGGAGTCTGAACCAGGTGGAGGGCAAGGACAGAAGCAGTGAAGCCCATCAACAAGTACCTTGACGAGGTATTTCAAGTTCTGCAGGACATGTTAGACAATGAAAACGAGATCAGTGAAACAAGAAGTGACACAAGGTAGCTGTACAACCACATGTTGAGTTATGATTTTCTGATTTTGCTCGGATTTTGGAACAAAGTACTCATTTGCATTGACCGTATTCAAAAGAGGCTGCAGGATCTTAGCATGAACTTCCATCATGCTGCCTTGGATTTGAAAGCCCTTCAAGATCATTTTTATGATGAAAGAGAAGTGTTGGTCAGTGAGTCACTCGAAGGAGTCGATCTCTGTCAAGAATGGAATATTGAAGTTGAAAGACGTCAGAGACAAAATAAATGAATGGCTGATGAGAACTCGAGAGACGCTGGGTTAACAGCTAAGGAGGAAATGGGAAGAGTCAAGAAGGGAACACTCGACTGTCTTCACAGAGAAATGGACCAAAGGTTCGCTCGTTTGCACAACACTAACGCCAAGTTTGGGTTCCTTCTCGATGTAGAAGGACTGTGTTATGGCGCCAACAGTAAAGACCTAAAGAAGTGAGAAAATTTGGGCGAATTGTACAGCTCTGATTTTGATGGACAGCAGCTATATGAAGAAATTTTGGATTGCAGAATGTTGCTATCAAGGCGGATCAACATGAAAATATCAAGACCTGAAGAGCTTCTTGAATTTATTGCTTAGTATGGAGATGACAGTGTCTTCCCCAATCTTCACATTGCTATTCAGATAATGCAGTTTCCATCGCCAGCTGTGAGAGATCATTCAGCAAGTTAAAACTAATATTTTCGTATTTGAGAGCCTCCATAGGTCAGGCAGACTCTGTGAAGGACAGAAGAAACCTTTGATCACATCATGGACCAATTTGCATCAGTGAAAGGAAGGAAGGTGCAGTTATAATTTTCATGTAGTGTCATAATTTGTTAATTAAAAGATTAACGAGCTTGACTTGTAGTTTTGAGCTGATATTATGGTAAAGTTATCTAAAAGATGGGTGTCAGATGTTTGGACAGGGGCTCAATTTCAGTGCTTGCCATTGGCGCTATTTTCCGAGATACGCCCCTGAGGACTCGATACAATAGCTATCACTAAAGAGGTAGTGCTGAGCAAACTTGTGGGCCTGAAGATATAAGTCCCCTGGTCCAGCCCTGGCCCAGATGGAATGCATCCCAGGGTACTGAAAAAATGGCAGGATTTATAGTAGAGGCTTTGGTAATAATTTACCAAAATTCTCTGTACAGGTCTCAGCAGATTGGAAGACGGCAAATGTGACGCCACTGTTCAAAAAAAGGACATAGGCAAAAGGCAGGTAACAATAGGCCAGTTAATTTAACATCTATAGTTGAGAAAATACTTGAAGCTATCATTAAAGAAGAAATAGCAAGACATCTGGAAAGAAATGGATCCATCCGGCAAATGCAGCATGGATTCAGCAAAGGCAGATCCTGTTTGACAAACTTACCGGAGTTCTTTGAGGATATAATGAGCACAGTGGGTAGAGGGGAACAGATGGATATTATTTACTTGAATTTCGAGAAGGTGTTCGATAAAGTGCCACATAAAAGTCTTATTCATATGATAAGGATGCATAGAGTTGGGGGTGATGTATTAGCATGGATAGAAAGCAGAGAGTTGGGATACGTGGGTGCTACTCTGGTTGGGAATCAGTGGGGAACAGTGTGCCCCAGGGGTTGGTCCTGGGCCCGCAACTGTTCACGATACACATTAACAATCTGGAAGAGGGAACCAAGTGTAGTGTATCTAAGTTTGCTGATGATACTAACTGAGTGGAAAAGCAAATTGTGCAGAAGATACAGAGAGTCTCCAGAGAGATATAGATAGGTTAAGTGAGTGGGCAAGGGTCTGGCAGATGGAGTACAATGTTAGTAAATGTGAGGTCATCCACTTTGGAAAGAAAAATGGAAGGGCAGATTATTATTTAAATGGTGAAAATTGTAGCATGCTGTTCAGGAGGACTTGGGAATGCTTGTGCATGAATCACAAAACATTGGTTTGCAGATGCAGCAGGCTATCAATGCTCCATTGGCCTTCAATGCTAAAGGGATTGAACAGCAGGGAGGTTATGCTGCAACTGTACAGGGTACTGGTGAGGCCACACCTGGAGTACTGCATGCAGTTCTGGGTCTCCTTACTTGAGGAAGGATATACTGGCTTTGGAGGCGGTGCAGAGGATGTTCACCAGGTCGATTCCAGAGATCAGGGGGTCAGACTACGAAGGGAGATCGAGTCGCTGGTATTGTACTTGCTGGAATTCAGATGAATGAGAAGAGATCTTATAGAAACATATAAAATGATGAAAGAGGAAGGAATGATAAAATAGAGGAAGGAAAGTTGTTTCCACTGGCAAGTAAGATTAGAACTAGAGGACATAGCCTCAAGATTCAGGGGGAGTAGATTTAGGATGGAGATGAAGAGGAACTGCTTTTCCCAGAGAGTGGTGAATCTGAGGAATTCTCTGCCCAATGAAGCAGTGGAGGCTACCTCAGTCAGTATATTTAAGGCAAGGTTGGATAGATTTTTGCATAGTAGGGAAATTAAGGGTTATGGGGAAAAGGCAGGTAGGTGGAGGTGAGTCCATGGCCAGATCAGCCATGATCTTATTGAATGGCGGAGTAGGCTTGATGAGCCAGAAGGCCTACTCCTGCTCCTGTTTCTTATGTTCTTATCAGGACAGAAGGCAGAATGTGAAATGGAAAAAGGGGTGGGTGTGGGTGTGGGGGGGCGGTGGAGAAGGGAGTAATTACCAGGTGGACTATCTTTCAGAGCCCTAAATAGTCATTTCAGATGAGATGATACTTCACCTGCAAGTTCATTGCAGCCTACTCTACAGTAGCAAGACCTGATACAGACTAGGAGACCACTTTGTTGAACACCGTTGCTCTGTTCACTGGATGAGGCAGAATCTCTGGTTGGCTACCAATTTCAATTCAACTTTCCATTCCTATTCTGATGTATCTGTCCACGGACATTTCTACTGGCATAACAGTGGGACAAGCATTACCTCATATTCTGTCCAGCCTCTAATCTGATGACAACAAATGAACACCATCTTCTGGTAATTACACACCCCTTCTCGCTTTATCTATTCCCCATACAGGTTACCTCTCACCCTTTTGTTCTAACAAGCCCATCACCTCCTTCTGCTTCCCATTCCCCTTCCCTTTCTTCCATGGCCCACTGTCCTCTATTAGATTCCTTATTCCTTATCACTTCACTTATTCCATCTTTCACCTCCCAGCTTCTTGCTTCATATCTTCTCCACCTACCCACCTTGCCTTTCACCTAGTCCCACCTAGCTTGTATTCTTTTCCCTATCCCCACACCTTATTCTGGCTTCTGCCCCCTTCCTTTCCAATCCTGATGAAGGGTCTCAGCCCAAAAAGGTCGACTGCTTATTCCGCTCTGTTGATACTCTCCGACTGAGTTCCTCCAGTATTGTGTTGCTTAATACTTGCAGTATCTGCAGAATCTCTTCTGTTTAAGAAGTGCTTCAAATCTTTTCCAATTCATTCTAATTAAATAGTAACTTTTTTAGAACCCTTCTTATTGTGTCTTATCACATTATATAGAGATACAATTTTCACATCTTGCCTGTTTGGCCACGTTATCTTCATTCTTTTTCTGCAGTTCTAGTTCAAGTTTTTGTAATGCCTCATTAACAGCTGCTATTCTTTCCTCCTTTGTTTGCTGCTCCATTGTCAAATTTAGATTTGGAGGCCAAGCTTCTAATTCTTGGCATATATAAACTTCACTGTTAATTGCTTCCTGATTTCCACAAACTTCCTCTCTCTTTGAAGAAGTCTTCTGTTCTGTGGCCTTATGAAGACAAAGACGCCATTCTGTTTCAACTGCACGTACCGCACATTCTGTAACCTAAAATCAAGAAAAGGCACAACAAAACAATATCTAGAATTACAAACCCTCAATGATAGATTTTAATAAACATTAGAATATTAGAACATATAAAGTTTTTTGATAAGAACAGGCCATTCACCTCAAAAAAGCTGGCCCAATTCCTATTCATATAGTGTGTTGAAATAACAATCTAGTTTAGATATGAAAGTCTCTAAGGTACTACTCTCAACTACACAACTAGGTAATTTGTTCCCTATGTCCACAACTCGCTCTGTAAAGAAATGCTTCTTGATGCTACTCTGAAATCTCTCCTTAACCAGTTTCCACCTACGGACCTGTGTCCTTGATGATAGACTAATTTTGAAGTAGCAGCTGGCATCCACTTTACTGATATCCTTCATGATTTTGAACACTTCTATCATGTCTCCTCTCATTCTACATCTACTTAGGCTAAAAAGATTTAATTCTTTCAATCTTTCTATATAGCTCATACCCAGCAGATCTGGAATGTCCTTCTCTGGAATCTCTCTAGTGCCTTCACACAATACAGACCAAAATTGCACATAGTCTTCAAGGTATGGCCTCATAAGTGCATTATACAGCTTAAGGAGAACATCTCTTGATTTGAACTCCACTGAGCGCATTACGTAGTGCAACATTCTATTGGCCTTCCTAATCACATTGTCTAGATGTTGATAGTGATGAGTCTACTCGGACATCCAAATCCTTCTCATACACTTTTGAACTCAATCCACCCCCACTATATATTTATAGCTAATTTTTCTACTTCCTATATGTAATACCTTACATTTACTTACATTAAATTTCATCTGCCATTTACCTGGCTACATTTGGATTTTGTTTAGAGCTAACTGTATTAATTCTGCTATCTGAACGTTATCAGCCTGCGCCCCCCCCCTTTAATTTTGGGTTATCCGCAAACTTCACTAGTCTATTTGGTTAATGTGCTTATCAAAATCATTGATGTAAATTAAAAACTGCAGTAGTCCAAAAACAATTCCTGCAGAACCCCATTTTTAACATCTTCTAGGTATGAAAATGATCCTGTCTCCATAATGCTCTGTTCTCCAGAGAAAGCAGGATCTCCCAGTGGCCACACATTTTAATTCCACATCCCATTCTCATTCTGATATGTCTATCCACAGCCTCCTCTACTGTAAAGATGAAGACACACTCAGGTTGGAGGAACAACACCTTATATTCCGTCTGGGTAGCCTCCAACCTGACGGCATGAACATTGACTTCTCATACTTCCGCTATTGCCTCACCTCCCCCTCGTACTTTATTTATTCATTTATTTACACGCATTCTTTTTCTCTCTCTCCCTTTTATCCCTCTGTCCCTCTCACTATAACCCTTGCCCATCCTCTGGGTTCCCCCTCCCCCTTTCTTTCTCCCTAGGCCTCCTGTCCCATGATCCTCTCATATCCCTTTTGCCAATCAACTGCCCAGCTCTTGGGCTCCATCCCTCCCCCTCCTGTCTTTTCCTATCATTCTGGATCTCCCCCTCCCCCTCCCACTTCCAAATCTCTTACTACCTTTTCTTTCAGTTAGTCCTGACGAAGGGTCTCGGCCTGAAATGTCGACTGTACCTCTTCCTAGAGATGCTGCCTGGCCTGCTGCGTTCATCAGCAACTTTTATGTGTGTTGCTTGAAATTCCAGCATCTGCAGATTTCCTCGTGTTTGTTCTCTCCATAATTCATTGTTTTCTATTATTGAGCTAATTCTGCATCTATTTGCACACCTTACCCTGAATCCCTACCTCCTGTAGTTTTATTATTAGCCCTCATGGAGTAGCTTGTTAAAAGCCTTCTGAAAGTCCAAGTTAAGTTATATCAAGCATTCTATTGTTATCATACAGTCTGGTAAATTAAAGCATTAATTGATTATTCAAGATCTGCCATTTCAATAGATACTAAGCATTCACAAACCTCTATAAGTATTAGCACAAGTACTTGCATGACAAAGCACCTTCTCAATCTCCCAGTGCCTGAGGCCATTACTGCCACATTACATACAATGAACAGAAATTATGCAATCTAAGAACCTGCTATTTTTAAATTGGGAAAAAAGTCCAGGAAATGTCAGTGACAGTACCTAAAATTAGCAGAGATGTATTTTCATAGTCACCCAGCATGCCAAACACCCAACAGGTCTTTTCTGATGATTACATCCAAGCCTGGGCATCTACTCTAGTCAAATGACATAATAGATGGGCTTTTGTTCTGAAAACTACACACTACAAGTTCTCACTGCTCCAATTTTTTGGAATGAGGAACTTTCAACACACTAAAAGCAATCAACATCATAAAAATCTGCCCTCTCAGATGACCACACTATTAATAAGGATTCCCACAAAATACAAAAGACAAACATAATTAAATATGAAAATTGTCACTGCTGCTTTGCTACTTTTGGAACTTTGCTTTATGGTCATGATATTGCATCCGGCAACAATTACCCTCTTTGGAGTACTGAACTGGATGTGAAATGAGGAATTACTATCATTTTGTTAAGCCACATAGCTTTTTTAAATTTAAATCAGAAAAAGTCAGCATGTTTACGTAAAATAACAATGGGTTTCAATTAATGGAACATATTTAAGTCTATTAAAATCTACAGTTAAGTAAGACAAGATAAGGCAAAGTCAACATGGTTTCTTAAGAGAAAATCTTGCCTGACCAACCTGTTAGAATTTTCTAAAGAGATTACAAGTAGGATAGATAAAGGGGATTCAGTAGATGTTGTATATTTGGACTTACAGAAGGCCTTTGACAAGGTGTCACACATGAGGCTGCTTTACAAAGTTAAGAGCCCATGGTATTACAGGAAAGTTGGTTAGAGCATTGGCTGATAGGTAGGAGGCAGCTGGGAATAAAAGGATCCTTGTCTGGTTGGCTGCCAGTGACTAGTGGTGTTCCTCAGGAGTCGATGTTGGACAGCTTCTTTTTATACTGTATATCAAGGATTTAAATGATGGAATAGATGGCTTTGTTGTCAAGTTTGCAGCTAATAACAAGACTGATGGAGGGACAAGTAGAGTTGATGAAACAGGTAGGCTGCAGAAAGACTTAAGACAGATTAGGAGAATGGGCAAGAAAGTGGCAACTCAAATGCAAATCTGGAAAATACACAGTCATGCACTTTGGTAGTAGAAATATATGTGCAGACCATTTTCTAAATGGGGAGAAAACCCAAAAATCTGAGTTGCAAACGGACTTGGGAGTCCTTGTGCAGAGCAACCTAAAGATTAACTTGAAGGCTGAGTCGGTGGTGAGGAGGCAAATGCAATGTTAGCATTCATTTCAAGAGGTCTTGAATACAAAAGCAGGGATTTGATGCTGAGGGTTTACGAGGGGTGATTGATAAGTTCGTAGCCTAAGGTCGAATGAGTCAACTTTAGAAAACCTAGTACATTTATTTTTTAACATAGTCCCCTCCTACATGTACACACTTAGTCCAGCGGTCGTGGAGCATACAGATCCCTTCTTTGTGGAAGTGGTCCACAGCAGGGGTGATTGATAAGTTCGTGGCCTAAGGTAGAAGGAGAGTAGTTATACAGCTCTCGTTACATGCACGTGCAGTTCAACTCTTTGAGTGAAAATGCAGAAAGTTTGAAGTTAATAACTCATTGCCTTCTACCTTAGGCCACGAACTTATCAATCACTCCTGCTGTGGATCACTTCTGGAGGTCCAAGACGTCAACTTCTATAAAGGGATATGTATGCTCCGTGACCGCTGGACTAAGTGTGTAAATGTAGGAAAAATAAATATACTAGGTTTTCTAAAATTGACTCCTTCTATCTTAGGCCACGAACTTATCAATCATCCCTCGTATAAGGCTTTGGTGAGGCTGCACTTCGAGTATTGTGAACAATTTTGGGCACTTCAACTTAGAAAAGATGTGCTGGCATTGGAGAGGGTACAGGAGCGGTTCAACAAGGATGATTCTGGGGTTGTCATACGAGGAACATTTGATGGTTCTTGGTCTATACTCGCTGGAAGTTAGAAGGATGAGGGGGGATCTCATTGAAACTTTTTGAATGTTAAAAGGCCTAGATAGAATAGATGTGGAAAGGATGTTTCCTATGGTGGGGGAGTCTAGGACAAGAGGGCACAGCCTCAGGATAGAGGATAGAGGGTGTCCATTTAAAACAGAGAGGCGGAAAAATTTCTTTAGCCAGAGAGTGGTGAATTTGTAGAATTTGTTATCACAGGTAGCTGTGGAGGTCAGGTCGTTGGGTGTATTTAAGGCAGAGATTGATAGGTTCTTGATTGGACACATCATCAAAACTTACAGGGAATAGAGTCGGGGGTGGGGGGGGGAGAATCAGCCATGACTGAATGACGGAGCAGACTCAATGGGCCAAATGTCCTAATTCTGCTCCTTTGTCTTATGGCCTTATTTTCTTCGATTGAGTGGAAGTAGTTGGAAAAACAAAATTACAGACAAAATAAAATACACAATTAAAATAAAAATCAAACAAAACAATCATTAAAAAAGCATTAAAAAAACTTTTCAGAATCAGAATCAGGTTTATTATCACCCGAATGTGATGTGAAATTTGTTAACTTAGCAGCAGCAGCAGTTCAATGCAATACATAACCAAGCACAGAGAGAGAGAGAAGAAAAAACATAATAAACAAATAAATCAATAATTTACTGTTTTAAAGAAACAGCAGGGAAATTTTCAGTATACAAAAGATATATCATTAAGAAAAGGCACAATTTATAACCTCTGCACAGCTCAGCATCGAATTACATTTTCCCTACATTCATTTAATTGTCAAGAACATTACTTTTTGCTGTTCTTCTTGCCACTGTGCTTTGGCTAGCTTTAATTGGCTTTCAACGTGTAACTTGATGTTGGTTTCTTCTTCTCTCATCCATTGTTGTTTTGCAGCTTGCATTGCAGTCTCATGTTTTTCATTGAGCCCATTCAAATTCTCTTGCAATTCTGCTAAATATGTCTTTTTTAACTGAAAAATTCAAACATATAATTCAGTTACTGTACAAACAAAGCAATTATATTTAAGACCAAGTGCAAATATACCTTCTCCAACTGGTACGAGTGTTAACACTGAAAAATAAAGCCTCCGACAAAATTTGCTATTTTCTGAATATTTGGCATACTGGATGTTATGGCACAGGGCCACAGGAATTGTACATTATTCTACCAGTACATTCTTTCCACTAATGCGTAGAAAGATGATATAATAAAATGATGATATACTATGATTTGGTTAAGTGACATTGTATTTTGAAGTTAAGTCACACTAATGTTTTCTCATACGAATGCCAATATTTCCAGTGCAATATTTCTATTTCACAAAGTGGATTCACTTATCAGTGGATAAGAAACCATAAAACGGAAGTGAGAAATCTCTTCAAATTGGCTTTAACTTAGGATCATATTTTGACTGAACTTGAACACTGATTTTCAGAGGCAAAGGGACTGCACAGTAAATAAAAAAAACTGGCCTTATTCAAATTCAATTTCTATTAAATTAGTTTTCTTTTTAAGTTTTCTCATTCAAACAGTGCATAAATAACAAACTGAAAACAGATAAAATATCAAATACATACAACTGTTAGTGACAAGATGAAATTAAACATAACCACACACACACACATACATAAAATGCTGGAGGAGCTCAGCAGACCAGACAGCATCTATGGAAAAGAGTAAGCAGTCATGTTTTAGGCTGAGACCTTACATCAGGATTGATTTGGACCTCCAGTATATGCAGATTTTCTCATGTGTGTGATTAAAGATAGACACTTGATTAAACATGTAGACACACCACAAGTTGCATAAAAATCATATCAGTGCTACAGGTCTAATATCAAAGCAAAGTTAAAAGTCATTAAAACCAACTCAAGGGTCTGCTGGAGTATCTTTCAATGGCTGGTTTTAGTAAGAACAGATAATTTTCCATTCAATATTCAGCCAATCCTACAGACCAGAAGCACTACCATGAGGCTTATTAACTGTAAGGAAAAAGGGTACAATGTGCAATGGAGAAAACAAAGTGTCAATGAACACCTCAAAGAGGTTCAGTTAAAAAATACGATAACAAATGACAAAAATGTTTCTCACTAACTTCCTGCTCCACTGTTGTTAATTTGAGGGACATTTCCTTCTTTAATTGGCTCTCCAAGGAGTCTTTTTCTTTACAGATGGTAATGTAACACTCTTGCACTCCAGACATCTCTTGTTGGAGCTGTTCCAGTTGAGCACTAATACATGAAGAAAAAAAGCAAAAAATAAAATATAGTTCCGAAAATTGAAGAAGAAAAATATATAATTCCAGCTTTTATTTCATCAACACGGTAATATTTCAGCAGGTGCTAGTGTTCAAAGCTTATTATATTATGCCCACTTATTCGATACACTGAGTAGCCACTTTATTAGGTACACCCGTAAACTTGATCGAAAATGCAAATATCGATCAGCCAATTATGTAGCAACAACTCAATGCATAAAAGCATGCAGACATGGTCAAGAGGTTCAGTTGCTGTTCAGACCAAACATCAGAATGAGGAAGAAATGCGATCTATGTGACTTTGACCATGCAGGGATGGGTAATGCCATACGCAGTGATTTGACTGTCTCAGAAACTGCTAGTCATTTCACGCACAACAGTCCCGAGTTTACAAAGAATGATGCAAAAAATAAAATATGGGGTGCTCGCCCAGAGATTGAATGCTGTATAAGGACTGACTAAGTGGCATATTTGTGTGTTTAAGCCAATATTTTGTGGAAAGTGATCACTCTATGATGGATGCTGTGGGAAGTACCTTATGATGGATAATACAGATATTAAGGTCGTGTGCGATGCAACTACCAGTGACGTAACAGAAGACACACCTGGTGAGGTGGACCATGGCCAGTTCACATCACTAAAGTTGGCGAGAATGTAGCTGAGGGTGAAGATTTTAAAAGGCCAAGTTGTTTTCTATTCATTGGAGTACTGCTCAGGTGCAACAAGGGTTCCCTTGCATAAAAACCCAGTCTCTATAAATAACAGGTACCGTCTGGCGGAGTGCTCGTTGTCGGAGTAGTCTGAGGCAGAGTAGTAAGGTTTTGGTTCAACAACGTTTTGACGAGAACAGGTAGAGGCAAGGTAAGCAGGCAAATTCATTCCTTATTTCTTATTTAACTCTTGAGAGAATAGGAAGACTGTCTACAGAGCCAGTGCTCTGTTCTGGGTGTCAGATGTAGGATTTCCAAGAGACTCCCATCCTCCCCAATGGCCACATGGGTGACTGTCAGGAGAGGAAACGGAGGATGTCAGATAGTGGAGAGCACCCCTGTGGCCACCCAGCTCTCCTCAACAATAAGCACTGCATTTTGAGTACTGTTAGCGGGGATGACCTACTTGGGGGAAGCAAGAGTGGCTGTGCCTCTAGCATTGAGTCTGGCCCTATGGCTCAGAAGGGCAGGGAACTGAAGAGGATGGCAGCAGACACAGGGGACTCTACAGTCAGGGGGCCAGACAGGTGATTCTGTGGATGTGAAAAGGAAACGGAAACGGATGGTAGTTTGCCTCCCTGGTGCCAGGGTCCGCGACATTTCTGAACGTGTCCACAATATTCTGAAAAGGTAGGGTGAGCAGCCAGAAGCAATGGTACATATTGGTACCAACAACATAGGTAGAAAGAGGGAGGGGGGGGGGTCTTGAAAACAGAATACAGAGACTTAAGAGGAAGCTGAGAAGCAGGACCTCAAAAGTATTAATCTCAGGATTGCTGTCTGTGCCATGCAACAGTGAGGATAGGAATAGAATGAAATGGCAGATATATGTGTGGTTGAAGGATTGGAGCAGGGGGCGGGGATTCAGATCTCTGGATAATTGGGACCTCTTCTGGGGCAGGTGGGACCTGTAAAAAGGGACAGGTTGCACTTGAACCTGAGGGGGACCAATATTCTTGGGGGCAAATTTACTAGGGAAGTGGTTTAAACTAATATGGCAGGGGGATGGGAACCAGTATGATAGAGCTGAATATGAGCGAGCAAGTTTACAAGTCGATGATGGGTGTATCATGAATGTAAGGAAGAACAAGCCAATGATTGGGTACAAATGCAGACAGAGCAAAGAGTTAAATATTACCACAGAGGTAAAATTCAAAAGGGCAAAGAATGCAGGACTGAAGGTACTATACTTAAATGTGCGTAGTATTCGAAGTAAGGTGGACATACTCATGGTACAATTGGACTGGTCGGTATGACATTGTGGGCATCACTGAGTTGTGGCTTCAAGAAGATCATGGTTGGGAGCTTAACATCAAAGAATACACTTTGTATTGAAAGGACAGGCAGGAAGGCATAGGTGGTGTGGCACTGTTGGTAAGAGATGGAATTACATCTTTAGAAAGAGGTGACATAGGGTAAGAGAAGGTTGAATTTCTGTGGGTGTATTTCAAAACTGCAAGGGTAGAAAAAACATTATGAGAATCATATATAAGCCTCCAAATAGCAGCAAAGATGTGGGGTTGAGATTCAACAGGGAGCTGGAAAAGGCATGTAATAAGGGTAACGATACAATTGTAATGGGAAGACTTCAATATGCAAGAGTATTGGGAGTATCACATTGATGTTGAATAGCTAGAGAGGAAATTTGTTGAATACCTACGAGATGGCTTTTTAGAGCAGCTTGTGCTTGAGCCTACTCGGGGAAAGGCTATCTTAGATTGGGTGTAGAGTAACATTTTTGTTTTAGTGGTTGGATACAACTGAGTGGATTGCTAGGCCATTTCAGAAGGCATTAAGAGTCAAGCACATTGCTGTGGGTCTGGAGTCACATACAGGCCTGAACAGGTAAGGATGGCAGGATTCCTCCCCTAAAGGACATTAGTGAACCAGATGTTTTTTTTTACAAAAATCGACATGGTTTCATGGTCATCAGATATTTTCATTGAATTTAAATTCACCATCTGCCATGGTGGGATTCAAACTCATGTCCTCAGCGTATAGCTGGGTCTCTAGATTACTGATCCAGTGTAAATTACCAGTACACCAAATCTCCCCAGTCAAGGCAATTCAGCTCCTGACCTCATCACCTTCTCGGTCCAAGCATGGACCAAAGAGCTAAGTACCAGAAGTGAGGTGAGGTGAGAGTGATAGCCCTCGTCATCAAGGCAGCATTTGACTGAGTATGGCATCAAGATGCCCCAGCTAAAATGGAGTCAAGGGGAATTAGGAGGAAAACCCTCCACTGATTGGAATCATACCTGACACAAAGGAAGATGGTTGTGGTGGTTGGAGGTCAGTCATCTCACACTTAGGACATCACTGCAGGAATTCCTGAGGGAAATGTCCTAGGACCAACCATCTTCAGCTGCTTCACCAATGACCTTCCTTCCATCATAAGGTCAGAAGTGGGGATGTTCACAGATGACTGCACAATGTGCTGCACCATTTGTGACTCGTCAAATAGTGAAGCAGTTCATACCTAAATGCAGAAGGACCTGGACAATATCCAGGCTTGGGCTGACAAGTGGCAAGTAACATTCAAGCCACGCAAGTGCCAGGCAATGATCATCTCCAACAAGAGAGGCTCTAACCATCGTCCCTTGACATTCAGTGGCATCATGATCAATGAATCCCCTACTATCAACATCCTGGGGGTTACCATTGACAAGAAACTGAACTGCTCTAGCCATATAAACACCGTGGCTACCAGAGTAGGTCAAAGGCTAGGAATCCAGTGGCATGCAACTCACCTCCTGACTCCCCAAAGCCTGTCCACCATCTACAAGGCTCAGGTCAGGAGTGTAATGGAATACTCATCACTCGCCTGGATGAGTGCAGCTCCATCAACACTCATGAAGCTTGACACCATCCAGTACAAGGCAACTTCACTTGATTGGCACCCCTTCCAGAAGTATCCAATCCCTCCACCATCGTCAAACAGTTGCAGCAGTGTGTACTATCTACAAGATGCACTGCAACAACACACCAAAGTTCCTAAGGCAGCACCTTCCAGACCCTCGACCACTACCATCTAGAAGAACAACAGCAGATAACTGGGAACACCACCACTTGGAAGTCCCCCTCCAAGTCACTCAGCATCCTGACTTGGAAACATATTGCCATTCCTTCATTGTTGCTGGGTCAAAATCATGGAATTGCCTCACTAACAGTACTATGGGTGTACCTACACCTCAGGGACTGCAGTTGTTCAAAAAGGCAGCTCATCATCACCTTCCCAAGGGCAACTAGCTTGCTGGCTTAGCTGGCAATCCCCACATCCCATAAATGAGTAAATAAAAATAACCCAGATCTTATTGGGGAGCTTAACGTAAAGGAACCCTTAGGAGGCAGTGATCAAACCCTTAGGAGGCAGTGATCATTATATAATTCAATTCATACTGCAAATTGAGAGTGAGAAGCAAAAGTCAGATGTATCAGTATTGCAATGGAATAAAGGGAATTACAGAGGCATGAGAGAGGAGCTTGCCCAGGTGGATTGGAGGAGGACGACAGCAGAGCAGAAATGGCTTAAGTTTCTGGCAATAACTCACAAGCCACAGGATAGATATGTCCCTTTGAGAAAGAAGCTCTCAAATGGCAGGGGTAGGCAACCGTGGCTGACAAAGGAAGTTAAGGACTGCATAAAAGCCAAGGAAAGGGCAAGTAAGGTAGTAAAAGTGAGTGGGAAGTTGGATGATTAGGAAGCTTTTAAAATCCAACAAAAGGCAACTAAAAAGCTATAAGAAGGAAAAAGATTAAATACGAAGGCAAGCTGGCCAATAATATAAAACCAGATACCAAAGGTTTCTCAGTTATATAAAAAGTAAAAGGGAGGTGAGCGTTGATATTGGACCACTGGAAAATGATGCTGGTGAGGTCGTAATTGGAGACAAAGAAATAGGAGATGAACTTAATGGGTATTTTGTATCTGTCTTCACTGTGGAAGACACCAGCAGGATGCCAGAAGTCCGTGAGTCTCACGGAGTCTCATGGGGAATAGAATATAAAAATAAGGAGTTAATGCTGAAGCTTTATAAGACACTAGTCAAGCCACACTTGGAGCATTGTCAAAAGTTTTGGGTCCCATATCTCAGAAAGGATGTATTGTCATTGGAGAGAGTCCAGAGGAGGCTCACGAGGATGATTCCAGAAATGAAGGGGTTAACATATGAAGAGTTTCCTGCAGCCTTGGGCCTGTACTCACTGGAATTTAGAAGAATGCCGGGAGGGGGGGATCTCATTGAAACCTACCAAATGTTGAAAGGACTAGGTGGGGTGGATGTTTCCTGTGGTGGGGGTATCCAGAACTAGAGGACACAGCCTCAAAATTGAAGGGTGACCTTTTAGAACAAAGGTAGGGAGGATATTTTTTAGCCAGAGAGTAGCAGATCTGTGGAATGCTCTGCCACAGAATGCAGTGGAGGCCAAGTCCGTGGCAGAAGTTGATTGTTTCCTGATCAGTCAGGGCATCAGAGGATATGGCCAGAAGGCAGGTATATGGGGTTGAGTGGGTTCCGGGATCAGCCATGATGGAAAAGTGGAGCAGATTCGATGGGCTGAATGGCCTAATTCTGCTCTTATGGTCTTTTCTGTGGAGTGAGGGAAGACTCTGTCTGATGTGAAAGATCTAATAAGTCCTTCACCTGTAGACTGAAATTCTGAGCTTGTTTCGACTATTACATCACTGGTTGATAAGTGCCAAAGCTATCATAGGCTGAGAATATTCTCTGGAGTCAAACCCACACCCAATGGGGAAGAAGAATATGAGGCTTGTGTTGAGCAGACATCTCAGTTACTGGATCCATGGCACTGCTCAGATAAGCCTGTTAATGTTTCAGCTAAACTTGACATGTCCACTAGGAAACCTGACCCACCTGTAGGACTTATTAAGCAGAGGAATGCAGCTGAAAAGGGTCTTCTGACCAGAGAGGTGATCAGCATTTTCTGTTAAAACTGTGGAGAATATGGACATTTCAAGCTAAACTGTGAGGGGCAAAAAAAATCTTCAAAAGTTAAGTCAGCAGTTAATCAAACAGAGAAGAAAAGAAACTAAACTACAGAGGGACCCAGAAAAGGAACAGGCTGACATCTCAGAGAGAATACATTCCAAACAATGTGTCAAAGGAAATACTAAAGTGCAAAAAGCTATTCCCAAAGGTTTAGTGGCATCAGGCTCTGATGTATCCACATGGATTGAAGGTACTTATGCTAGAGTCACACTTGACACAGGTTCTCAAGTTACTTTATTTTACAAATCCTTTTATAACCAGTATTTGAGGCATTTACCATTGACACCGCTCAGTGCCTTTGAGATTTGGGGGCTTAGTGCTGATGATTACCCGTAGAACGGTTATTTATCGTTGAAACTGGAGTTTTTGGAAGCAGATGTCAGAGTAGCTGAGACTACTGACACATTAGTATTGGTTTGTCGGATCCAGTTGAAAAACGTGAAGCTTCCATTCACTTGGAAACAAATACTCCCATTGTGAGAAGGCTCATGGGAGAATGTAAGAAGAGAAATGAAGAGAATTTTCTGAAAACCTTAGACCATAAGACATAGGAGCAGAATTAGGCCATTCAACCCATTGAGTCCGCTCATGGCACGTCCCGGATCCCATTCAACTCCATACACCTGCCCTCTCACCATATCCCTCGATGCCCTGACCAATCAGGAATCTATCAACTTCCACTTTAAATATACCCACGGACTTGGCCTCTATCGCAGTCTGTGGCCGAGCATTCCACAGGTTCACCACTCTTTGGCTAAAAAAATTCCTCCTTACTTCTGTTCTAAAAGGTCGCCCCTCAATTTTGAAGCTGTGCTCTCTAGCTCTGGATATTCCCACCAGAGGAAACAACCTCTCCATGTCCACCTTATCTAGTCCTTTCAACATTTAGTAGATTTCAATGAGATCCCCACACATTCTTCTAAATTCCAGTGAGTACAGGCCCAAAACTGCCAAACCCATCTTTCCTGAGATACAGAGCCCAAAACTGTTGACAGTACTCCAAGTGCAGCCCGACTAGTTTCTTATAAAGCTTCAGCATCATCTCCTTGCATTTGCCTTCTTTACCACATACTCAACCTGTGATTTAATCTTCTGGGAGTCTTGCATGAGTCACTAAGACCCTCTGCATCTCTGATGTTTGAATTTTCTCTCCATTTAGCTAATAGTCTGCTCTATTGTTCCTTTTTACCAGAAACTGCATTATCATACATTTTCCAACACTGTGTTTCATCTGCCACTTTTTTGTCCATTTTTCCAATTTGTCTAAGTCTTGTTGCAATCGCATTGCTTCCTCAGCACAACTTACTCCTTTACCTATCTTTGTATCATCCATAAATTTTGCCACAAAACCATCAATTCCATTATCTAAATCATTGACAGACAATGTGAAAAATACTCAACCCTGAGGAACACCACTAGTCACTGGCAGGCAACCACAAAGGGCCCCCTTTATTCCCACTCGTTGCCTCCTATCTGTCAGCCTTTCCTCTATGCATAACAGTATCTTTCCTGTAATATCCATCCACCCAGTGTTCAGAGCTGCTTTTGAGAAGGTGCAAGTTCCTCCTAAGCAGAATGATGAAGAATTATGTTGTATACCCAGTCTAAACTTGGAGGAGTAGCTAGAGTGATCGAGGACACCTCTTTCTGAGAGAGTACTCTCTGATTAGCAGTAGTGGAGGTTAACAGCATCTGCTTAAACTGAAAGAAGCTGAGTTCAGTCAGGGGCAGGGGGAACTGAGTCACCGGAAGGTACAAGTGACAGACGGGGGATGGGGTTCCCAGTATACAGGAATGGTCACAAAGAGAGGCTGAGGCTGAAAAAGTTGAAGCTGAGATAAGGCGGTTTCAGAGTCAGGAAACTCCCAGAGAGGTTGGCGTATGATGCACCTGGGAATAAACTCTTTCTCAGGCTTCCAGCTGTCGATTATAACCGATGTTTATAACCGATAACAAACTCTGCAATCTTCTTCAGGGATAATGTCTGGGCATGTCTAGACCAATGGTACTTATACCTTCATAGTCCGTCCCTCCTGAATGATTAGTCCTCATTCAATCAGGTTTTCGCTCTCCCACCTTGTTTACAATCGAATTCCAATTCTTACTTAGAGCGAGACCTTCGCCTTTGTTAAAATTCTTTTCCTCTAGTTTTATTCCAATGGCTTCCTTTACCAGGTGGTCCCAAAAGCTGCAGCACAGTAGTCTTGTGCCGTCAAAGTCAATACCATGGTTATTGTAAATGCAGTGTTCTGTTACCGCCAAACCAAATGGATACACCTCCTGTGCTCCGTGATGCAGGATTCCACCTTGCCAATATACACTGCTCCATATTCATAGGGAATCCTGTAAACGTCAGCCAGACTGAGTGCCCAGTTATCTTTGACCCCAATAAACAGTGACTTCCTAATCCAGTATTTCTTCAGGATCATGACGATCCTTCCGGAAACCATAGAAACATAAGAAAGACAGGCAGTAGCGACGGGTTCCTCCTTGTTGTTAGGTTTCCTGGTTTTTCTATCAGCCCTTTTAAAGGCCCAATTGATTTCCTTCACCTTGTATCCATTCTGTAGGAACGTCGTGTGTAATCATCTTATTTCCTTGAGGAGACTTGACTGGTCTGACATAGTTTTCACATGGTTAATCAAAGCAGAAAGAACTGCTCTACACTGGGAGGTGTGTTGGTGGCTGTTATTGTGATGGTGCAAGTCCATGTGAGTGGGCTTCCAATAGATACCATGGTCAATGCTACCATCCGATATGTTACTTCCACTTACAAATGGATTGGAGGTCGTGAAATCACGGAATTTATTTGAATGCTGAGTTATTAATAATGGTTTGATAAGTTCCAAAGGCTTATAAAGTCATAAGCACATGACTATTTTTGGTGGGGGAGAATGTAATGCCCTGGTTAAGATTTCTACTGCTATGCTGTGAGGTATTTTTATTTGAGCAGTTTTCTGTAAACACAGTGTGTCCTGTTAGTAAGCTTCAGATTTGTGTTTTGACTTCGGCTAAAAATAAGGAACCATTTTGTCCAACTCAGGAATGTTGTGTCTGCCAATTGGGTTTGTCTTAGGAATATGGGATATTTGCCCAGTGGGATAAAGAAAAATACTATACTGCGAAATGTCTGTGTGAGGAGTGGCGCACCACAAAGTCTCTCGTTCTGCGCCTTGTAAGGCACGAAAATGCCCAACGCTGCCCTCTCAGGCCTGAGTCGACGTCATCATCACCATAAGACCACAAGACAGAGAAGCAGAATTAGGCCACTCTTGACATTCCATCATGCATTCTCACCATATCCTTTGATGCTTTGACCAATCAAATTTCTGAAGGACAGTAGTCTGGTTTGGGGACCATTCGGCAGGGGCCACGGAGAAGGGAAGATACTCGCAGAATGCCACTCGAAAGCCGTTGTAAGATGTGCTTTGTGCAGACGAATAGTTCCAAGGGTTCGGAAGTGTTAATATTCCTGAGTTAGCCGTTCGCTTGAGATGGTCATCGAGGCAAGTTGACTCGATGTATTTCAGGCAGAGCATGGGCTCTGTGCATGAGGAAAGCAATACACCCAATTACTCCAGAAATGAGCTGCAACGTTCACGTGCACATTTAGACTAGTTTAATTGTAATGGGTCCTTGTATTTTTCCTTTCTTTTTCTGTTTGTTAAAGTTGAAAAATAAGTAAATATACTTACTTCCTTTGTAATTTTATGTTGGTGTACGATCTTGTCATTTCCTGGCAAATGATAACTTTGCATGGAACAGTACACAGCATTCACTACAATTCACGTCCCTGCCCGGGACATTTCAACTATGCTGTTTGATTGAACCTAAATCATACTGATCCTAAAGGTGTGCTGCTTATGGAAGGTAGCCTTTTCCCTGCTGAGTCACATGGCTGTTAGCAGAGTTAGCTAATGAGCCAAGTCTGTGACAAGCCCTGGTGAGAGGGTTGCAAAAACAAAAATCCAGTGAGCAGCGGTTGTGTGGGCGAAAATATAACGTTACAGGTCAGAGGAGAATGGCCAGACTGGTTCAAACTGACAGGAAGTTGACAGTAACTCAAATAATTATGCATTCTAACAGTGATGTGTGGAAGAACATCTCAGAACACACAACACATCAAACCTTGAAACAGTTGCGCTACAGCGTCAAAAGACCACATCGGGTTCCACCGGGTATCTTATAAGAGTGTATATGTTGTAAGTGAAGAAATTTGGTTGCATCGCAGCCAGAAATGGGCGATGGAGCAGAAGATGGCGGAGGTGAGTTGAGAGGTGGATTAAGATATTATGATAATCACAGAAACGTGACTGAGGCATAGGTAAAATAGGCAGCTCTATTCTCTTGAATATCGCATTTTCAGGGTGGAGGGGATGCCAGTGTACAAATGTTTGCAGGATGGTTTGAGTACTTATTAAAGAACTGTGTGATAGAAAAATGCGCGAGGCTCAGCAATCAAGCAAGCTTTCCACATCAACCACAGCAGACGATGAAACTCGACCTTCAACATCGAGGCGGGCAGAGATAGAAGAAGATGAGCTGCCTGCTCTAATGGAAAGACAACGAGATGACACACCAGTGTCCCACCACCCCAACCCCCAGGCCACGGACAGATACCAATTCGCGGAAAATGCAACGGTAGCCGGGACGCACACAGCACATCTTTAAGAAAAAAGCCGAAATAAACATGCTAATTAATTAGGTGCCGCCGACACGTAATTGTCGGCCCAGATCAGAGACGACGCAATCGGAAATCGGCACTGATCTGAGCCTACAATTACGTGTCGGGCAGCACCTAATTAATTAGCTTGTTTATTTCTGCTTTTTTCTTAAAGGTGTGCTGTGTACCTCCCAGCTACCACTGGACCCCTGCATGCTTTGCGGCAATGTACTGGGTCGGCGGCCCGGAGGATGGGGGCCACTGCACCACCCAACCTCCAACTCAGCCTAACACACCATCATCCGTGTGCTCAGCAAGCTATCTTCCCGATTCCCGTAAGTGATACTACACTGTACATACATTATTTCTACTTTATATCGGCTGCGAATTTTTATGTGTTATTTGGTATGATTTGGCAGCTTCATAGCTTAAAGGTTACTGGAGAGAGTGTTCTTGCCAGCAGCGCTTGCGTGAGATTTTCTGCCGACGGCGCTTGCGTGAGATTTTCACTACGGAGAACAGTTCAGTAATGATTGTGGAAAAGTATTTATCATATCATTCCTGCTTATACTGTATGTTACTGTTATTTTAGGTTTTATGTGTTATTTGGCATGATTTGGTAGGTTATTTTTGGGGCTGCGAACGCTCACAAAATTTTCCCATATAAATAAATGGTAATTGCTTCTTCGCTTTACGACATTTCGGCTTACGAACCGTTTCATAGGAATGCTTTACCTTCGGATGGCGGGGGAAACCTGTAAAGGCTAGTCAGAATTGCCAGACTGACAAATCCCAGTCAGAACAAATATAAAAGCAAAGTTGTAGTAAACATAGAAACATAGAAAATAGGTGCAGGAGTAGGCCATTCGGCCCTTCGAGCCTGCACCGCCATTCAGTACGATCATGGCTGATCATCCAACTCAGAACCCTGTACCAGCCTTCCCTCCATACCCCCTGATCCCTTTAGCCACAAGGGCCATATCTAACTCCCTCTTAAATATAGCCAATGAACTGGCCTCAACTGTTTCCTGTGGCAGAGAATTCCACAGATTCACCACTCTCTGGGTGAAGAAGTTTTTCCTAATCTCGGTCCTAAAAGGCTTCCCCTTTATCCTCAAACTGTGACCCCTCGTTCTGGACTTTCCCAACATCGGGAACAATCTTCCTGCATTTAGCCTGTCCCATCCCTTTAGGATTTTATACGTTTCAATCAGATCCCCCCTAAATCTTCTAAATTCCAACGAGTATAAGCCTAGTTCATCCAGTCTTTCTTCATATGAAAGTCCTGCCATCCCAGGAATCAATCTGGTGAACCTTCTTTGTACTCCCTCTATGGCAAGGATGTCTTTCCTCAGATTAGGGGACCAAAACTGCACACAATACTCCAGGTGTGGTCTCACCAAGGCCTTGTACATCTGCAGTAGTATCTCCCTGCTCCTGTACTCGAATCCTCTCGCTATAAATGCCAGCATACCATTCGCCTTTTTCACCGCCTGCTGTACCTGCATGCCCACTTTCAATGACTGGTGTATAATGACACCCAGGTCTCGTTGCACCTGCCCTTTTCCTAATCGGCCACCATTCAGATAATAATCTGTTTTCCTGCTTTTGCCACCAAAGTGGATAACTTCACATTTATCCACATTAAATTGCATCTGCCATGAATTTGCCCACTCACCTAACCTATCCAAGTCACCCTGCAACCTCTTAGCATCCTCCTCACAGCTAACACTGCCACCCAGCTTCGTGTCATCCGCAAACTTGGAGATGCTGCATTTAATTCCCTCATCCAAGTCATTAATATATATTGTAAACAACTGGGGTCCCAGCACTGAGCCTTGCGGTACCCCACTAGTCACTGCCTGCCATTCTGAAAAGGTCCCGTTTATTCCCACTCTTTGCTTCCTGTCTGCCAACCAATTCTCTATCCACATCAATACCTTACCCCCAATATCGTGTGCTTTAAGTTTGCCCACTAATCTCCTGTGTGGGACCTTGTCAAAAGCCTTTTGAAAATCCAAATATACCACATCCACTGGTTCTCCCCTATCCACTCTACTAGTTACATCCTCAAAAAATTCTATAAGATTCGTCAGACATGATTTTCCTTTCACAGATCCATGCTGACTTTGTCTGATGATTTCACCGCTTTCCAAATGTGCTGTTACCACATCTTTGATAACTGACTCTAGCAGTTTCCCCACCACCGATGTTAGGCTAACCAGTCTATAATTCCCTGGTTCCTCTCTTCCTCCTTGTTTAAAAAGTGGGGTTACATTAGCCACCCTCCAATCCTCAGGAACTAGTCCAGAATCTAAAGAGTTTTGAAAAATTATCACTAATGCATCCACTATTTCTTGGGCTACTTCCTCAAACACTCTGGGATGCAGACCATCTGGCCCTGGGGATTTATCTGCCTTTAATCCCTTCAATTCACCTAATACCACTTCCCTATTAACATGTATTTCCCTCAGTTCCTCCATCTCACTGGACCGACTGTCCCCTACTATTTCCAGAAGATTATTTACGTCCTCCTTAGTGAAGACAGAACCAAAGTAATTACTCAATTGGTCTGCCATGTCCTTCTCCCCATAATCAATTCACCTGTTTCTGTCTGTAGGGGACCTACATTTGTCTTAACCAATCTTTTTCTTTTCACATATCTATAAAAGCTTTTACAGTCAGTTTTTATGTTCCCTGCCAGTTTTCTCTCATAATCTTTTTTCCCTTTGTCCTCCTCTGCTGAACTCTGAATTTCTCCCAGTCCTCAGGTGAGCCACTTTTTCTGGCTAATTTGTATGCTTCTTCTTTGGAATTGATACTATCCCTAATTTCCCTTGTCAGCCACGGGTGCACTACCTTCCTTGATTTATTCTTTTGCCAAACTGGGATGAACAATTGTTGTCGTAGGTGACTTTAACTTTCCCAGTATTATCTAGGATTTGCTTTATTGAGAAGAGCCTATATTTGGGTGAAGTATGCTGAATGCATCCAGTAAGCGTTTTTAAACCAGTATGTACGAAGTTCTAGTAGAGAGGGAGATGTGCTCTATCACAAGTAAGCAAGTGGTGGAAGTGTCTGTGGAGGAACCTTTGGAAACAATAACCAAAATTGTGTAAGGCAGTTACTTAAGTGGATAAAGATTAAATCACATAGAGTTTAACCTTGATTGCCTTGCTCATCAAAGGTGAACTAGCTAACTGGATGCAAAATTGGCCTGGTGAAAGAAGTGGTTGTTTTTTCAAACTGGCGGCCTATGACCAGTGGTGAACCACAGGGATTAGTGCAGGGACCACTATTATATATAAACAGTAGCTGCAGCTGACAAGGATTTAGCAACTCTGAATGGTAGGTGGGCTCAGAAGGTTAGGGAATGTCATGGGGGTAGTTTTAGTGCTTGCTTCTTTCGGGCTGGTCTGCGTTAGATTTAGCCTTGGGGTTATGGGGTGGAGGGTGGAGGGTTGTGGGAGGGGCTTCACGTTTTAGTTTCTTTCTTCTTGGGCTATATACATTATTGAAGTATTGGTTGCGTTCTTCTTCCCGGTATCTCTTGTATGTTCTGTTCCCTTTCTGGGTTCGTGGGTCGAGCCTATCGTCAATCCTCCTTGTTGCAGGTTGACTTTAGGGTCTCTATTTTTATAGACTCCTCAGTTACTTTTATACAACATGATATTATTTCTGATCCGAATGGTAGATTTCTATTGGTTAGTGGTTTACTATTTAATAAAAAAGTAGTTTTGGTTAATGTTTATGCTCTAATATGGACTGTCCGGAATTGTATAAATCATTATTTAATCAGTTTCCGAATTTGAATGAGTTTTCATTGATCTGGGGCGGAGATCTTAATACCTGTTTGTCTCCAGCTTTGGACCGTTCGGCTCCTCTACGGACCTTACCTAATAAATCTGCAACTTTGATTAATTCATTCCTTTCTGATTCTGGGTCGACGGACATTTGGCGTTTTTTGCATCCTCAGGAAAAAGATTTTTCTTTTTTTTCACATGTTCATTATTCCTATTCAAGAATTGATTATTTCTTTATTGATTCTCGTCTTATTTCCTCAGTGATTAAATGTGATTATGACTCTATAACCATTTCGGATCATGTTCCACTTAAGCTTTCTATTAAAATTCTGGCCAATATACAAAATAATAGACAATGGAATTTTAATTGCTGTTGCTTCAGGACTTGGACTTTGCTAACTTTATGAATGAACAGATTGATCTTTTTTTTACAATTAACTATACAGAGGATATTTCTGTCAATATTCTTTGGGACACTTTTAAAGCTTATATTCGTGGTCAGATTATCTCGTATTCTGCTGCTTTGAGGAAGAAGCTGAAGCAGGAGGAGTTGGTAATTGTGGACAAGATTAAGGAAATTTATAAGAAATATGTTATAGCTCCTTCTGAGGAGTTATATAAACAAAGAACGGAACTTCAAATGGAACACAGTTTATTACTCTTGTCCTCGATTGTAAACCAATTAAAGAAAACAAGAAGTGAATTTTATGTACACAGTGACAAAATTGGCAAACTGTTGGCTAACCAACTGAAGTCTAATTATGCTAAATCTCAAATTAATCAGATTTATAACCAAAATGATCGACTGATACTTGATCATGTGGGGATTAATCAAACCTTCTGTGATTTTTACTCTTCCTTATATCAATCAGAGTCTCCTCGAGATTCTAAATATATGAATGATTTTTTAGATAATTTAGACTTCCCTGAGATTTCACAGGATATGTCTTCTATGTTAGATACTCATATTACCATGCATGAGATTAAGAATGTTATTTTCTCTATGAATTTGGGGAAAGCTCCTGGCCCTGATGGATTTACCATAGAATTTTATAAATGTTTTGCTCCTTCATTAATCCCTTGGCTCTGTAGGGTTTTTGAGGCTTCATTAAAACTTGGTAAACTTCCTGAATCTTTCAATAGAGTGTCAATTTCTCTAATATTAAAGAAGGATAAAGATCCTGCTCAATGTGCATCTTATAGACCAATATCTTTATTAAATGTTGATTCTAAAGTTTTTTCTAAGTTATTAGCAAATAGATTAGAAAAAGTACTTCCTTCTATTATTTCGGAAGACCAAACGGGTTTTATTAAAGGTCGTTACTCTTTTTATAATATTCGCACACTGTTAAATATCGTTTATACTCCCTCACAAAATGTTCCTGAGTGTGTTATCTCTTTAGATGCTGAGAAAGCTTTTGATAGAGTAGAATGGCCTTATTTATTTAAGGTGCTTGAAATGTTTAATTTTAGCTCGTAATTTATATCCTGGATTAAACTGTTATATCATTCTCCTGTGGCTTCGGTCTGTACTAACTCTTTAAGTTCACCTTTTTTCCCTCTTTTTCGAGGTACTCGACAAGGTTGTCCTCTTAGTCCCTTATTATTTGATATTGCATTAGAACCTCTTGCATTCGCCATTCGAGAATCTCCAAATATTACTGGGATAACTCGGGGCTTAAAGTCCCATAAAATATCACTCTATGCTGATGATTTACTTTTATATATTTCTAATCCTCAAAAATCCATCCCAGCTGTTTTAGAGCTATTAGCACAATTTGGTCTTTTTTCAGGTTATAAATTAAATCTTAGTAAGAGTGAACTCTTTCCGATTAATAAACAACTTCCCTTATATTATAAATTTCCATTTAAATTGATTAATAATTATTTTTCATATCTTGGGATTAAAATTACTTGTAAATACAAAGATTTATTTAAGACTAACTTTTTACCATTAATAGACCATATTATTCAACTTTCATCTAAATGGTTTCCTTTATAGTTAACTTTGATTGGTCGTATTAATGCAGTTAAGATGTTTTTTTTGCCAAAATTTTTATATATATTTCAGGCATTACCAATCTTTGTTCCAAAATCTTTTTTTGACAAAGTTGACTCTAAAATTTCTTCATTTATTTGGCAGAATAAAAACCCGAGACTGGGTAAGATACATTTACAGAAAGCTAAGAGAGATGGAGGCTTAGCATTACCTAACTTTAGATTTTATTATTGGGCAATTAATATTCGACATTTGAAATTCTGCTTACTTGACCAGGTTATACTATCCATTCCTAAATGGGTAGCATTGGAATTACAATCTGTTCAGGGTTTTACACTTGGCTCTATTTTAGGTTCCTCTCTTCCTTTTGATTTGAAACGCCTTAAACAGGTGTCTAACCCAATAGTTAAATATACCTTACGTATTTGGTTTCAATTCAGAAAATTTTTTGATCTTAATCAATTTGGGTTAGCGATTCCTATTTTAGGTAACACATTTTTTCCTCCCTCTTTTACGGATCGTGCTTTTCAAATTTGGAAGACTAAGGGTATTTCACGGTTTTTGGATTTATTTTTAGATGGTTCCCTTATGTCTTTTGAACAATTATCTAATAAATATAACTTATCAAGAATACATTTTTTTAGATATCTACAAGTTAGAAATTTCCTAAGTACTATACTTTCTTCCTTTCCAATGCTTCCTCCTACATATATTTTAGATACTATAATTAATCTTCATCCATGTCAGAAAGGTGCATCGGCTATGATTTATAATATTATTATGAAACTTAGGAAAGCTCCATTTGATAAGATTAGGGTAGATTGGGAACAGGAATTGGGGTTTACCATTTCCGTGGATGACTGGGAGCAGATTTTACAATTAGTCAATACTTCTCTATCTGTGCTAAACATTCCCTAATTCAATTTAAAGTTGTTCATAGAGCACATATGTCCAAAGATAAGTTAGCGCGCTTTTATTCTCATATTAATCCTTTTTGTGATAGATGTCCGGGGCAGATAGCCTCTTTAACTCATATGTTTTGGTCTTGCCCTACTTTGGAAACTTTTTGGAGAGATATTTTTAATATTATTTCCAAGGTATTGAATATAGATATCTCTCCTCACCCTATTACTGCTATCTTTGGACTACCTAAAATTTCCAGTAATCTTTCCCCTTCAGCCCGTAGAATGATTGCATTTCTTACTTTAATGGCGAAAAGATGTATCTTACAACATTGGAAAGAGCTTAATGCTCCAACTACCTTTTTTTGGTTTTCTCAGACGATATTATGCTTGAATTTGGAGAAAATTAGAAGCAATCTTTATGACTCCTCATTTAAATTTGAACAGACTTGGAGATCTTTTATTCAATATTTTCATTTAATGTAATATATATCCTTCTTGGTTTTTTTATTGTTTTTAATGGAGGTCGGGATTGAGGACGTGATTTTAAGTTTAACTCTGTTTGGTTTCAAGTTAGCCCATTGCTTTGCTTTGCTTTTAGTTAGTTGCACGGTGGGTTTTTTTTTGGGGGTTTTTTTTCCTTTTCTCTATTGATATATATACAAAAATTAGTATACTATTATCTTACCTTGGTATGTTATGTTTAAATTACATTGTTTGTAGTATTTTTTTTGTATTAATATCTTTTGTAATTTTATTATATTCTAACAGTGTATTAGTGTCTATATGGCTTACCTTTTTGTATACTTATTCAATAAAAAGATTTAAAAAGAAAAGAAAGAAAAGGCACCCAATGGACCAAGGGAAAACAGGAAAACCCAGAATAATGAATCAACAGACCGCACCGTGAACCAGAATGCGGACTTCACGGACCGGACCATGACAGAAGGTTGCTGAAGCTGCAGACAACGAGGATACAGATGGCAGAGATGAACTGGAAAGCTGGGCAGAGTGGTGGAAAAGAGAATTTAATCCAGACAAGTGTGAGGTAATGCACTTTGTGTTGCTGAATACCAGCCAGATGTATACAATAAATTGTGGAAAACTTAGAAGCAACAATGCAGTGCCATTTCACAGCTTCTTAAAAATGGTCACAAAGGTGGCCTCTCTCCTCAGAATACTCTGGACTCGATCTGAGACATCCCGTACCTGGGCACCAGGGAGGCAACACACCATCTGGGTATCCTTGTCCGACTCGCAGAATCTCTTGTCCGTCCCCCTTATGATAGAATCCCCTATAACTAACACATTGAACGAAGCACTTAGCTTACTTAAGTTCATTGGAAGGGGTATTAAGTACATGAGTTGGGACACCATGTTACAATTGTCCAAGACACTTATGCAATTTTGGTCAGCACGCAATGGAAAGGATCTAGAAAGAAAGCAGAAAAGATTGAGCAGGATCTTGCTTGGAATAGAGAGATGGAATAGTGACTGTTCTTATAGAGCATAAAGGCTGAGGAGTGATTTCATGAGGTTATAAAATTGTGAGGGATGTAGATATAGAAAGTCAGGCATATTTTTTCTCCAGTGGTAGCAGAGTCTAAAATAGAGAATATAAATTTAAGTTTAAGTTTAAGGTGGAGATCTGTAGGATATTTTAGGGTGGAGTTAGAGGGTGCAGAGTGAAAGGGCTTTGGCTCAACGGGCTTCGGCGGAGACGGGAAGGAGAGGCTTCCTGCGACCATTGAGTCTCATAGTAACGGAGTAAGTTACAGTTTTTTGGTATTTAGTACAAACAGTAGCATTAGAGGTATGCATCTAGGATTAGTGTTGTGCTTGGAGTGCCAGATGTGGGGACCCTGGGAGATTCCCAGCCTCCCCAAGGATTACATCTGCACCAGGTGCACTGAGATGAGGCTCCTGAAGCACCGTGTTAAGGAGCTTGAGATGGAAATTGATGAACTTCGGCTAATTAGGGAAAGTGAGGAGGTGATAGATACTACCTATAGAGAGGTAGTGGATAGCACCCCTGTGACAGTCCCCCTCAGAAATCGATATATTGTTTTGGATACTGTTGAAGAGGCAGACCTGACAGAGGAGGACCACAGTGAACGAGACTCTGGCATTCTGCCCAGTGCCGAAATCAAGAGAGCCAGAAGAAATGCAGTAGTTATAGGGGATTCCATCGTAAGGGGGACGGACAAGAGATTCTGCAAGCCGGACAAGGATACCAGGATGGTGTGTTGCCTCCATGGTGCCCAGGTATGGGACGTCTCAGATCGAGGCCAGAGTATTCTGAGGAGAGAGGGCGAGCAGCCGGAAGTCTTGGTACATGTTGGTACCAATGACATAGACAGAAAAAGAGAGGAGGTCCTGAAGAAAGGTTACTGGGAGCTAGGAAGAAAATTGAAAAGCCAGACCTCCAGAGTAATGATATCAGGACTGCTGCCTGAGCTGCACGCTAATGATGGTACGAATAGCAGAATTAAGCAGATGAATGTGTGGCTAACTAACTGGTGCAGGGGGCAGGGCTTCAAACTCTAGAATCATTGGGATCTATTTTGGGGAAGGTATGACTTATACAAAAAAGATGGATTACACCTGAACTCAAAAGGTACTAATATCCTGGCGGGATTGTTTAATATAGCTGTTAGGGAGGGTTTAAAGTAAGTTGGCAAGGGGAAGGAAACCAAGGTCTTAGGGTCGAGGAAGAGGAAAATAGAAATAAGTCAAAAATACTGTGCAGCAAAAATGGCAAGAAGGACAGGCCGGAGAATATACAGGATAATTTGCTGCAAAATAGAAATATAGCAAAATCAGCAACAGATACTGATCTAAATGTACTGTACTTAAATGCACGCAGCATTAGAAATAAAGTGGATGATCTTGCTGCACAGCTGCAGGTTAAAAGATACGACATTGTGGCCATCACCGAGTCATGGCTAAGTGATGGATGTGATTGGGAGCTGAATATCCAAGGATACAGTGTATAGGAAAGAGAGGAAGGTAGGTAAAGGGGGTGGCGTGGCCCTGATGGTAAGTAACGATATCAAATCAATAGGAAAGAAGGGACATAGGATCAGAAGAGGTAGAATCCTTATGGGTAGAATTAAGAAATGGCAAGGGTAAAAAGACACTAATAGCAGTTATATGCAGGCCTCCAAACAGCAGCCAGGATGTGGACTACAAGTTGCAGCTGGAAATAGAAAAAGCATATCAGAAGGACAATGTCAAGATAATTATGGGGGATTTTAATATGAAAGTGGATTGGGAAAGTCAGGAAGGTAATGGATCTCAGGAGAGGGAGTTTGTAGAATGCCTACAGGATGGCTTTTTGGAGCAGCTTGTCCAGAAGCCCACCAGGGGACCGGCTGTTTTGGATTGGGTGCTGTGTAACGAAGCTGAGGCGATTAGGGAGCTGGAGGTAAAGGAACCCCTTGGAAGTAGTGATCATAATATGATTGAGTTCAGTTTCAAATTTGAAAAGGAGAAGCTGGTATCAGGTGTATCGATATTTCAGTGGAACAGGGGAAATTACAGTAGTATGAGAGAGGATCTGGCCCAAGTTGATTGGAAAAGTAAGCTAAATGGAGGGACGGCAGAGCAGAATTGGATGAAATTCCTACGAGAAATAAGGAAAATGCAGGAAAAATATATTCCAAGAAAAAAGAAAATCATGAATGGAAAAATGGCACAATTGTGGCTAAAAAGAGAGGCTAAGGCAAAAATAAAACCAAAAGAAACGGCGTAAAAGGAAGCAAAAATTAGTGGGAAAAATGAGGACTGGAAGACTTTTAAAAACTTACAGAAGGAAACTAAGAAAGTCATTAGGAAAGAAAAGATGAATTATGAAAGGAAGTTGGCGATTAACATAAAAAAGGATACTAAGAGTTTTTTTAAGTATATGAAGAGTAAAAGAGTGACAAGGGTAGATACGGGACCAATTGAAAATGATGCTGGAGAAATTATAATGGATAACAAAGAGATGGCGGAGGAACTGAATGAGTATTTTGCATCAGTCTTCACAGTGGAAGACATGAGCAATATACCTGATAGCCAGAGGTATCAGGGAATAGAATTAGGTACAGTCAAAATTACTAGAGAGAAAGTGCTTGGGAAGCCAAGTGGACTAAGAATAGATAAGTGTCCCGGTCCGGATAAGGTGCACCCAAGGGTTTTGAAGGAGGTGGCTTTGGAGATTGTGGAAGCATTGGAAATGATCTTCCAGGAATCAATAGATCATGGTTCCGGAGGACTGGAAGGTCGCAAATGTAGTTCCGCTATTTAAGAAAGGAAGGAGGCAGCAAAAAGAAAATTACAGACCTATTAGTCTGACATCAGTAGTTGGAAAGATAGTGGAGTCAATCCTCAAGGACGAGGTTATGAAATACCTCCAGGTGCATGACAAGATAGGCCGAAGCCAGCATGGTTTCATGAAGGGAAGATCCTGCCTCACCAACCTACTGGAATATTTTGAGGTAACCTCGAATAAGATTGACAAGGGAGAGGCTGTGGATGTTGTGTATTTGGATTTTCAAAAGGCCTTCGATAAGGTGCCGCATATGAGGCTGCTTAATAAGATGAGAGCCCATGGAATTATAGGAAAGAGATTGAAATGGGTGGAGCATTGGCTGATAGGCAGAAAGCAAAGGGTGGGAATAAAGGGATCCTATTCTGATTGGTTGCTGGTTACTAGTGGTGTTCCGCAGGGGTCGGTGTTGGGGCCGCTTCTTTTTACGATGTATATCGATGATTTGGATTATGGATTAAATGGTTTTGTGGCTAAGTTTGCAGATGACACCAAGATAGGTGGAGGAGCAGGAAATGTTGAAGAAACGGAAAGGTTGCAGAGAGACTTAGTTAGTTTAGGAGAGTGGGCAAAGAAATGGCAGATGAGATACAACGTTGACAAATGTACGGTTGTACATTTTGGAAGAAGAAATAATCGGGCAGATTATTATTTAGATGGGGAGAAAATTCAAAAATCGGAAGTTGAAAGGGACTTGGGGGTCCTCATGCAGGATACCCTAAAGGTTAACCACCAAGTTGGATCGGTGGTAAGGAAAGCGAATGCTATGTTGGCATTCATTTCAAGAGGAATAGTGTATAAGAGTAAGGAGGTGTTGATGAGGCTCTATGGGGCATTAGTGAGACCTCATTTGGAATACTGTGTGCAGTTTTGGGTCCCCTATCTTAGAAAGGATGTACTGCTGTTGGAGAGAGTTCAGAGAAGATTTACGAGGATGATTCCTGGAATGCAGGGGCTAACATATGAGGAGCGTTTGTCAACTCTTGGGTTGTATTCATTAGAGTATAGAAGAATGAGAGGGGATCTCATAGAAACATTTCGAATGTTGAAAGGGTTGGACAGAATAGATGTGGAAAGGTTGTTTCCCTTGGTGGGTGATCCAGGTCAAGAGGCCATAGTCTTAAAATTAGAGGGTACCCAGTTAAAACAGAGATTAGGAGAAATTTTTTTAGCCAGAGAGTCGTGGATTTGTGGAATTCATTGCCACATACAGCTGTGGAGGCCCGATCATTGAGGGTGTTTAAGGAGGAGATTGACAGGTATCTAATTAGTCAAGGTATCAAGGGATATGGGGAAAAAGCCGGAAATTAGAACTAGATGGGTGAATAGTTTAGCTCATGGGGGAGCTGTGGAGCAGACTTGATGGGCCGAATGGCCTGCTTCCGCTCCTTTGTCTTGTGAATCTTGTGATTCTACACACAGAGGGTGCTGGTATATGGAATAAGCTGTGAGGTGGTAGTAGAGGCTGCTTGCTTAAAAATAATTGGATTTAAAAAGTATTTGCACATATACTTAGTGGCCATTTTATTAGGTACACCTAATACAAATATCTTAATACAGCATTTAATCAGCCATCATGTGGCAATAACTCAATGCATAAAAGCATGCAAACATGGTCAAGAGGTTCATTTGTTCAGACCAAAGACCAGAATGGGGAAGAAATGTGATTTAAGTGACCCTAACTGTGGAAAGATTGTTGGTGCCAGGTAGGGCGGTTTGAGTATCTCAGATACTGCTAACCTCCCGGGATTTTCACAAACAACAATCTCTAAAGTTTACAAAAAACATCCAGTGAGTGGCAGTTCTGTGGACAAAAATGCCTTCTTAATGAGAGAGAATAGAAGAGATTGGGCAAAATGGTTCAAGCTGATAGAAAGACGACATTACGATCGAGTTCAAAGCTACTGACCACTCTGTGTTTTCTTTCCCTCCCCCTGAAAAAGCGTTCCATCGAGTCGAATGGAAATATTTATTCAATGTTTTAGAGAAATTTGGCTTTGGTGCTAATTTTAATAATTGGATTAAAATGATATACAAAGCCCCTATTGCTACTGTTGTCACTAACAATTGTAGGTCTCCTTTTTTTCAGCTTTCACAGGGGACGAGGCAAGGCTGCCCATTAAGTCCTTTGTTGTTTAATTTAATATTAGAACCCTTTGCTATTGCTCTTCGTGAGGCTAAAAATATCCATGGGATTTTTGTGAATGAGACCATGCATAAGATCTCTCTTTACGCTGATGATTTATTGGTTTATATATCTAACCCTGACGAATCTATTCCTGTCTTGCTAAAATTATTTAATGAATTTGTAGGTTTTTCAGGATATAAAATAAATTTTAGTAAAAGTGAATTGTTTCCTTTAAATGATTCTGTCTCTATAAATGATAATACTCCTTTTAAAGTCACAGACTCTTTTAGATATTTAGGTATTATAATTACTAAAAAATATAAGAATCTTTATGAAGCCAATTTTGTTCCTTTAGTAGACTCTGTGAAGTATTTATTTAGTAGATGGAGTCCACTTACATTTTCACTTGTTGGTCGTATTCATATAGTTAAAATGATGATTTTACCAACATTTTTATATTTATTTCAGAATATTCCTGTTTTTTTGACTAGGAAGTTTTTTGATAGCATTGATTCTATTATTTTATCTTTTATTCGGATAGACCAAGAATTAGTAAATGTCACTTACAAAAATTGAAAAAGGATGGAGGTCTTGCTTTGCCTAATCTAAGAATGTATTATTGGGCTGTTAATGTGCGATACGTCTTTTTGGTTATACTGGGTTGATAAGGGTGATCGGCCAATATGGGTAGACCTGGAACTGAAAGTTGTAAAACAGTTTTATTTAACCTCGTTATTGGGAGCTCCTTTACCCATGCAATTAGTTAAAGTTGTTAATTTAAACCTATATCCTGTGATTAAGTATTCTTTACAAATTTGGCTCCAGTTTCGCAATTTTTTTAATCTTAAAAAATTTAAACTTTGTAGTTTAATTTATCAAAATTACTTTTTTAAGCCTTCTTTGAGTGATCCAATTTTTTTACTTTGGAAAAATAAAGGTATTAATTCTTTTTTGGATTTATTTAAAGAAGATAGCTTGATGTCTTTTGAACAATTAATTGATAAATATTCTGTTTCATACTCACACTTTCTGCAATACCTTCAAGTTAGACATTTTTTACAAAAATATTTAAGTAATTTTCCTTACATATTGGAGGCCGACCTGGTACTATTATGAGTATGAATCCTTTGATTAAGGGTCCTATTGGAAGAATTTATAATTTATTATTACAATGGGATAAGCGTCCTTTACCTAAGATTAAACAGGTTTGGGAAGAGGAACTTAATTTGACTTTTATGACAGAGGATTGGATGTTGGTTAACTCTTCTTCAATTTGTGCTAGCCATTCATTGATTCAATTTAAAATTGTACATCGTTATCATTTGACGAAGGAGAGACTTTCTAAAATCTTTTCTAATGTTGATAGTCATTGTGATAGATGTAAAACTGAGATAGCTACACTGACAAATATATTTTGGTCTTGTTCTATGTTGGAACAGTTCTGGAAGTCGGTTTTCTCAACAATTTCTAAAGCACTTAAAATTAATCTACAACCTAATAAATTAATTGTGCTTTTTGGAATAATTCCTCAAAATATTCATGGTATTTCTGTGTCTGACCAACATGTTATTGCATTTGTTACATTGATAGCTAGGAGGGCCATGTTGCTGAAGTGGAAGGATACATCAGCTCCCACTTTGTCACAATGGTTCTCTCAAGTGATGCTATGTCTTAGTTTGGAGAAAATTAGAAGTCGAACCTTTGAACCTTTATTTGATTTTGAGAAAAGATGGGCCTCATTTGTTCGTTATTATCATTTGAGCTAATTGATATAATTTTTCCAAGATCTAATTGTGAATTTTTTAGTATATTTTCTTTTCTTGCTGGCGGTTTGATGGTTATTTTTAGAAGCTTTTTGTATGACGCATGACGACCAGGGTTGTACACCTAATGGGTTCTTTTTTTTTTCCTCACTTTTTTGCTTAGTAGGTTTTTTTTGTTATCACAAAATTTTTTTCCAATCTTTAAGATAATGTCTTTTTTGAGACATTGTAAGTGTTGTTACTTCAATGTACTCATGTTATTTTTTCTGTATAACAATAAAAAGATTTGAAAAGAAAGGCGACATTAACTCAAATAACCATGTGTTACAAAAGTGGTATGCTGAAGAGCATCTCTGAATGCACAACACTTCAGACCTTGAAGTAGATGGGCTACAGAAGCAGAAGACCATAAACATACATTCAGTGCCCACTTTATTGGGTACATAATAAACTGGCCACTGACTGTATACATGGATAGGAAAGAAAGAAAACTATATGAGCCTTGGCGCTTGGAGCTAGAGAAAATGGGCAGGTGGATAGGCCGAGGGGCCTGTTTCCATGCTGTGTGACTCAATGACTGTGGGAAGCACTGATGTACTTGGAGAACACCCACACAATCACGGGGAAACATGTAACTCCACACAGACATTACTGGAGGTCAGAACTGAATCTATAATTATTAGATCAGCAGTCCCCAAACACCAGGAAACGATATGAGTCAGCTGCACCTTTCCTCATTCCCTGTCATGCACTGTTGAACTTGAACATAGGGTTGCCAACTGTCCCATATTTGCTGGGACATCCCGTATATTGGGCTAAATTGATTTGTCCCATATGGGACTGCCCTTGTTCCGTATTTCCCCTGCTAAGGTAGAGCGTTCCCAAGAAACCTTTTGTGCCGAAATGGCGTAAAGTGAAGAAGCAATTACCATTAATTTATATGGGAAAATTTTTTGAGCATTCCCAGACCCAAAAAATAACCTACCAAATCATTCCAAGTAACACATAAAACCTAAAATAACACTAACATATAGTAAAAACAGGAATAATATGATAAATACACAGCCTATATAAAGTAAAAATAATTTATGTACAGTATAGTCTGGAAGTTCAAGCCAAAACCGATTTGTGGAAAAAAAAATCGGCACGTACACACATGCGTACGTCACGCATGCGCACACAGGTGCCCGCGCAAGGCTTCATGATCTTGGTAGTCTTTCTCGGGGTAAACACTGTCCCATATATGACTGCTACTTTTGTCCCTTATTTGAGAATGAGAAAGTTGGCAACCATATAACCATATAACAATTACAGCACGGAAACAGGCCATCTCGGCCCTTCTAGTCCGTGCCGAACGCTTACTCTCACCTAGTCCCATCTACCTGCACTCAGCCCATAACCCTCCATTCCTTTCCTGTCCATATACCTACCAATTTTTTGTTAAATGACAAAATCGAACCTGCCTCTACCACTTCTACTGGAACCCTAACTGTAAAAAACATGTTGAGGTGAGTTTAACCCTACTTGAACACCTCCCCCCGGTTGGCCGGTCTGCAAGAATATTGTTAACATTAAACCGGTCCGCGGTGCAAAAAAGGTTGGGGGCCCCTGTATTAGATGGTGCAAGATGTTTGCTAGGTAAATATATATCAAAATATGCTTATCACACTGAATTTTCCATTAAAGTAGATAAAGATTCTGAAAATGGTGTTACCATAATCAGTATGTTCAGTTAACGTTTTCTATTCTAAATTTAATTCACAAGATTACTTAATGGAGGTAAATTTAAAACTCACTTAACTCGTGTGAGCTGTTGTTCATATAACTGAGTTAGTTGAGCTTTCTCCAGTTCATGCTGTTCCAGCAGCTCTTGCTTCAGTCGAAATTTGGAATCCTCATGATGTTGCTGATGAATTTGCTCACATCTACAGCCATTTGTCACATTAAGAATCGGAAAAAGAAAGATTTTCATGAAGTTGTTTATTTTGCTCCAACTAAAATTAACTAAAGCTTTCAGTACAACACACATACAGGCCCTTTCACCCCTGGTGTCTGTGCTGAACACTATGTAATATGTCAGGTCATGACCTATATCTCTCCATTCCTTGTGTAGCTGTTATTTGAAAACAAAACACAACTGCAAAGAGACTAAGTCAGGAGAATCCACACTGTATGACACACTTCCAAATAATGAATTTCCAAATCAAAAAAGGTACGTTTGATCCTTTATTACAAAACTAGCATAGACAATCTTGTAGCAATAAGAAATTAACAAGACTAAATTAGCGATATAACAATCTAATTAACAGTTTAATAGTGATATTAACAATACTAAGCGGTATAATAGCATATTTAGCATTCACAGAAAATACCATTCCCCGTCGCTCACTCTCTCTTCACTAAACTAAACCACGACAGAACATGAATACGTAACCTTGCTTCTGCACTCCGCAACCCAAGTGAGAGATTACCATAATAAGAACATTGCAAAAACAATACAGACAGAAAATAGATACGTGGCTCCTACAGACAGACAAAACCCTGCACATTAACATGTCTATCTGAAAGCCTTAAATAGCACTATCATTCATATCTGCCGCCACCACCAAACCCCGGCACCCCATCCCAGGCACCTATAAAAAAAATTCGCTCGGAAATTTCTTTTAAACTTTTTTCATCTTTCTGCTTCAGTGAATTTGACGTTTCTACCCTGGGTAAAAAACACACAGCCTCTCACAGTTTCACAATCTTCTATCAGGTATCCCCACAGCTCCCAATGTTCCAGAGAAAACAAGCCACGTTTGTCCAACCTCACATTATTAGCTCATACCCCTCTATCGACATGGCATCCTAGAAACCTCTCCTGCACAAATAAACTCTTCTTGGGCTTCCAACTGGGTACATGTATAGATTATAACCAACATTTTGATGACAAACTCCGCCATCTTCATCAGGAATGATATCTGGGTGTGTCGCCCAGTGGTATTTATACCTCCGTACTCCATCCCTCCTGATTGGTTAGTCCTTATCCAATCAGGTTTCTGCTCTCCCACCTTGTTTATAATTGCATTCCAGTTTTTACTAAGAGTGAGATCCTTGTCTTTGTTAAAATTCTTTTCCTCTAGTTTTATTTCAATGGTTTCCTTTACCAGCTGGTCCCAAAAGCCATTGGAACAGCACAGTAGTTTTGTGCCATCGAAGCCAATCCTAACCGAAGCCCATGCAAAGATGCCGCAGCTTGTCATCAAAATATTGGTTATAATCGATATATATACCCAGTTGGAAGCCCAAGAAGAGTTTGTTCGTCATATAGGCTGGGAAAGCACTAGATCCTTTTTTTTCTCCTGTGCCTCCCAAACTCTCCACATCCTTCCAGTAATGGAGCAACCAGAATTAAATGCAATACTCCATGTGCTGTATAATGAAACTTTGATCTATCTGCAACATAACCTCCTTGCTCTTATAATTAATACCTTGACCCTTGCACTGAGCAGTGGACTAGGAACATAATATTCTCTGTACTTGACTGATGGGAGGGCAGGAATGGTGCTCTATGTTCCAGGATATCTATACTACTGGTGCGATAAAGATGAAGGTGGAGGGGGGAGGGGAATGTTGTCTTCTTAATGAAAAGAGACGGAGGGAATATACTGGCAGGCTATCCAAAATAAAAAGGAAACTGTCTCTCTGAGGGGATTGCAATGTAGGCCAGCTCACCCCCTCCCCCAAATAGTTAGCTGGAATTGGAGGAGATGATATGTAGAAGGACTACAGATAATTGAAAACATAATAAGGTAGTAATAGTGTAAGCTTTTAAGATTCCTAATATTGACTGGGTCAACCATTATGTAAAAGGCTTTGATGGAGAGGAATTTCTTAAATGTGTCCTGTCACAGGAAAGATATCGCCCCTTTCTCAATCTCTGTCTCGTTAAGCTGCAGTGTTCGTAAGGGATTTAAGAAGATGCTGGAGAGGTTGGCCACGCTAGATTCCTTTAACCTTGAAGTATTTGAGAATGAGAATGGAGAATGGAAAATCTCATACAAGTTATAAAATCATGAAGAATATGGATAAGGCCTGAGGAGCCCGGAACCCAAGGGTAGATACAAGATAAAAGGAGAAGATTTCAAAGAGACCTTGAGGTAACTTCTTTACATAGAAGGTAGTGAGCACTTGGAATGGGCTGCTAGAGGAAGATCACAGTGGGTATGAGCATTTGGATAGGTACATAAAATGGACTTGTTGGACAATGGGCCAAATGTGGGCAGGGAAGGGGCTGTGCTGTCAGCATGCACCAGCTGGGCCAAAGGCTTTTTCTATGGTGTATTACTCTATAACTTTAAGAAAGCTTCCTTTTTTAATATGTAGAAGGAATTGTAAGACACAACACAGCAATGGACCTGTTCCTGAATAATGAGGTGGCAAAGCATCCAATGACCATAATGCTCTGGGTTTTAAAAGTTAAGCAGAAAGATATAACCAGATCACATGTTAAGGTTCTTAATGGAGGCAAAACGAATTTTGGAACCATTAGGCACGATCTTGCAGTGGTTCATTGGGTTAAGATTGTCTGCTAAATGAAGGACTTTAAAATTGTAATGTCAAGAGTTCAGAACCTGATAGGGTAGAAGTTCAAGGCTGGCAGGTTTAACAGTGGAGGTAGCATATGATTTTATGATTTTTATAATGATTTGCTTGAAGAAGTGGAAGGGTAGGTTAGCAAGTTTGAAGATGACATGAAGGTTGATGGAGTTGTGGATAGTGTAGAACATTATTGTAGGCTACAATAAGACACTGAAGATTGGCAACAGCTTACTAGCAGTTCATAAAGCAAGAAATACAACTAAATACTTTATTAATAACTTTTTCTATGGTAGAACAATGAAGAGCTAAGTGAAGGTGAGGCTGACTTGAGGGTTGAGGCGTGCAGGTGTGATGCAAAGTGGGAGCAATATCTAGGCAGGTTCGAGAAGAAGCGGTTGAAATGAGATTGAGCCATATTCAAGGTGGAGTCAGAGTCAGAGATGGAATTGGAGTGAAGGGAGAAAAGTCGGAGTGGAGGAGTTTCAGCGCCCATCCATCTAAACCAAGAGTGAGGTTGGATTAATCCAAGTGCCAAGCCAATTTGAAAAGGTTGGGCACAGGCATATCGTTACCTAGGGCTTAGGGCGGGGTATGACCTGCAGCACTGAGGCTGAGGCTGTGTCCTGCTCCAGGCTTCCTGCCTATAGACTCACTTTCATTCTGAATGCTGTTGCTTGCTTTTATTGTTTGCACAATTTGTGCTTTGTTTCCCTTCACTGTGCATTGGGTGTTGGTCTTTTTCTAAATTGGGTTCTATCAGATTTCTTGTTTTCTGGTTGCCTGTACGCAGACAAATCTCAAGGTTACATAATTTAGACATACTTTGATAATAAATGTACTTTGAAATTTTGATATTGACCAGATGCAGAGCTGGGCTGATAAGCAGCAGACGGAGTTCAATCCAAAATTGTTCTCTTTCACTTTGGAGGGTCGAATTTGAAGGCAAACACAGAGTTAATGACAAGATTCTTAACAGTGTCAAGGAACAGAGTGATCTCATGTGCACAGATCTCTGAAAGTTGCCGTGCAAGTTGATAGGTGTTGGAAGTCGTGTGGAATATTGGCCTTCATTAGTTGGGGGAGCTGCTAGAGCTGCGAGGTAATATTCACCTCGTGATGTGTAAGCAGAGGTTCATAGCACATTCACAGAGAGTGTAAAGGAGATTTGCTAGGATTCAAAAGCATGTTTATTAAGGATAGGTTGTGTGAGCTAGAGCAAAAGAGGATAAGAGCTGACTTGATAGAGGTGTACAAGATGATGAAAAGCTTGGACTGAGCATATTAGCAGAGAAATATTCCCAGGGTAAAAATGGCTGGGGAAAAAAATAGGAAGGGGCAGTATTTTAAGATGATTGCAGGAAAGTATGGGGGGAGTGGGAGGAGTCAGAAAATGGATTTTTACATGGCCAGTGCTGAGTGCTGGAATGCATGTCTGGTCATTATGGTAATGAGCATTTAATAAACTCTTAGATAGGCACAAAGATGATAGAAAATGGAGAGGAAATCATTAGATTGGTCTTAGTGTTGGATAAAAAGTCGGCATAACATTGTGGTTTGAAGGGCCTGTATGGTGCTGTGCTATAATATTTTATGTTTTATGTTTTGGAAACCTTAGCTGACAAAAGATTTAGAGGTTCTAATAGGTCCCCACACAGATCAGCATAGTTATGCGTGTGTGGAGCCAAAGGAAATGTACAAGACTTGCAATGAACATCTTTCTTCACTTTTTACCGTGAAGAAACATAGAAACATAGAAACATAGAAAATAGGTGCAGGAGTAGGCCATTCGGCCCTTCGAGCCTGCACCGCCATTTATTATGATCATGGCTGATCATCCAACTCAGAACCCAGCCTTCCCTCCATACCCCGTGACCCCTGTAGCCACAAGGGCCATATCTAACTTCCTTTTAAACATAGCTAATGAACTGGCCTCAACAGTTTGCTGTGGCAGAGAATTCCACAGATTCACCACTCTCTGTGTGAAGAAGTTTTTCCTAACCTCGGTCCTAAAAGGCTTCCCCTCTATCCTCAAACTGTGACCCCTCGTTCTAGACCTCCCCAACATCGGGAACAATCTTCCCGCATCTAGCCTGTCCAATCCCTTTAGGATCTTATACGTTTCAATCAGATCCCCCCTCAATCTTCTAAATTCCAACGAGTACAAGCCCAGTTCATCCAGTCTTTCTTCATATGAAAGACCTGCCATCCCAGGAATCAATCTGGTGAACCTTCTTTGTACTCCCTCTATGGCAAGGATGTCTTTCCTCAGATTAGGGGACCAAAACTGCACACAATACTCCAGGTGTGGTCTCACCAAGGCCTTGTACAACTGCAGTAGTACCTCCCTAGAAAATGGTGGAAGCCAAGGAAATGGGTGAAATGAGTGGTGATATGTTGTACTACGTACAAATTCAAAGTTTAAAGTTCAAAGTAAATTTATTATCAATGTACATACACAGTTGCAAGAAAAAAAATTGTGAGCCCTTTGCAATTGCCTCGTTTTCTGCATTAATTACTAATAAAATGTGGTCTGATTTTCAGCTAAGTCACAATAATAGACAAACATCATCTGCCTAGACTAATAACTCACAAACAACTGTACTTCTTCTCAGCACTGAGTACACCATTAAAACAATCTAAGTTCAAAAATACATGTGAACCTCTGGGGCAACGCCTTCTGCAAAAGCTATTTGGAGTCAGATATTCCTATCCATGAAATGAGATTGAAGGTGTGGGTTGTAGAGGTGACCTGCCCTATAAAAAAGCCACACAAGTCAGGTTATTGACAGAGCCTGCTCTTCTCAAGAAAGATCTGTGCATGTGCCCCACGCCTTGATCAAAACAACTTTCAGAGGACCATAGAAGTATTGTAGCTGGAAAAGGCTACAAAAGCATTTCAAAAGACCTGAGGGTTCATCTGTCTACAAATGGAGGAAATTCAGTACTGTTGCTACTCTCCCTAGGATGGGGCATCCTGCAAACATCACACCAAGAGCACAATGTGCAATGTTGAAGGAAGTGAAAAAGAATCCAAGGGTAACAGCAAAAGAGCTGCAGAAATCTCTAGAACTTGCTAAAGTCTCAGTTCATGTGTCCACCAGAAGAAACACACTGAAAAAGAATGGTGTGCAAGGTAGGACACCATGGAGGAAAACACGGCTCTCAAAAAAAAAACATTGCTGCACCTCTCAAGTTTGCAAAAGACTACCTGAATGTTCCACAACACTTCTGGGACAGTGTTCCGTAGACAGATAAGACAAAAGATGAACATTTTGGCAGAAATGCACACTGTTATATTTGGAGTAAAAAGAACATGAACACCAAAACTTTTTCACAACTGTGAAGCATGGTGGAAGGAGCATTGTTGTGAGGTGGATGAAATCACTGGACAGACAGAGTTACTGGTAGATACAAAGCAGCTTCTTTATTCAACACAACAAGGTACAGCAGGCATCATACGGACAGAGACGCTTTCGGTAGAAAGGTCTGCTAGCCCAATGTGGGATCGATATTTATTTGCTAAACACAAAGGGCAATCCCTATTTTCAAAGTATAGACAATACATAGACAATGCTTTCTTTGGAAGCTACATACAAAACATCACACCTTCCGACTTCATCCTTTCCTCCTGACGCCCGCATGTCTGGGTTGGTACTCACAGCCTTTAGGAGTGCAAGTTACATCCACAATACATTTATTTGTATTTTACGTGCTAACATAGAGGACAATTTATATTTATAAAGTATAGATAAGGTTGTCTTCAAAACTACCTGTAAACTTCACACTTCCACGAGCAGCCCCTGGGCTAGTATTCTGGTATTCACAGCTTTTAGGAAATGCATTGTTATGAACTCAATCCACAGTACTTTGTCAAACAGAAGACTGGTGGCCAAAGTGTAGATGAATCATCTACCCAAAAACTCACTCTAACAAGCATCACGGTTTGGGGCTGCTTTGCTGCCTCAGGGCCTGAACAGATTGCAATTGTTGAGGGAACAATCAATTCAAAATTGTATCAAGACATTTTATAGAAGAATATCAGGGTAGCGGTCTGTCACCTGAAGCTTAATAGAAATTGGATGATGCAACAAGATAACAATACGAAACACAAGAGTAAATCAACAACAGAATAGTTTAAAAAGAAGAAAATTTGTGTTTTGGAATGGTCAATTCAAGAGTCCAGACCTTAACCCATTTGAGATGCTGTGACATGACCTGAAGAGGGCTTTTCATGCGAGGTATCCCAGAAATATTGATGAACTGAAATAGTTCTGTATGGAGGAATGGTCTAAAATTCCATTGAAAATGCTGTCGTGCAAGTCTGACCAGCAGCAACAGGAAACATTTGGTGGAGGTTATTGATGCTAAAAGAGGATCTACAAGGCATTAAATACAAGGGTTCACATATATTTTCCAGCCTGGAATGTGAATTATTAAATAATGTGTTCAATAAAGCCAGGAACAGTACAATTGTTTGTATGTTATTAGTTTAGGCAGATTGTGTTTCTCTATTATGTTATAGCCATAGCAACTGCGTTTGGCTACAACGTTGTAGCCATTACAGAGACTTGGATGGCTCAGGAGCAGGAAGGGTTACTTCAAGTGCTAGACTTTAGATATTTCAGAAAGGACAGGAAGGGAGGCAAAACAGGTGGGGGCGTGGCACTGTTGATCAGAGATAGTGTCTGGGCCATAGAAAAGGAGGAAGACATGGAGGGATTGTCTACTGGGTCTCTGTGGGTAGAAGTTAGGAACAGGAAGGTGTCAATAACTCTACTGGGTGTTTTTTTATAGACCACCCAATAGTAACAGGGACATCGAGGAGCAGATAGGGAGACAGATTCTGGAAAGGTGTAATAATAACAGGGTTGTCGTCGTGGGAGATTTTAATTTCCCAAATATCAATTGGCATGTCCCTTGGTTTGGATGGGGTGTAGATTGTTAGGTGTGTTCAAGAAGGTTTTTGACACAATATGTAGGTAAGCCGACAAGAGGAGAGGCTGTACTTGATCTGGTATTGGGAAATGAACCTGGTCAGGTGTCAGGTCTCTCAGTGGGAGAACATTTTGGAGATAATGATCATAACTCTATCTCTTTTACCATAGCAATGGAGAGGGATAGGAACAGACAAGTTAGGAAAGCATTTAATTGGAGTAAGGGGAAATATGAGGCTATCAGGCAGGAACTTGGAAGCATAAATTGGAAACAGATGTCCTCAGGGAAACGTATGGAAGCAATGTGGCAAATGTTCAGGGGATATTTGTGCAGAGATCTGCATAGGTACGTTCCACTGAGACAGGGTACAAGAACGGTGGTGTACAAAGACTGCTGTAAATCTAGTCAAGAAGAAAAGAAGAGCTTACGAAAGGTTCCGTGTTCGCCATGATGTGGAACTCTTCTTCCACCGTCTCCGTCTCCGAGCCTACTTTTTCAGGAAGGACTCTTCCATCCCCACCGATGACCCCTTCTCCCGTCTTCAACCCTCCTCTTCTTCATGGACACCCCGCTCTGGTCTCCTGCCTGCTCTGCATCTCTTTATCGCTAACTGCCGACGAGACATCAACCGTCTCGACTTCACCGCACCTTGTTCCCATTCCAACATCACTCCTTCCGAATGCTCTGCTCTCCACTCCCTCCGCACTAATCCTAACCTTACTATGTTAAACCCACCGATAAGGGGGGTGCTGTTGTAGTCTGGCGTACTGACCTCTACCTTGCCGAGGCACAGCGACAACTCGCGGATACCTCCTATTTACCCCTCGATCGTGACCCCACTAAGGAGCACCAGGCCATTGTCTCCCACACCATCACCGACTTTATCCGCTCAGGGGATCTCCCATCAACTGCTACCAACCTTATAGTTCCCACACCTTGCACTTCCCGTTTCTACCTCCTACCCAAGATCCACAAACCTGCCTGTCCTGGCAGACCTATTGTCTCAGCTTGCTCCTGCCCCACCAAACTCGTTTCTGCATACCTCGACACGGTTTTATCCCCCCTTGTTCAATCCCTTCCTACCTATGTTCGTGACACTTCTCACGCTCTTAAACTTTTCGATGATTTTAAGTTCCCTGGCCCCCAACGCTTTATTTTCACCATGGATGTCCAGTCCCTATATACTTCCATCCCCCATCAGGAAGGTCTCAAAGCTCTCCGCTTCTCTTTGGATTCCAGACCTAATCAGTTCCCCTCTACCACCACTCTGCTCCGTCTCGTGGAATTAGTCCTTACTCTTAATAATTTCTCCTTTGGCTCCTCCCACTTCCTCCAAACTAAAAGTGTAGCTATGGGCACCCGTATGGGTCCTAGCTATGCCTGCCCTTTTGTTGGCTTTGTGGAACAACCTATGTTCCGTACCTATTCTAGCATCTGTCCCCCACTTTTCCTTCGCTACATCGACGACTGCATTGGTGCTGCTTCCTGCACGCATGCTGAGCTCGTTGACTTTATTAACTTTGCCTCCAACTTTCACCCTGCCCTCAAGTTTACCTGGTCCATTTCCAACACCTCCCTCCCCTTTCTAGATCTTTCTGTCTCCATCTCTGGAGACAGCTTATCCACTAATGTCTACTATAAGCCTACTGACTCTACAGCTATCTGGACTATTCCTCTTCTCACCCCATCTCTTGCAAAAATGCCGTCCCTTTCTCGCAATTCCTCCGTCTCCGCCGCATCTGCTGTCAGGATGAGGCTTTTCATTCCAGGACGAGGGAGATGTCCTCCTTTTTTAAAGAAAGGGGCTTCTCTTCCTCCACCATCAACTCTGCTCTCAAACGCATCTCCCCCATTTCACGCACATCTGCCCTCACTCCATCCTCCCGCCACCCCACTAGGAATAGGGTTCCCCTGGTCCTCACCTACCACCCCACCAGCCTCCGGGTCCAACATATTATTCTCCGTAACCTCCGCCACCTCCAACAGGATCCCACCACTAAGCACATCTTTCCCTCACCCCCCACCCCCTCTGCTTTCCGCAGGGATCGCTCCCTATGCGACTCCCTTGTCCATTCGTTCCCCCCATCCATCCCCACTGATCTCCCTCCTGGCACTTAACCTTGTAAGCGGAACAAGTGCTACACATGCCCTTACACTTCCTCCCTTACCATCATTCAGGGCCCCAGACAGTCCTTCCAGGTGAGGCGACACTTCACCTGTGAGTCGGCTGGGGTGATATACTGCGTCCGGTGCTCCTGATGTGGCCTTCTATATATTGGCGAGACCCGACGCAGACTGGGACACCGCTTTGCTGAACACCTACGCTCTGTCCGCCAGAGAAAGCAGGATCTCCCAGTGGCCACACATTTTAATTCCACATCCCATTCCCATTCTGACATGTCTATCCACGGCCTCCTCTACTGTAAAGATGAAGCCACACTCAGGTTGGAGGAACAACACCTTATATTCCGTCTGGGTAGCCTCCAACCTGATGGCATGAACGTTGACTTCTCTAACTTCCATCAATGCCCCACCTCCCCGTCGTATCCCTTCCATTATTTATTTATATACACACATTCTTTCTCTCTCTCTCCTTTTTCTCCCTCTGTCCCTCTGACTATACCTCTTGCCCATCCTCTGGGTTCCCCCCCCCGCTTGGTTTTCTCCCCGGACCTCCTGTCCCATGATCCTCTCATATCCCCTTTGCCAATCACCTTTCCAGCTCTTGGCTCCATCCTTCCCCCTCCTGTCTTCTCCTATCATTTTGGATCTCCCCCTCCTCTTCCCACTTTCAAATATCTCACTAACTCTTCCTTCAGTTAGTCCGGACGAAGGGTCTTGGCCTGAAACGTCGACTGTACCTCTTCCTAGAGATGCTGCCTGGCCTGCTGCGTTCACCAGCAACTTTGATGTGTGTTGCTTGAAAGGTTCAAAAAGCTAGGTAATGATAGAGAGCTAAAGGATTATAAGGCTAGCAGGAAGGAACTCAAGAAAGAAGTTAGGAGAGCTAGAAGGGGCCATGAGAAGGCCTTGGCGGACAGGATTAAGGAAAACCCCAAAGCATTCGACAAGTATGTTAAGGGCAAGAGGATAAGACGTGAGAGAATAGGACCAATCAAGTGTAACAGTGGAAAAATGTGTATGGAACCGGAGGAGATAGCAGAGGTACTTAATGCGTACTTTGCTTCAGTATTCACTACGGAAAAGGATCCTGGCTATTGTAGGGATGACTTTCAGCGGACTGAATACATTGAGCATGTAGATATTAAGACTTACAGCGGACTGAAAAGATTGAACATGTAGATATTAAGAAAGAGGATGTGCAGGAGCTTTTAGAAAGCATCAAGTTGGGTAAGTCACCAGGACCGGACAAGGTGTACCACAGACTACTGTGTGAGGCAAGGGAGGAGATTGCTGAGCCTCTGGCGACGATGCTTGCATCATCAATGGGATCGGGAGAGGTTCCAGAGAATTGGAGGGCTACGGATGTTGCTCCATTATTCAAGAAAGGGAGTAGAGATAGCCCAGGAAATTATAGAGCAGTGAATCTTACTTCAGTGGTTGGCAAGTTAATGGAGAAGATCCTGAGAGGCAGGATTTATGAACATTTGGAGAGGAATAATATGATTAGGAATAGCCAGCGTGGCTTTGTCAAAGGCAGGTCATGCCTTACGAGCCTGATTGAATTTTTTGAGGCTGTGACTAAACACATTGATGATGGTACAGCAGTAGATGTAGTGTATATGGATTTCAGCCAGGCATTTGACAAGGTTCCCCATGCAAGGCTTATTGAGAAAGTAAAGAGGTATGGGATCCAAAGGGAAATTGCTTTATGGATCCAGAACTGGCTTGCCCACAGAAGGCAGAGTGGTTGTAGATGGGTCATATTCTGCATAGAGGTGGGTGACCAGTGGTGTGCCTCAGGGAGCTGTTCTGGGACCCCTACTCTTCATGACTTTTATAAATGACCTGGATGAAGAAGTGGAGGGATGGGTTAGTAAATTTGCTGATGACACAAAGGTTGGAGCTGCTGTGGATAGTGTGGAAGGCTGTCAGAGGTTACAGCAGGACACTGATAGGATGCAAAAATGGGCTGAGAAGTGGCAGATGGAGTTCAACCCAGGTACGTGTGAGGTGGTTCATTTTGGTAGGTCAAATATGATGACAGAATATAGTATTAATAGTAAGACTGTTGACAGTGTGTATGATCAGAAGGATCTTGTGGTCCTTGTGCTGCACAGGTTGACTTTGTGGTTAAGAAGGCATATGGTGCATTGGCTTTCATCAATTTTGGAATTGAGTTTAGGAGCTGAGAGGTAATGTTACAGCTATACAGGACCCTGTTCAGACCCCACTTGGAGTACTGTGCTCAGTTCTGGTCGCCTCACTATAGGAAGGATGTAGAAACCATAGAAAGGGTGCGAAGGAGATTTCTTATGAGAATAGGTTGAGTGAACTTGGCCTTTTTCCCTTGGAGCAACAGATGATGAGAAGTGACCTGATAGAGGTGTATAAGATGATGAGAGGCATAGATCGTGTGGGTAGTCAGAGGCTTTTTCCCCGGGCTGAAATGGCTAGCACAAGAGGGCACAGTTTTAAAGTGCTTGGAAGTAGGTACAGAGGAGATATCAGGGTTAAAAAACTTACGCAGAGAGTGGTGAGTGCGTGGAATGGGCTGCTGGCAATGGTGGTGGAGGCGAATGTGATAGGGTCTTTTAAGAGACTCCTGGACAGGTATATGGAGCTTAGAAAAATAGAGGGCTATGGGTAACCCTAGGTAATTTCTCAGGTAAGGACATGTTCAGTACAGCTTTGTGGGCTGAACGGCCTGTATTGTGCTGTAGGTTTTCTATGTTTCTAGGACCATACATACCTATACCTCCCCACACCCCTCTCTGCTTTCCACAAAGATTATTCCCTTTGTGATTCCTATGGTCATTCATCACTCTCTACTACCCCCTAACACTTATCCCTGCAAGTGGCAAAAGTGCTACACCTGCTCATTAACCTCTTCCTCCATTCGAGATCCCAAACAGTCCTTCTAGGTGAAGCAACACTTCAGCAGCAAATCTGTTGGGATTGACCCTTTGTATCCTTTGACAACTTTCTTTATTGTCAACAGCTCCAATAATCTTTGTCATCTGCATATGTACTAAATGCCATCTACATTTTCCTCTATGTTATCACATACATTATCACAAATCAACAGAGGTCCCAGTACAGATGCTTGCAAAACACCGGTCACACATTTCCAGCCAGCATAACAGCCTCCCATGCAAGCCAGTTCAAACTACCAAGTCTCTATGGATCTCATTCTTGATCGATCCAATAAATGGAACATACCAACAACTAGCCCGCAGTTAGAAAGGAATGTACTGGAAGTCAGATACATGTGCACGTGACTCCTGCATCCAGACTCTGCTAAATCAACATTTATAATCTCTACGATTCCATAACTTTCTGAGCTACGAGCTAGGTTAACTTTGTATCTAGCCTATCAGGTTCACAACAGCAATTGCTTCTGCATCAATTGAGCATTGTTGCCCAATCTCACTGGAAGGAGAAATCTAGAAAAGCTTTTTCTTATTTATTTCACAGTATATTTACATTCTACTTCATTGGCAGCAGTGTGCACTTTTAATTAAGTTCACTTTTTAAAATTTATTTCAAATTATTATAATACATGTCTTTTCGTTAATTTTTCAACAACTCATAATACCCCTGATTTCAAGGAAATTTTTGGACAGCGCCTTTCCTGCCACTTATAAACACCTCAATGTTACAGATCACTTGCAGCAACTGGAGCTGTGAATTTAAATACAGTCACAGGGCTACAGCAGAACATTTATTATCTTGTATATCACTGTTCGCTTCATCCTGTACCTGTCAACAGCGTCTTGCTTATCCTGTTCAAAATCTTGGATCATTTGGCGCATTTCACTGTACAATTCTTGGTTTGCTTCTTTAAATTGTTTTGCACTTTCAATTAGTTTTTCAATTTCTTCTTGTTTACCCTGAACAAGAGAAAAGACTGATTTAAAAACATGCATCAAATTGAGAAGTACACACATTGGGATACACAGATTTCCACCTTCAGCAAAAATTCAAATTTCACCTTAATTTCTTTGCGTAGATCCTGAGTTTCACACCTTAGTTGCTCAATTTCATCTTGATGAGCCTTTTCAGGAGCAGATCCTATTGCTTCCAACTCCTTTTCTAAAGAAATGGCCCTTACCTGAATGCAGACAGTCAAAATTCAGTTACGTTATCTTGATGAGCACAATATATGACATGGGGGAGAAAACACTTATAAAAAAATTAACATTTTACTGGAGTGAAATGTCACATCTACAAAGAAACTTTCAGAAGCCAGCTGAGTGAATGCATGTATGAGGAAAAAAAAAACTACAATGTATGTTTTATTAAAGACAGCCAAAAAAAGACGATCAGAACAAATTCTCAGAACAGAAATAGGCCCCTCAGCTCAACTTGTCCATGCCAACCAATGGGCCTTCCTGAGTTAGTTCCATTTTCCTGCATTGGCCTATATGTCTCTAGCTCGTCCCTATATACAAAGCTGTCCAAATATATTGTAAAATGATGTAATTGTACCATCATCTATCACTTCCCTGGCTGCTTATTCCATATTCTCACCACCTCCTCTCTGGAAAAAACTTGCCTGATAGGATCCCTTTACACATTTCTCTCTCGTCCTTTAGCCTTACTCTTCTCTACTAGATACTCATTATCTATGCCACTCGTGATTTTATAAATGATGACCCCTCAGCACCCATTGCCCCAACAGACTATTCAAACTCCCCTTAGAAATTAAAGCTTCCAGTCCCAGCAACATCCTTATGCATCTTTTCTACACTCCATAGAGCTCATTTGGAAACCAAAATGTCTTTAATGCGAAAAATAGGAAACATTCTGAGGCACATTTCAGCCCAGATGAAGGGCCTCAATCTGAAATGCTAACTGCCTATTCTCTCCACAGATGCTGCCTGACCTGCTGTTTCTCCAGCATCTCACATGTTGTTTCAGACTGCAGCGTCTGCAGTTTCCTCATGCCCTAAAAGTATTCCAAACGCCCTTCCCCCACGAAACCACCACGGTGGGCTTCACAGCTGAACAGGTGAGAAGACAGTTGAAACATCTCAATCCAAGCAAGGCTGCAGGCCCAGATGGTGTCAGTACCAGGGTGCTCAAAGCCTGTGCCCCTCAGCTATGTGGAGTACTTCACCATGTCTTCAACCTGAGCCTGAGTCTCCAGAGGGTTCCTGTGCTGTGGAAGACGTCCTGCCTCGTCCCTGTGCCGAAGACGCCGCATCCCAGTGGCCTCAATGATTGCAGACCGGTAGCTTTGACCTCCCACATCATGAAGACCCTGGAGAGACTTGTTCTGGAGCTGTTCCGGCCTATGGTTAGGCCACACTTAGATCCCCTCCAGATCGCCTACCAGCCCCGACTAGGAGTTGAAGATGCCATCGTCCACCTGCTGAACCGTGTCTACGCCCACCTGGACAAGCCAGTGAGCACTGTGAGGGTCATGTTTTTTTGACTTCTCCAGTGCGTTCAACACCATCCGCCCTGCTCTGCTGGGGGAGAAACTGACAGCGATGCAGGTGGATGCTTTCCTGGTGTCATGGATTCTTGATTACCTGACTGGCAGACCACAGTACGTGTGCTTCCAACACTGTGTGTCCGACAGAGTGATCAGCAGCACTGGGGTTCCACTTTGTCTCCCTTTCTTTTCACCATTTACACCTCGGACTTCAACTACTGTACAGGGTCTTGCCATCTTCAGAAGTTTTCGGATGACTCTGCCATAGTTGGATGCATCAGCAAGGGAGATGAGGCTGAGTACAGGGCTACAGTAGGAAAATTTGTCACATGGTGTGAGCAGAATTATCTGCAGCTTAATGTGAAAAAGAGTAAGGAGCTGGTGGTGGACCTGAGGAGGGCTAAGGCACCGGTGACCCCTGTTTCCATCCAGGGGGTCAGTGTGGACATGGTGGAGGATTATAAATACATGGGGATACGAATTGACAATAAACTGGACTGGTCAAAGAACACTGAGGCTGTCTACAAGAAGGGTCAGAGCTGTCTCTATTTCCTGAGGAGACTGAGGTCCTTTTAACATCTGTCGGACGATGCTGAGGATGCTCTACGAGTCTGTGGTGGCCAGTGCTATCATGTTTGCTGTTGTGTGCTGGGGCAGCAGGCTGAGGGTAGCAGACACCAACAGAATCAACAAACTCATTCGTAAGGCCAGTGATGTTGTGGGGATGGAACTGGACTCTCTGACGGTGGTGTCTGAAAAGAGAATGCTGTCCAAGTTGCATGCCATCTTGGACAATGTCTCCCATCCACTACATAATGTACTTTTTGGGCACAGGAGTACATTCAGCCAGAGACTCATTCCACCGAGATGCAACACTGAGCGTCATAGGAAGTCATTCCTGCCTGCGGCCATCAAACTTTACAACTCCTCCCTTGGAGGGTCAGACACCCTGAGCCAATAGGCCGGTCCTGGACTTATTTCCTGGCATAATTTACATATTACTATTTAATAATTTATCGTTTTATATTGCTATATTTATACTCTATTCTTCGTTGGGGCAACTGTAATGAAAATCAATTTCCCTCGGGATCAATAAAGTATGACTATGACTATGACTTTTCATCACTCTGCCTACTTGTGATTCTACTTTTGGCAAATTATGTCCAAGGTGCCTATGTTCCCAGCATCACTGTGCATCCTATTTTGGTTTGATTTCCTCAGATTCCTGGCTTGTCCTTGCAATCCTTCCTAAAAACAGTACAACATCAGCTGAACTCCAGCCTTTCAGAACTGGTTTTTTTCTTTTTTCTTCCATAGCCTTTCGGTGTTTATTTTATATTTACAGCCGCTTCTCTGAAGAGTTGAACAGTCAGTGAACTGAAGCCAATTTGTTTTTCTCATATAATCACCACTATTACTTACAGAGGAAAAATGAAATATACAAAGAAAGTATGCTACTGAAAATTGCTGAGAGATTTAGCAATATCAGTAATTCAAATAATCACAAGGAATATGCTCCCTAACTGCATAATAAGTAAAGGTATATTTGCCTTTGTCATTTCAGGGCCTGGTGAAGCAGGAAGTCAAAAAATGCTTTAAAAACCTGTTCACAAACAACCAATTAAAAACACATATGGGCACTAATTTTCAATACTCCCAGTTTAAAACAGATTCAACCAACCTCATAACTTCTTGCCAACTTTTCGGCATTTTGTAACATTTCCTTCAGCTCAGCTATTTGTTTTTGATTTTCTTTAGCTTCATTCTGAAGTTGAGTTACTTGGTGGCGCTTTGCTTTGATGTTACTTAGTGATCTTTCCAGTTCGGTCTTCAATTCTTGTATTACCTCATCCTTGCACAAGGTCTTTTCCGAATCTCCCTGGCACATTACATTTAAACTAGTAGAAAGAGGGAAAGAGAAAGGTTAATATACCATCTCTCCCAAGTATTTTATGAAATTTCTGAACACTACAGCACACTAAGAAACAGAGATTAGATTCAATCTGTATCAAACTAGTCAATGCTCACAATACCTTAATGAACTATTTATTACTGAGAATAATTTCTTTTGCATTGCCTCTAGCTCGTTGGACAATATACAACTGTGCATAAAAATTACTGCCTCATCAGCCACCAGAAAGTTTCTTTTTTTTGTAAAGAATGCCAGAACTGGTGGTTAGTTGTTGTGTACATCCCTCCCTCTGCCAACCCGACGTCGGCATGTAACATCATTTACACCGTCACAGCCAGATTACAAACCCAGCACCGGAGTGCCCTCATTACCATCTTGGGTGACTTCAACCAGGTTATCATGGCTAGAACACTGCCCAACTTCACGGAGTATGTGAGCTGTACAACCAGAGGGGAGAGGACTCTGGATTTGATGTACGCTAATGTTAAGGATGCATACAGCTCCTCTCCCCTCCCCCCAGTGGGAAGGTCAGATCACAACCTGGTGCATCTGAAACCCTGCTACGTGCCTGTGGTGAAGAGTAAACCTGCAACCTCGAGGACAATGAGAAAATGGTCGGAGGAGGCTTATGAGGCGCTCCAGGGTTGTTTTTGAGGTGACAGACTGGCAGGCACTCTGTGAGCCATATGGAGAGGATATTGATGGGCTGACAGAATGCATCACAGATTACATTAACTTCTGTGTGGACTGCAATGTTCCGACAAGAACTGTCCTTTGTTATTCCAATAACAAGCCATGGGTGACAAAGGACATTAAGGACATCCTGAATGCTAAAAAGAGGGCGGTTAGAGATGGAAATAGGAAGGAGCTGAGGGCAATACAGAGGGACCTGAAAGCCAGGATCAGGGAGGCTAAAGACAGGTACAGGAGGAAGATTGAGTGGAAACTCCAGCAGAACAACATGAGAGAGGTCTGGAGGGGGATGAGGACCATCACTGGGTTTCGGCAAACTAGCAACAGAGGAGCTGAAGGCAGTGTGGACAGGGACAACGAACTTAACCTGTTCTTTAACAGATTTAACAGATTTGACATTGTGACCACTGCCCATCCCCCACATGAGCCATCTGTTGTCGGCCCCCAACCACTCTCCCCTCCTACCCCTCCTCACCATCCCCCACCCTGCTCTCGTGACTACACCCCTCCCCCACATGAAACCACCACGGTGGGCTTCACGGCTGAACAGGTGAGAAGACAGCTTAAACGTCTCAACCCAAGCGAGGCTGCAGGACCAGATGGTGTCAGTACCAGGGTGCTCAAAGCCTGTGCCCCTCAGCTACGTGGAGTACTTCGCCATGTATTCAACCTGAGCCTGAGTCTCCGGAGTGTTCCTGTACTGTGGAAGACGTCCTGCCTCATCCCTGTGCCGAAGACGCCGCGCCCCAGCGGCCTCAATGACTACAGATCGGTGGTATTGACCTCCCACATCATGAAGACCCTGGAGAGACTTGTTCTGGAGCTGCTCCAGCCTACGGTCAGGCCACACTTAGATCCCCTCCAGTTCGCCTACCAGCCCTGACTAGGAGTTGAGGATGCTATCGTCTACCTGCTGAACCGTATCTACGCCCACCTGGACAAGCCAGCGAGCACTGTGACGATCATGTTTTTTGACTTCTCCAGTGTGTTCAACACCATCCGCCCTGCTGTGCTGCGGGAGAAGCTGACAGCGATGCAGGTGGGTGCTTCCTTGGTATCATGGATTCTTGATTACCTGACTGACAGACCACAGTACGTGTGCTTGCAACACTGTGTGTCCGACAGAGTGATCAGCAGCATTGGGGCTCCACAGGGGACTGTCTTGTCTCCCTTTCTCTTCATCATTTACACCTCGGACTTCAACTACTGCACAGAGTCGTCATCTTCAGAAGTTTTCAGATAACTCTGCCATAGTTGGATGCATCAGCAAGGGAGATGAGGTTGAGTCCAGGTCTACGGTAGGAAACTTTGTCACATGGTGTGCGCAGAATTATCTGCAGCTTAATGTGAAAAAGACTAAGGAGCTGGTGGTAGACCTGAGGAGAGCTAAGGTACCCATGACCCCTGTTTCCATCCAGGGGGTCAGTGTGGACATGGTGGAGGATTACAAATACCTGGGGATACGAATTAACAATAAACTGGACTGGTCAAAGAACACTGAGGCTGTCTACAAGAAGGGTCAGTGCCGTCTCTATTTCCTGAGGAGACTGAGGTCCTTTAACACCTGCCGGACGATGCTGAGGACGTTCTATGAGTCTGTGGTGGCCAGTGCTATCATGTTTGCTGTTGTGTGCTGGGGCAGCAAGCTGAGGGTAGCAGACACCAACAGAATCAACAAACTCATTCGTAAGACCAGTGATGTTGTAGGGATGGAACTGGACTCTCTCACTGTGATGTCTGAAAAGAGGATGCTGTCTAAGTTGCATGCCATCTTGGTCAATGTCTCCCAGCCACCACATAATGTACTGGGAGGGCACAGGAGTACATTCAGCCAGAGACTCATTCCACTGAGATGCAGCACAGAGCGTCATAGGAAGTCATTCCTGCCTGTGGCCATCAAACTTTACAACTCCTCCCTTGGAGGGTCAGACACCCTGAGCCGATAGGCTGGTCCTGGACTTATTTCATAATTTACTGGCATAATTTAAACATTACTATTCAACTATTTATGGTTCTATTACTATTTATTATTTATAGTGCAACTGTAATGAAAAAAAATTTCCCCCAGGATCAATAAAGTATGATTATGAAAATTTTGAAATTTTAAATTTTTGAAAATTTTTCTATTTGCAATTTGCTCTGGATCTCAGTTGCCCAATATCTACCCCTAAATTCAGTACTTGTTCTTCATTTATTGCAGATAAAACAAAGAAAAGATATGATTCTTTATTCACAGTATAACAGTTAAATTTATATCACCTGCTACAACTTCAAATGTTGACCAATGAATGAATCAACTTAAATATTAGCTGATGTTTATGTATTTAGAGATACAGCACAGAACAGGCCCTTGCGGCCCAAAGAGCCACACCATTCCGCAACCCACCTATTTAACTCTAGCCTAATTAGCAATGATCTTTCAAAAATCATTGGACTCTGGCATGGTGCCTGAGGTCTGGAAAATTGCAAACGTCACTCCACTCTTTAAGAGAAGAGGAAGGCAGCTGAAAGGGAATTATAGATAGTTAGCCTGACCTCTGGTTGGGAAGATGTTGGAGACAACTGTTAAGGAAGAAGTTATGGAATACTTGGTGATGCAGGACAAGATAGGACACAGTCAGCATGGTTTCCTTAAGCGAAAATCTTGCCTGACGCACCTGTTGAAATATTTTGAGGAGATTACAAGTCGGATAGATAAAGGGGACACAGTGGATATTGTATATTTGGACTTCCAGAAGGCCAATGACAAGGTGCCACACATGAGGCTGCTTACCAAGTTAAGAGCCTATGGTATTACAGGAAAGTTAATAACATAATTCGAGCATTGGCTGATTGATAGGAGGCAGCGAGTGGGAATAAAAGGATCCTTGTCTGCTACGCTGCCAGTGACTAGTGGTGTTCCACAGGAGTCGATGTTGGGACAGCTTCTTTTTATGCGGTACTTCAATGATTTAGATGATGGAACAGATGGCTTTGTTGCCAAGTTTGCAGATGATACGAAGATAGGTGGAGGGGCAGGTAGGCTGCAGAAGGACAAGACGGATTAGAATAGGCAAGAAAGTGGCAAATGAAACACAATGTTGGAAAATCCATAGTTATGCACTTTGGTAGTAGAAATAAATGTGCAGACCATTTTCTAAATGGGGAGAAAATCCAAAACCCTGAGAAGCAAAGGGACTTGGGAGTCCTGGTGCAGAACACCCTGAAGGTTAATTTGTAGGTAGAGTTGGTGGTGAGGAAGGCAAATGCAAATTCAATTCAAGAGGACTGGAATACAAGAGCAGGGATGTGAGATACTGAGGCTTTATAAGGCACTAGTGAAGCCTCACCTTGAGTACTGTGAACAAATTTGGGCTCCTCATCTAGGAAAAGATGTGCTGGCATGGAGAGGGTTCAAAGGAAGTTCATTAGAAAGGTTACCACTTGTGGAACGTTTGATAGCTCTGTGCCTGTACTTGCTGGAATTAAGGACAATCAGGGGGGATTTCAATGAAACCTTTCAAATGTTGAACGACCTAGACTGTGTAGATGTGGAAAGGATGTTTCCCAAGGTGGGCAGGTCTACGACAAGAGGGCACAGCCTCTGGATAGAGGAGCGTCCACTTAAAACAAAACTGCAAAGAAATTTCTTTAGCCAGATGGTAGTGAATTTATGGAATTTGTTCCACAGGCAGCTGTGGAGTCCAGGTCGTTGGTAGAGATCAACAGGTTCTTGACTTGACTGGTTACAGGGAGAAGGCCGGGTAGTGGGTTTGAGGAGGGGAAAAAGGATCAGTCATGATTGAATGTTGGAGCGGACCCGATGGGCCAAATGGCCTAATTCTGCTCCCATGTCTTATGGTCTAATCACAGGACAATTCACAATGACCTATTAACCTACTAACTGGAACGTCTTTAGAAGGTGGGCGGAAACTGTTGCACCTGAAGGAAAGACCCGCTCAAAGGAAGGACATACAAACTTTGTATGGTCAGTGTCAGAATCGAACTCCAATGCCTAGAGCTGTAACGGCATTGTCATACATGCTGATATTCATATCCAAATAGGCGATTACAAAAGATAACCAAAGACGACTTTGCAAATTTGCTGTGAAAGAAGAAAATTTTAAAAATGCACCATAAAATGCTGCAATGTGCAAGTCCTACCATGAAAGCCATTTCAATTTCTACCTTTGTAGCCTGGGTATTTTCAGGTTCTCATTCTTAATGCAGAGGGCCATGAAAGAATCTGATAATGGAGCTTCTAATTCTTCTGGTGTTTCTTTAATGATGGCATTAATCTTAGCAGCAGATTCATACAGAGTAATTTGTTCTTTCAAGTCAGTCAGTTCTTCCTAAAAATAAACAAATCTGCTTAACATTAATTTACACAGGATTTGTGATGAGACCAATTCAGAGCTGAATAGAAGAATGTAGGTCTGAAGTAAAGCAAATAATCAACAACATTTGATATGATTCAGAAAAATAACCTGCAGCAATGTAAACAATACATCATTTCATGCTTCAAATTCATTGACCACAAACAGACCAAACAAGTGTATTGGGGGCTCTACCATACTTTTTTATTAAAATAAGAATTCTAAAGCTTCTTCAGTTCTTCGGTATACCAGCCTTTAAGGAATCCTTTATTTACATTTACTCTTGCTTGTATTATTCATTTTAACCTTTTGTCAACTCATCTTTCTTCACCATGTTCTGGGACCCTTACTCTTCGTGATTTTTATAAATGACCTGGATGAGGAAGTGGAGGGATGGGTTAGGAAGTCTGCTGATGACACAAAGGTTGGAAGTGTTGTGGATAGTATGGAGGGCTGTCAGAGGTTACAGTGGAACACTGATAGGTTGCAAAACTGGGCTGAGAAGTGGCAGATGGAGTTCAACCCAGATAAGTGTGATATGGTTCATTTTGGTAGGTCAAATATGATGGCAGAATATAGTATTAATGGTAAGACTCCTGGCAGTGTGGAGGATCAGAGGGATCTTGGGGTCCGAATCCATAGGACACTCAAAGCAGCTGCGCAGGTTGACTCTGTGGTTAAGAAGGCATACGGTGTATTGGCCTTCATCAATCGTGGAATTGAATTTAGGAGCTGAGAGGTAATGTTGCAGCTATATAGGACCCTGCTTGGAGTACTGTGCTCAGTTCTGGTCACCTCACTACAGGAAGGACGTGGAAGCCATAGAAAGGGTGCAGAGGAGATTTACAAGGATGTTGCCTGGATTATGCCTTATGAGAATAGGTTGAGTGAACTCACCCTTCTCTCCTTGGAGCGATGGAGAATGAGATGTGACCTGATAGAGCTGTATAAGATGATGAAGGCATTGATTGTGTGGATAGTCAGAGCCTTTTCCCAGGAGTGAAATGGTTGCCACAAGAGGACACAAGTTTAAGGTGCTGGGGAGTAGGTATAGAGGAGATGTCGGGGTAAGTTTTTTTACTCAAGAGTGGTGAGTGCGTGGAACGGGCTGCCGGCAACGATGGTGGAGGCGGATACGATAGGGTCTTTTAAGAGACATTTAGATAGGTACATGGAGCTTAGTAAAATAGAGGGCTATAGGTAAACCTAGTAATTTCTACAGTAGGGACATGTTCGGCACAACTTTGTAGGCCGAAGGGACAGTATTCTGCTCCAGGTTTTCTATCTTTCTATATACATGTATTAGGGATTTGTTGTTTCAGTTTGTTCCACTTCATTTCCTTAAATTTTATTTGAATTATATTTTTCAAACATGCAGAAAGTCAAGATGTATTAGCAATAAAAAAAATTGAGATTTAATTAATATGCCATATTAAGTAGCAGTGATTACATCATGACCTGTAAAGCTTTATTCATCTGGTCACTGACATTCCTGGCAGACTGAACTTGCTGAAGTTGGATCCGAAGTTCACTGATCTCCTGTACAGAACCTGAAACACAAATAATATCGTTAATGACCTAGAAATTTTGTATAAAAATGCAAGTTACCCTATCACTCATTTAAAAAATGTCAAAAGTTGGTGGATATTTTACACAAGATTTTGATTTGCATCTGCTTGATTTACTACAGAATGCGATTTCTGTAACTTAGCAACTGTTATTATATATGAGCTTTGGAATGCTTCAATATTTCAGTGCCTTACCATACCTGTAGAAAGTATGAAATTGCAACAATCAACTAATGATAGTCACTCCTGCAGAAAATACCAACTGGGAACCGCAGTCTTTCCATTTTTTTTAAACAATTCTGTTATTAATTTACTCTAAGAAGAATAATGTGAGCTACCTTAATGACTATCTCCCGGTAGCACTCACATCTACAGTGTTGAAATTCTTTGAGAGGTTGGTCATGACTAGCTGAATTCCTGCCTCAGCAAGGACCTGGACCCAATGCAATTTGCCTATCACCACAATAGGTCAACGGCTCTTCACATGGCTTTAGACCACCTGGATAACATAAACACCTATGTCAGGATGCTGTTCATCGACTACATATCAGCATTCAACACCATCATTCCCAAAATCCTGATTGAGAAGTTATAGAACCTGGGCCTCTGTACCTCCCTCTGCAATTGGATCCTCAACTTCCTCACCAGAAGAACACAATCTGTACAGATTGGTGATAACATCTCCTCTTCGCTGACGATCAACACTGGTGCACCTCAGGGGTGTATGCTTAGCCCACTGCTCTACTCTCTCTATACCCATGACTGTGTGGCTAGGCATAGCTCAAATACCATCTATAAATTTGCTGATGATACAACCATATTTGGTAGAATCTCAGATGGTGACGAGAGGGCATACAGGAGTGAGATATGCCAACTAGTGGAGTGGTGCTGCAGCAATAACCTGGCACTCAACATTAGTAAAACGAAAGAGCTGATTGTGGACTTCAGAAAGGGTAAGACAAAGGAATACATATCAATCCTGATAGAGGGATCAGAAGTGGAGAGAGTGAGCAGTTTCAAGTTCCTGGGTGTCGAGATCTCTGAGAATTTAACTTGGTCCCAATATATCGAAGCAGTTATAAAAAAGGCAGGATAGTAACTATACTTCATTAGGAGTTTGAATAGATTTGGCATGTTAACAAATACACTCAGAAACTTCCATAAATGTACCGTGGAAAACATTCTGACAGGCTGCATCACTGGTATGGAGAGGCTACTACACAGGACCAAAAGAAACTACAGGGTGTTGTAAATTTAGTCAGCTCCATCTTGGGTATTAGCCTACAAAGTACCCAGGAATCTTCAAAGAGTGGTGTCTCAGAAAAGCTATTATTAAGGACCTCCAGCACTGAGGGCATGCCCTTTTCTCACTGTAGGAGGTACAGAAGCCCAAAGGCACACTCTCAGCAATTCAGGAACAGCTTTTTCCCCTCTGCCATCCAATTCCTAAATGGACATTGATCCCGTATACACTACTTCACTTTTTTTAATATATATTATTTCTGTTTTTTTGCACGATTTTTAATCTATTCAATATATGTCTGCTGTAATTGACTTTACGTTATTGTTGCCAAAGAACGTACAATCATCACAGCAATATTTGATTCTGCGCTTCCCGCTCCCTGGATTACAAATATTAAATATTAAAAATATTTAAAATAGTAAAGATTAGTAAATATTAAAAATTTAAATTATAAGTCATAAATAGAAAATAGAAAAATGGAAAGAAAGGTAGTGCAAAAAGACTGAGAGGCATGTCCGGATATTTGGATGGTATGGCCCAGATCCGGGTCAGGATCCGTTCAGCAGTCTTATCACAGTTGGAAAAAAGCTGTTCCCAAATCTGGCCATACGAGTCTTCAAGCTCCTGAGCCTTCTCCCGGAGGATAGAGGGACGAAAAGTGTGTTGGCTGGGTGGATCGTGTCCTTGATTATCCTGGCAGCATTGCTCCAACAGCGTGTGGTGTAAGGTGAGTCCAAGGACGGAAGATTGGTTTGTGTGATGTGCTGCGCTGTGTTCACGATCTTCTGCAGTTTCTTTCGGCCTTGGACAGGACAACTTCCATACCAGGTTGTGATGCACCCTAGAAGAATGCTTTCTATGGCGCATCTATAAAAATTAGTGAGGGTTTCAGGGGACAGGCCAAATTTCTTTAGTTTTCCCAGGAAGTAAAGGCGCTGGTGGGCCTTCTTGGTAGTGAACCCTACTAGGTTGGACCAAGTCAGGTCATTTGTGATATTGACCCCGAGGAAGTTAAAACTTTTGACCTGTTCCACTTGCGCACCACCCATGTAAATTGGGTCGTGCGGTCCGCTACTCCTTCTGAAGTCAACAACCAATTCCTTCGTCTTGCTGATGTTGAGGGATAGGTTATTGTCTTCGCACCATGCCACCAGGTTCTTAATTTCCTCTCTGTACTCAAACTCATCATTACCCGAGATACGGCCTACAATTGTTGTGTCATCTGCAAACTTATATATTGAATTCGATGGAAACTTGGCTACACAATCATGGGTGTACAGTGAGTACAGCAGGGGGCTGAGTACACAGCCTTGTGGGGCACCGGTGCTCAGCATGATTGTAGAGGAGAGCTTGTCCCCTATTTTTACAGCCTGGGTCCTGTCTGTGAGGAAGTTGAAGATCCAGCTGCAGATCTGAGTGCTAAGGCCCAGATTCCAGAGCTTAGGAATCAGTTTATTTGGAATGATGGTATTAAAGGCAGAGCTGTAGTCAATGAAAAGAAGCCTTACATATGCATCTTTATTCTCCAGGTGTTCTAAGGAGGAATGTAGAGCCAGAGAGATGGCATCTGCCCTTGACCTGTTGCTCCGGTAGGCGAATTGCAAAGCGTCGAGGTAGGCTGTGGTTGATGTGTGCCATAACCAATCTCTCGAAGCACTTCATAGCAATTGATGTCAGAGCCACAGGTCGATAGTCATTCAGGCATGCCACCTTGCTCTTCTTCGGCACTGGGATTATCGCTGCCTTCTTAAAACACGAGGGGATCTTAGACTGAAGCAAGGAGCAGTTGAAGATGCCAGCAAATACTTCAGCTAGCTCGCTTGCACAGGGCCTGAGAACCCCTCCTGGGACGCCATCTAAGCCTGTCACCTTCCTTGGATTTATCTTCAGGAAGGCCCTTCTAACGTCCTCCTCGGTGACGATGAATCTCGATGCCACCAGGTCCGGTTCATCCGGAGGGAGGGGGACGCTCCTCTTCTGTTTGAATCTTGCATAGAATACGTTAAGTTAGTCAGGAAGAGAAGCACCACAGTTACCGATATTCCCAGCCTTTTCTTTGGGCCCAGTGATCTCACTTAGACCCTGCCAGAGTCTACTGGCATCCCTCTGGTTAGCTTGGGCTTCCAACTTGGCTTGATATTGCTTCTTGGCACCCTTAATGGCTTTCTGGAGTTCATGCCTAGATTCTGTGTAGCGACTGATATCCCCGGACCTAAGAGCCGCAGCTCTAGCCTTTAAAAGGGACTTGACCTCATAATTCATCCAAGGTTTCCGGTTAGGGAATACACGGATCGTCTTGCGAGACACACAGTCCTCCGTGCATTTCCAAATAAAGTCCGTGACAGCTGAGGCATACTCATCGAGGTTAGCTGCCGAGTCCTTGAATACTAACCAGTCCACCGATTCAAAGCAGTCACGGAGGACCTCATCCGATTCCTCCGTCCAACGTAATACTACTTTTGACACCGTGACCTCAGTTTCTGTTTGTAAGCCGGGAGGAGGAGTACTGCCTGATGGTCCAATTTTCCGAACTGAGGTCGTGGGACGGAACGGTAGGCATCCGTGACTGCTGTGTAGCAGTGGTCAAGTATATTTGGGCCTCTAGTGGGGCAGGAGACATGTTGGTATAACTTTGGCAGCACCTTCTGAGATTGGCCTGGTTAAAGTCCCCAGCTGTAATGAGCAAAGCCTCCGGATACCTGGTCTCAAGTTCACTGATGTTCGCATACAGTATGTTCAGAGTACACTCAACGTCTGCCTGGGGGGGGAGGAATGTAGACTGCTGTCAGAATGACCAAGGTGAATTCCCGTGGCAGATAGTAGGGACGACACTTCACCGACAGGTGTTCCAGGTCCGGGCTGCAGGAGTTTGTCAGTGCCACTGTGTCCGAGCACCACGCAGTGTTGATCAGTAGGCAGACACCACCTCCCCTCGTCTTGCCCAAAGATGCCATGCGGTCCATCCAATGGATCGGAAATCCCTCTGGTCGGATGGCACAGTCGGGGGTGTCGGGGGTGGCAGGGGAGAGCCAGGTCTTGGTGAAACAGAATACACCGCAGTTCTGCATCTCCCTGCAGTAGGTGAGTCTCCCTTTGAGATCATCCACCTTGTTCTCTGTAGCTTGCACATTAGCGAGTAGGATGGTGGGCATAGGGACCCTGAAGCCCCTCAGCTTCAATCTGACCAGCAGCCCAGCTCTTTTCCCACGCTTCTTCAGTAAATAGTGCATCTTTCCAGGTTTCCATCGATGCAGTGTGTTGTTGTCAGCTCTGAGGTTGGTGGATGCATCCTGCGGGGTTCGATCGGCGGGTCGCGTCATTGGGCGCTCTGAGTCGAGCCGAGTGACGGGCGAGGCTCTGCTGCCACTTCCAGCTGCCGGGGGCCCGGGCTGTCGATTGGGTTGGGCCCCGAAGCCGACACTTAATCTCTGAAGGCCGGGCTCCTGGTTGAAGCAAGTCCGTAAGCCAAGTCACGGTTGCAGAGGCCTCCGCTCCAGCCAAGCCTCGGGCTCGATTTCCGAGGTCTGCGGCGGAGGCCTCACTTCCAGCAGTGTTGGGTGTCCACCAACGGGGCTTTACAGTGGTCGCTCCGGGGAAGCATTTGGGGCACCTTGAGGTCTCCGCCGTCACTTCTGTGTGGTCGTCTGCTCCGGAGAGGTGCTGGTCAAAATGGGTCGTTTCTCCAAGCGCTCCGCAACGGTAGCAGGCCGCGGGTCTCTGGGAACGTGGTGGGCCTCGCTGGTCGAGTCCAGGTGCGGTCCTGTGTTTAAGAAGCAATTCTGGCGCGGTGGTCTCCAGCCGGGTCAGTAGCTTCGGCAGGGTGTTGTTGATCTTACTAGATGTAGCGGATTGGAGGTTTAGAAGGGTTTCTCGGGTATAGGATAGTGGAGAGGGCAGTTTGCTCAGGAGAGCACGTGCAAAGTTGCCAGTTACTGGCGCCATTTTAACCGTTAACTTATTATTCTTATTTTTTTTCTTCTATATTATGTAAGTTAACAAATTTCGTGACACATGCTGGTGATAATAAATCTGATTCTGATTCTGACTCTTGTGTTTCGGATCATTATCTTGTTGCATCATCCAACTTCTGTTCAGCTTCAGGTGATGGACTGCCACCCTGACATGCTCCTGTAAAATGACTTAATGAAATATTGAATTCATTGTTCCCTCAAACTGTCCAGGCCCTGAAGCAGCAAAGCAGCCCCAAACCGTGATGTTCCTTTCTTCTACCATGCTTCACAATTGTAATGAGGTTTTGGCGCTAATGTGCAGTACCCTATTCCCTCCAAACATAGCAGTGTGCATCCCTGCCAAAAAATTTAAGTTTTGTCTCATCTGTCTTCAGAACATTTCCCAGAAGCACTGAGGATCACCTAGGTGGTCTTTTGCAAAATTAAGACGTGCAACAATGTTTTTTTTTGAGAACAGTGGTTTCTCCTATGGCATCCTTCCATGAACACTGCTCTTGTTCAGAGTGTTTCTTACAATTGACACATGACAGAGACTTTAGCAAGTTCTAGAGATTTCCGCAGGTCTTTCGCTAATACCCTTGGGTTCTTTTTCACCCCCTTCTGCATTTCACTGTGCTCTTGGTGTGACCTTTGCAGGACGCCCACTCCTAAGAAGGGTAGCAACACTACTGAATTTCCACCATTTATAGACATTTTTTCTTACTGTGGACTGACGAACACTTGGGTCTAAATGCTTTCGTAGCTTTTTACAGCTTCATGCATCTCTATGATTCGTTTTCTAAGATCCTCTGAAAGTTGTTTTGATCGAGGCATAGTGCACATAAACAGATCTTTCTTGAGAAGAGCAGGCTCTGTCAGTAACATAATTTTGTGTGTCTTTTTATAGAGTAGGACACCTCCAATTTAGTTTCATTGACTGGAACACCTCACTCCAAGCAGCTTTTGTAGAAGCCATTACCCTGTGAACATACTTCTGTGAACTTAGACTGTGATTGTTTAAATGGTGTATTTAGTATTGACGAGAAGTAGGACAACTGTTTGTGTGTTATTAGTTTAAACTGAGGCATTATAACAGACAATAGACAATAGGTGCAGGAGTGGGCCATTTGGCCCTTCAAGCAAGTACCGCCATTCACTGTGATCATGGCTGATCATCCACAATCAGTATCCAGTTCCTGCCGTATCCCCATAACCTTTGATTCCACTATCTTTAAGAGCTCTATCCATCTCTTTCTTGAAAGCATCCAGAGACTTGGCCTCCACTGCCTTCTGGGGCAAAGCATTCCATATATCCACCACTCTCTGGGTGAAAAAGTTTTTCCTCAGCTCCATTCTAAATGGCCTACCCCTTATTCTTAAACTGTGGTCTCTGGTTCTGGACTCACCCATCAGCGGGAACATTCCTGCCTCCAGCGTGTCCAATCCCTTAATAATCTTATAAGTTTCAATCAGATCCCCTCTCAGCCTTCTAAATTCCAGTGTATACAAGCCCAGTCGCTCCAATCTTTCAACATATGATAGTCCCGCCATCCCGGGAATTAACCTTGTGAACCTGTGCTGCATTCCCTCAATAGCAAGAATATCCTTCCTCAAATTTGGAGACCAAAACTGCATACAGTACTCCAGGTGTGGTCTCACCAGGGCCCTGTACAGCTGCAGAAGGATCTCTTTGCTCTTATACTCAATACCCCTCGTTATGAAGGCCAGCATGTCATTAGCTTTCTTCACTGCCTGCTGTACTTGCATGCTTGTTTTCAGTGACCGATGTACAAGAACACCTAGATCTCATTGTACTTCCCCTTTTCCTAACTTGACTCCATTTAGATAATAATGTGCCTTCCTGTTCTTACCACCAAAGTGGATAACCTCACATTTACAGTCATAGTCATACTTTATTGATCCCAGGGGAAATTGGTTTTTGTTACAGTTGCACCATAAATAATTAAATAGTAATAAAACCATAAATAATTAAATAGTATTATGTAAATTATGCCAGGAAATAAGTCCAGGACCAGCCTATTGGCTCAGGATGTCTGACCCTCCAAGGGAGGAGTTGTAAAGTTTGATGGCCACAGGCAGGAATGACTTACTATGATGCTCTGTGTTGCATCTCGGTGGAATGAGTCTCTGGCTGAATGTACTCCTGTGCCCAACCAGTATATTATGTAGTGGATGGGAGACATTGTCCAAGATGGCATGCAACTTGGACAGCACCCTCTTTTCAGACACCACTGTCAGAGAGTCCAGTTCCATCCCCACAACATCACTGGCCTTGCGAATGAGTTTGTTGATTCTGTTGGTGTCTGCTACCCTCAGCCTACTGCCCCAGCACACAACAGCAAACATGATCGCACTGGCCACCACAGACTTGTAGAACATCGTCCGACAGATGTTAAAGGACCTCAGTCTCCTCAGGAAATAGAGACAGCTCTGACCCTTCTTGTAGACAGCCTCAGTGTTCTTTGACCAGTCCAGTTTATTGTCAATTTGTATCCCCAGGTATTTGTAATCCTCCACCATGTCCACACTGACCCCCTGGATGGAAACAGGTGTCACCGGTGCCTTAGCTCTCCTCAGGTCTACCACCAGCTCCTTAGTCTTTTTCACATTAAGCTGCAGATAATTCTGCTCACACCATGTGAAAAAGTTTCCTACTGTAGCCCTGTACTCAGCCTCATCTCCCTTGCTGATGCATCCAACTATGGCAGAGTCATCAGAAAACTTCTGAAGATGACAAGACTCTGTGTGGTAGTTGAAGTCCGAGGTGTAAATGGTGAAGAGAAAGGGAGACAAGACAATCCCCTGTGGAGCCCCAGTGCTGCTGATCACTCTGTCGGACACACAGTGTTGCAAGCACACGTACTGCGGTCTGCCAGTCAGGTAATCAAGAATCCATGACACCAGGAAAGCATCCACCTGCATCACTGTCAGCTTCTCCCCCAGCACAGCAGGGCAGATGGTGGAGAACGCACTGGAGAAGTCAAAAAACATGACCCTCACAGTGCTCGCTGGCTTGTCCAGTTGGGCGTAGACATGGTTCAGCAGGTAGACAATGGCATCCTCAATTCCTCGTCGGGGCTGGAAGGCGGACTGGAGGGGATCTAAGTGTGGCCTAACCATAGGCCGAGCAGCTCCAGAACAAGTCTCTCCAGGGTTTTCATGCTGTGGGACATCAATGCCACCGGTCTTTAGTCATTGAGGCCACTGGGGCGCGGTGTCTTCGGCACAGGGATGAGGCAGGACGTCTTCCACAGCACAGGAACCCTCCGGAGACTCAGGCTCAGGTTGAATACATGGTGAAGTACTCCAGATAGCTGAGGGGCACAGGCTTTGAGCACCCTGGTACTGACACCATCCGGTCCTGCAGCCTTGCTTGGGTTGAGACGTTTCAGCTTTCTTCTCACCTGTTCAGCCGTGAAGCCCACCGTGGTGGTTTCGTGTGGGGAAGGGGTATAGTCATGAGAGCAGGGTGGGGGACTGTGAGGAGGGGTAGGAGGGGAGAGTGGAATATGTGTTGGTTGGGGGCCGACAACAGATGACTCATGTGGGGGAATGGGCAGGGGCCACAATGTCAAATCTGTTGAAGAACAGGTTAAGTTCGTTGGCCTTGTCCACACTGCCTTCAGCTCCTCTGTTGCTAGTTTGCCGGAACCCAGTGATGGTCCTCATCCCACTCCAGACCTCTCTCATTTTGTTCTGCTGGAGTTTCCACTCAAGCTTCCTCCTATACCTGTCTTTAGCCTCCCTGATCCTGGCTTTCAGGTCCCTCTGTATTGCCCTCAGCTCCTCCCTATTTCCATCTCTAAACACGCTCTTTTTAGCATTCAGGATGTCCTTAATGTCCTTTGTTACCCATGGCTTGTTATTTGAATAACAAAGGGCAGTTCCTGTCGGAACATTGCAGTCCACACAGAAGTTGATGTAATCAGTGATGCACTCTGTGAGCCCATCAATCTCCTCTCCATGTGGCTCACAGAGTGCCTGCCAATCTGTCACCTCAAAACAACCCTGCAGCGGCTCATAAGCCTTCTCCGACCATTTCCTCACTGTCCTCGAGGTTGCAGGTTTACTCTTCACCAGAGGCACGTAGCAGGGTTTTAGGTGCACCAGGTTGTGATCTGACCTTCCCATTGGGGGGAGGTGAGAAGAGCTGTGTGCATCCTTAACGTTAGCATACATCAAAACCAGAGTCCTCTCTCCTCTGGTTGTACAGCCCACATACTGCATGAAGTTGAGCAGTGTTCTAGCCTTGGTAACATGGCTGAAGTCACCCGAGGTGGTAATGAGGGCACTCGGGTGCTGGGTTTGTAATCTGGCTATGACGGTGTATCCACATTAAACTGCATCTGCCATGCATCTGCCCACTCACCCAGCCTGTCCAAGTCACCCTGCATTCTGATAACATCCTCTTCACATTTCACACTGCCACCCAGCTTTGTGTCATCGGCAAATTTGCTAATATTACTTTTAATTCCCTCATCTAAATCATTAACATATATTGTAAACAGCTGCGGTCCCAGCACTGAACCCTGCGGTACCCCACTGGTCACCACCTGCCATTCCGAAAGGGACCCGTTAATCGCTACTCTTTGTTTTCTGTCAGCCAGCCAATTTTCAATCCATGTCAGTACTCTGCCCCCAATACCATGTGCCCTAATTTTGCCCACTAATCTCCTAAGTGGGACTTTATCAAAGGCTTTCTGAAAGTCCAGCTACACTACATCCACTGGCTCTCCCTTGTCCATTTTCATAGTTACATCCTCAAAAAATTCCAGAAGAGTAGTTAAGCACGATTTCCCCTTCGTAAATCCATGCTGACTCGTACCGATCCTGTTACTGTTATCCAGATGTGTCGAAATTTCATGTTTTATAATTGACTCCAGCATCTTTCCCACCACCGACGTCAGGCTAACCGGTCTATAATTCCCTGTTTTCTCTCTTCCTCCCTTCTTGAAAAGAGGGACAACGTTAGCCACCCTCCAATCCACAGGAACTGATCCTGAATCTATAGAACATTGGAATATGATTACCAATGTGTCCACGATTTCTAAAGCCACCTCCTTAAGTACCCTGGGATGCAGACCATCAGGTCCCGGGGACTTACCAGCCTTCAGACCCAACAGTCTATCCAACACCATTTCCTGCCTAATATAAATTTCCTTCAGTTCATCCATTACCCTAGGTCCTTTGGCCACTATTATATCAAGGGGATTGTTTGTGTTTTCCCTAGTGAAGACAGATCCAAAGTACCTATTCAACTCGTCTGCCATTTCCTTGTTCCCCATAATAAATTCACCCACTTCTGTCTTCAATGGCCCAATTTTGGTCTTAACTATTTTTTTCCTTTTCACATACCTGAAGAAGCTTTTACTATCCTCCTTTAAATTCTCGGCTAGTTTACCTTCATACCTCATTTTTTCTCCGCGTATTGCCTTTTTAATTACCTTCTGTTGCTCTTTAAAAGTTTCCGATTCCTCTGGCTTCTCACTTGTCTTTGCTATGTTATACTTCTTCTCTTTTATTTTTATACCGTCCATTACTTCCCTTGTCAGCCACGGCCTCCCCTTACTCCCCTTAGGGTCTTTCTTCCTCTTTGGAATGAACTGATCCTGCACCTTCCGCATTATTCCCAGAAACACTTGCCATTGCTGTTCGACTGTCATCCCTGCTAGGGTATTGTTCCATCGAACTTTGGCCAGCTGCTCCGTCATAGCATCATAGTTCCCTTTGTTCAACTGTAATACTGACACTTCCGAGTTTTCCTTCTCCCTCTCAAACTGTAGATTAAAACTTATCATATTATGGTCACTACCTCCTAATGGCTCCTTTACCTCAAAGTCCCTGATCAAATCCGGTTCATTGCACAACACTAAATCTAGAACTGCGTTCTCTCTGGTAGGCTCCAGTACAAACTGTTCTAAGAATCCATCTTGGAGGGACTCCACAAACGCCCTTTCTTGGGGTCCAGTACCAACCTGATTCCTTTAGTCTACCTGCATGTTGAAATCCCCCATAACAACTGTAGCATTACCTTTGCCACATGCCAATTTTAACTCTTGATTCAACTTACACCCTACATCCAGACTACTGTTTGGGGGCCTGTAGACAACTCCCATTAGGGTCGTTCTGCCCTTAGAATTTCTCATTTCTATCCATACTGACTCTACGTTTCCTGATTCTATGTCCCCACTCGCAAGGGACTGAATATCATTCCTCACCAACAGAGCCACTCCACCCCCTCTGCCCATCAGTCTGTCCTTTCGATAGGACGTATAACCTTGAATATTCATTTCCCAGGCCCTGTCCACTTGAAGCCATGTCTCTGTTATTCCCACAACATCATACTTACTAATTTCCAACTGTGCCTCAGGCTCATCTACTTTATTTCTTATATTCCATGCATTCATATATAATACTTTTAATTCATTACTCCCCTCATCTCCCATATCAATTCCTATTTCACTTGGCCATACTGTACAATCCCTTCTTGAGCTTTCTGCTCTGTTGATTCTGCTGTCTTTCTTAACTTTTCTTATTCTCACTTTCCCTTTATCTCCATCCTTATATTTCTAGTTCGTTCCCCACCCCCCACTACTTAGTTTAAACACACCTGTGTTGCAGAGGCAAACCTGCCTGCCAGAATGCTGGTGCCCCGCTTATTAAGGTGCAACCCGTCCCTTTTGTACAATTCGTCCTTACCCTGAAACATCCCCCAGTGGTCCAAGAATGTAAATCCTTGCTTCCTGCACCAGTTCCTCAGCCACACATTCAGATCCATTATCTCTCTGTTCTTGCCCACTCCAGCACGAGGAACTGGAAGCAAACCGGAGATAACCACCTGGAAGTCCTACTTTTCAGCCTTCTTCCGAGTTCTCTGAAGTCATGCTGGAGAATGCCTTTCCTCTCCCTCCCCATGTCATTTGTGCCGACATGCACCACCACTTCTGGATGTTCACCTTCACTCTTGAGGATTCCCTGGAATCGATCCGTGACATCCTGGATCCCAGCACCAGGGAGGCAACACACCATCCTTAAATCTCGCCTGTTGCCACAGAAACCTCTTTCTGTACCTCTCACTATGGAATTCCCTACTACCACGGCTCTGCCTGACATCCGTCTCCTTGGCTTTGCTTCAGCGCCAATTGTTGACTCGCAGACCTGACCGCCTCTCAGGCTGGCATCATCTTCTGTCCCGACAGCTTCTAAGAGGGTGAACCTGTTTACCAGAGGCACATCCCCGGGGTCTCCTGTACTTCAAGCATCCTTTCCTTGCTCATCGTCGCCCCCCCTTCTCTCTTCCGGTATCCTCGGTGTAATGACCTCACTGTAGGTCCTGTCCAGAAAACTCTCGTTTTCCCGGATTAACCTAAGGTCATCCAGTTGCCTCTCTAGTGCTGCAACACGATCCTTCAGAAGCTGAATCTGGACACATTTTCCACAAGTGTAGGAGCCAGAGGCACTATCAGTGTCCCTGACCTCGCACATCATGCATGCAGCACACTGAATCAGCCTAGCGGTCATCTCTTCACCACTTCTCACCCTCTCCAACTGTGGCATAGTCTCCTCTCTCAGGGTACGTTCACACTACACCGGATAATTTTGAAAACAAAGCTTTTTCTCTTCGTTTTGCCCTCCCGTCCACACTGAGCCGGCGTTTTCAGCCCCCCAAAGTGGAGATTTTCGAGAACACTCTCCGGAGTGAATAAATCTGAAAATGCTTAATATCCGGTATAGTGTGTACGGGGTAAATGGAGAGATTTAAAAACGTTGTCATGACAACACCACAACAATGCTTTTTTCTACTTCTGCTTGGTACTGCGCAAGTTGTTATAACGTGCAGTCGGTGTGAACGGCGTGAGAGTTAATTTGTAAAGTGAGCTTTTTTGACTATTTAAAAACGCTGTCATGACGTGCCAGAACAGATGTTCATTGTTTTCTTGAACACCACCACCTAATGATTTCAGAACAGACGGACGAGACTGAAGCCATAAGGGTTAGAAATGTACTCACCAAATACTTTGACCCATAGCTTACTGAATAAATAAGTATACTCACTTCACCCTGTTTTCTGTCCTTATTTGTATGAAGGTGGTTTACCTATTTATTCAAGTATTTCTCTGACAACAGATGTGTAACAGCCTAATGTAACATTGTATGGAAATACAAGATAACGCTGATGCAGACGTTTTATACATTTAACAAGGTGCTTTACTAATGCAACAGAGTTAGTCAGTTCTTCAATGTTCGTCGTCAGCTGGGTCATACTGTCCGTGAACTCCCTGTCGGTTGCCTCCATACGCTCCAGTATTTGTTTTTTTTATATAAGTTTTAAGTCTTCCTGCGCGAGAGCCAAGAGCAATTCCTTTAAAGTTTCTCTACTCTGTAACTGGACAAACGTGCACGAAGTACACCGTTTCTTCTTCGCTTGTTTTCTCTGTGTCCTGCGCATGCCCAGTAGGAGGAGATTCGCCCAAATATCCGCCTAATGTGGACGGAGATATTTTGAAAAACACTTAGTGTGGACGCCTGTCGTTTTTACTCGAAACCGGCGTTTTCAAAATTATCCGGCGTAGTGTGGATGTAGCCTCAGCCTCCTCGCCAAAGACTCGCACTTTTCTCACAAGGCACTTCCCTTGACAAGGCTGCTCCCTTACAGCAAACCTTGTTTATATTAGCTGATAATTTGAGTAATTAGCTTCACCTGCCGCGCCTCCTCCGACCTGGAAGGTCTGTTTTCCTCGCTGCTCACGACCGGCTTATTAAACCAGCCGCTCCTTCTCAGCCAATCCCCGCACTTACTCCTTCACCTGCCCTGCCTCCTCTGACCTGGAAGGTCATTGGTCAGACCATATGGGGGGAGGAAGTGCTGGCAATTGAGAGGGTTCAGTGGAGGTTTACAAGAATGACCCCAGGAATGAAACGATTAACATATGAAGAGCATTTGATGGCTCTGGGGCTGTATTCACTGGAGTTTAGAAGAATGAGAGAGAATATCATAGAAAGGCTGAGATAAGGTGGACATGGAGAGGATGATTCCAACACTGGGAGAGTCTAAGAGCAGAGGGTGCAGCCTCAGAATAGATGGCGCTCCTTCAGAACAGCGATGAGGAAGAATTTCTTTACCCAAACGTGGTGAATCTGTGGAAATCACGACCAAGTCATTGAGTAATAGTAAAGTGGAGCTTTATTAATATGGATGTCAAATGTTTTTGGGGAAAAGACAGAAGAATGGGGCTGAGAAGAGGAATAAATCAGCTATGACCAAATGATGGAGCAGACTCAATGGGCCAAATGGCCGAATTCTACTCCTATGTATTATGATTTTATGGTCAACTCCTAGCACACTCAAACATTCGAAGTATATTTATTATCAAAGTACAGGTGGCCCCCATTTTCCAAATGTTCGTTTTACAACACCTAGCTGTTACGAAAGACCTACATTAGTTACCTGCTTTCACTAACAGAAGGTGTTTTCACGGTTACGAAAAAAGGCAGTGCGCGCCTGAACAGCCAGGCTCCTCGCCCGGAACTGCATGCTAGCCGGCATTGCTTAAACACATGCTTTATCTCGATTTATTTTGTGCATCTGTTAGCAAGATGAGTTCTAAGGTATCGGAAAAGCCTAAAAGAGCTCGTAAGGGTGTTACACTTAGCGTAAAACTTGACATAATTAAGCATTTCGATCGTGGTGAACGAAGTAAGGACATTCCCATTACTTACACGCAGAGAGAAAGAATTTTGAAAGCTGCCGATGTTGCTGTTGGTTCTGCTCGTAGCAAGGTGGTCTCTCTTAGTCAGCATCCAATAATGGATAAAATGGAAAGTCTATTGCTTGAGTGGATTGATGGGTGTACAAAGCATGGTGTTCCGTTAAGTTTAATTAAGGAGAAATAAATCAGTCTTTTTAATAAGCTGAAACTGAAAGCACTGGACGATGGTGATGAAAGTGTTGCGAAAGTGGAATTTAAAGGTAGTCATGGGTGGTTTGCTAGGTTTCTGAGGCGAGGGCAGCTTCATAGTTTAAGCAGTGGTCCCCAACCTCCAGGCCGCGAAGGACGCAGTGGTGCAGCGGTAGTCGGGACGCAACCAGCACGTCTTTAAGAAAAAAGCCGAAATAAACAAGCTAATTAATTAGGTGCCGCCCAGCATGTAAATGTCGTCCCAGATCAGAGGCGAATGCCGATTGCGTCAGGTGGTTATTCATATAAGCAAGTGTTTAACTGTGCCGAAACTGTAATTTATTGGAGTCTTCCCGATTCCGGTAAGTGAAACTACACTGTACATACATTATTTCTACTTTATATAGGCTGTCTATTTTTATGTGTTATTTGGTATGATTTGGCAGCTTCATAGCTTAAAGGTTACTGGAGAGTGTTTCTGCCGAGAGCGCTTGCGCCGTGTTTTTGCTGAGAGCACTTCCGTGAAATTTTTGCTGCACTAGATAGTGCTGCAGAAAAGTATTTCTACTTTATATAGGCTGTGTATTTATCATATAATTCCTGCTTTTACTATATGTAACTGTTATTTTAGGTTTTGTGTGTTATTTGGCATGATTTTGTAGGTTATTTTTTGGGTCTGGGAACGCTCAAAAATTTTTCCCACATTAATAAATGGTAATTGATGCAAAGATTCAAAAAACTTTATTGTCATTCTAACCATACATCAGCTCTGCAGGGCAGAATGAGACAGCGTTTCTCAGGGGCAGTGCAATCATAACAGAACAAATGCAACACTAAATAGTAAACATAACAATAAATAGTAAAACACAACAGCCACATGTCAGTTAAAATCAGTTATAAGTGTCCAGTGCAAGTTAAATGTGTCCAAGGCAGAGTCAGGTGGAGCAGCTATTTAGCAGTCTGACTGCCTGTGAGAGGAAGCTGTTTAGTAGCCTTGTGGTTTTAGTTTTGATGCTCCGGTAACGTTTGCCTGATGGCAGAAAAACAAACAGTTCATGGAGAGGGTGTGAGGGGTCTTTAATGATGAACCGTGTCTTCTGGAGGCATCGACTCTGAAAGAGGTCTTGGACAGAAGGTAGGGAGACCCCAATAACCTTCTCTTATTCACTTCACGACAATCCGGCTTACGAACTGTTTCATAGGAATGCTCTACCTTCGGATAGTGGGGGAAACCTGTATGTTTGCAGTATATAACACTGAGATTCATCTTCCCACAGACAGCCACAAAACAAAGAAACAGCATGGAATCCACTGAAAGACAAATCATGCAAAGGACAAAAAAAGAGCAGAAAACACAGAATATAAAACACCAAAACAAAACTATTAAAACAATCTAGGAAATGTTCAGTTTAGTTCAGTTCGGTTAAATTTAGCACTGTTTCACTTGCTGATTGCAGGCCACAGAGCCAGAACGCCCCAATCAATATTGCACAAACAGCAATAAAAAAGGAGTAGCTAGAAACACATATAACATGAAGAGTCCAATCCACAAACCATGTCGATTTAATCTTGCTCCAGACCTAAGACTCCAGCAGCATCAAGCAAGAGAATGAGACCAGTCAAACGCAGGCACCTTCCACCAGGAGCAGAAAGTGCAAGTGAGAGAGAGGCCACACACACAGCACAAAACCTTACCAAATTCCCTCAGAGACAGCAATGCACCAGATCGTTTAATCGGCCAGAAAACAAACCACCAAAATGTAATTCACAGGTTCCAATTGCACACAGCTTAGTAGCAGAATCATATTTGATAGAAGAAAAAATAAAAGAAGTAGTTTTGTGAGCTGCCTGAAGGATATTGCCTTTGATCACATTGGTCATTGCGCCATCTTCTTCAGACTACAAAGTACTTGTGGCCTTTAAAATGTTCAATATTCAAACATCCTCATTCCAGATAATCTCACCCTCTAAAACCTATCCTCTCTGACATCCTTTAAATTTCTCTTTTCACAACTTCAACCCCATCCCCTCTACCTTTAGACCCCCTGCTCTTGGAAAAAGACACTGACTATATATCCTATCATTGTCCCTCATAATTTTGAAAATCTTTAGGTCACCCTTCAATCTCCTATATTCCAATGTGTATAAAACCATCCTATCTAATCCCTTCTTTATTAATACAGCTATCCATTTTAGGAAACATCCCAGTTAATCTCTTCTGCATTTCCTAATTGTATATTTAAACAAATTATTTCCAAAATAGTATTTACAGCAGATCAGAACACTGAATGAGAATTTTCTCACTTCCAACCTGTTTGTAGTAAATCCCTGCACTGTTGCTGGCTCGTCTCCAGACTTTTTGTCAGACCATTAATTATGTCTGCTTTCTCCACTTTGGCTTCTTCTTGCTCTCGTTGCAACTGCTTTACTTGTTCTTGAAGTTGTTTACAATTCTCTTTCTTATAGAAAAGATAAATAGAGGAAGTATTATTCATAATTTTAAACAGTAAAACCTTTCTCTCTTTTGTGCACACACACATACATGCACACACACACACAATCACATAGTGCCTGAAACATCTAACTTTCACAAATTAAATCTACATTAAATATCTAACCTTTGCCGATGGTTCAGTGTGTTATCAGAACATTTATTCCTTCCAAAGAATTCACAGGAAAACAGTTCCATCTAGCTTCTACCATACTTCTACTATTAAAGCATTTTATCTTTTTGAGAAATTGCCAGCAAACCATACAAATGCAGTTCTAACCTGTTCTTCCAAAGAGATACTAGTTGCATCAAGTGTCTGCTGCATTGCCAAGATAATTGCCTCATGTTTTTCTTTAAGCTTACTGATAATATTTTCATGTTGTTCTCTGGCACGAGTAAGAGATTCTGAGCGACTGAGTTCTGATAGTTGTTGCTGCATGCTTTCCATGGCTGCTTCTGCAATTTTCTGCTTCTTCAGTGCCTGTAGAGAAAACAAATAACATGCACAATTAAAACTGAGAATATAATTATTATTTAATTTGAATCTGAATCAAGAACACTAAATAAAATACTACCAGTATCAGAGAAAACATATGTTCCCAGGAATTCCTTGGACTGAGGGGTGAACGTATAGAAGTGTATAAAACCATGAGTGGCCTAGAAAAAGTGAATGCACACAATCTTTGTAACAGGGAAAGGGAATGAAAAATAAGAGGGCATAAGCTTAAGGTGCCAGGGTAGAGATTTGAAATAGAACTAAAGGGCAACTTTCATGCAATGAGTGTGACATAAGTGGAATGAGCTGTCAGAGAAATTAACCGGGGAAGATAATGAAGTGAATTTTTTAAAATGGTTAAGAACATAGATTGGAAAGGCTTTCAAGGGATACAAAGAAATGGAATGAGCTAAGGCTCCTAAATCGACATGGCTACCTTGGGCTGAAGGATCTGTTTCCCTGCTGTGTTACTCTATGACTCTGTTATTTCAAGTAGACACAAAGCAGTTGGCAATTTTTCATATGCAATATGATTTTTATTTGACTTGAATAAGAGATCAGTAGTACAAATGCCACCCAGTAATTGTAAATTTAAATAAATTATTCTCACTGGATCAGAGTGTGAATTAGAATTTTCTCCTTCATATGCAGGCACATCCAATTCGACAACATTAAAGAATGGAAAGGGAATACATTTGCAGTGACCCAGGCCCTGGCACACAACTATGGCAGATGGAACAGACTAGTGCAAAGCTTGTCATAACGGAGCTCCGACAACTCCACCAGGAGTTAAGGGTGCAAGAAGAAGACGACATCCAATTCAGATCTGTCTATGGAAATCTATTCAGATCTATGAAGAGAATGAGCAATTTCAAGTTCCTGGGTGTCAATGGCTCTGAGGATCCAACCTGGTCCCAACATATGAATGCAGCTATAAAGATAGCAAAACAGCAGCTATATTTCATTAGGTGTTTGAGGAGATTTGGTTTGTCACCTAAAACACTCAAAAACTTCTACAGATGTACCGTGTAGCATTCTGACAGGCTACATTACTAAAAGTTGCTGGTGACCTCAGCAGGCCAGGCAGTATCTATTGGAAGAGGTACAGTCGACGTTTTGGGCCCAGACCCTTCGTCAAGGCTAACTGAAAGAAGAGCTAGTAAGTGAGGGTAAGAATAGGATGCTCTGGAGGATGATCAAGTGGCTGAGGAACTGGTGTAGGGGGCAGGGTTTCAGATTTCAGGATCATTGGGACCTCTTCTGGGGCAGGTGGGACCTGTACAAGGGAGACAGGTTACACTTGAACGACAAGGGGACCAATATCCTTTCAGGGAGGTTTGTTAGTGCTGTTGGGGAGGCTTTAAACTAGATTTGCAGGGGGATGGGAACCAGAGTGCCAGAGCTGACAGTGAGGCTGGGGTGCAAATAAATGATGTTAAAAGTTCAAGCAAAGCCGCAAATAGAAAGGTTGTGAGTGGTGGTAAAAATCTTCTGAGGTGTATATATTTGGAGTATGCTAGGAGTATTGCGGGGAAGGCAGACGAGTTGAGGGCGTGGATTGACACGTGGAATTATGACGTTATAGCAATTAGTGAAACTTGGCTACAGGGGGGGCAGGACTGGCAGCTTAATATTACAGCGTTCCGATGTTTCAGATGTGATACAAGCAGAGGAATGAAAAGTGGGGTGTTAGCATTGCTTGTCAGGGAAAATGTTCCAGCAGTGCTCAGGCAGGACAGATTAGAGGGCTTGTCTACTGAGTCCTTATCGGTGAAGCTGAGAAACATGAAAGGTATGGCCACATTACTGGGGTTGTATTATAGACCACCCAATAGTCAGCGAGCATTGGAGAAGCAAATCTGCAAAGAGATAGCAGGCAACTGCAGGAAACATAAAGTTGTGGTGGTAGGGGATTTTAATTTTCCACATATTGATTGGGACTCCCATACTGTTAGGGGTCTAGATGGGTTAGAGTTTGTAAAATGTGTTCAGGAAAGTTTTCTAAATCAACATATCGAGATACCAACTAGATATGATGCAATATTAGATTTCCTATTAGGAAACGAGTTAGGACAAGTGACGGAAGTGTGTGTAGGGGAGCACTTTGGTTCCAGTGATCATAACACCATTAGTTTCAACTTGATCATGGATAAAGATAGATCTGGTCTTAGGGTTGAGGTTCTAAACTGGAAGAAGGCCAAATTTGAAGAAATGAGAAAGGATGTAAAAAGCATGGATTGGGACAGGTTGTTCTCTGGCAAGGATGTGATCGGTAGGTGGGAAGCCTTCAAAGGAGAAATTGTGAGAGTGCAGAGCTTGTATGTCCCTGTCAGGATTCAAGGCAAAGTGAATAGGAATAAGGAACCTTGCTTCTCAAGGGATATTGCAACTCTGATAAAGAAGAAGAGAGAGTTGTATGACATGTATAGGAAACAGGGAGTAAATAAGGTGCTTGAGGAGTATAAAAAGTGCAAGAAAATACTTAAGAAGGAAATGAGGAGGGCTAAAAGAAGACATGAGGTTGCCTTGGCAGTCAAAGTGAAGGATAATCCAAAGAGCTTTTACAGGTATATTAAGAGTAAAAGGATTGTAAGGGATAAAATTGGTCCTCTTGAAGATCAGAGTGGTCGGCTATGTGCGGAACCAAAAGAAATGGGGGAGATCTTAAATGGGTTTTTTGTGTCTGTATTTACTAAGGAAACTGGCATGAAGTCTATGGAATTAAGGGAAACAAGTAGCGAGATCATGGAAACTGTACAGATTGAAAAGGAGGAGGTGCTTGCTATCTTGAGGCAAATTAAAGTGGATAAATCCCCAGGACCTCACAGGGTATTCCCTCGGACCTTGAAGGAGACTAGTGTTGAAATTGCGGGGGCCCTGGCAGATATACTTTAGATGTTGGTGTCTACGGGTGAGGTGCCGGAGGATTGGAGAATGGCTCATGTTGTTCCGTTGTTTAAAAAAGGATCGAAAAGTAATCTGGGAAATTATAAGCCGGTAAGTTATTGGAGGGAGTACTAAGAGACAGAATCTACAAGTATTTCGATAGACGGGGACTTATTAGGAAGAGTCAACATGACTTTGTGCGTGGTAGGTCATGTTTGACCAATCTATTGGAGTTTTTCAAGGAGGTACCAGGAAAGTGGATGAAGGGAAGGCAGTGGATGTTGTCCACATGGACTTCAGAAAGGCCTTTGACAAGGTCCCGCATGGGAGGTTAGTTAGGAAAATTCAGTCGCTAGGTATACATGGAGAGGTGGTAAATTGGATTAGACATTGGCTCAATGGAAGAAGCCAAAGAGTGGTAGTAGAGAATTGCTTCTCAGAGTGGAGGCCTGTGACTAGTGGTTATTTGTCATCTATAGCAATGATCTGGATGATAATGTGGTAATTTGAATCAGCAAATTTGCTGATGATACAAAGATTGGAGGTGTAATGGACAGTGAGGAAGGTTTTCAAAGCTTGCAGAGGGACTTGGACCAGCTGGAAAAATGGGCTGAAAAATGGCAGATGGAGTTTAATACAGACAAGTGTGAGGTATTGCACTTTGGAAGGACAAACTAAGGTAGAACATACAGGGTAAATGGTAAGGCACTGAGGAGTGCAGTAGAACAGAGGGATCTGGGAATACAGATGCAAAATTCCCTAAAAGTGGCGTCACAGGTAGATAGGGTTGTAAAGAGAGCTTTTGGTACATTGGCCTTTATTAATCAAAGTATTGAGTATAAGAGCTGGAATGTTATGATGAGGTTGTATAAGGCATTGGTGAGGCCGAACCTAGAGTATTGTGTTCAGTTTTGGTCACCAAATTATAGGAAGGATATTAATAAGGTTGAAGGATATTAATAAGGTTGAAAGAGTGCAGAGAAGGTTTACAAGGATGTTGCCGGGACTTGAGAAACTCAGTTACAGAGAAAGGTTGAACAGGTTAGGACTTTATTCCCTTGAGCGTAGAAGAATGAGGGGAGATTTGATAGAGGTACATAAAATTATGACAGGGATAGATAGAGTGAATGCAAGCAGGCTTTTTCCACTGAGGCAAGGAGAGAAAAAAAAACCAGAGGACATGGGTTAAGGGTGAAGGAGGAAAAGTTTAAAGGGTACATTGGGGGGGGGCGTCTTCACACAGAGAGTGGTGGGAGTGTGGAATGAGCTGCCAGACGAGGCGGTAAATGCGGGTTCTTTTTTAACATTTAAGAATAAATTGGACAGATACATGGATGGGAGGTGTATGGAGGGATATGGTCTGTGTGCAGGTCAGTGGGACTGGGCAGAAAGTGGTTCAGCACAGCCAAGAAGGGCCAAAAGGCCTGTTTCTGTGCTGTAGTTTTTCTATGGTTTCTATGGTTTCTATAAATGACAAACCAATTTATCTAAACAACGATTTAATTACACTGATAAAGATTTCACGTATGTAGAAATGCAAAGTATCTTTGCTTACTTGTTATCTGAACACAGATAAACAGGCCCTTTTAGATATTAAGGAAATCAAGTCATAAGGAGCTCATGCTGAAAGTATCACCCAGGCAAAATATCAACAATAACCTTATTGAATAATGAGGTAGGCAGAAGCAGACAGACTTTTATTTCTAACATAATTACTTGCATGTTGCTTCATTTTAGTGGGCATAGAAGCATGATATAAAAGTGCCACATAACTGGCAACGATTGACAATACTCCGGTTCAGAGGGAAGTTGGATGCAGGGTCTCGGGGTGCAACAGAAATGAATGAACATGGTGAAGCAGAGGAGAGTTATGCTCATTTTAAGTGTTAGACTGATACTGGGTCCCTGCATTGAAAAATGCTCCTGTTTCTACCATTAAAAACTCTCACAACTGAAAGAAAATTTAAGCACAAAACTCTCTAAAATATTCTAGACAGTAGTTTCTGCAGTGAAGATTAAAAATACATGAGGAAATTCTTTACATTACATCGCTGTTGTAAGAATACAATCAGCACAAGCAGGAATAGGGCATTCATGATAGTGGCTTATTTTGTACCTCAGTATTACTTTCCCACTTATCCCCATACTCCTCGATTCCCTTTACCACAAACTTAATGCTTTGGAGTAAAAAAATCTTGACTTTACACGTAGAATACCATGTCCATATCAATCCATGTACCTATCCAAACGTTTCTTAAAAGCCTCCAATGTATTTGCCTCTACCACCATATCAGACAGCACATTCCAAGCATCCACGACTCTAAGTAAAAAACTTAGCCCTCACATCCCCTTTGAACCTACCCTCGCCCCCCACCTTCAATGCACGCACTCTGGTATTAGACATATCAACCCTGGGAAACAGATACTCTCTCTCCGCTCTATCTATGCCTCTCATAATCTTGTAAACCTCTATCAGATCTTCCCACAGCGCCAGTGCTCCACAGAAGACAACCCAAGTATATTCAGCCTTTTGTGATATTACATGCCCCCTAAACCAAGCAGCATTCTGGTAAACCTATTCTGCACCCCCTCCAAAGTCTCAAATCTTTGCTACAGTGGAGCGACCAGAACTGTATACAATACTCCAGATGTGGCCTAACCAGAGTTTTATAATGTTATAGATAAAATAATTTGATATTTTTCAGCAAAAAGAGTGAAATTACTGAATATAAAGGCAAATCAGTTAATCTGAATATAACTTAAAACCTGAAATTAAAATCTGTTAAAATTACAGGAATGTAGAAATCTAATGTTATAATTTATACTTACCTCTTTATCACTTGCACTCAGGTCTTCAATTCTGGATTCCAGTGCTTTAATTTGACCTTCTAGTTGAACTTCATGTTCCTTAGCATCTTGAAGTAATTTCTTTAATTCCTGACAACTAATAGTGATACCTTCTTTTTCCCCTGCAAAGCAATATACCTTAGTGAAAAATTATTCACTTACTAACCACTTGCATTAAATTTCATCAGTACTAGAGTCAGGATATACTCAGACTGTCAATCATGCTCCAGGATGTAATGTTTGCTGGCATTTTCCATCACAACTTTGTATTTCTGGATGTGTTTAGTAAATAGCATGTTAAATTGGAATGTTGCTTACACTAATGAACAAGTAAAACCTCAAATATTCTGATTCAATGTACAAGAATGCTCTTGCATTGCCCTAGCCATCACTTATTGCTGCACCACTAAAGCCTTTGTTGTTCATCTCCCTCTGAACTGTGAAAGCTCTCTGCATTTCTGCAACAATAGCAGTGAATACAAATTCATTTTCCTTTCTCAGCACTGTGCAAATGAAATACACAAAAAATATTAAGTAAAATTAATTATTTTCTTAATATTAATTTGTTACATCTTTCCTAAAGTAAATACTACTCTTTCACCAAGAAATATTACTCTTTACAGCACAGAAATCGCTCCTTCAGCTCACCATGTCCATCCTGATGCATCAAGTACATATCTAGTTTACCATCATTTGGTCCACAGCCTTTTATGCTTTCATGCTTCAAGTTCCTGTCTAGATACCACTTAAATATTGAGAGAGTACCTACCTCTAATGTCCACTTGGGTATCGTGTTCCACATTCCAACCACCCTCTGAGTAAAGAAATTCTTCCACGTATCCCCTCTAAGCTCTTAATCTTCACCCTAAACTGATATCCCCTGGTTTGAGATGACACTGCTTTGGTGAAGAGTCTCCTATTATCTATCTTATGTCCATCACTCCTACTGGGACATGGGCTTCCAACAGCAGCTTGCCACAGTTCTCTGTCCTGGGTCAGTATTTCAAATACAGGTGTAGCCCATCTATAAGTCTTCTAGGAAAAGCTCCTTCCTCTATCGGGGTGAGGTCTTTGAATTTTCTATTGGCCTTTCTGTAGCACTGGGTTTTTGTGGGATAAGGTTACTAGTCCCATGCCCAACCCTGCTACTTTGGCAGTCGGACTTGGGACTGTCCATGGCGGAGTAACTATTATTTATGATCATCATAATTTCTTGTTTTTAAACTTAATCAGATTCTCTCTCAGCCTCCTCTGCTCTCATCACAATACAGCAAATGCAACCTCTTGTGTTTCCAGCCTGTTTCTAGCTCCACCCTCCCATAAATGATAAATCTACTTCAAATCAATTTCAAAATCAGATGTATTTCAAAATGTACTCGCAGTTTGAAAGCCATAAGCAGAATATACTGGTAACCATCCTATAAGTGTGCTGATTTACTATGGTGAATCTCCCCACCTATAACTTAAAGAGATATCTGCTTGAGTTGTGTTGGCATGAACTTTGCCTCCCCACTCGCCCAAATGAGGAACTCAAGTGCTGCATCTCTGTGCTGACATTTCACTAGCAAAACCACATAGTCGAGGTTGCCGGTCAGGGGTAAGGGGCTGGTGTTAAGCGCGCTTGGCTCAGCAATGAGCTGTGATGTAGGGCTCAGGGCTCATCACTGGCCAACACAGTGAAGGAGTAATAACAGCTGTTTCTGATATTTGTAGGCCACCCATATCGCTTGGTCTCTCACCATCTTCACTTGTACAGAGCTGCCTCTCTTTATTTGGCTGCACAGCACACTCCAATATGAAATGTTATCCTTTTGTGACAAGCTCAGCTGCAGCTTGTGCCAAATCTATTAACATTTTCATTCCTGGGGATTCATCATAAACACCAGCATATTATCAATAACCCTGGCCAATCTGACTTTAAACTATAATTTAATATCTGCTGAATATTTAAATTTTTCTGTTACCTTTAGTCACTGCCAGCTGATGATTCAAATATCTGATTTCACGGGCACGTTCCTCTCCCTTTTGTTGCATTTCCTCTATCACTCTTCCTCGTGCATCATAAAGTATCTGTAACTGTGCAAATCGATGAGCTTCCATGGAACCTGTAGAAGAGGTAATCTTTTAATGATAGAAACAAATGAGAATATTAAGATAGACAAACATCAGCTTTTTTAAAAAATATGTATTTGAAACAGCAGCAAAATGAAATAAAACATTAATCACAAAATAATGACTCTTACTTCAGGAAAAATTTAACCTTTGATCTTCTTAATCTAATTTGCCTAACATACATGGCATCCAGCATAAACGTACACTCAGTGGTCAGTTTATCAGATAGACCAGTACACCTGCTCGTTAATGCAAACATCACATAATCTGGCAGCAGCTCAATGCATAAAAGCATGCAGACATGATCAAGAGGTTCAGTTGTTGTTCAGGCCAAGCATCAGAATGGGGAAAAAATATGATCTAAGTGACTCTGACTGTGGAAAAATGGTTAGTGCCATATGGGGTGGTTTGAGTATCTCCGAAGTTGGTGATTTCCTGGGATTTTCATGCACAACAGTCTCTGGAATGGTGTGAAAATCTACAAGTATCCAGTGAGTGGCAGGTCTTAGGTGAAACTGCCTTGTTAACGAGAAATATCAGAGGAGAATGGCCAGATTGGTTCAAGTTGACAGGAAGGTGACAGTAATCAAATAACCATGCATTACAACAGTGGTGTGCAGAAGAGCATCTCTGAACAAACAACATATCGAAACTTATAGTGGATGGGCTACAGAAGAGAAAGACCATGAACATGCACTCAGTGGCCATTTAATCAGGATTTATCTAATAAAGCGGCCACTTAGTGTGTATTCATCAGGATGAATAGCACACTTCAAATGTCCTAATGAGGCAATTAAAGCCAGATTATATTTCACTGTATTTGGCGCACAATAAATATAAAATTACAAATTCTTTGGTTTTGAAAAGGAAAAATGTTTAATTTTTAGCTTAAAACACATAAGGAGCATATAATAAAAATGTTGCAAGGTTACAAAGTGAACACCAAATTTGAGCATACATTGCACTTCATTTATAATATAGGACTAAGGGTAGGCACAATATATTAAAAGCAGAATCCCTTATGCTAACATTTAACAACTTCTGAAATTACATAAAGGAACTTTCTTTACAAATACCTTGATACATGTGAGAGTACAAGTGGCATGATAAGTTTGAAGATGACACTAAAATTGGTGGCATTGTGGACAGCAAAAAGGTTGTCTACGGCATCAACAGGATGCAGACCAACTGGGAAAGTCAGCTAGGAAATTACTTTTGGAATTTAACTCTAGAAAGTGGGAAGTGATGCGTTTTGAGAAGTTAAACAGTGTGAGTGCAGGAAATGTGTCAGACATTTTGGGCCGCTATCCCTGTCCGTTTGCCACCTTCTGTTCTTTTATTGTAGTGTGATACCAAACCATGATCATTTCTGAATAGCTGGCCAATCATCAAGTACCCATCTATGTCAAGCCCATTTAACAACAGTTGTTCCATAACCTTCCACCCCTTTGCGATTCAAGTGTTTGTTTATATACTTAATAAATGTTGTAAGAGTTCCTGCTTCTAGTTTGTACAAAACAAATACAGCTGTACCAATAAAACTATACAAAAAGAAAAAATCTGCAGATGCTGGAAATCCAAGCACCACACAAAATGCTGGAGGAACTCAGCAGGCCAGGCAGCATCTATGCAAAAAAGTAGCTGATTTTTTGGGCCAAGACACTTTGCCAGGACTGGAGAGAAAAAAGATGGGGAGTAGATTTAAAAGGTGGAGGAGGAAAGAGAGAAACACAAGGTGATAGGTGAGACCGAAAGGGGGAGGGATGAAGTAAAGAGCTGGGAAGTTGATTTGGTGAAAGAGATACAGGGCTGGAGAAAGGGGGGGGGGGTCCGATAGAATAGAACAGAAGGCCATGGAAGAAAGAAAAGGAGCACCAGAGGGAGGCAATGGGCAGGCAAGGAGATAAGGTGAGAGAAGAAAAAGGGGATGGGGAATGGTGAAGGGGGGGGGTGGCACATTACCGAAGTTCGAGAAATCGATATTCATGCCATCAGGTAGGAGGCTACCCAGATGGAATATAAGGTGCTGTTCATCTAACCTGAGTGGGCCTCATCACGACAGTAGAAGAGGCCATGGATTGACATAATGGAATGGGAATGGGAAGTGAAATTAAAATGGGTGGCTACTGGGAGATCCCACTTGTTCTGGCAGAAACAGTGCTTGGCGAAACAGTCCCCCAACTTACGTTGGGTTTCACCGATATACAGGAGGCCACACTGGGAGCACCAGACACAGTATATGACCCCAAAAGACACACAGGTGAACTGTTGCCTCATCTGGAAGGACTGTTTGGGGCTCTGAATGGTAGTGAGGGAGGAGGTGTACGGGCAGGTGTAGCACTTGTTCCACTTGCAAAGATAAGTGCCAGGAGGAAGATTAGTGGGGAAGGACGAAAGGGCAGGGGAGTCGAATAGGGAACAATCCCTGAGGAAAGCAGAAAGTGGGGGAAGGGAATGATGTGCTTCGTAGTGGGATCCCGTTGGAGATGGCGGAAGTCCCAGAGAATTATGTGCTGGACGCAGAGGCTGGTGGGGTACCAGGTGAGGACAAGAGGAACCTGGAAGGGTACTTGGACGCAGAGGCTGGTAGGGTGGTGGGAGAATGGGTTAAGAGCAGACATGCATGGATTGGAAGAGATGTGGTTGAGGACAGCGTTGATGGTGGAGGAAGGGAAGCCCCTTTCTTAGAAAAAGAAGGACATTTCCTTCATTTTGGAATGAAAAGCCTCATCCTGAGAGCAGATGCAGCGGACATGTAGGAATTGAGAGAAGGGGGTGGCATCTTTACAAGTAACAGGGTGGGAAGAGGTATAGTCCAGGTAGCTGTGAGAATCTGTGGGTTTATTATAGACATCAGTAGATAAGCTGTCTCCAGAGATAGAGAGTGAGATCGAGAAAGGAGAGGGAGGTGTCGGAAATAGATCAGATAAATTTGAGGGCAGCTCGTAGTTGGAGGCAAGATGAAGTCGACGAGTTCCGCATGAGTGCAGGAAACAGCACCAATGCAATCGTTGATGCAGCGTAGGGAAAGTGGAACATTGACTGTTGCATGTAGTGGACAAAAAGGCAGTCATTGCTAGAACTCATGTGAGTGCCCATGGCTACACCTTTTGTTTGAAGGAAGAGGGAGGAGCCAAAGGAGAAATTATTAAGAGCGAGGACAAGTTCCACCAGACGGAGGAGAGTGGTGGTGGAGGGGAACTGATTGGGTCTGGTGTCCAGAAGGAAACGGAGAGGTTTGAGGCCTTCCTGATGGGGGATGGAGGTGCATAGGGAGTGGACATTCAGAGTGAAAATAAGATAATCGGGGCCGGAGAACTTGAAATCATTGAAAAGATCCAGAGCATGTGAAGTGTCACAGATGTAGGTAGGAAGGGACTGGACCAGGGGGATAAGACAGAGTTGGGGTATGCAAATAAGAGTTCAGTGGGGCAGGAACAAGCTGAAACAATGGGTCTACCTGGACAAACAGGTTTGTGGATCTTGGGTAGGAGGTAGAAGCGGAAGGTGCAGAGGTGCGGGAACTATGAGGCTGGTTGCAGTGGATGGGACATCCCCAAAGCTAAGTGATGGTGTGGGAGACAATAACCCGGTGCTCCTTAGTCAGATCCTGTTCGAAAGGCAAGTAAGAGGAGGTGTCCGAGAGTTGTCGCTGGGCCTCAGCAAGGTAGAGGTCAGTCCGCCAGAATACTACATCACCCCCTTTGTATGTGGGTTTGATGGTGAGGTTAGGATTAGTGTGGAGGGAGTGGAGAGCAGTGTGTTCGAAGGGGTGAGGTTGGCATTGGAGAGGAGTGTAGAAGTTGAGATGGTTGATGGCCCCTCAGCAGTTGGCAATGAAAAGGTCTAGAGCAGACAGAAGACCATGGTGGAGTATCCAGGAAGAGGATGAGGGTTGAAGGTGGGAGAAGAGGCCATCGGTGTAGGTAGGGTGTCCTTGCCAAAGAAGTAGGACTGGAGACAGAGGTGGCGAAAGAAAAGCTCAGAGTCATGGTCGGTGTGGAACTAGCTGAGGTGGGTGCAAAGGGACAAACTGAGGACAGAACGTTCAGCCTCTGAGAGGGACAGAAAGGTCACAGGGAATGGTGAAGACCTAGCACAGATGACAACTGGGATCAGGGGGGGAAAGGGGTTGGTAGTGTCTGAGGAGAAGGGAGGTTTGGGGTGTTCAGGGATGGTGGGGTGAGAGGAAGGAGAAGTCTCCGAGGGGCCAAGAGCTGGCGATGGAACTGAGAGAGACAGAATTGCGGAGTGATGGGGAGATGGGGGTTCCAGCAGCAGTGCATGAAAAAGCCGGCCTGGAAGTCAAGATGTGGAGTGGTGATAGGGGAAGGGGAGAAAGTTGTTCTATACAAATACACAAACATTACTTAGACTACATTCTGTATGTAGAATCAGAATCAGGATTAATTACACTAGCCCAAGTCATGTTGTTTGCAGCTGCGTTGTCCATGGAGAGGAAGAAGCTGTTCTTAAAACATTAAGTGTGTGTCTTTAGGCTCCAGTACCTCCTCTTTCATCAGGGTCCTGATGAAGGGTCTCGGCCCGAAATGTCGACTGTACCTCTTCCTAGAGATGCTGCCTGGCCTGCTGCGTTCACCAGCAACTTTTATGTGCGTTGCTTGAAATTCCAGCATCTGCAGATTTCCTCATGTTTGCCTGCTCTTTCATGGCAGCAATGAGGAATCAGCATGTCCTGGGTGATGGGTGCCACCATCTTTCTGAGGCATCACCTTTTGAAGATGTCCTCAATGCTAGAGCAGCGATCCCTGCCCATGATGAAGCAAGCTGAATTTACAACTTTCTGCAATTTTTTCCGATCCTGGCCAGAGGACTTTCTATACCAGACAGTGATACAACCAGTTGGAATGCTCTCCATGATACATCTGTAGAAATTTGCTACAGACTTTGATGACTGACTCAAACTCCTAATGAAATATAGCCAATGACATGCCTTCTTTGTAATTGCATCAATATTTTGGGATCAGGATAGGTCTTCAGAGATGTTGACACCTTTTCCATTGCAGATCTCTCAATGAGAGCTGGTGCATATTCTCTTGACTTCTCTTTCCTGAAGTTGATTTCAAGATTGTTACTATGACACTACTCAACCAACTGATCTATCTCACTCCTACATACCTCCTCGACACCCTCTGAGATTCTACCAACAACAGTGGTGCCATTGGCGAATTTGTAGATCGTGTTTAAGCTATGCCTAGTCACAGAGTCATAAGTGTCTATATGATTCCATCTCTAACTTCAATTGGAATTGTTTTTACATTCTCATAACCTTCCATGGGTCGAATCAGGACTTTGTATAGTTGTAGATCACCTCAGTGGACTGCAAATCTACTGGTTCATCCAGGACTTTGGTTTGAGTATGTTCAACATGTTCATGAAGGCACACACTTATCTACACATCTTGATGAAGTTAATGATATTCAGATTCGAAGATGAACCCATGAATACAGTCCAGTCCACCGATTCAAAGCACTCTTGTAAGCCTCCCTTGACCATACCTTTAGTATCGCCACAAGTGCTACAATCATCAGCCCTGGGAATAGAATTACAGCCAGATGATCGGACTTACACAGACCTCTGGTTCTGCAGGTGGTATGTTGGTGATAGTCGGTCATAGACTTCTTCAAGCTACCCTGGTTGAAATCACCCCCAATGATCAGGAAGGCGCTGGTGTAGACAGTTTCATGATTGCTGATCATGGTTCTCAGCCACTCCAGTGCCTGCCTCAGATTGGACAGGTATGGAACGTACACTGGTACCATGATGTCATTGGAAAACTCCCTCAGCAGATAAAATGGTTGATTGCTGGCCGCTAGATGTTCCAGGTCAGATGAGTAGGACTATGCACCACAATGAGTTAATCATGAAGCACATTCTGCCCATTCTATGTTTATTAAGAGACATTACTGTCCTGTCCATGCAGTGGATGGCTGCACCGCTGCATCTGAAATAGTAAGGGTGAGCCATGTTTCGTGAAGCAAAGCGCAGAGCGGTCTCTGATATCCCTCTACAAACTAGCTCTGAGGTATTCAGTTTTATTTTCCAGAGACTGTACATTCACCAGCAAGATAGTAGAAAGTGTGGGCTTAGTGGCTTTGAATTTCAATCTTATCTGCAGCCCAGCAAGCTTTACACATTTCCTTTTATTAAAGCGAAACTGCACTCATGATCTAATTCTGCAGTCCGCTGAGTCTGAGGATCAATAGATTTCTTAAACAGCTTAAAACAATGTTGCTTACTGAAGCATCCATGGCTGTGACTGTGGATTTCAGCTGAGGTAGTCCTAAATGGGAACATTTGATGATTCCATTTGGAGCTGTACTCAGTCATCACTTTCCCCACTGATGTAGTGTACAATTCTGGCCACCACACTGTAGAAATAGAGAGTGCATGCCCTGGAGACTGGATTGGCTGGAACACAGGTGACCTTCTGAGGGTTTATAAAATTATGAGAGAAATAGATCATATAGATGATCAGTCTATTTCCCCAGGGAAGAGGAGTCTAGAAGTAGTAAGACATGTTTAAGGTGAAAGGGGAGAAATTTAAGAAATCTAAGAGGTAATTTTTTTTTTAAAACACAGAGATGGGGGTGGTTATCTGGATCAAGCTGCCAGAAGAACTGGTAGCAGCGAAACACCTATAATGGTTGGGATACACAGATGGATAAAGGCCCAATGCAACATAATGGAATTTCATAAATAAGTATCAAGGATTGCATGGTGAGGTAGACTGAAAGGGCACCTTTCCACAATGGACATTTCTATGAAAAATTGTAGGCTATTTGCATACAGCAAGCTCACACAAACAGAAACATCAAGTTATAAGTGGTTTCTTCTATTCTTCCATCTTAATTCAATTGGGCACCATGGCAGCATAGTGGCAAGCACAATGCTTTGCAGAGCCAGCAATATGAGTTCAAGTTGAGCCACTGTCTGTAAGGAGTTGTACGTCTCCCTGTCACTGCATGGGTTCCCTCTGGGTGCTCCAGTATCCTCCCACAATCCAAAAATGTACCAGTTGGTAGGGTAATTGGTCAACATAAATTGTCCCAAGATTAGGCCAGGGTTAAATTGGGGGTTGCTGGGCAGGGTAGCTTGAGGAGCTTGAATGGCCTATTCTGGGTTGTCTCAAGAAATAAAGAATAAAGATAAATAAAATTAAATAAATAACACTTGAAAAAATAACATGGGATGCATTCTTTAATTTGTGATCCAGAAGGCCAAGCTCTATCATGACTTGAAATGCAAAAAGCACATAAAATCAAAGGAACAATTTCTGACCTTCTCCACTGTCGAGGAATTTGCTCTGCTTTGGCTCCAATCTGTTTTCTGTACTTTGGATTTTCTCTATTTTACAAGACTCTCCCGGTGGATTAGCAGCAGGATAAGGATTATATTTCACTCTGTATAGGCCTGCAGTTTCATTTGTAATAAAATGCTGTGGAAGGTATGCAAAGAAAATGTTAAGGTTTTCTACATTATTATAAATAACTCTACAAAAGCTTCTTGGCAAATTCGACTACATCATTGATCAATAAAACACAACCCATTTTAAATTTACTTATTTTTACAATGCTACAAATACCCCGTCATATGAAGAATGCCTGATGGCTCTGGGCCTGTATTCACTGGAATTCATAATTGAAACCTATCAAATGGTGAAACGATGTGGAGAGGATGTTTCCTATGGTGGGAGAGTCTAAGACCAGAGCACACAGGCTTAGAATAGTAGGGTGCCCTTTTGGAACAAAGATGAAGAGGAACTTCTTTAGCCACAGAATGGTGAATCTGTGGAATTCGTTGCTGCAGGTCATCTTTATGTATATTTAAGGCTAAGGCTTAAGGTGATAGATTCTTAACTGGTCAGAGCATGAGGGGATACGGGGAGAAGGCAGGAGAGGAAAAATGGATGAACCATGATGAAATGGTGGAGGAGTCTTGATGGGCCAATTGGCCTAAATCTACTCCTATATCTTATGGTTTTATAATCTTATAAGAGAGCGCAAAGCAACTAAAAATGATGCAACAGCTGTGTGAAAAGAGTAGAACAAAAGACACAGAAATGGAGAAAACTTGAGGCTACAAGACAAAATGAAGTGAAGCAATGAAGGGACAGGAACATTATGGAATTTTAAATATGAAGCATTGATCAAGAGGGCTAGGGTGCCAGGTGACAAGGTATGGATAGCAGAATTTAGTTTAACTCAAGTTTAAGGAAGAAAATGTAACATCAGTTAGGAAATAATTTGAAGAATCTGGATGTAACAATGAGACTTTCCTAAATTTTTGTGACATTTTTGTCAAAAAAGGCAATTATTGTAAAGGAGAGGGTATATCTGATCCGAGCCACCAAAGCTGAAAAGCACAAAGCCAATCTATGATCCACTTTGGTAAAGTGGTTAGTATGGGTGGCAGTTGGTCCAATCATCTTATCCATTTCCTATAGTTTCCTATAGTTTGGTAACTTACTTCACCTGAAAATATTTATCCAATTTCCTTTTGAATATTACAACTTTATCACTTTCAACTAAACTTTCTGGCAATGCATTCCATTTATGCTAATACTTTTCCAGATACTTTATCTGAACAACTAATATTAAAAATAAAGCAATACACACAAAATGCTGGAGGAACACAGCAGGCCAGGCAGCATCCATGGAAAAGAGTAAACAGTCAACACTTACTCTCACATGAGGAGTGTTTGATGGCTATGGGCCTGTATTGTCTACAAAAAAAGACCAGGGGAAATCTCTTTGAAAATGACCAAATATTGAAAGGTGGATGTGGAGAAAATGTTTCCTATAGTAGGGGAGTCTAGAACCAGTGGGCACAACTTTAAAATACAACAATGTCCCTTTACAACAGAGATGAAAATGAATTTCTTTAGCCTGAGGATGGTGAATCTGTGGAATTCATCGCCTCAAATGGCTGTGGAAGCAAAATAATTTGGTAATAACGAATAATGACGGAAACTGGACGGTAGCCTCAGACATGACATCTATGGGAAACCTATTCACACAGACTTGTACCTCAACAATAAGAGTCACCATCATACCTCCCAATGTAGAGCAGTTCTTTCTACCTTGATTAACCGTGCAAAAACTATTTTGGACACGTTGAGTTTCCCTGAGGAAATACGACGATTAAGCACGACATTCCTACAGACTGGCTAAAGTGAAAGAAATCAATCAGGCCCTTAAAAGGGCTGACAGAAAAACCAGGAAACTTAAAAACAAGGAGGGACCCGTCACCACCACCTGTCTTCCCTATATTTCCACGGTTTCTGGAAGGATTGCCAGGATCCTGAAGAAATACCGGATTAACACCATCCACAAACCTGTAAGAGAGCCAAAGTCACAGCTTATGTGGGTCAAAGATGACCTGGGGCACAGGTCGGCTGCCGTTCAGAGGATTCCACAAGACATAGGAGCAGGATTAGGCCATCTGGCCCATCGAGTCTACTCTGGCATTCAATCATAGCTGATCCTTTTTTTAATACTCCTCAACCACAGTTCCCGGCCTCCTCCTCGTAACCGCTGATGCCATATCCAATCAAGAGCCAATCAATCTCTGCCTTAAATACAGCCATTGACCTGGCTTCCACAGCTGCGCGTGTCATGGTCCGGTCCGTGAAATCCCATTCCGGTTCACAGACCAGTTCATCGATCCTTGTTCCAGCTTTTCCTGTTTTCCCTTGTTCCATTGGGTGCCTTAATTGAGGCACCTGATTCTCGTTTGGGCTGGCACATAAATACCTTTGCAAACCAAGGATTCACTGCTGGACTGTTCCCTTCCCCTCCCCACCTGAATTCTCGACAGTCACCTCGGCAAGTATCCTCTGCAGTCATCCCGACCCTGCATCCTAGAAAGGGTCCCGGCCCTGCATCCTAGGAGGGTCACGGCCCTGTGCTCCAAGGAGTCCCGACTCCGTACCCAAGGGCCTAACCGAGCTGAGCCTAGTCCAAGAGCCAAGTCCTGCCCTGGAGTATCTCGCCTAGCCCTGTGCTAGAGCTTTCCCCCGTCCAGTCCAGGAGTCTCTCGTCCAAGCCATGTCCCAGAACCTCGTCTAGTCCAAGCCATGCCAAGAACTTCGTCCTGTCCAAGTCAAGGCTTTGTGTTCTCATCCTGCCCATGTGCCTCATCCTGTGCAGGAGTTCCACGTCCAGTCCTGTAGCCACGTCTTGTCCTCACCTAGATCCGGGGTCTGAGCCCGAGTCAAGACGCAGGTTTCGGGTCCCTGTCCAGTCTCTGGCTCGGAGTCCTAGCCCAGGCTCCTAGTTCCAAGTTCCTTGTCCTGGTCCTGCTTTCCTAGTCTTAGTCCTAGCCCAGGCCCGGTGTCCTTGTCTCGTCCAGGGCCTGTGTCCATGACCAGTGTCGTTTCTTCCTGACTCCCCTTGCTTTCTTGATAAACCTTGTCCTGTTCCTAGTTCCTCAGTGTCTATGTCTTGCATTTGGGTCCACTACCCAACACCTCCTTGTGACAGCATGTGGCAACAAATTCCACAAATTCACCACCCTTTGGCTAAAGAAATTTCTCTGCATCTCTGCTTTGAAAGGGCAGCCCTCTATCCTGAGGCTGTACACCTTTGTTTCTGTAATGCGAAGCAATGTAAGTCAGCCAGACAGAACGCATGGTAGGAACACACAGTAGAAACACACATCAAGGAGCACAGGAAGTGCATTCATTTGGGTTACCCGGAGAAATCGGCAGAAGCAGAACACTGCATTTGTAGTGGCCATCGGATTGACTTCAATGGCACAAAACTACCGTGCCGCGTCAATGGCTTTTGGGACCGCCTAGAAAAGAAACCATTGAAATAAAATTGGAGGAAAAGTATTGCTCTAAGTAAGTACTTGAATTTGATTGTAAATGTTGGGACAGCAGAAATTTTTTTTTGAAAACACTGCAAGTGTAAAGTGCCTGGAATGCACTGATGGTAGAGGCTGATCCATTAGAGACATTTAACTCTTACATACTGTTCAGGTCAAATTTGACCCGTTTTGACATTTGACAGCAGTAAAAACACCCTAAATGCTATTTTTTTAGCCGAAATTTGATGACTTTTCCTAAAGTGACCCAAAATACGCAAAAATGAAAATATTTTAAAATTTTATACTTTTGTACAGGTGCTATAAAATGTTGTACATTGAGGCTGCTCCTGGTCAAATCTGACCTGTCTATTGAAATGGATTTTAGATCTCTGAAACATTAATTAAGGATTAATCACCTATTTATTAATGTCAGATAGGCTATTTATACATTCTAAATAGATCTGTGGTTCAAAATTTGGTATTTATTGACCCGGACCATACTGTGAAGGTATAGAATATGAACAGTATGTAAGGGTTAAAGGATGAAAGAAAAAAAAGGGTTTGAGCTATGTAGGAGGGAAGATTTAAATTGACCGTGGAGTAGGTTAAAAGGTCAACACAACATTGTAGGTTTATGGGCCTATACAGTGCTGTACTATTATATTCTATGGAATTCATTTACCAACAACATATTCCAAATCTCTGATCTAACATTTTGTACTGTTCTCAGGTAAAACCCCAGTGCACTCATTTTATTTTGTTTTAATTTATTACACATTCAGACATAGATCAAAACTTGTTAAAAGCTTGTTAAAATTATAATAATGTATTAGAATTGCCAAACAGTGAAATAAATAGTTTCATTATCCGACTACATAAAAGCAAGGTGAAAACCTGTAAGGCTTACGCAACAATAAAAATTTCAATATTAAGATAACAAACTTGCTGTTCATACATTATTGCTTAATCTAAAATTCAAGTTACCTTAAAAACATCAGAAAATGATTTCAATATATTGCTTTGCAACCAGACCTATTACTCAAACACAACAGATAATTGATTATCCAAGATATCCAAAAATATCCAAGATTTTCCATTTGACTCAAATCTTTTGTAAGATACAACTCAATTCTTCAACTTCTTTCTCTAACAATTTCAAAAATTGAGGGAGTGCCCACTGTTGGGAGTGGGCCAGTGTTAGAGTGGTTAGGTTTTGGCTCAAGAGACTTTGGTGAGAACAGGCAGAGACCAAGGGTACTGAGTCGTTTGTTATTATTTGTTTTAATTGTGGAACTTAGTCTCGAAAAGTTGGATCAAAAATTATAACAAGCTCAGTAAGAAGAGGCTGACTAAGTGACGTAGGTGAGTACGAACCTCAGAAGTTTCAGAAATGAGGCACAGGTAAGTTTTATTTTTAAATTGTCTACAAATCCTTAGTCCTTAGTTAATTGTAAGCAGTATGGTTAATGCGGGGGAATGCTCCAGCCGTGAGATGTGGGATTTCAGGATACCCAACGGTCTCCTCAATGACAACATCTGCAGGAACTAAACCCAACTTCAGGTCCTGACTGACAAAGTTTAGGAACTGGATGTACTCTCAACCATCTGGGAGGCAGAAAACTTCACAGATGAAACTTTTATTGAGATGGTCAAACCCAGAGTGCAGGGTTCTTCTGTAACCATTCCTCTCTGCAATAGGTATACGCTTTTGGATACTGCTGGGGCAAATGATCCATCAGCAGCCAGGCCAGTAGCACTATGGTTGGGTCTGGTGCATAATGAGGAAGGGTAAAGTCAGGCATAATGAAAGCGATCAAAGACTCAATAGTTAGAAGGACAGACAGGAGATTCTATGGCGAAGAAAGAGATGGTGTGTTGTCTCGTAGGTGCTCCCAACAAACATTTCCTGTAACTGCGAGCCACAACAGCGAGGAGGATTTTAGAGCATTCTTCCATACAAAACTGTTTCAGTTTATTAATATTTCTGGGATACTTTACATGAACAGCCCTTTTCAGGTCATGCCACTGCATCTCAATTGGGTTAAAGTCTGGACTCTGACTTGACATGAATTTTATTCTTTTCTGGAGCTCCATGAGTGCCGTAGAGATTCACACCAAGACCTCTGCAGCTTGTGATATATATAAACAACTGTGATGAAAAAATGCAAGGGTACAGTACTGAGCAAGTCTTAGGCACATGTATATAGCTAGGGTGCCTAAGACTTTTTCGCAGTGCTGTAGAAATTTGATATATTGCATTGTACTGCCATCGCAATTAAAAAAATAAATTTCATGAGATATGTAAATTATTATAATTCCAAATCCAATTCTGATATGGGTCTCCATGGTGGACTAAGGGGGCAGGAAAAGGGGAAGAAAGAGAGAAGGGAGAACCAAAGGCACATTCGGTAATGATCAATACACCAATTGTTGGAATCAAATCACCTTGGCTGGCATCTCAGTGCAGGGTTGCCTGCACTCAGGGCACCGCCACCACCACCACCACCCCCACCCCAGGCCCTGGCACTTATAGTCTGCCACCTGTCCCACATCCCTCCCATGGCACTCCACCCTCACCATTCCCAACATGCTTTGCTCCCACCAGATTTACAAACTCGCTCTCCGCTTCATATTGACAAATACAGTATTGTGCAAAGTCTTAGGCACCATATCTATATTTACATATTATTTAAGACTTTTGGACAGTACCGTCAGTTCACAGATAAACAAAGATTTGCGACATTGTGGATCGTGTAGAAAGAATATAAAGGATGCAGTGAGATATAGATCAGCTCCAGAGATGGGAGAACTGGCATATGGAGATTAATCAAGTCAAGGGTGAGGTTTTGCACTTTGAAAGGTCAAAAGTAAAAGGACAATACACGGTTAATAGAGTCATAAAGCAGTCCAGCACAGAAGAGGCCCTATGACCCAAAAAATCCATGCTGAATAGTTATTCTGCCTTGTTCAATCGATCCACACCTGTGCCACAGCCCTCGATGCTCCTTGCATCAATGTACATAACCAAACTTCTCTTAAACGTGTCGATCAAACCCACATCCACCATTTGTGCTGGCAGCTTGTTCCTCACTTGCACCACCATCTGACTGAAGATCTCTCTCATGTTCCCTTTTAGTCAGAGTCATAGAGAAGAACAGCACAGAAACAGACATTTGGCACATCGAATCCATGCCAAGACCATTGAAAATGCCTAATTCCATCGACCTTCACTGAGAACATAGCCCTCCATATCCCTACTATCCTTGTAACTATCCAAAATTCCCTTAAACATCGAAATCAAGCTCATATGCACCACTTGTGCTGGCAGCTCATTCCACATGCCCACGAATCTCTGAGTAAACAAGTTTCCCCACATGCTCCCCTTAAACTTTTCATCTTTCACCCATGTCCTCTGGATGTAGTACCACCCAACCTCAGTGGAAAAGCCTGTTTACATTTACGCTATCTATATCCCTCATAATTTTGTAAACCTCTATCAAATCTCCTCTCAACCTTTTATGTTCTAACCTATTCAATATTTCCTTAAAACTCAGATCCTTCAGATCTGGCAATATCCTTGTAAACTTTCTCTGCACTCTTTCAACCTTGCTTACATCTTTCCTGCAGGTAGGTGAACAAAACTGCACCCAATACTTCAAATTAGGCGTCACCAACGTCTTAAACAACTTCAACAAAACATCTTCTGTACTCAGTATACTGATTTATGAAGGCCAATGAGCCAAAAGCTTTCTTTACGACCCTATCTAACTGTGACACGACTTTCAAAGAATTATGTACCTGTAGCACCCTGGGAAACGTTTCAGTGCTAATGCAATGGTTTTTCTGTAGCAGCAGTGTTTGGGATATGCCTAGAGATAATGGGGGCTTTGGAATGTGTGCCGTCCAGTGAAGGGAGTCCAACGCAGGGTGATCCCCAGCCAGAGAGGTTTAATCGGACCTTGCTAGACATGCTCGGAACCTTGGAAATCAGCAAGAAGAAAAAGTAGAGTCAACATATTGGACATCTGGTCCACTGCTACAACTGTACACGAAGTGCAGCTACTGGGTACTCGCCATATTATCTGATGTTTGGGCACGAGGAAAACCTACCACCAAAGATTTATCTGAAGTATGTGTCTGATATGAGAAAGGAGCTGAAAAAGGCTCAGGTCGCGGCTGAATCAAGGAATTAAGAGGAGGTACGATCAAAAGCCTATAGCTAGTAAGAAGACCCTGTGGCGACGCTGGGCGACTGAAGGACCCACAGCAAGAGCGATTAGACCGGCCCCCGCCTCTAAATGGGATACTGATTCAGAGGATGAGGAAATGGGGGTGTGGTATATGCTGCCTTTTGCTAACTCCCCACTGATTGAGGAAGAGATTCCCAACCCTTCTCAAACCGAGTCAGGTGAAATCAGGGAGGCTCTCTGTGGATAGCATGGGTTTCAGCGGGACCTTGCAAGGGATGAAGCGGTGCTCAGCCAAGGGAAAGAGGGGTCTGAATTGCAGGAGGGCACGAGTGATAGACCAGGGGAGGCCTCAACCAGTAGACCAGAAGTATCCCCAGTAGTGTCAGAACATGAAGGGGGTACGGAAGTCGCAAAGAATCAGACCACCAGATACGCTGCCCTATGTAGCACTGGGGTAACAGAGTGTGGCCCCTACCGCTTGGGGATCTATGTCACAGCCTTTTACACCTGGGTTGGACTTTGTGCTTTGCATGAAGGGTTGGTAAATTAGCTCAATGTCATGAGGACATGACTAAATTTGGTGGGGGGGAAAGTGTAACACCCTGGGAATGGTTTCACTGCTAATGTAATGGTTTTTCTGTTGCAGCAGTGTTTGGATTATGGCTAGAGAAAACGGGGGCTTCGGAATGTGCACCATCCAATGGAGGGAATGATTTTTTCTTATTGTGTGCCTGAGAACAAGGTGAGGTCTTTTGTTCAGCCAAGATGGAGAGAGAAAATGCCAGAACTGAGAGGTCGTAGACAACAGAAAGGAGTGGATTTGGAGTGGTGCCGGAAGTCGACAAAGCCCGGGGAAATCGATGGAGGACCAGCGGAATCAAAACAGTGAGCTCCAACTCTGGACCCTTTTCTTTTTGTTTTACTTTACTAACCCTTTAGTCAAATTAAGAATTATAAAGCTAAATCGTTTAAATGCATATGGTATACTGTCTGTTATTTCGTGGTACTGATTTGTAATAGGGTGACACATCACGCAGCATCCACACAAACAGGAGGTTTTGTACCTCAAATCATACATTTGATGGGGCCAGAGATGTCTTCCCTAGACTTACGCAGCCAACAGAACCTGAGCGTTGCATACCTGTATTCCCAGATCCCTTTGTTCTATCATACTCCTCCTCAATGCCCTGCTGTTCACTGTGCAAGACAGTTGGTCCTACCGGTTGCACTTATATGTATTAAATTCCATCTGCCATTTTGTTTTTAGCCCATGTCTCCAGTTGATGTAGATCCTTATGCAAGCCACGATAGCCTTCCTCTGTCTACCACACCCCCAAACTTGCAGTCATCCACAAATCTGATGATCGAGTTAACCACATTATCATCCAGATCATTGACAAAGATGACAAACAACAAAGGACCAGCACAAGTTCCCGAGGCAAACCACTAGTCATAGGCCTCCAGTCAGATGGGCAACCAGAGGTTCATAAGCTACTAATCATCGGAAGATCAGATGTGGAGAGGATCAGTAATTTTAAATTCCTGGTTGTCACCATCTCAGAGGACATGTCCTGGACTCATCATATAAACATAATTGCAAAGAAAGCACAACAGTGCTTCTACTTCTTCAGGGATCTGTGGAGATTCAGCATTTTATCTAAAGACTTGGCAAACTTCTATAGATGTGTGCTGTAAAGTATGCTGACTGGCTTCAGTATGGCTTGGTATGGGAACACCAATGCCTTTGAGACGAAAACCCTACAAAAGATAATGCATTCGACCCAGTACATTACAGGTAAAACCCTCTCAACCATTGAGCACATCTACATGAAACGTTGCCGTAGAAAAGCAGTATCCATTATCAAAGATCCTCACTACCCAGGCCATGTTCTTTACTCGCTGCTATCTTCAGATGGAATGGACAAGTACCTCAGGACTCGCGCCACCAGGTTTAGGAACAGTTACTAGCCCTCAACCATCAGGCTCTTGAACAAAATGGGATAACTACTCTTATTCTACATCTGGTGTTTCCGCAACAGACGAACTCACTTTAAGGACTCTTCTATCTTGTTATTTCAAGCTTGTTATTTATTGCTATTTATTTATATTTGCATTTCGACAGTTTGTTGTCCATTGATCCTGTTTACAGTTACTGTTCTATAAATTTGCTAACTATGCCCGCGGAAAAAGAATTTCAGAGTTGGTACCCTGTGTGTATCCTGATAATAAATTTTACTTGGAATATTTTAAATTTGAAATTTTGAACTTTGAACCTTTTACTATCACAAGGCCATGATATAGGAGCAGAAGTAGGCCTTTCGGGCCAATCGCGTCTGCTCCGCCATTCAATCATGGGCAGATCCAATTCTTCTAGTTATCCCATTCCCCTGCCTTCCTTAAATACACCCAATGACGGCCTCCACAGCCGCTCGTGGCAACAATTTCCACAGCTTTACCACCCTCTGACTAAAGCAATTTCTCCACATCTCTGTTCTAAATTGACGTCCTTCAATCCTGAAGTCGTTCCCTTATGTCCTAGATTCCCCTACCATGGGAAATAACTTTGCCATATCTAATCTGTTCAGGCCTTTTAACATTTGGAATGTTTCTATGAGATCCCCCCCTCATTCTCCTGAACTCCAGGGAATACAGCACAAGAGTTGCCAGATATTCCTCATACAGTAACCCTTTCATTCCTGGAATCATTCCTGTAAATCTTCTCTGAACCCTGTCCAATGTCAGTATATCCTTTCTAAATATAATTGCCCAAATCGACACACAATACTCCAAGTGTGGTCACACGAGTGCCTAAATAGAGCCTCAAAATCCCATTCCTGCTCTTATATTCTATACCTCTAGAAATGAATGCCAACATTGCATTCGCTTTCTTCACTACCGACTCAACATGGAGGTTAATGCACCACCAATGCTAGTAACTTTCCTGTAATTCCATGGGCTCTTATCTTGCTTAGCAGCCTCCTGTGCAGCACCCTGTCAAAGGCCTTCTGAAAATCCAAGCACACCATATCTTCTTTGTCTACCCTGCTTGAAATTTCCTCAAAAAATTACAGTAGGTTAGCCAGGGAGGATTTTCCTTTCAGGAAACCATGCTGGCTTTGGCCTATCTTGTCATGTGCCTCCAGGTACTCAAAAATCTCATCCCTAACAATCCATTCCAACAACTTCCCAACCACTGATGTCAGGCCAACTGGTCCATAGTTTCCTTTCTGCTGCCTACCATCCTTCTTAAATAGCAGATTAACGTATGCAATTTGCCAGTCATCCAGTATAATGCCAAAATCTGTCGATTCTTTAAGATGATTGTTAATGCCGCTGCAATCTCTCCAGCTACCTCCTTCAGAACCCAAGGGTGCATTCCATCAGGTCAAGGAGGTTTATCCACCCTCAGACCATTAAGCTTCCCGAGTACCTTCCCAGTCGTAATTTTCACTGCACATACTTCAATTCCCTGACACTCTTGAATGTCCGGTAAACTGCAAATGTCTTCCACAGTGAAGACTGATGCAAAATACGCATTCAGTTCCTCTGTTACCTCCGCGTTTCTCATTACAATTTCTCCAGCGACATTTTCTATTGGTCCTATATCTACCCTCAACTCTTTTACCCTTGATATACTTAAAAAAAACCTTCTAATATCTTTTTTGATATTAGTCACCAGCTTCCCTTCATAATCCATCTTTTCCTTCCTAACGACCTTCTTGGTTTCCTTCTGCAAGTTTTTAAAAGCTTCCCAATCCCTCTATCTTCCCACTAGCTTTGGCTTCATTATATGCCCTCTCTTTTGCTTTTACGTTGGCTCTGACTTCACTTGTCAGCCACGATAGTGTCCTTCTTCCATTCAAAAATTTCTTATTTGGAATATATCTGTCTTCCACTTCCCTCATTTTTCACACTCTGCTGTCCTTCCTGCCCGTGTCCCTTTCCAGTCAACTTTGGCCCATTCTCCTCTAATGCCATTGCAATTTCCTATTATTCCAGTGAAATACCAACATACTGGAACTTAAGTTTTTCCTTGTCAAATTTCAAAATGAATTTGATCATGTGATCACTGTTCCCTAAGGGATCCTTAACCTTAAACTCTCTTATCACCTCCGAATTATTGCACAACACCCAATCCAGCACAGCCGAAACCCAAGTGGGCTCAACAACAGTATGATCTAAAAAGCCATTCCGCAGACATAGAAACATAGAAAATAGGTGCAGGAGTAGGCCATTCGGCCCTTCGAGCCTGCACCGCTATTCAGTATGATCATGGCTGATCATCCAACCAAGAACCCTGTACCAGCCTTCTCTCCATACCCTGTGATCCCTTTAGCCACAAGGGCCATATCTAACTCCCTCTTAAATATAGCCAATGAACTGGCCTCAACTGTTTCCTGTGGCAGAGAATTCCACAGATTCACCACTCTCTGTGTGAAGAAGTTTGTCCTCATCTCAGTCCTAAAAGGCTTCCCCTTTATCCTTAAACTGTGACCCCTCGTTCTGGACTTCCCCAACATCGGGAACAATTTTCCTGCATCTAGCCTGTCCAATCCCTTTAGAATTATATATGTTTCAATAAGATCCCCCCTCAATCTTCTAAATTCCAGCAAGTATAAGCCTAGTCGACCCAGTCTTTCATCATATGAAAGTCCTGCCATCCCAGGAATCAATCTGGTGAACCTTCTTTGTACTCCCTCTATAGCAAGAATGTCTTTCCTCAGATTAGGGGACCAAAACTGCACACAATATTCCAGGCATGGTCTCATCAAGGCCTTGTACAACTGCAGTAGTACCTCCCTGCTCCTGTACTCGAATCCTCTTGCTATGAATGCCAGCATACCATTTGCCTTTTTGACCGTCTGCTGTACCTGCATGACCACTTTCAATGACTGGTGTATAATGACACCCAGGTCTCGTTGCACCTCCCCTTTTCCTAATCGGCCACCATTCAGATAATAATCTGTTTTCCTATTCTTGCCACCAAAGTGGATAACCTCACATTTATCCACATTAAATTGCATCTGCCATGAAATTGCCCACTCACCTAACCTATCCAAGTCACCCTGCATCCTCTTAGCATCCTCCTCACAGCTAACACTGCGCCAAACTTCGTGTCATCCGCAAACGTGGAGATGCTGCATTTAATTCCCTCGTCTAAGTCATTAATATATATTGTAAACAACTGGGGTCCCAGCACTGAGCCTTGCGGTACCCCACTAGTCACTGCCTGCCATTCTGAAAAGGTCCCGTTTATCCCCACTCTTTGCTTCCTGTCTGCCAACCAATTCTCTATCCACATCAATACCATACCCCCAATACCATGTGCTTTAAGTTTGCACACTATTCCACTGTGTGGGACTTTGTCAAAAGCCTTCTGAAAATCCAATATTCCACATCCACTGGTTCTCGCCTATCCACTCTAGTAGTTACATCCTCAAAAAATTCTATGAGATTTGTCAGACATGATTTTCCTTTCACAAGTCCATGCTGACTTTGTCCGATGATTTCACCGCTTTCCAAATGTGCTGTTATCACATCTTTGATAACTGACTCTAGCATTTTCCCCACCACCGACGTTAGGCTAACCTGCCTATAATTCCCCAGTTTCTCTCTCCTTCCTTTTTTAAAAAGCGGGGTTACATTAGCCACCCTCCAATCCTCAGGAACTAGTCCAGAATCTAAAGAGTTTTGAAAAATTATCACTAATGCATCCACTAATTCTTGAGCTACTTCCTTAGGCACTCTGGGATGCAGACCATCTGGCACTGGGGATTTATCTGCCTTTAATCTCTTCAATTTACCTAACACCACTTCCCTACTAACATGTATTTCCCTCAGTTCCTCCACCTCACTAGACCCTCGGTCCCCTACTATTTCCGGAAGATTATTTATGTCCTTCTTAGTGAAGACAGAACCAAAGTAGTTATTCAATTGCAAACAACAGGAATTCTGCAGATGCTGGAAATTCAGGCAACATACATCAAAGTTGCTGGTGAACGCAGCAGGCCAAGCAGCATCTATAGGAAGAGGCGCAGTCGACGTTTCAGGCCGAGACCCTTCGTCAGGACTAAGTGAAGGAAGAGTGAGTAAGGGATTTGAAAGCTGGAGGGGGAGGGGGAGATGCAAAATGATAGGAGAAGACAGGAGGGGGAGGGATAGAGCCGAGAGCTGGACAGGTGATAGGCAAAAGGGGATACGAGAGGATCATGGGACAAGAGGTCCGGGAAGAAAGACAAGGGGGGGGGGTGACCCAGAGGATGGGCAAGAGGTATATTCAGAGGGACAGAGGGAGAAAAAGGAGAGTGAGAGAAAGAATGTGTGCATAAAAATGAGTAACAGATGGGGTACGAGGGAATCCCATTCCCATTCTGACATGTCTATCCACAGCCTCCTCTACTGTAAAGATGAAGCCACACTCAGGTTGGAGGAACAACACCTTATATTCCGTCTGGGTAGCCTCCAACCTGATGGCATGAACATTGACTTCTCTAACTTCCGCTAAGGCCCCACCTCCCCCTCGTACCCCATCTGTTACTCATTTTTATGCACACATTCTTTCTCTCACTCTCCTTTTTCTCCCTCTGTCCCTCTGAATATACCTCTTGCCCATCCTCTGGGTCACCCCCCCCCGTCTTTCTTCCCGGACCTCTTGTCCCATGATCCTCTCGTATCCCCTTTTGCCTATCACCTGTCCAGCTCTCGGCTCTATCCCTCCTCCTCCTGTCTTCTCCTATCATTTTGCATCTCCCCCTCCCCCTCCAGCTTTCAAATCCCTTACTCACTCTTTCTTCAGTTAGTCCTGACGAAGGGTCTCGGCCTGAAACGTCGACTGCGCCTCTTCCTATAGATGCTGCTTGGCCTGCTGCGTTCACCAGCAACTTTGATGTATGTTGTTAGTTATTCAATTGGTCTGCCATGTCCTTGTTCCCATGATCAATTCACCTGTTTCTGACTGTAAGGGACCTACATTTGTCTTAACCAATCTTTTTCTTTTCACATATCTATGAAAGCTTTTACAGTCAGTTTTTATGTTCCCTGCCAGCTTTCTCTCATAATCTTTTTTCCCTTTCCTAACTAAGCCCTTTGTCCTCCTCTGCTGGACTCTGAATTTCTCCCAGTCCTCAGGTGTGCCACTTTTTCTGGCTAATTTGTATGTTTCCTCATTGGAATTGATACTATCCCTAATTTCCCTTGTCAGCCGCGGGTGCACTACCTTCCCTGGTTTATTCTTTTGCCAAACTGGGATGAACAATTGTTGTAGTTCATCCATGCGATCTTTAAATGCTTGCCATTGCATATCCACCGTCAACCCTTTAAGTATCATTTGCCAGTCTATCTTAGCTAATTCACGTCTCATACCTTCAAAGTTACTCTTCGTTTCTGAATTAACTATGTCACTCTCCATCTTAATGAAGAATTCCACCATATTATGGTCACTCTTACCCACCGGGCCTCTCACGACAAGATTGCTAATTAACCCTTCCTCATTGCTCAATACCCAGTCTAGAATGGCCTGCTCTCTATTTGGTTCCTCTACATGTTGGTTCAGAAAACCATCCCGCAAACATTCCAAAAAATCCTCTTCCTCAGCACCCTTACCAATTTGGCTCACCCAATCTATATGTAGATTGAAGTCACCCATTATAACTGCTGTTCCTTTATTGCACGCATTTCTAACTTCCTGTTTAATGCCATCCCCAACCTCACTACTACTGTTAGGTGGCCTGTACACAACTCCCACCAGCGTTTTTTGCCCCTTAGTGTTATGCAGCTCTACCCATATCGATTCCACATCCTCCCGGCTAATGTCCTTCCTTTCTATTGTGTTAATCTCCTCTCTACCCAGCAATGCTACCCCACCTCCTTTTCTTTCATGTCTATCTCTCCTGAATATTGAATATCCCTGAATGTTGAGCTCCCATCTTTGGTCACCCTGGAGCCATGTCTCTGTGATCCCAACTATACCATATTCATTAATAACTGTCTGTACTTTCAATTCATCCACCTTGTTACGAATGCTCCTTGCATTGACACACAAAGCCTTCAGGCTTGCTTTTACAACACTCTCAGCCTGTATACAATTATGTTGAAAAGTGGCCCTTTTTGAGTTTTGCCCTGGATTTGCCTGCCTGCCACTTTTACTTTTCACCTTACTACTTTTTGCTTCTACCCTCATTTTACACCCCTCTGTTTCTCTGCACTTATTCCCATCCCCCTGCCACATTAGTTAAATCCTCCTGAGCAACAGTAGCAAATGCTCCCCCTGGGACATTGGTTCCAGTGCAACCCAGACATTCTACTAATTCTCTCTCTTGATGTCCAGTACTGGCCTGGTTTTCCCAATCCACTTTCATGTTAAAATCCCCAACGATTATCATGAAATTGCCCTTCTGACACGCCTTTACTATCTCCTGCTGTAATTTGTAATCCACATCCCGGCTGCTGTTTCGAGGCCTGTATACAACTGTCATTAGGGTCCTTTCACCCTTACCATTTCTTAGCTCAACCCATAGAGACTCTACACCTTCTGATCCTAATGATATCCCTTTCTAATGATTTAATGTTATTTCTTCTACATAGGGCCACACCACCCCCATCTTTCTGATACAATGTATATCCTTGGGTGTTCAGCTCCCAATGGCAGCCATCCTTTAGCCAAGTTTCAGAGATGGCCACAACATCACACTTGGCAATCTGTACCTGAATTTCAAGATGGTCCATTTTAATTCTATGCTGTGTGCATTCAAATATAACACTTTCAATCCAGTATTTGTTGCTTTCTGTTTTAACTGCACCACGCTTCTATTGCCCTGTAACTCATCCCACTGGCTGTGATGATTAGATTAGATTAGATTAGATTATGAGGACACGCAGTCCTCTTTTATTGTCATTTAGTAATGCATGCATTAAGAAATGATACAATATTCCTCTGGTGTGATAAAACAGAAACACAGGACAGACCACGACTGAAAAACCGACAAAAACCACATAATTATAACATATAGTTACAACAGTGCAAGCAATACCATAACTTGATGAAGAACAGGCCATGGGCACGATAAAAAAAAATTCAAAGTCTTTCAAAAGTCCCACATCTCACGCAGACGGGACAAGGAAGAAAACCCTCCCTGCCATGCCCGACCACAGTCCGACTCTGAGTCGTCCCAAAACTTCGAGCCTCCGACCAGCCCTCCGACACCGAGCACCTAGCACCATCTCTGCCAAGCACTTCAACCCCAGCCCCGGCCGCCAGCAGTTGGCAAAGCTGAGGATTTTGGGGCCTTCTCTCCAGAGATTCTCGATCGCACAGTAGCAGCAGCAGCGAACCAGGCATTTCAGAAGTTTCTCCAGATGTTCCTCCATGCTTCTCACAGCTGTCTCCATCAAATCAGAACTGTGCACGGTACCCTATTTAACAAATACGGTATCATTTCACCGGAGAGCTGCGCGCATGCTGCGTCGCACAGCCATCTTCTCCTCCCGCCAATTTGCCTCATCTCCTGCCTGTTCTTTCTATAATCTCTGTTGCACATTATCTTTGATCTATTTCTGTTTTCCGCTTCCTCAGCACTATCACTCCAGTTCCTATCCCCCTGCCACATTAGTTTAAACACTCCCTAACAGCTCTATTAAACCTGCCTGCTAGGATATTGGACCCCTTTGGTTGTAACCCATCCTCTTTGTACAGATCATACTCCCCTAGGAGAGGCCCCAATGATCCAGGAATCTGAAGTCCTGCCCCCTACACCAGTCTCTGAGCCACGCATTAATATGCCTGATCATGCTATTCTTGCGCTCGTTAGCACGTGGCACAGGCAGCAATCCTGCAATTACTACCCTGGAGGTCCTGCTTTTCAGCTTCCTACCCAACTCCCTGAATTCTCTCTTCAGGACCTCCTCCCTTTGGTACCAATGTGTACCAAGATTTCTGGCTGTTCACCCTCTCCCTTCAGAATACTCTGCACCCGATCAGATACATCGTGTACCCTGGCACCTAGGAGGCAACACACCATTTGGGTATCTCTATCAGACTGACAGAACCTCCTATCCGTTCCCCTCACTATGGAATCCCCTATGACTACCGCATTCCTCATCCTCCTCTTTCCCTTCTGCACCAGGGTTAGTACTAGAGACCCGCTCGCTGTGGTCATCCTGTGTCAGGTCACCCACACCACCAACAGCATCCAAAACGAGATAACGACTACTGAGAGGGATAGCCACAGGGGTGCATTTCAACCATCTGAGCTCTTCCCTTCCCTTCCCTTCCCTTCCCCAACAGTCACCCACTTATCTAACTCCTGCAGCCTCGGGGTGACTAACTCCCTGTAGCTCCTATCTATCTCCTGCTCACTTTCCCTAATAAGCTGTAGGTCATCAAGCTGCTCTCTGGCTTCTCCCACAAAGTGAATGTCTAATCCAATTTACTACCTCTACCTGAGTGCCGACCAACTGAGCCTCCTTGACCAGCCACCCATGGGGGATCTTGACAAATGCTTTACTAAAGTCCATGTAGACAAAATCCACTGCCTTCGCTCATCTACTTTCCTGGTAACTTCCTCAAAAAAAGATTGGTTCGACATGAGCAAACATGCACAAAGTCATGCTGACTATCCTTGATCATAGAACACAGAACAGAAATTACAGCACATTACAGGCCCTTTGGCCCACAATGTTGTGCCGACCATGTAACCTACTCTAGAGACCGCCTAGAATTTCCCTAGCGCATAGCCCACTATTTTTCTGAGCTCCATGTACCTATCCAAGGGGCTCTTAAAAGACCTTGTTGTATCCACTTCTACCACCGCCGCCGGCAGGGCATTCCATGCACTCACCACTCCCTGTGTGAAAAACTTACCCCTGACATTCCCTCGGTATTTATTTCCAAGTACCTTAAAACTATGGCCCCTTGTGTTAGCCATTTCAGCCCTGGTAAAAAGTCTCTGGCTATCTACACGATCAATGCCCCTCATCATCCTATACGCCTCCATCAGGCCATCAGGCCAAGGAGAAAAGGCCAAGTACACTCATCCTAATCTTATTAGGTATGCCCTCCAAGCCAAGCAACATCCCGGTAAACCACCTCTGTACTCTCTCTATAGAATCCACAGCTTTTCTGTAGTGAGCTAACCAGAACTGAACACAGTACTCCAAGTGGGGTCTGACCAGGGTCTTATATAGCTGTAACATTACCTCATGGCTCTTGAACTTAATCCCATGGCTGATGAAGGCCAACACACCATACGCCTTCTTAACAACACTGTAACCTGTGCAGCAGCTTTGAGTGTCCTATCTCTTAGATTCCCACACTGCTAAGTGTCTTACCATTTATATTATATTCTGTCTTTAAATTGAACCTACCAAAATGAACCACTTCACACTTATCTAGGTTGAAGTCCATCTGCCACTTCTCAGCCTAGTTCTGCATCCTATTGCTGTCCTGCTGTAACCTCTGACAACCCTCCAGACTATCCACAACATCCCCAACCTTTGTGTCATCAGCCAATTTACTAACCCACCCTTCTACTTCTTCATCCAGGTCATTTATAAAAAAATCACAGAAGAGGGGTCCCAGAACAGATCGCCGTGGAACACCAACCTCCACGCAGAATTAGAACCATCTACAACCACCATTTGCCTTCTGTGGACAAGTCAATTTTGGATCCACGAAGCAAGGTCTCCTTGGATCCCATGCCTCATTACTTTCTGAAGGAACCTTGCATGGGAAACCTTATCAAGTGCCTTTCTGAAATACAAATACACAACATCCACTGCTCTACCTTCATCAACGTGTTTTGTTACATCCTCAAAAGAATTCAATCAGGCTCATAAGGCACAACCTGCTCGTGACAAAGCCATGCTGAATATTCCTAATCAGATTATGTCTCTCCCAATGCTCATAAATCCTGCCTCTCAGGATCTTCTCCAACAACTTGCCCACCACTGAAGTGAGACTCACTGGTCTACAATTCCCTGGGTTATCTCCACTCCCTTTATTGAACAAGGGAACAACATTTGCAACCCTCCAATCCTCCAGTACTTCTCCCATCCTTATTGATGATGCAAAGGTAATCACAAGAGACTCAGCAATCTCCTCCCTCACTTCCCAAAGTAGGTTGGGGTACATCTCATCTGGTTCCAGTGACTTACTAACTTAATGCTTTTCAAAATCCCAGCACATCCTTGTTCTTAATATCTATACACTCAAGCACTTCAGTCCGCTGTAAATCATTCCCACAATTGCCAAGGTCCTTTTCACTGGTGAATACTGAAGCAAAGTATTAAGTACTTCTGCTACCTCCTCCAACTCCATGCACACATTTCTGCTATCGCACCTGATTGCTCCTATTCTCACATGGCTCATCCTCTTGCTCTTCACATACTTGTAAAATGCCTTGGGGTTTTCCTTAATCCTGCTCACCAAGGCCTTCTCATGCCCCCTTCTGGCTCTCTTAAATCCAAGCTTCCTAGCAACCTTGTAATGTTCTAGAGCACTAACAGTACCTAGTTTCTTGAACCTTTTGGAAGCTTCTCTTTTCTTCATAACTAGATTTTCTACATATTTTGTACACCAAGGTTCTTTTATCCTACCATCCTTTCCGTTCCTCAATGGAACAAACCTATGCAGACGCCATGCAAATGTTTCCTGAACATTTGCCACATTTCTGCTGTGCATTTCCCTGAGAACTTCTGCTCCCAATTTATGCTCCAAAGTTCCTGCCTAATAGCATCATATTCCCCCTACCCAAATTAAATGTTTTCCCAAATTAATGCTCCTATCCCTCTGCAGCACTATGGTGAAGGAAATAGAGTTGTGGTCACTACCTCCAAAATGTTCTCCCACTGAGGGATCTGACACCTGACCAGGTTCATTTCCAAATACCAGATCAAGGACACCCTCTCCTCTAGTTGGCTTATCTAAGTATTGCATCAGGAAACCTTCCTGAACACACCTAACAAACTCCACCCCATCTAAATCCCTTGCGCTAAGGAGATGCCAATCAATAATAGGAAAATTAAAATCTCCCACGCATCAACCCTATTATTATTGCACCGTTCCAGAAGCTGCTTCCTTATCTGCTCCTCAATATCCCTGTCACAATTGGGTTTATAAAAGCACCCAGTAGAGTTATTGCCCCTTTCCTGTTTCTGACTTCCAGCCACAATGACTCAGTAGACCATCCCTCCATGACTTCCTCCTTTTCTGCAGCCATGACACTACCCCTAATTAGCAATGGCACAACCTCAACTGTTTTGCCTCCCTCTCTGTTTTTGAAACATCTAAAGCCTGGCACACTCAGCAGCCATTCTGCTCCAGACACATCCAAGTCCCTGTAATGACAGTTCCACATATTGATTCACACTCTTGGTTCACCGGCCTTGTTTATGATACTCCTTGCATTAAAATAGACACATCTCAAACCATCAGGCTGAGTGCAACTTTGCTCTAACATCTGCCTACCCTTCCTCACAAACTCCCTACAAGCTGTCTCTACTTGTGCTCCAACCTCCCCATCCCCTGCCTCTTCACTTCCATTCCCACCCCACTGCAAATCTAGTTTAAACCCTCCTCAATAGCATTTGCAAACCTCCCTGCCAGGATAAGGGTAAGACTCTTGGCAGTGTGGAGGATCAGAGGGATGTTGGGGTCCGAGTCCATAGGACGCTCAAAGCAGTTGCACAGGTTGATTCTGTGGTTAAGAAGGCATACGGTGTATTGGCCTTCATCAATCGTAGAATTGAATTTAGGAGCTGAGAGGTAATGTTGCAGCTATACAGGACCCTGGTCAGACCTCACTTGGAGTACTGTGCTCAGTTCTGGTCGCCTCACTCCAGGAAGGACGTGGGAACCATAGAAAGAGTGCAGATAAGATTTACAAGGATGCTGCCTGGATTGGGGAGAATGCCTTTTGAAAACAGGTTGAGTGAACTTGGCCTTTTCTCCTTGGAGCGATGGAGGATGAGAGGTGACCTGATAGAGGTGTATAAGATGATGAGAGGCATTGATTGTGTGGATAGTCAGAGGCTTTTTCCCGGGGCTGAAATGGTTGCCACAAGAGGACTCAGGTTTAAGGTGCGGGGAATAGGTACAGAGGAGATGTCAGGGGTAAGTTTTTTTACGCAGAGAGTGGTGAGTGCGTGGAATGGGCTGCCGGCAACGGTGGTGGAAGTGGATATGATAGGGTCTTTTAAGAGACTTTTAGATTGGTACATGGAGCTTAGAAAAATAGAGGACCATGGGTAAGCCTAGTAATTTCTAAGGTAGGGACATGTTCGGTACAACTTTGTGGGCCGAAGGGCCTGTATTGTGCTGTAGGTTTTCTATGTTTCTATGATATTGATCCCCTTGCATTCAAGTGCAACCTGTCCTTTTTGTACAGGTCACACTTGTCCCAATGATCCAAAAATCTGAATCCCTGTCCCGCTCCAATCCTTCAGCCACGTATTTATCCTCGACCTCATCCTATTCCTATACTCACTGTCCTGTTGCACAGGCAGCAATCCCAAAACTACAACCTTTGAGGTCCTGCTTCTCAGCTTCCTTCCAGCTCCCTGTATTCTGCTTTCAGGATATTCTCCTCCCTTTTTCTACTTATGTCATTGGTACCAATATGAACCACAACCTCTGGCTGCTCACCCTACCAATTTAGGATATTGTGGACATACTCAGAAACATCACGAACCTTGGCACCTAGGAGGCCAACTACTACCCTTGTTTCTTTTTCGCGTCCACAGAATTGCCTATCTGTCCCCCTAACTATAGAGTTCACTATTCCTGCTGCCCTCTTCAGTTCCCTTCACCTCTGAGCCACAGGCCAGACTCAGTGCCAGAAGCAGGGCCACTGTTGCTTCCCCCAAGTAGGTCGCTCCCCACCCCCCCCCAAACAGCACTCAAAATGGAATACTTATTGTTAAGGGGGACAGCCACGGGGGTGCTCTCCACTACTTGACGCCCTCCCTTATCTGTCTCCTGGGGTTAATATCTTGTCTTGTCCATACTGCACCAACCGCCGCCGCTGGGCTATAAACATGCAGGAACATGTTTAAGTGCCTTGCTCAAGGACACAACACGCTGCCTCAGCTGAAGCTCAAATTCGCAACCTTCAGATCACTAGTCCAATGCCTTAACCACCTGGCCACGTGCCAAAACTACCTGTAGCTCCTATCACCTTTTCATTCTCCCTGATGAGCCATAGGTCACTGAGCTGCAGCTCCAGTTCCCTAACTCGGTCTCTAAGGAGCTGCAGCTCAATGCACCTGGTGTAAATGTGGGCCATTAGGGAAGCCGGAAGTCTCCCAGACATACCACATTTGACACCCAGAACCGAAAACTGGCCTTGCAGTCATACCCACTATTCTAATGTGCCAATCCCACTAAACGCTCCTTTTTTAAACACTTCTCTCCAACCTGTGTGAAGCTCTCTCTCTTCAAATTGATTGGCCAGCCACTAATGCTAATGATCAGTCCATGTTTATCCAAGTACTTATACACCCAGCCCCTTAGAATACCTTCCAGTAACGTTCCCACAACTGATGTCAGTGTCACCGGCCAATAATTTCCTGGTCACACGAGAAAATCTGCAGATGCTGGAAATCCAAGCAACACACACAAAATACTGGTGGAACGCAGCAGGCCAAGCAGCATCTATACGAAGTGGTACAGTCGAAGTTTCAGGCCGAGACCCTTCGTCAGGACTAACTGAAAGAAGAGATAGTAAGAGATTTGAAAGTGGGAGGGGGAGGGGGAGATCTGAAATGATAGGCGAAGACAGGAGGGAGAGGGAAGAAGCTAACAGCTGGAAAGTAGATTGGCAAAAGGGATACAGAGTTGGAGAAAGGGGTGGATCATGGGATGGCCTAGAGAGAAAGAAAGGGGGAGGGGACCCCGAAGGAAGCTGGAAAGCAGGCAAGGAGTGATTGTGAGAGGGACAGAGAGAGAAAAAAAAGAAGGGGGGAAATAAAAACAAATAAGGGATGGGGAAAGGGGAGGAAGGGCATTAACGGAAGTTAGAGAAATCAATGTTCATGCCATCAGATTGGAGGCTACCCAGACAGAATATAAGTTGTTCCTCCAACCTGAGTGTGGCTTCATCTTGACAATAGAGGAGGCTCCATCTTCCCCTGGGCTCCCTTCCCCCTTTCTTTTTCCCTAGGCCTCCTGTACCATGATCCTCCCCCTTCTCCAACTCTGTATCCCTTTTGCCAATCAACTTTCCAGCTCTTAGCTTCTTCCCTCCCCCTTCTGTCTTCTCCTATCATTTCGGATCTCCACCTCCCCCTCTCAAATCTCTTACTATCTCTTCTTTCAGTTATGCCTGACAAAGGGTCTCAGCTCGAAACATCGACTGTACCTCTTCCTATAGTTGCTGCCTGGCCTGCTGCATTCCACCAATAATTTCCTGGTTTCTGTTTAGAGCCTTTTTTAAATAGCGGAACAACATTGACTATCCTCCAGTCCTCTGGTACTTCTCCTATTGCTAATGATGTTTTAAATATCTCTGCTAGAGCTCCAGCAATTTCTGCACTTGCCTCCCATAGGGTTCAAGGGAACATCTTGTCAGGCCCTGGGGATTATTCATCCTGATTTGCCTCAGGGTAGGAAACAACTCTTTTCTGTAACCTGTAAAGGGTCTATGAAGTTGATGCCGCTTTGCCTCACTTCTCTAGATTTTGTATCCATCTCCCGAGTAAATACAGATGCAAAGAATGCATTTAAGATCTCCCCAGTTTGTTTTGGCTCCACACATGGATAATCATTCTGGTCTTCCAGAGGAACGATTTTGTCCCTTGCAATTTTTCTCTTAAAATATCTGTACGATCCCTTAGGATTCTCCTTCACCTGGTCTATACTGGAGCAACTTGATATCTTCTTTTAGCCTTCCTGCATTCTTTCTTGTGTTCTCTTGCATTTCTTGTACTCCATAAGCACCTCATTTGTTCCACCTGCCTACACCTGCTATGCACCTCCTTTTTTCTCTTAACCAGGGTCTCAATATCTCTTGAAAACTGAGGTTCCCTAAACTTATTATACTTACCTTTTATTCTGGCAGGCACATACAAGCTTCATATGCTCAAAATTTCATTTCTGAAGATCTCCCACTTTCCAAGTACACCTTGGCCAGAAAACAGCCTATCCCAATCCACACTTTCCAGATCATTTCTGATTCCATCAAAATTGGCCTATTAGAATCTCAACGCACAGACCATACCTATCTTTCTGCATAATTACTTTGAAAAGAATGGCATTGTGATCACTGTATGCAAGGTGTCCCCTTACACAAACTTCAATCACCTGCCCTGTCTCATTTCCTAATAGGAGATGCAGTATTGCATGTTCTCTCGCGGGACTTCTATGTACAGATAAAATAAACTTTCCTGAACACATTTGACAAATTATATCCCATCTAGTCCTTTTACAGAATGGGATATGTCAAATATGTTTTACAGAATAGTCAAAATGAGGAAAGTTAAAATCTTACGTCTCTTGGACAGTCAGCGATCTCTTTACAAATTTGTTCCTCGATATAAATGACCTGGATGAGGAAGTGGAGAGATGTGTTAGTAAATTTGCTGATGACACAAAGGTTGGGGGTGTTGTGGACAGTGTGACAGGCTGTCAGAGGTTACAACAGGACATCAATAGGATCCAAAACTGGGCTGAGAAGTGGCAGATGGAGTTCAACCCAGATAAGTGTGAGGTGGTTCATTTTGCCCTGGGAGGGAAAAGCATAATGCGATATTAACCAATTCTTCCTCAACTATTGCACAGTTTTTTACTCGGGTAAATTGTTGCCTTTTCAATTCCTCTGGGTAACCACTTTTCACAGGTTCAAATGGTACCGGCTTGCCTATGAAAGGCACTGCAATTAGGTAGTCACATACATCAAAGTTGCTGGTGAACGCAGCAGGCCAAGCAGCATCTATAGGAAGAGGCGCAGTCGACGTTTCAGGCCGAGACCCTTCGTCAGGACTAACTGAAGGAAGAGTGAGTAAGGGATTTGAAAGCTGGAGGGGGAGATGCAAAATGATAGGAGAAGACAGGAGGGGGAGGGATAGAGCCGAGAGCTGGACAGGTGATAGGCAAAAGGGGATACGAGAGGATCATGGGACAGGAGGCCTAGGGAGAAAGACGGGGGGGGGGTGACCCAGAGGATGGGCAAGAGGTATATTCAGAGGGACAGAGGGAGAAAAAGGAGAGTGAGAGAAAGAATGTGTGCATAAAAATGAGTAACAGCTGGGGTACGAGGGGGAGGTGGGGCCTAGCGGAAGTTAGAGAAGTCAATGTTCATGCCATCAGGTTGGAGGCTACCCAGACGGAATATAAGGTGTTGTTCCTCCAACCTGAGTGTGGCTTCATCTTTACAGTAGAGGAGGCCGTGGATAGACATGTCAGAATGGGAATGGGATGTGGAATTAAAATGTGTGGCCACTGGGAGATCCTGCTTTCTCTGGCGGACAGAGCGTAGATGTTCAGCAAAGCGGTCTCCCAGTCTGCGTCGGGTCTCACCAATATATAAAAGGCCACATCGGGAGCACCGGACGCAGTATATCACCCCAGTCGACTCACAGGTGAAGTGATGCCTCACCTGGAAGGACTGTTTGGGGCCCTGAATGGTGGTAAGGGAGGAAGTGTAAGGGCATGTGTAGCACTTGTTCCGCTTACACGGATAAGTGCCAGGAGGGAGATCAGTGGGGAGGGATGGGGGAGACGAATGGACAAGGGAGTTGCGTAGGGAGCGATCCCTGCGGAATGCAGAGGGGGGGGAGGGAAAGATGTGCTTAGTGGTGGGATCCCGTTGGAGGTGGCGGAAGTTACGGAGAATAATATGTTGGACCCGGAGGCTGGTGGGGTGGTAGGTGAGGACCAGGGGAACCCTATTCCTAGTGGCGTGGTGGGAGGATGGAGTGAGAGCAGATGTACGTGAAATGGGGGAGATGCGTTTAAGAGCAGAGTTGATAGTGGAGGAAGGGAAGCCCCTTTCTTTAAAAAATGAAGACATCTCCCTCGTCCTAGAATGAAAAGCCTCATCCTGAGAGCAGATGCGGCGGAGACGGAGGAATTGCGAGAAGGGGATGGCGTTTTTGCAAGAGACAGGGTGAGAAGAGGAATAGTCCAGATAGCTGTGAGAGTCAGTAGGCTTATAGTAGATATCAGTGGATAGGGAGATGTCTTCATTTTTTAAAGAAAGGGGAGGGAGATGTCTTCATTTTTTAAAGAAAGGGGCTTCCCTTCCTCCACTATCAACTCTGCTCTTAAACGCATCTCCTCCATTTCACGTACATCTGCTCTCACTCCATCCTCCCACCACCCCACTAGGAATAGGGTTCCCCTGGTCCTCACCTACCACCCCACCAGCCTCCGGGTCCAACATATTATTCTCCGTAACTTCCGCCACCTCCAACGGGATCCCACCACTAAGCACATCTTTCCCTCCCCCCCCTCTCTCTGCATTCCGCAGGGATCGCTCCCTACACAACTCCCTTGTCCATTCGTCCCCCCCATCCCTCCCCACTGATCTCCCTCCTGGCACTTATCCGTGTAAGCGGAACAAGTGCTACACATGCCCTTACACTTCCTCCCTTACCACCATTCAGGGCCCCAAACAGTCCTTCCAGGTGAGGCATCACTTCACCTGTGAGTCGACTGGGGTGATATACTGCGTCCGGTGCTCCCGATGTGGCCTTTTATATATTGGTGAGACCCGACGCAGACTGGGAGACCGCTTTGCTGAACATCTACGCTCTGTCCGCCAGAGAAAGCAGGATCTCCCAGTGGCCACACATTTTAATTCCACATCCCATTCCCATTCTGACATGTCTATCCACGGCCTCCTCTACTGTAAAGATGAAGCCACACTCAGGTTGGAGGAACAACACCTTATATTCCGTCTGGGTAGCCTCCAACCTGATGGCATGAACATTGACTTCTCTAACTTCCGCTAGGCCCCACCTCCCCCTCGTACCCCAGCTGTTACTCATTTTTATGCACACATTCTTTCTCTCACTCTCCTTTTTCTCCCTCTGACCCTCTGAATATACCTCTTGCCCATCCTCTGGGTCATCCCCCGCCCCCCTTGTCTTTCTTCCCGGACCTCCTGTCCCATGATCCTCTCGTATCCCCTTTTGCCTATCACCTGTCCAGCTCTCGGCTCTATCCCTCCCCCTCCTGTCTTCTCCTATCATTTTGCATCTCCCCCTCCCCCTCCAGCTTTCAAATCCCTACTCACTCTTCCTTCACTTAGTCCTGACGAAGGGTCTCGGCCTGAAACGTCGACTGCGCCTCTTCCTATAGATGCTGCTTGGCCTGCTGCGTTCACCAGCAACTTTGATGTATGTTGCTTGAATTTCCAGCATCTGCAGAATTCCTGTTGTTTGCAATTAGGTAGTCATCTGTTATCTAGCAGTTAAAAAAAACTTTAAACAACTGCACTGAATGTGTTGCGTCTGCTTGGGAGAGTTCTCATTAAACTGCAGAGTGCCCCAGTTCCTGCTAAACCTGGAACAGAATGATAACTTCTGGAAGTAAAAGGTTCCAGAAATCACCTGTAAGCATCCTGGACTTAGACTGTTTCAAATGTCAGCAGGAGTTAATTCTCTCTCCTGAGATGCAACACCTTGCTGAAGCTAATATACAGTGGTCAGTCCTGGTAAGTGAGCAAACCACTTCCTGCAGGTGAACGTTTTCTAGCTGAAACTTGAGCAGTTCTGAAAGCCTGCTGCTCCACTACCCTGCACTGGGCAAATACCCCATAAAGTTTAACATTTTCAAACTTGTGTCACCATGATCACTCCCCAGTATCTTAGAGCCATGGCTCAACTGGCTGCATCCAAGTCATGTGATGGGTGTGCTCCCTCACCATTGAACCCCGGACACACCTTACCTCAGCTGAACACAGATTGCTCCATGTCATTATCCCAAGAGCAGGGGATCTCATTAATGTTGACCCAGGCATTAGCACACTTCTGTTTTCAGGATCCTGTTTCCTACATCACACAAGTGTTTATTTTTACAGAACGTAAGACCCAAGTCTTTGTTCCTTTGCTATCCTGGCTCTTACACTTTAAGTGACAATCATTCTCCAATGTTTCCGGAATATCATGGAACATCACAGGGGAAGCACACAGTGTCACAAGCCTGTAAACTACTTAACGTGGTCATGGCCTTTCTCCCTCATCTGCACTTCTCCACTCAAGTTCCTCTGGATCTGATAATGAAACAAACGGAAAGAAATATAACGAGGAAAACTGCTAGCACAGTAATCAATTCACAAGTCATTTTCTGTAAGAGTAATATTCTCTTAAGTGCAATGGGGACCATCAGGCTCCAAAATAAAACCAAAGCAGTTCAACAGAAAGTGAATGGGAAATAAGGGAAACAATACATAGAGACATTGAGGGATTGATAGTTTGTGCAAAATATTAAAATGTTTTAAGAGGTGCATACACACACAGCCTTTTCTTGTAGCTCAATTACCCAGACAACATCGCTGTAATACAGTAACCAGAATGTGCACAACACTGTGAACGCAGCTTAATCAAGGCCGACAGTTCAAAATAAATTTATTGTCAAAGTGTGTATACATGACCAAATACTACCGAGATTCAGTGAAACAAAGAAATACTATAGAATCGAAAAACTTTAGACAAGCAACCATTGTGCAAGATGATAAATTGTGCAACACAAAATATGAATGAATAAACAAACATTCATATATATACAAATAATAAATAATGCTGAGAACAAGTGCTGTACAGCTCTTGAAAGTGAGTCCATAGGTGTGTTCAGTGTTGTGGTGAGTGAAGTTGTCCACTCTGGGTCGGGTGCCTGATGGTTGAATAGTAATAATGATTCCTGAACCTAGTGGTATGAGGCTTAAGGTTCCTGTATCTCCTTCCTGATGGTAGCAGCAAGAAGAGAACATGGCCTGGATGGTGGGTGTCCTTGATGATGGGCACTACTTTATTGAGGTAGCACTCCTTGTAGGTGTGCTCACTGGAGGGAAGGGCTTTTCCTGTGATGAACTGGGCTGTACCCACCCCTTTTTGTAGGCTTTTCAAATCCAAGGCATTGGTGTTTCCGTATCAGGCCACAATACAACCAGAGAAGATACTCTGCACTGTGCATTTTGTAGAATTTTGTCAGTTTTAGATGACATGCCAAATCTGCACAAACTTCTGAAACAGTTAGGCACAGCCATGCCTTCCTTTAAATGGCATTTACAAGCTGGTCGCAGGACGGGCCCTCGGAAATTCAAACATCAAGAATTTAAAATTACTGATTCTCTCCACTTCTGATCTCCTAGTGAGGACTAGCTCATTGACTCCCATTTAGAAACCATAGAAAAACTACAGCACAGAAACAGGCCTTTTGGCCCTTCTTGGCTCTGCCTAGTCCCACTGACCTGCACACGGACCATATCCCTCCATACACCTCCCATCCATGTATCTGTCCAATTTATTCTTAAATGTTAAAAAATAGCCTGCATGTACCACCTCGTCTGGCAGCTCATTCCAATACTTCCACCATTCTCTGTGTGAAGAAACACCTCCTAATGTTCCTTTGAACTTTTCTCCCTTCACCCTTAACCCTTAACCCATGTCCTCTGGTTTTTTTTCTCCCCTTGCCTCTGGAAAAAGCCTACTTGCATTCACTCTATCTATACCCATCATAATTTTATATACCTCTATCAAATCTCCCCTCATTCTTCTACGCTCCAGGGAATAAAGTCCCAACCTATTCTGGGGAAGTCCAGAACAAGGGGTTACAGTTTGAGGACCGAGATTAGGAAAAACTTCTTCACACAGAGAGTGGTGAATCTGTGGAATTCTCTGCCACAGGAAACAATTGAGGCCAGTTCATTGGCTATACTTAAGAGGGAGTTAGATATGGCTCTTGTGGCTAAAGGGATCAGGGGGTATGGAGGGAAGGCTGGTACTGGGTTCTGAGTTGGATGATCAGCCATGATCATACTGAATGGTGGTGCAGGCTCGAAGGGCCAAATGGCCTACTCCTGCACCTATTTTCTATGTTTCTATGTTTATTCAACCTTTCTCTGTGACTGAGTTTCTCAAGTCCCGGCAACATCCTTGTAAACCTTCTCTGCATTCTTTCAACCTTATTAATATCCTTCCTGTAATTTGGTGACCAAAACTGAACACAGTACTCCAGATTCAGCCTCACCAATGCCTTATACAACCTCATCATAACATTCCAGCTCTTATACTCAATACTTTGATTAATAAAGGCCAATGTACCAAAAGCTCTCTTTACGACCCTATCTACCTGTGACGCTACTTTTAGGGAAATTTGTATCTGTATTCCCAGATCCCTCTATTCTACTGATTTTCTTCCTCCTGTAAACAATAATCTGCACTTTGGTTTTGCTGACATTGAATGGCATCACTCAACAGATTTTCAGTCTCCCTCCGACACAAGTATAGAATCAATTACAAAGTTCACACAAATGAAGACAAACAACCAATGTCATACACAATTATAAAGCAAGTACAGCAGGGACCAAAGAACATAGCCTTGCTGATGGAGACTGTGGAGATGCTGCTGCCAATCCAAACTGACTGGGGTCTGCAAGTTGGGAAATCGAAGATTCGAGTTGATAAATTCTTGATTGATCAGAGCATGAAGGGATATGGGGAGAAGGCAGGAGATTGGGGCTGGAGGAAAGTTGGATCAGCCATGATGAAATGGCAGAGCAGATTCAATAGGCCAAATGACCTAATTCTGCTCCTCCATCTTATGGTCTTATAATATTGACGCCTAGGTCTTGAAGCCTATTGATTAGTTTAGAGGGGATGATAGTACTGAATGCTGAGCTGTAGTCAATGAAGAGCATCCTGATGAATACATCTTCACTGTCCAGATGTCACAGAGCTCAGTAGAGAGCCAATAAAATGGTATTTGTAGTTGACCTGTTCTAGCAGCAGGCAAATTGGAGTGGATCCAAGTCATTCTTCAGGCAGGAGCTGATACGCTTCATGACAAACCTCTCAAAGTACTTATTCACAGCAGACACAAGTGGTACCAGATGATCCTGATTACCATGTTTTTCTTGGGCACTGGTATGACTGAAACAGCTGTGTACCTCAGACTCCCAAAGTGACAGGTTAAGGATGTCAGTAAACACTCTAGCCAGTTGATTAGCACTGATTGTCAGTACTTAGCTAGGTACATTGTCTGGGCCAGATTCTTTTCATGGTTCACCATATTGCAGAATAAAATCACAAAGTCATTGGGGGATGTGGGAGTTCATGAAGGTGTTGGTCAAAGCAAGTATAGAGGGCATTGAGCTCATCTGGGAGTAAAACTATGTTATCACATATTGACACTGATCCCTCTAAGCTGCACAGGTGCGTGGCCATACAGTAACTGATATGCTCCTACATACATAGCCTTTGTTGCCGTGCAGCTGCAATTTTCTTTTATATAATGTAAATATAATTTTGAAATCTATGTTAATATAATTGTGAAATACCCAATTAATGAATATAATAAAGTCAAGTTTATTGTCATTTCGACCATAAGCTGCTGGTACAGTACACAGTAAAAACGAAACAATGTTCCTCCAGGACCCTGGAGGAACTACACTAGACTATGCGAGACAGCACAAGGCTACACTAGACTACGTAAAACAACACAAAAACTGCACTAGACTACAGACCTGCTCAGGACTACATAAAGTGCACAAACAGTTCAGGGCAGTACAATAATTAATAAACAAGACAATAGGCACAGTAGAGGACAAATTACAATATAATAATAAATGATGTAGATGTCAGTCTAGACTAGTATTGAGCAGACAGATGGCTTGGGGGAAGAAATCCATAAATGTTCTAAATAATAAATGTACCTTGGAACATTTTAGTGTTTCACCTAGTTACATTGTCAGTGTTTCAGCTTGCCAGCCCACTGAACATCAACACTGTCTAGTCAAATTATTTTGCTTTTCTCATTGTGCTTGTCAGTCGTTTTGACTGCCTGACATTGTTTTCTGTGTAGTGAGCTGTGGTTTGTGTTTATTTGATATGAAAAATTCTATATTCTGACTCATTTGGTAAGTAATCTTTCAAAGAAAATCAAATAAGAATTTTTAATTAAGAAATTGTTAGAACAAGGTTATTATTAATTTCAATAAAATTGCTTGCATGACCCTGGTTATTTTATTAAAATTATGATTTTTTTCAACTTACCTTGATAAATTTTTCAAAATAAGATAATTATTTTAGCATTCTCAAAATATTATTATTTTTAGTAGCCTAGGAATGTCAAAAAGAAAAGCAGAAGAGTTAAATGCCTTTTCAGATCAAAACAAAAAATAAAAAATTGCTGCTATTGTTACATATCAAGATACTGGCAATGTTGCATCCACCATTTGGGCGGAAGTGGCAGTTGGGGGCGAATTCAGTAGTGGGAAAAAAGATAGAATGTAAGTTATATGACTTAAAACAACACCTTAACCAGAGAATCTATATATATATATGCAACTACCAAATTACTTAACCAGAAGAAATGTGGAAAGTTTGCACGTTAATTGAAACTCCAAAAAAGCATGAAGCAAGAGTGAAACAAGATGTGCAAAAGAAATCTCTCTCTGATACAGTCAAAATGGTAATTGATAACATTATCTTAGTAATTAAAATGAATGCTTTTTGCATTCTGTGGAAGTAATTCATGCTCATGTGGTCAAATATGTAAATATGCCAACGAGGTGGCACAAGAAGAACTATGCATTTCAATTTGACTGCATAAGCATTGTGCTTCAGAAACAGCTAATGGAAGAATTGCAGAAATCTGCTTTCCATACATTAATTGCTGATGAAGGTGCAGACATTTCTGTACAGAAAGTGTTAATTTTGACCGGAAAATGGAACTTCTTATATAAGGCAGTGTTTTATAGCTATTTTCAAACTATTGCATGTGACAGTATCACTATTGTGGAAGCAATTAAAAAAAATTATCAATGTTGATATTCAAAACATGGTGATATTTACATAAAATGGGGTAAATGCTATGCTTTTACAAGAAATAAAGTATCCATTTGAGCAACACTGCACTGCAAAACAGAAGGACCTGGGATTACACGATGCATAGAAAAAAGTATCAAATATGCATGATATAGAAACATTGCCATGAACAATGTTCAGCAGGTTGCCAGCAGCTAGAAGAATTAGCTGATGCCATAGAATATGATCTTGTGTCTCTTAGACCACAAAACAAAGTAAGATGGCTGTCAAGACATTTTACTACTATTGTTTTCATGAAGAATTACAAACGTTCGATCCAGTATTACAAAGAGCAAGTTAATGAGTGTAATGATCCAATCAACAACTACAGAGTGGATATTTTGACCAATCCACAACATTGAGTAGCATTCATTATCCTCAACAATCTTTTAGATCTGGCACCTCTTTGTAAATTCCTTTGAAAAGCTGTTTCAATACAATTGAAGGACTGTAGTATGCAAAAGTATTTATTGAAGTGACAAAGTGAAAAATCTGCCTGAATCTACAAGTTCTGAAGTCTATACTGCACTGATTATTCGATTCATTCATTGTTTGTGTAATTACCTGAATAACAGATTTCATAATGATGAATTCAAAGAATGAGTTAAGACCCTGTTGCTCTCGCAATCACAACCAATATTTAATTTTGAAAAGAGAATATTGTACAACTGACAAAAAAAACATGTATTACAAACTATGGTGTGTTATTACAAACATTGTCTCAAAACTATCACAACACTGTGATTTCAAGTTTGTTGTTTCTGAGAAAATTAAGATTGGTTCAGTTACATGTTTACTGATACAAGACCATAAGACACAGGAGCAGAATTAGGCCATTTGGCCCATCAAGTCTGTTCTGCCATTCAATCATGGCTGAATCCTTTTGTTTCCTCCTCAGCCCCACTCCCCACCTGGCCTCCACAGCTGCTCATAGTAATAAATTCTACAAATTCATCACCATCTAGTTAAAGACATTTCTCTGCATCTCTGTTTTAAATTGGATGGGTTGCACCTGAACTCGAGGGGGAGAAATATCCTTGCAGGTAGGTTTGCTAGCATGGTTCAGGAGGGTTTAAACTAACTTGCAACCTGGGGCGATAGAGCAGTGAAAGAAGTGCATAGAGTAAAGCCAGATCTAACATATAGAGAGGCTTTGAGGAAAGAGAAGCAGAATAAACGGTGTAAAGGTAGTAAGGTAGAAGGGCTGAAGTGTGTGTACCTCAATGCAAGAAGCATCAGGAACAAAGGTGATGAACTGAGAGCTTGGATACATACATGGAATTATGATGTAGTGGCCATTACAGAGATTTGGTTGGCACCAGGGCAGGAATGGATTCTCAATATTCCTGGATTTCAGTGCTTTAAAAGGGATGGGGGGGGGGGAGGGGAGGAGGGGTGGCATTACTGGTCAGTGATACTATTACAGATACAGAAAGGGTGGGTAATGTAGCAGGACCCTCTTTTGAGTCAGTATGGGTGGAAGTCAGGAACAGGAAGGGAGCAGTTACTCCACTGGGGGTATTCTATAGGCCCCCTGGTAGCAGCAGAGATACAGAGGAGAAGATTGGGAGGCAGATTTTGGAAAGGTGCAAAAATAACAGGGTTGTTATCATGGGTGACTTTAACTTCCTTAATATTACCTGAGGGAGTGAAGAAATTGGGTGCAAAAAATCTTTTTTTTTTAAACACTGCTCAGGGAGAAGGGTCTGCACTGCGCAGGCGCGTGACGTAGCGCGCCAAGGTTTAAAAGCAGACCACCATATACAGCGGGCAGCGGATTGAGAGGGAGCAGAGTAAGACAGCATTGAATAAACAGGCTTCGGTGAGAACAGGCAGAGGCCAGGGTAGGTTCCGGTAAGTTTTTTGTCCAGTTTGTTTAGAGTAGAGAGAATGCCAGGCAGGAAGTTGGAATGCTCCTCTTGAAGGATGTGGGAAGTCAGGGAGCCCTCCGGTATCCCTGGCAACGACACCTGCAAGAAGTGCATCCAGCTGCAGCTCCTAACAAACCGCGTTAGGGAACTGGAGCAGGACCTGGATGACCTCTGGATCATTCGGGAAAATGAGAAGATTATGGATAGTAGCTACAGGGAGGTAGTTACGCCAAAGGAGCACAGCACAGGAAATTGGATCACTTTCAGGCGAGGGAAGAGTAAAGGGCAGGCAGAGCAGGGTTCCCCTGTGACCATTCCCCTCAACAACAAGTATACTGCATTGGATACTGTTGGGGGGGATGACTTACCTGGGACAAGCTGCAGCAGCCAGATTTCTGGCACTGAGTCTGGTTCTACAGTGCAGGAGGGAGGGTGGAAAAAGAGGAGAGCGGTAGTGATAGGGCACTTGATAGTTAGAGGTGCAGATAGGAGGTTCTGTGGTCGTGACAGAGAATCCAGGATGGTTTGTTGCCTCCTGGGTGCCAGGGTCAAGGATGTCTCTGATCGCTTGCATGACATTCTGAAGTGGCAGGGTGATCAGCCAGATGCCGTGGTGCACATCGGTACCAATGACATAGCAAGAAAGAGTGAGGAGGTCCTGGAGAGTGAGTAGGTCCTGGAGAGTGAGTATAGAGAGCTTGGTAGGAAGTTGAAAAGCAGGACCTCGAGGGTGGTAATCTCAGGATTGCTACCTGTCCTATGTGCCAGTGAGGGTAAGAATAGGATGCTCTGGAAGATGAACAAGTGGCTGAGGAACTGGTGTAGGGGACAGGGTTTCAGATTTCAGGATCATTGGGACCTCTTCTGGGGCAGGTGGGACCTGTACAAGAGAGACAGGTTACACCTAAACTACAAGGGGACCAATATCCTTTCAGGGAGGTTTGTTAGTGCTATTGAGGAGGCTTTAAACTAGATTTGCAGGGGGATGGGAACCAGAGTGCCAGAGCTGACAGTGAGGCTGGGGTGAAAATAAATGATGTTAAAAGTTCAAGCAAAGCCGCAAATAGAAAGGTTGTGAGTGGTGGTAAAAATCTTCTGAGGTGTATATATTTGGAGTATGCTAGGAGTATTGCGGGGAAGGCAGACGAGTTGAGGGCGTGGATTGACACATGGAGTTATGACGTTATAGCAATTAGTGAAACTTGGCTACAGGAGGGGCAGAACGTTTCAGATGTGATACAAGCAGAGGAATGAAAAGTGGGGTGTTAGCATTGCTTGTCAGGGAAAATGTTCCAGCAGTGCTCAGGCAGGACAGATGAGAGGGCTTGTCTACTGAGTCCTTGTGGGTGGAGCTGAGAAACAGGAAAGGTATGGCCACGTTAGTGGGGTTGTATTATAGACCACCCAATAGTCAGCGAGAATTGGAGAAGCAAGTCTGCAGAGAGATAGCAGGCAACTGCAGGAAACATAAAGTTGTGGTGGCAGGGGATTTTAATTTTCCACATACTGATTGGGACTCCCATACTGTTAGGGGTCTAGATGGGTTAGAGTTTGTAAAATGTGTTCAGGAAAGTTTTCTAAATCAATATATAGAGGTACCAACTAGAGAGGATGCAATATTAGATTTCCCATTAGGAAACGAGTTAGGACAATTGACGGAAGTGTGTGTAGGGGAGCACTTTGGTTCCAGTGATCATAACACAATTAGTTTCAACTTGATCATGGATAAAGATAGATCTGGTCCTAGGGTTGAGGTTCTAAACTGGAAGGCGGCCAAATTTGAAGAAATGAGAAAGGATCTAAAAAGCATGGATTGGGACAGGTTGTTCTCTGGCAAGGATGTGATCGGAAAGTGGGAAGCCTTCAAAGGAGGATTTTTGGGAGTGCAGAGCTTTTATGTTCCTGTCAGGATTACAGGCAAAGTGAATAGGAATAAGGAACCTTGCTTCTCTAGGGATATTGCAACTCTGATAAAGAAGAGAGAGAGTTGTATGACATGTATAGGAAACGGAGTAAATAAGGTGCTTGAGGAGTATAAAAAGTGCAAGAAAATATTTAAGAAGGAAATCAGGAGGGCTAAAAGAAGACATGAGGTTGCCTTGGCAGTCAAAGTGAAGGATAATCCAAAGAGCTTTTACAGGTATATTAAGAGCAAAAGGATTGTAAGGGATAAAATTGGTCCTCTTGAAGATCAGAGTGGTCGGCTATGTGTGGAACCAAAAGAAATGGGGGAGATCTTAATTGGGTTTTTTGCGTCTGTATTTACTAAGGAAACTGGCATGAAGTCTATGGAATTAAGGGAAACAAATAGTGAGATCATGGAAACTGTACAGATTGAAAAGGAGGAGGTGCTTGCTATCTTGAGGCAAATTAAAGTGGATAAATCCCCAGGACCTCAGAGGGTATTCCCTCGGACCTTGAAGGAGACTAGTGTTGAAATTGCAGTGGCCGTGGCAGATACATTTAAAATGTCAGTGTCTACGGGTGAGGTGCTGGAGGATTGGAGAATGGCTCATGTTGTTCCGTTGTTTAAAAAAGGATGGAAAAGTAATCTGGGAAATTATAGGCCAGTAAATTTGATGTCGGTAGTGGGTAAGTTATTGGAGGGAGTACTAACAGACAGAATCTACAAGCATTTGGATAGACAGGAACTTATTAGGGAGAGTCAACATGGCTTTCTGCGTGGTACGTCATGTTTGACCAATCTATTGGTGTTTTTCAATGAGGTACCAGGAAAGTGGATGAAGGGAAGGCAGTGGATGTTGTCTACATGGACTTCAGTAAGGCCTTTGACAAGGTCCCGCATAGGAGGTTAGTTAGGAAAATTCAGTCGCTAGGTATACATGGACAGGTGGTAAATTGGATTAGATATTGGCTCAATGGAAGAAGCCAAAGAGTGGTAGTAGAGAATTGCTTCTCAGACTGGAGGCCTGTGACTAGTGGTGTGCCACAGGGATCAGTGCTGGGTCCATTGTTATTTGTCATCTATATCAATGATCTGGATGATAATGTGGTAAATTGGATCAGCAAATTTGCTGATGATACAAAGATTGGAGGTGTAGTAGACAGTGAGGAAGGTTTTCAAAGCTTGCAGAGGGACTTGGACCAGCTGGAAAAATGGGCTGAAAAATGGCATATGGAGTTTAATACAGACAAGTGTGAGGTATTGCACTTTGGAAGGACAAACCAAGGTAGAACATACAGGGTAAATGGTAAGGCACTGAGGAGTGCAGTAGAACAGCGGGATCTGGGAAAACAGATACAAAATTCCCTAAAAGTGGCGTCACAGGTAGATAGGGTCGTAAAGAGAGTTTTTGGTACATTGGCCTTTATTAATCAAAGTATTGAGTATAAGAGCTGGAATGTTATGATGAGGTTGTATAAGCCATCGGTGAGGCCGAATCTGGAGTATTGTGTTCAGTTTCGGTCACCAAATTACAGGAAGGATATTAATAAGGTTGAAAGAGTGCAGAGAAGGTTTACAAGGATGTTGCCGGAACTTGAGAAACTCAGTTACAGAGAAAGGTTGAATAGGTTAGGACTTTATTCCCTGGAGCGTAGAAGAATGAGGGGAGATTTGATAGAGGTATATAAAATTATTATGGGTATAGATAGAGTGAATGCAAGCAGGCTTTTTCCACTGAGGCAAGGGGAGAAAAAAACCAGAGGACATGGGTTAAGGATGAGGGGGGAAAAGTTTAAAGGGAACATTAGGGGGGGCTTCTTCACACAGAGAGTGGTGGAAGTGAGCTGCCAGACGAGGTGGTAAATGCAGGTTCTTTTTTTAATATTTAAGAATAAATTAGACAGATACATGGATGGGAGATGTATGGAGGGATATGGTCCATCTGCAGGTCAGTGGGACTAGACAGAAAATGGTTCGGCACAGCCAAGGAGGGCCAAAAGGCCTGTTTCTTTGCTGTAGTTTTTCTATGGTTTTCTATGATTTCTATTGATTGGCACCTGATTACTTCCAAAGGTTTAGATGGGTCAGAGTTTGTTAAGTGTGTCCAGGATGGGCCGACTAGGGAGAATGCTATACTAGACCTAGTACTAGGCAATGAACTGGGTCAGGTCACAAATCTCTCAGTGGGTGAGCATCTGGGGGACAGTGACCACTGCGCCCTGGCCTTCAGCATTATCATGGAAAAGGATAGAATCAGAAAGGACAGGAAAATTTTTAATTGGAGAAGGGCAAATTATGAGGCTATAAGGCTAGAACTTGCGGGTGTGAATTGGGATGATGTTTTTACAGGGAAATGTACTACGGACATGTGGTCGATGCTTAGAGATCTCTTTCAGAATGTTAGAGATAAATTTGTCCCAAGTGCCAGGCTGACTTGGAAAAGTCCAGTAATGGTTGGAATGTGGCAGTGGAGTCCAGGCTTAGAGTGTATTGCAGCAACAGAGCCCAGGTGTGAGGACGACCCAGTGCTTGGAAAATTTAAATATCAGGTTAAATGAATTGAATTGAAAAGGCTGGGTGCTGGGGACTAGACGTAAAGGTTGAGCCGATTCTGCTCACTATTCCAGAGCATTTACTCTGCTCTCCGCAGTGCTGAGGCTGTGGCCTGCTCCAGGTTTCGAGTCTATGAGCTTTGCGACAATTTGCCCCACTGTGTGATGAACTGAGGCTGAGGCTGCGGGCCTACTCAGGCAGCTCTGGTCTTTATGTTATGGACTCACTTAACCATATAACAATTACAGCACAAAAACAGGCCGTCTCGGCCCTTCTAGTCCGTGCCGAACTCTTACTCTCACCTAGTCCCACCAACCTGCACTCAGCCCATAACCCTCCATTCCTTTCCTGTCCATATATCGATCCAATTTAACTAAAAATGACAACATCGAACCTGCCTCAACCAGTTCTGCTGGAAGCTCGTTCCATACAGCTACCACTCCCTGAGTAAAGAAGTTCCCCCTCATGTTACCCCTAAACTTTTGCCCTTTAACTCTCAACTCATGTCCTCTTGTTTGAATCTCCCCCACTCTCAATAGAAAAAGCCTATCCACGTCAACTCTATCTATCCCCCTCATAATTTTAAATACCTCTGTCAAGTCCCCCCTTAACCTCCTATGCTCCAAAGAATAAAGACCCAACCTGTTCAACCTTTCTCTATAACTTAGGAGATGAAACCCAGGCAACATTTTAGTAAATCTCCTCTGTACTCTCTCAATTTTACTGACATCTTTCCTATAATTCGGTGACCAGAATTGTACACAATACTCCAAATTTGGCCTCACCAATGCCTTGTACAATTTCAACATTACATCCCAACTCCTATACTCAATGCTCTGATTTATAAAGGCTAGCATGCCAAAAGCTTTCTTCACCACCTTATCCACATGAGATTCCAGCTTCAGGGAACTATGCAGCATTATTGATCACTCTGTTCTATTGCATTCTTCAATGCCCTATCATTTACCATGCATGTCCTGTTTTGATTAGTCCTACCAAAATGTAGCACCTCACATTTATCACCATTAAACTCCATCTGCTATCTTTCAGCCCACTCTTCTAAGTGGTCTAAATCTCTCTTCAAGTTTTGAAAGCCTACTTAGTATCATCTGCATACTTACCAATCCAATTTACCAGATCATCCAGATCATTAATATATATGACAAACAACATTGGACCCAGTAGAGATCCCTGAGCCACACCACTAAACACCGTCCTCAAATCTGACACAGTTATCCACCACTACTCTCTGGCGTCTCCCATTCAGCCACTGCTGAATCCATTTTACTACTTCGATATTAATGCCTAACGATTGAACCTTCCTAACTAACCTTCCGTGTGGAACCTTGTCAAAGGCCTTACTGAAGTCCATATAGACAACATCCACCGCTTTACCCTCGTCAACTTTCCTAGTAACCTCATCAAAAAATTCAATAAGATTTGTCAAACAAGTCTGCTCTGCCATTCCATCATGGCTGATTTATTATCTCTCTCAACCCAATTCACATGCCTTTTCCCCGCAACTTTTGACACCATGACTCAAATGCAACCTCCTGTGGCAATGAATTCCACAGTTTCACTACCTTCTGGCTAAAGAAATTCCTCCTCATCTCTGTTCTAAAGGGACGTCCCTCTATTCTGAGGTAATGCCCTCTGGCCCTAGACTTCCTCACTATATAAAACATCTTCTCTGCATCCACTCTATCTGGACCTTTCTATTATATTCTAGTCCTCTCAAAATGAATGCTAACATTACATTTGCTTTCCTTACTTCAACTCAACCTGCAAGTGAACCTTTAACAAGTTTGCATGAGGACATCCAAGTCCTTTCGCACCAGGATTTTTTAGTTTTTGCCCAGTTTAGAAAATACTCTACACTTCAGTTCTGAATGCTGCTGCTTGCTTTACTGTTTGCACGATTTCTGTTTCTTTTTTGCTCCGTGCACATTGGGTTCCGGTTTGGTCGCCGGCCGCTCGACCATGGTTTTTGGTCAGGCACCGGATGCTCAGAGAGATTCGGCGGGGGGCGGGCGCCTGGGGGCCGTAGTCGAGTGGTCGGCGATTTAGGCCGGCTCCTCCACCGGACTTAAGTCTGGTGAGGAGTGTGAGGACACCCAGCAGGACTGAAAAAAAAGACCTGACAAAGGGCGGATGAGCTCCTTGTGAGCCAACAGCCATCTTCCGTGGAAGAGATTAAAGCCTCACCATGTATCTACGAATCGTATGCTATGCACCTAGTCCCTCCCCACGGATCTCCCACCCAGTACTTACCCCTGTAAGCGTAAGTGCTACTCCTGTCCTTACACCTTCTCTCTTGCCACCATTCAGGGCCCCAAACAATCCTTCCAGGTGAGGCAACACTTCACTTGTGAGTCTGTTGGGGTCAACCATTGCATCCGGTGCTCCCGGTGCGGCCTCCTCTACATCAGTGAAATCCCACGCAGATTGGGGGACCGCTTCATCGAGTACCTCCGCTCCATCTGCCACAACAGACAGGATCTCCCGGTTGCCACCCACTTCAACTCTGCTTCCCATTCCCATTCGGATATGTCCATACATGGCCTCCTCTCCTGCCATGATGAGGCTAAACTCAGGTTGGAGGAGCAACACCTCATATGCCGTCTACGTAGTCTCCAACCCCTTGGTATGAACATAGAATTCTCCAACTTCCGGTAATTCCCTCACCCTCCCTTCCCCTATCCCTATTTCACTCTGCCCCCTCCCCCAGCTGCCTATTCCTTCTTCACCTTTCCTGCCTATCACCTCCATGCTTCCCATACCCCACCCCTTTATCTTTCCCCTTACTGGCTTTTCAGCTGGAACCTACCAGCCTTCTCCAACCCACCCTCCCCCCATCTTCTTAATAGGGCCTCTGCCCCTTCCCTCTTCAGTCCTGATGAAGGGTTCCAGCCGGAAATGTCGACTGATCGTTTCCACGGATGCTGCCCAACCTGCTGAGTTCCTCCAGCGTATTGTGAGTGTTGCATATTTTGCCCCGTTAATCCATCAAATATAAGATCTTTCGAAAATATCTGAATTGATATGGGGGGCAAGAATGGGGAAAAAGAATGGAGAATAAAAAAGCATCACTGCAGAGCCTATGGAAGAGAGAAGTACAACGCGCGGCTCTCCTACACATGCGTGTGGCGGTGAAGCTGACGCAGGGCCTCATGCAGGCGAAGCAGCAAATATGATAAAGATTCTGGAAGAGATACGGGAAGTCCAAAAAGATATAAAACAGCACCTCAATGATATAAAGTCAGAGCTCACCAACGTCAATCAGAAAATAGCTGTGGCAGAGACTTGAATTGAGAAGGTGGAAGATCGTGTGCAAAACATGGAACAGATACTAAGTAAGACAAGAAAAATATTAAATCAACAGGAAAGCAAATTGCTTGACCAGGAGGGAAGATCGCCACAGAAAAATATCAGGATTTATAATGTTCCCGAAGGAGCGGAGGGTTTGTCGATGATGGACATTGTAGACGAGCTGCTGCAGGGAGCGCTGGAGATTCCCCCGACTATGGAGATCGAAATTGAGAGGGCGCATCGTTCGCTCGTCCCCCAGCCTCCTGGAGACAGAGAAAGTAAACCGCGCTCAGTACTACTTAAATTCCTTCGATTCAAGAGCAAGGCAGAGATTCTACGAAGGGACTGGGGTAAGAAGAGGGTCTTTTGGAACGGGAAGTTAATATACTTCAATCATGATTACCCCCCGGCGGTCCTACAGAAACGGAAGGAATACTCCGAAGCGAAACAAATATTAAAGCAAGGAAAGATTAAATTCCAAACCCCGCACCCTGCTAAACTGAGGGTATTTTACCAGGAAGGGATACGACTATATCAGACGGTGGAAGAGGAGACTACAGACATGAAGAACAGAGAACTGCCCATTAGCGTGGACAAACCAAGGGAAAGTCTGACTGAGCAGTTATCCCGATCTGCTTGGGAAATACTAAGAGTACCTAGAAAGCAGGGGACGGGAACAGGACGAGAGAAGGATACAGGTATTAGGAAGAGACCGTGAGTTCTCCGAGGGCAGCCCTCACCTCCTCCAGAAGAGCCATAAGGTTTGGCGAACTTTAAAAGTGCTAATAAACTAAACGGAAGCAAAAATAGACGGTGACATACCCATCTCAAGAAATACGTACAAACGTTTGTATTATGTGGATTTTATATTACTCAATTTTTTAAAATTCATTTATTCATTCCTTTATCCCCACCGAAATGAGAATATATACATGGCAGAAATACACAGGGAAATCAATTCCGTGTAATGGACATAGTTTTTTTTACTTACTTTTATAGGTACTGCAACGGGGGCCCTCAACTCACAGGTAGGAGGGACTATCCCCCACGGCTAGACTTTTCTTCTGGCTCAACCCAGGGTCATCTAGAGACCCCAGCCTAGGAATCACACCTTCTTCGCCTTTTTTTAATTATTCGTGTTTCCTGGCTCTTATTTGTTCAGGGAGCAGATCGATTAAGTGATATTCTGCAAATTTCAATGATATACTAAGACAAATACACATGGCTACGGACAAAGTAAAATTCATTTCTTTTAATGTCAATGGGCTGTTGAATCCAGTCAAGCGCAGTAAAATAAAATAAAAAAAAGAACAAGCCCATGTAGTATATTTACAGGAAACTCACTTAAGTGATAATGAGCATGGAAAATTAAAGAAAATGGGCTTCACTAATTTCTTTTTCTCCTCATATAAATCAGGACATAGAAGAGGAGTTGCTATTCTCATCGCAAAGAAGCTAAATTTTGAAAACGTATTTGAAATGGAAGATAAGGAGGGCAGATATATTCTGGTAAAGAGGAATATGGATGGAAATTCAGTTACTTTATTGAATTTAAAGTTAGGCACAAGAGTACATTCAGCCAGAGACTCATTCCACCGAGATGCAACACTGAGCATCATAGGAAGTCATTCCTGCCTGTGGCCATCAAACTTTACAACTCCTCCCTTAGATGGTCAGACACCCTGAGCCAATAGGCTGACACGAGGAATCCTGCAGATGCTGGAAATTCAAGCAACACACATCAAAGTTGCTGGTGAATGCAGCAGGCCAGGCAGCATCTCTAGGAAGAGGTACAGTCGGCGTTTCGGGCCGAGACCCTTCGTCAGCACTAACTGAAGGAAGAGCTAGTAAGAGATTGGAAAGTGAGAGGGGGAAGGGGAGATCCAAAATGATAGGAGAAGACAGGAGGGGGAGGGATGGAGCCAAGAGCTGGACAGTTGATTGGCAAAAGGGATATGAGAGAATCATGGGACAGGAGGCCCAGGGAGAAGGAAAGGGGGGGGGGGACCCAGAGGATGGTCAGAGGGACAGAGGGAGAAAAAGGAGAGAGAGAGAAAGAATGTGTGTATATAAATAAATAATGGATAGGGTACGAGGGGGAGGTGGGGCAATAGCAGAAGTTTGAGAAGTCAATGTTCATGCCATCAGGTTGGAGGCTACCCAGACGGAATATAAGGTGTTGTTCCTCCAACCTGAGTGTGGCTTCATCTTTACAGAAGAGGAGGCCATGGATAGACATATCAGAATGGGAATGGGATGTGGAATTAAAATGTGTGGCCACTGGGAGATCCTGCTTTCTCTGGCAGACACAGCGTAGGTATTCAGCAAAACGATCTCCCACACAAGTGCTACACATGCCCTTACACTTCCTCCCTTACCACCATTCAGGGCCCCAGACAGTCCTTCCAGGTGAGGCGATACTTCACCTGTGAGTCGGCTGGGGTGATATACTGCGTCCGGTGCTCCCGATGTGGCCTTCTATATATTGGCGAGACCCGACGCAGACTGGGAGATAGTTTTTTTTTCCCCCTCCCCCTTTTCCTTCTCCCTGGGCCTCCTGTCCCATGATCCTCTCATATCCCTTTTGCCAATCAACTTTCCAGCTCTTGGCTCCATCCCTCCCCCTTCTGTCTTGTCCTATCATTTTGGATTTCTCCCTCCCCCTCCCCCTCCCACTTTCAAATCTCTTACTAGCTCTTCCTTCAGTTAGTCCTGACAAAGGGTCTCGGCCTGAAACGTTGACTGTACCTCTTCCTAGAGATGCTGCCTGGCCTGCTGCATTCACCAATAGGCTGGTCCTGGACTTACTTCCTGGCATAATTTACATATTATTATTTAATTATTTATGGTTTTATATTGCTGTATCTATACTCTATTCTTGGTTGGTGCAACTGCAATGGAACCCAATATCCCTCGGGATCAATAAAGTATGACCATGACTATGACTATATACGCACCCCCAGGAAGTGATATTAGTCTCTTCCAGAAAATTACTAATATTGTGGTAACGGAAACAGAAGGTCTCTTGATATGTGAGGGAGACTTAAATTTACAATTACAACCAAAGTTAGACTCTTCCAATAGAAAGATTTATGAAACAAAGTCCTTACATAAGAAAGTTAACGCTCATTTTGAGGATGTTGGTCTAATTGATATATGGAGGGACCTTTTCCCCGACAGAAGGGATTACACTCATTATTCTGCCCCCCATTCTGTATATACAAGAATAGACTATTTCATAATATTTGGAAAAGATAGAGACAAAATAATCACCTGTGGAATTGGGACAATAGATGTAAGTGACCATGCACCTATAAATTTATCTGTTGATTTTTACCTCCAACCAAAGAATACAATTGGAAACTAAATACAAGTCTACTCAATGATCCCTATTGTAAGGAACAAATTAAAAAAGAAATTGGTCTTTACTTAGAATTCAATGATAATGGAGAGGTTTCACCTCCCATTCTATGGGATACTCTGAAGGTTGTCTTAAGAGGGAAAATTATCGCGATATCTTCATATAAGAAAAAAATAAGGAATAAAACATTAGAGGAATTACAAAATAAGATGAAGGAACGAGAAAAAAAAACAAATTGAGTTTGACACAGAAATTAAAAATTAAAAATTAGGAATGAAATTAATAGTTTGGCCACACAAGAAATCAGAAAAAATTTAATGTTTCTGAAACAGAGACACTATGAAAGTGGATCTAAATCTATGAAAATACTGGCGTGGAAACTAATAAAAAAGATAGCAGAAAATACAATTCATAGAATTAGGGATCCAAGAACAAAAGTGATAAAAAAAAGTCAAGTGAAATTCAAGAAGCTTTTGAAATGTTTTACAAAACTCTATATTCCAAAGTGTCAGGGGGGAAGCATAACCCAAATTGACACCTTCCTGAATTACTTAGAGTTACCCACTTTAAGCAAAGAACAAAATAGAACGATGACTGCTGACACAACTGAAGCTGAACTAAAAACTGCAATTAGCAGGTTTAAATTAAGCAAGTCACCAGGATCAGATGGATGTATGGCAGAGCGGTATAAAGAGTTTAGAAGTGAGTTAATTCCTATTTTACTCCCCACACTGAATGATAACATGGAATGTGGGTCATTTAGACTGTTCTTAATGTGGATTATAGAATATTTACCTCCATCATGGACCAAACGATTAGAAGAGTTTCTACCCACACTGATACATAATGATCAGACAGGTTTTATACAACAATGCCAAACACAAGACAATATATGAAGGACACTTCACATTACGAATCATATAAAAAATGAAATTGAAGCAATTGTGATAAGTGTAGACACTGAAAAGGCATTTGATTCAGTGAATTGGAATTTTCTTTACAGAGTTTTACATAGATTTGGTCTACGTGACACAATTATTAAAACTATACAGGCACTATACAACAATCCTACTGAACATAGAACATAGAATAGTACAGCACAGTACAGGCCCCTCGGCCCACAATGTTGTGGTCGACCCTCAAACCCTGCCTCCCATATAAGCCCCCACCTTAAATTCCTCCATATACCTGTCTAGTAGTCTCTTAAACTTCACTAGTGTATCTGCCTCCACCAGTGACTCAGGCAGCGCATTCCATGCACCAACCACTCTCTGAGTAAAAAACCTTCCTCTAATATCCCCCTTGAACTTCCCACCCCTTACCTTAAGCCATGTCCTCTTGTATTGAGCAGTGGTGCCCTGGAGAAGAGGTGCTGGCTATCCACTCTATCTATTCCTCTTATTATCTTGTACACTTCTATCATGTCTCCTCTCATCCTCCTTCTCTCCAAAGAGTAAAGCTCTAGCTCCCTTAATCTCTGATCATAATGCATACTCTCTAAACCAGGCAGCATCCTGGTAAATCTCCTTTCCAATGCTTCCACATCCTTCCTATAGTGAGGTGACTGGAACTGGACACATTACTCCAGGATTAAAATCAATGGATATTTATCTAATAGTTTTACCCTAGAAAGGGGCACAAGACAGGGTTGTGCATGGTCACTGCTACTCTTCGCATTATATCCGGAACCATTAGCTCAATACATCAGACAAAATGAAAATATCAGGGGAATTACTATTAAAGGGATAGAGCATCTGTTAGGCAGATGACATTTTGATCTATCTAGGGCAACCAACATACTCTTTACCTAAGTTGATGCAATCCTTTGAACAATATGGCCAATTATCAGGATACAAGATTAACCTAGATAAAACCCAATGACTTTCATATGTTACGTACCCCATAACTGGGTTGCCAAAACAGCAGAAATGGACCACTTGGTTGGAGTCTGGTTTAACAGAAACTAATAAAGTTTTATTAAAGAAATAAGTAACACAGTACTCTAATCGTAAGGATATAAATGCAACAGGTTAGTAACGACGAAACACAGATGTACACAGAACTAGGGTAATAGGAATCAACCAAGCTCTATCGCAGTCTAGGGGTAAAATGATCAGTCTCAAGTGACGCAGAGTTCAGTTCAGCTTAGTACAGTTCGCAGTAATCGCTGTTGTGCCGTTGGAGAGAGAGAGAGAGAATGCAAATTTTGATTCAAACAGACCTTTGATGTTCTTCGCAGTTAGCTTTCGGGCGAACCCTTTTGTGTCTTCTGTGGTCACCGACTGTGACCCCTCCGTTCCAGATACGACCGTTCTTCCGCGGTGAACCCGGCACCCAGGCAAGGGCGGACACACACACCAGGTTCCCGCCGATCGTCCCTTTTCACCCTGTGCGTCTATGGTCGGTTCCCGCGACCAGACCTCCAAACTCCTACCAACTTGTGGGGGCACACCGCTCTTCCAGGGTCTCGTTATCTCGTGGTGTGTGTTGTACCTTAGCGAATCTGTTCTTTTTATCTCCCTGCTGGGGTATTGCCTGTCCATCAAACTTCACACAGTTCAGGTTCAAAGCAACCGGTCTGTCAATATTCTGAAGTGTGTTTCTTTCTCGTTAATCTCTCTTATTAGCATTTTGAATGTTTCTCCATTGTCTCTCTTATCTCTCTCATCAGCATCAATCTTCTGATAACTTGGTTTGTCTATAGCCCACCAAGGGAAATTGAAAGTAGATATCCTTGGGCATGGCAAACAGTCCGTCAAGTATTTGGGCATCATTATGCCAAAAGATTTGGCAAGATTATCAGAATGCAATTATCAGCCTATACATAAAAAAAAATTAAGGAAGATATAACAAGATGGAACCTAATTCCTTTTCTTGGTCTCAGTTCAAGGATTGAATCTATTAAAATGAATATACTACCCAGACTACTATATCTCTTTCAGACCCTAACAAAATCAACCAAAATCTGGATCTGGATGATAATGTGGTAAATTGGATCAGCAAATTTGCTGATGATACAAAGATTGGAGGTGTAGTGGATGGTGAGGAAGGTTTTCAAAGCTTGCAGAGGGACTTGGACCAGCTGGAAAAATGGGCTGAAAAATGGCAGATGGAGTTTAATACAGACAAGTGTGAGGTATTGTACTTTGGAAGGACAAACCAAGGTAGAACATACAGGGTAAATGGTAAGGCACTGAGGAGTGCAGTAGAACAGAGAGATCTGGGAATACAGATACAAAATTCCCTAAAAGTGGCGTCACAGGTAGATAGGGTCATAAAGAGAGTTTTTGGTACATTGGCCTTTATTAATCGAAGTATTGAGTATAAGAGCTGGAATGTTATGATGAGGTTGTATAAGGCATTGGTGAGGCCGAATCTGGAGTACTGTGTTCAGTTTTGGACACCAAATTACAGGAAGGATATTAATAAGGTTGAAAGTGTGCAGAGAAGGTTTACAAGGATGTTGCCGGGACTTGAGAAACTCAGTTACAGGGAAAGGTTGAATAGGATAGGACTTTATTCCCTTGAGCGTAGAAGAATGAGGGGATATTTGATAGAGGTATATAAAATTATGATGGGTATAGATAGAGTGAATGCAAGCAGGCTTTTTCCACTGAGGCAAGGGGAGAAATAAACCAGAGGACATGGGTGAAGGGGGAAAAGTTTAAAGGGAACATTAGGGGGGGGCTTCTTCACACAGAGAATGGTGGGAATGTGGAATGAGCTGCCAGACGAGGTGGTAAATGCAGGTTCTTTTTTAATATTTAAGAATAAATTGGACAGATTCATGGATGGGAGGTGTATGGAGGGATATGGTCCGTGTACAGGTCAGTGGGACTAGGCAGAAAATGGTTCGGCACAGCCAAGAAGGGCCAAAAGGCCTGTTTCTGTGCTGTAGTTTTCTATGCTTTAAAATCAATTCAATAAATGGAACAAGATGCTATCAAGATATATATGGCAAGGTAAAAGGCCTAGGGTTCGTCTCAAAACTTTGCAATTAGCCAAGGAAAAGGGGGGATGGGGCCTACCTTCTCTTAGAGATTATTATTTTGCAGCACAGTTGAGAGCCGTGATATGCTGGTGCAACCCATCATATGACGCTCAATAGAAAAACATTGAGCAGAAGATGCTTTCCATCCCCCATACAGACAATTTTGGCTGATGATAACCTACAAAGTTACATATATAATATTGACAATCTGTGGGTGAAATGGACTCTTAAAATATGGGAAACTATTATAAAAGAATATAAACTAGAAAGAGACATCGCAATTCTTAAATGTTGTGCATATGACTCGGATTTTATGCCAAATAAACTGGATGCTAGATTTAAGGACTGGACAGCTAAAGGAATAACATTTGCAATGTAATGAAAGAAGGAACACTGTTCAGTTTTGAAATGCTCAAAGAGAAACACTTATTAGAAAAACAAGACTTTTACTGGTATTTACAGATGCGACAGTATGTTAATAGGACGGTTATGTACATGTATATGTCTGATAAGAGCTATTTAGAAAAGCATATAATTCAGACAACGGTAGTAGAATAAATTCAAGTGTGTATAAGGGTTTGTCAAATCTTAAAACACATTCAACTTCATACATTAAAACAAAATGGAGAAGGAAGGAGGGATAATAATATCTGAGGAAGACGGGACAATAATATGGAGGTATCAATGGAAGTGTACCAGTTCACAGAAATGGAGGGAGTTCGGGTGGAAAAACTTGATAAGATATTTTATTACACCCTCTCAGAAATCCCATTATGATAGTAACCCCCTGCTTGCTGGAGAAATTGTGGAAATCAAACTGCAAACCATTATCATATTTTCTGGGAATGCCCTGTTATCAAAGACTATTGGAGTGGGATACATAATGCCCTACAAGACATCTTTAAATGTGAAATTCCCTTCGACAGTAAGACCATATATTTTGGGTATATACCTCAAGAATGGTTGAAAAGAGATAAATATTTAATGAATGTACTGCTGATGGCTGGTAAAAAGAGCCTTACCAGGAAAAGGTTATCACAGGAGAGCCCAACTTTAAATGTATGGATGGAAATTACAATGGACATTTACAAAATGGAGAAGATAACAGCATCTGTTAATCATAAGTTGGAACAATTTTATTCATACTGGAAAAAATAGTTTAACTACATAACATCTCATAGGCCTGATTTTATTCTCACGTCAATGAATATGTTGTTAAAAAAAAGATCACTCCCTACTCTGTACATAGTTTTCTTCTTTCGATTTTTCTTTCTTTCCTCTCCTTTCTATAAGTGTATACCTCAGACAAATATTATGTGGAGATTTGTGACAAATATGATTATATGATATATCTATACAGTATCTGAAATACATCTTATGGAAATGTTTGTCTGATGATGAAATTCAATAAAAAAATAAATTACAAAAAAAAGGAAGATTAAAACACATATTATTCTTTCACCCAGATCCAAAATTTCTAAATACACTGAAATAAATGTTACTGTTGGTACACAACTTACCCTGCTCTGCCCATTATGAACTAGATTTTCTGCAGAATAACAAACATCTGTTGGACTGTTGTTTGCTCCATGATCATTCCAATCTCCTTTCTGTTCCCAGATTTGATGTCCTCTGGAAGAAACAATTTCATACAAAAAATGAAACAAATGTTTTTAAGTAATTCATTGATAAGAAAGGTTTATTATAAGAAAGGCTTAGAGGCATTTAATCCAAATCCTGGGAAACTAAACTAGCTTTGTTGGACATCTTGGAAGCCATGGATCAGTTGGGCTGAGGGAACTGATTCTGTGCTGTATTACCCTATTAATATTAATGCACACTGACCTGGAATTTTCTAGATATAAAGAAACTGCTAGTTTTGCAGTTACCTGGGGTAGATTCCCTGCAAAAACTTCCTGAATGAAACTTCTCATGGCAAACAAGCCTAGCAAGTGGATTAAGAAGTGAAAGGAGCCACTTAAAACACCCAAACTCCAGCAGAGTGGCCATTTTGGAGCAAGTGTGATTTTAAAATGCTGTGTTTGAAGTATAAGTGCTGAAGTGACAGAGCATTGTTACCTTAGTGGTTAAGAGATGGCAAGTCAAGGCAGTTCTTACTAACCACACAACACGGATGGAGCTAAAATTGGACTCACTGAGGTGTATTTGTGATGCTTTACAGACAGGAGCTTTAGTGAGGTGGTTAATCAAAAGGTTCAGACAACAGGTCACCACACTGGAAAGGCAGAAATGGCAGATGGAGTACAGGACTTCCACTTAGCCATTCCTTTCAATAACAAGTGGATGCTATTGGGTAGCTGGGTGAGAGCAGGAGATGGCCTTTAAGAGGAGAGCAACTTCAGCTGCCAAGTTTGTGGCACAACAGGCTCTGATGCGAGAGGAGGAGAGGTACAGTGTTAGGAGATATTACACCCACTACATCTCCTTCCCAAGATCAAGAATGTCTCTGAGTAAGTACAGAACTTTCTCAAGAGGGAGGGCAAACAGTTAGAGATCATTTTACACAATTACATAGATGGAAAAAGAGATGAGGTCCTTCAGAGTGTATACAGGGAGTTAAAGAAAAGTAAAAGAAATAGGACCTCTAGGGTTGTAATACCCTCTTGCAGACACAAGTAGTAATAGGAGGAAATGACAGATAAGTGCATGGCTGAGGAACAGTTGCAGGAGGGGGGGATTCAGGTTCTTGGTCCACCAGAATTTCTTCCAGTGCAGAGGCATCCTGTACACAAGGGGCCTGAACTGGAAGGGGAAAAATCAATAGCTTGGTGGAGAGATTTACTAAAGCTACTCAAGAGATTTAAACCAGTCTGGATGGAGCTGATACCCAAAGTAACAGATGAAAAAATATTGAGGTAAAAAATGAGCAAGTCAGGTGGCAGGCCAGGCAAGGCAGGGAGAATAAGTGAGCTGCCAGACGAGGTGGTAAATGTGGGTTCTTTTTTAACATTTAAGAATAAATTGGACAGATACATGGATGGGAGGTGTATGGAGGGATATGGTCCGTGTGCAGGTCAGTGGGACTAGGCAGAAAATGGTTCGGCACAGCCAAGAAGGGCCAAAAGGCCTGTTTCTGTGCTGTAGTTTTTCTATGGTTTCTATAAAGTTGGTCTGATAACTTAAATGCATTTATTTTAAAGCAAGAAACTTGACAGGTAAGCCAGACGAACTTGGGTCATGGATTGGCACGGGGGATAATATTATAGTTATTATAGGTTGATTACAAGAGGCTTTCAGGAGGTAAAGGGATATCTGGTGATTATAGAATCAAAGTTATTGAGCAATGGGCAGGAATGCAGCTTAATGGCCCAAGATATAGAAGCTACAGCTGTGCTAGAGATAGAGGTAAGAGAGGAGCGGGGGGGTGGTTCAAGAGTTACATTTGTGATTACAAAGAACATCACATCAGCACTTCGAGAGGATATTCCTGGGGGACTGCCCAGTGTGGCTACATATGTAGAATTTTAGAGTGAAATATGTAGAAGTAAATGCGATCACATTGATATGATGAGATTATGCTGTTGGTCCTCCACCCATAGTCAGAAGGAATTAGAGGAGCAATATGTAGATAAATCATACATAGATGTAACCATGACAGGGTTGTCACTGTAGCTGATTTCAACCTCCCTAACTTCCCTGACGTTGACTGTTAAATGCCATACTGTTAAGGTATTAGATGGGACAGAATTTCTTAAATGCATCCAGGAATGTTTTCTGAGAATCCTCTGCCTCTACCACCGCCAATTCTGTATCCAATTGGGCTGCTCACATGTTCTAACCTTTCACACCAACCTACCCTGCATGACCTTGGCAAAGGCTTGTCAATAAAGATTACTGCCCTTCCCTTGTCACCTCTTGTGGTCACCTCTTCAAAAAAAACATCATGAGACTTAATTAATTTCCCACACAAAAAGCCATGCTGACTATTCTTTGCCAGCCATTGTCCTTCCAAATGCAAATAAATCACATCATTCAGCAGCTGAATGTTGCTCCTCTTAAGAAATGGCTTTTGACCTCCCTTTCAAAAATGAAGCTCTGCAAGTGGGTGATATGTCAGTGGGGAATACACTTCGGTCCAGTCACCATAATTATTTAGTTATTGTTCAGACCAAACATCATATCAGAAAGAATGTGATCTAAGTGACTTTGATTAAGGAATGACTGCTGGTGGCAGACAGGTTGATTTGAGTACGTCAGAAACTGCTAATCTCCTAGGATTTTCATGCACAAGTCTCTAGAGTTTACTGAAAAAAGCATAAAAACAAAATTCATCCAGTGAGCAGCAGTTCTATGGGGAAAATGCCTTGTTAATGAGACACCTTAAAGGATAATGGCCAGATTGGGGCAAACTGACAGGAAGGCGACAAGAACTCATAACGCCCATTTGCACTAACATCATTGAGAGGAAGGTCATGGCCAGAATCAACACTTGCCTAAGAAAGAACCTGGACATGCTGCAAATTGCCATAAGACCATCGAGTCTGATCCTTTTTTTTCCCTCCTCGGCCCCACTCCCTGGCCTTCTCCCCATAACCTTTGATACCTGGCCTGCATTGCTGCCTGTGGTAACAAATTCCACAAATTCACCACCCTCTGACTAAAGAAATGCATTCGCATCTCTGTTTTAAATAGACGCCCCTCTTCCCTGAGGCTGTGCACACTTGTCCTAGACTCGCCCACCATGGAAAACATCCTTTCTACTCTGTCTAGCCCTTTTAAAATCTGAAAGGTTTCAATGAGACCCCCCCCCCCCATCCTTCTAAATTCCAGCGCGTACAGGCCCAGAGCCATCAAACGTTCCGCAAGTGATAACCCTATCATTTCCGGAATCATCCTTGTGAACCGCCTCTGGACCCTGTCCAATGCCGAACATCTTTTCTTACATGAGGAGCCCAAAACTGTTCACAATACTCAAGGTGAGGCCTCAACAGTACCTTATAAAGCGTCAGCATCACATCCCAGCTCTTATATTCTAGACCAGGTTCCACAAGAGATGATGATCTGAAAAAAATCGATTCTTGAACTTCACGCAATGCACGATACTAGTGCTCACAGTGGTGGGGAATGGCCAAGCAGCCCGTTAGCAATCTCATTAGAGTTCTCTCAGCCCAGCACAGCGGTGTGCAGTTGGACCGTGTTTATTTGGTTGAGTCCATTCTCTGTTTTTGACGCGAGATAGGGGATGCAGTTGATAATTTGTCAATCAATTGGTCTGCCGGAATTAGATAAATTGAGAGATCGGCAAATGGAATCCTCCATAGTGTAGGGAAGCGTATGATCATGCACTTTGATAGAAGGAATAAATGAGGGTGGCGGTAGGCTGATGAGGAGCGTGAAGTACTTTTTATGACCATTGCATGGACTCATCCATTTTTATATTTTATTGACTCCTGTGTTTTACAGACATGCCTGAAGGTCCAATGTGGTGATTTTTGAATTTCAAAATGGTTGTCTTCTGAAACATTTCACTGCAGAAGTGCAACAACAGTCACAAAAACGTCCACCTTTACAACGAAAACTACTTATCAATACATTTTACATGGAATGGTGATCCAAGTTGCCCTATACCTTTGCCTAATCTGTGGCAAACATCTTACAAATGCAGCAATGGCTCCTGCAAAATTGAACAAACCTAACTACAAATTAGGCCAAATGACACATAAAAGTGCTGATTATTTTAAATGGCTATTGGAATCTCAAAACAGAGTAAAGGTTTTGTTAATAAAGTCACAGTCATTAAAAAGATTCAGGAAGCAAGTTATTTAGTAGTAGAAGTTATTACCCAGTAAAGGCAAAAAGTCACACAGTTGGTGACAACCTAATAATGCCAGCATGTAAAATTATCATGGTTATAAGGCTGAGAATAGATGCAGTACGAGAAACTGAAAAGATTTCACCCTCAATGATGATGATGGCTGGTTCTTCGCTTGCAAAGATCAGGAGATCATTAATGGCTGCAGAGGCAAAATCTGGAGGAGTAGGGGCACAGGAACAGCTGGGATGCAGGCGCTTGGGTAGTAGTATTGTTCTTGTGTCTCCACGTCTCTTCAGCAGTCGTTCTTCTGGATTCCTCAAAATTCTTGGTTGTGCCATGTCACAAGCCAGCTGCTGCCACTCAATGACCCTGATATTTGCCTGAGAGAACTGCTGCTTAAATTGGTCATTGTATCTCTTGCGCGGGGCACCACGATCTCCCTGGGACTGAGGGAATTCTCCACAGAGTACTGTGCAGAGATGTCCATACGAGTCACATGGCCTCACCAGTGGAGCTGCCTGAGCAGCAAAGTAGCTACAATGCTTGGAGATTGAGCCTCCTCCAGGACCTCGTTGTTGGAAGTCATGATTCTGCCAGCCGATACCCATAATGGAGCAGAGACAGCCCTGATGTAAGCGCTTGAGCAACCAGATCTGTTAGCGGTACAAGACCTAGGTTTCGAAGCAATAAAGCAGTGTTGTGACGATGAAAGCCCTATACACCTAAATTTTTGAGGTGGTGGTTCTTCCACACAAGTTTCTGGAGGCACAACTCGCACTGATGATTGCCAACATCACTTACTACCGTAGCATTGTTGCAGATGATGCTGTCCAGTTAGGTGAACTGCTCAACCGCAGTGACAAGGTGGTCGTCCAGGTGATCCGAGGTCAGTTGTAAGCACCATAAGGGGGCTTCCAATGGAGGATCATTGTTTTCTTCAGACTGACCATTTATCCAAAAGCTTTTGCAGCCTTGGCAAACTAAGGAACTGCAGCCTGTAGCATGTCCTGTGTGCGAGAGTAGAGCACAGCCATTCACATATTGCAGCTCGAGAATGGGCTCTTGCATGTTTTTGCTCTTGCATGTTTTTGTTTAGGTGAGAAACTGGCATGAAGTCTATGAAATTGAGGGAATCAAGTAGTGAGATCATGGAAACCGTACAGATTGAAAAGGAGGAGGTGTTTGCTGTCTGGAGGAAAATTAAAGTGGATAAATCCCTGGGACCTGACAGAGTGTTCCCTCGGACCTTGAAGGAGACTAGTGTTGAAATTGCGGGGGCCCTGGCAGAAATATTTAAAATGTCGCTGTCTACGGGTGAGGTGCCGGAGGATTGGAGAGTGGTTCATGTTGTTCCGTTGTTTAAAAAAGGATCGAAAAGTAATCCGGGAAATTATAGGCCGGTGAATTTAACATCGGTAGTAGGTAAGTTATTGGAGGGAGTACTAAGAGACAGAATCTACAAGCATTTGGATAGACAGGGACTTATTAGGGAGAGTCAACATGGCTTTGTGCGTGGTAGGTCATGTATGACCAATCTATTGGAGTTTTTTGAGGAGGTTACCAGGAAAGTGGATGAAGGGAAGGCAGTGGATATTGTCTACATGGATTTCAGTAAGGCCTTTGACAAGGTCCCGCATGGGAGGTTAGTTAGGAAAATTTAGTCGCTAGGTATACATGGAGAGGTGGTAAATTGGATTAGACATTGGCTCAATGAAAGAAGCCAAAGAGTGGTGATAGAGAATTGCTTCTCTGAGTGGAGGCCTGTGACTAGTGGTGTGCCACAGGGATCAGTGCTGGGTCCATCGTTATTTGTCATCTATATCAATGATCTGGATAATGTGGTAAATTGGATCAGCAAATTTGCTGATGTTACAAAGATTGGAGGTGTAGTAGACAGTGAGGAAGGTTTTCAGAGCCTGCAGAGGGACTTGGACCAGCTGGAAAAATGGGCTGAAAAATGGCAAGTGGAGTTTAATATAGACAAGTGTGAGGTATTGCACGTTGGAAGGACAAACCAAGGTAGAACATACAGGGTTAATGGTAAGGCACTGAGGAGTCCAGTAGAACAGAGGGATCTGGGAATACAGATACAAAATTCCCTAAAAGTGGCGTCACAAGTAGATAGGGTCGTAAAGAGAGCTTTTGGTACATTGGCCTTTATTAATCAAAGTATTGAGTATAAGAGCTGGAATGTTATGATGAGGTTGTATAAGGCATTGGTGAGGCCGAATCTGGAGTATTGTGTTCAGTTTTGGTCACCATATTACAGGAAGGATATAAATAAGGTTGAAAGAGTGCAGAGAAAGTTTACAAGGATGTTGCCGGAACTTGAGAAACTCAGTTACAGAGAAAGGTTGAATAGGTTAGGACTTTATTCCCTAGAGCGTAGAAGAATGAGTGGTGATTTGATAGAGGTATATAAAATTATGATGGGTATAGATAGAGTGAATGCAAGCAGGCTTTTTCCACTGAGGCAAGGGGAGAAAAAAAACCAGAGGACATGGGTTAAGGGTGAGGGGGGAAAGGTTTAAAGGGAACATTGTGGGGGGCTTCTTCTCACAGACAGTGGTGGGAGTATGGAATGAGCTGCCAGATGAGGTGGTAAATGCCGGTTCTTTTTTAACATTTAAGAATAAATTGGACAGATACATGGATGGGAGGTGTATGGAGGGATATGGTCCGTGTGCAGGTCAGTGGGATTAGGCAGAAAATGGTTCGGCACAGCCAAGAAGGGCTAAAAGGCCTGTTTCTGTGCTGTAGTTTCTATGGTTTCTAAGACAGCCACCTTCATACAGTATAATAAGTCAACTTAGTGATGTCATGTCACATGATGCTGAACAGGTTTTGTGTGATAAACTGAAAAACAACACCTTCTCTGTCCAGGTTGATGAGTCAACAGATTTCACCAATGAATGTCAAGTTGTAGCATTTGCAAAATTTGTAAACGATGGTGAAATTCAAGAAAACTTTTCCTGTTGCAAAGAGCTACCCGAAACAAGGAAAGGCCAAGATATATTTAATGTTCTGTCTTCATGTGCGGAAACAAAAAGTTCTGTTTTGGAGGAACTGTGCTGGCATCTGTACTGATTGATGGTGCTCCATCAATGGTTGGCTCCATGAGAGATTTTGTTTCTCGTGAAAATAAGGAAATCCTTATGGTGTCACAACACACTGCTTTTCTTCACAGAGAAGTGCTGAAATAAAAAGCTTGGGAGATGATAAAAGTACTGGATGATGCTACAAAAATGGTTAACTTTTCCTCTTACATTCTAGAATGGATTGCTGAGCCATCAACGGGGACGGGAGAGGTTCCAGAGGTTTGGAGGGTTGCAGATGTTGTTCCTTTATTCAAGAAAGGCAGTAGAGATAGCCCAGGAAATTATAGACCACTGCGGCTACGTCCACACGACGCCAGATGATTTTGAAAACGCTGGTTTCGAGTAAAAACAACAGGCATCCACACCAGGCGTTTTTCAAAATATCTCCGTCCACGTTAGCTTGGATATTTGGACGAATCTCCTCCTACTGGGCATGCGCAGGACACACAGAAAACAAGCGAAGAGGAAACGGTATACGTGGTGCACGTTTGTCCAGTTACAGACCAGAAAAACTTTAAAGGAATAGCTGTTGCCTCTTGCGCAGGACTTGAAACTAAAAAACAAATAATACTGGAGCGTATGGAGGCAACTGAAAGGGAGTTCACAGACAGTATGACCCAGCTGACGATGAACATTGAAAAACTGACTAACTCTATTGCATTAATAAAGCACCTTGTTAAATGTATAAAGCACATCTGCATCAGTGTTATCTTGTATTTCCATACAACGTTATATTTGGCTGTTACACATCTATTGTCAGAGAAGTACTTGCATAAATAGGTAAACCACCTTCATACAAGCAAGGACAGAAAACAGAGCAAAGTGAGTATACTTATTTATTCAGTAAGCTATGGGTCAAAGTATTTGCTGAGTACATTTCTAACTCTTCTGGCTTCAGTCTCTTCTAGCTTCAGTCGTTGCCGTCTGTTCTGAAATTGTTAGGTTGTGTCGGGGGGGGAGTGGGTTGCGTTCAAGAAAACAATGAAATGCCGCACTGCCGCCATCTGTTCCGGCATATCATGACAGCGTTTTTAAATAGTCAAAAAAGCTCACTTTACAATTTAACTCTCACGCCGTTCACATCGTCTGTGCAGTACCAAGCAGAAGCAGAAAAAGCATTGTTCTTGTGGTGTTGTCATGACAGCATTTTTAAATCTCTCCATTTACCCCGTCCACAATAAAACACGCAACAATCATTTTCAAATTACACACTCTGGAGAGTGTTTTAGAAAAGCTCCGTTTTCGGGGGATGAAAATGCCATTTCAATGCGGACGGAGGGTCAAAACGAAGAGAAAAAGCTTCGTTTTCAAAATTATCTGGCGTAGTGTGGACATAGCCTGAGTCTTACCTCAGTGGTTGGTAAGCTGATGGAGAAGATCTTGAGAGACAGGATTTATGAACATTTGGAGAGGTATAATACGATTAGGAATAGTCAGCATGGCTTTGTCAAGGGCAGGTCGTGCCTAACGAGCCTGATTGAATTTTTTGAGGATGTGACTAAACACATTGATGAAGGAAGAGCAGTAGATATAGTGTATATGGATTTCAGCAAGGCATTTGATAAGGTATCCCTTATTGAGAAAGTAAAGAGGCATGGGATCCAAGGGAACATTGCTTTGTGGATCCAGAACCGGCTTGTCCACAGAAGGCAAAGAGTGGTTGTAGATGGGTCATATTCTGCATGGAGGTTGGTCACCAGTGGAGTGCCTCAGGGATCTGTTCTGGGACACTTACACTTTGTGATTTTTATAAATGACCTGGATGAGGAAGTGGAGGGATAGGTTAGTAAGTTTGCTGGTGACACAAAGGTTGGAGGTGTTGTGGATACTGTGGAGGGCTGTCAGAGGTAACAGCAGGACATTGATAGGATGAAAAACTGGGCTGAGAAGTGGCAGACGGAGTTCAACCCAGATAAGTGTGAAGTGGTTCATTTTGGTAGGTCAAAGATGATGGCAGAATATAGTATTAATGGTAAGACTCTTGGCAGAGTGGAGGATCAAAGGGATCCTCTGAGTGCCATAGGAAGCTCAAAGCAGCTGCACAGGTTGACTCTGTGGTTAGGAAGGCGTACAGTGTATTGGCCTTCATTAATCGTGGAATTGAATTTTGGAACCGAGAGGTAACGTTGCACTATATAGGACCCTGGTCAGACCTCACTTGGAGTACTGTGCTCATTTCTGGTCGCCTCACTCCAGGAAGGATGTGGAAGCCATAGAAAGGGTGCAGAGGAGATTTACAAGGATGTTGCCTGGATTATGCCTTATGAGAATAGGTTGAGTGAGTTCGGCCATTTCTCCTTGGAGCGATGGAGGATGAGAGGTGACCTGATAGAGGTGTATAAGATGACTGATTGTATGGATAGTCAGAGGCATCTTCCCAGGGCTGAAATGGTTGCCACAGGAGGACACAGGTTTAAGGTGCTGGGGAGTAGGTACAGAGGAGATGTCGATGGTATATTTTTTACTCAGAGAGTGGTGAGTGCATGGAATGGGCTGCCAGCAACGGTGCTGGAGGCGGATACGATAGGGTCTTTTAAGATATTTTTGGATAGGTACATGGAGCTTAGAAAAATAGAGGGCTCTAGGTAAGCCTAGTAATTTCTAAAGTAGGGACATGTTGGGCACAACTTTGTGGGCTGAAGGGCCTATATTGTGCTGTCAGCTTTCTCTGTTTCTATGAATGCTAACCTTGCATTTGCCTTTCTCACCACCAACTCAACCTGCAAGCTAACCTTTAGGGTGTTCGGCACAAGGACTCCCAAGTCTCTGTGCATCTCAGATTCTTGGATTTTCTCCCCATTTGGAAAGTAGCCTGCAGATTTAATTCTACTGCTTAAGTGCATGACCATACATTTTTCAACATTGTATTTCATTTACCACTTGCCTATTTTCCTAATCTGTCCAAGTCCTTCTTCAGCCTACCTGTTTCCTCAACACTACCTGCCCCTTCACCAATCTTCATATCACCTGCAAACTTGGCAACAAAGCCATCTACTCCTTCATCTAAATCAGCGGTCCCCAACCACCAGGCTGCTGACTGGTAACGGGCCGCAGAGCATATGCTACCGGGCCGCAAGGAAACAATATGAGTCAGCTGCACCTTTCCTCATTCCCTGTCACGCACCGTTGAACTTGAACATAGGGTTGCCAACTGTCCCGTATTTGCTGGTACATCCCATAGGTTGGGCTAAATTGGTTTGTCCCATATTTCCCCCGCTAAGGTAGAACGTTCCTATGAAGCCGAAATGGCGTGAAGTGAGGAAGCAATTACCATTAAGTTATATGGGAAAAATTTTTGAGCGTTCCCAGACCCAAAAACTAACCTACCAAATCATACCAAATAACACATAAAACCAAAAATAACACTAACATATAGTGAAAGCAGGAATGATATGATAAATACACAGCCTATATAAAGTAGAAATAATGTATGTACAGTATAGTCGAAGATGAAGGCAAAACCGATGCGTGGAAAAAAAAATACATCATTCACAACATCCCCTTTATCTTGTCTCCTCAAAAAATTCCAACAGGTTCATCAGGCAATTTTTTCATTTAAGGAAACCATGCTACTTGTCCTGTGTCATGAAGTACTTCATAACCTCATCCTTAACAAATGACTCCAACATCTTCCCAACCACTGAGGTCAGGATAACTGGTCTGTAATTTCCTTTCTGCTGCCCTCCTCCTTTCTTAAAAAGTAGAGTAACATTTGCAGTTTTCAGTCTTCACGCACCATGACAGAGTTCAATGATATATGAAAGACCATTGCCAATGCTTCCCTAATCTCTCTCATGACCTCTTTCAGAACCCTTGTGTACAGTTCATTTGGCCCAGCTGACTTATGAACCTTTAGGTCTTTCAGTTTTTTAAGCACATTCTCCCTTGTAATAGTAACTGCACCCACTTCTCTACCCCCACACCTTTTCAACATCTGGCCCACTGCTAGTGTCTTCAACAGTGGAGATTGATGCAAAATACTCATTTAGTTCATCTACCATCTGCTTGTCCCGTTATTATTTCTCTGGCCTCATTTTCTAGCAGTTCTCTCATCTCTCTTTTAACATACATGAAAAAGATTTTCCTCTCCACCTTGATATTGTCTGCTAGCTTGCTTTAATATTTCATCTTTCCCTCAAATGATTCTTTTAGTTGCTCTGTTTTTAAAAGCTTCCCAACCCTCTATCCTCCTGCTAATTTTTGCTTTGCTTATGCCCCCTCTTTCATTTTATATTAACTTTGACTTCCCTCATCAACCACACTTGTACTATTTTGCTATTTGAGTAGTTCTTCAGTTTTGGAATATCTATCCTGCACCTTCCTCATTTTTCTCAGAAACTCAAACCATTTTACTCTGCTGTGAGCCCTGCCAGTATCTCCTTCCAATTTACTTTGGCCAACCCCTCTCTCATACCACTGCAATTTCCTTTATTCCACTGAAATTGTATCATTTTTTTAATGCATGCATTTCTATATGACAATAAACGAGGACGGAGTGTCCCCATAATCTAATCTAATCTAAAAAAAATACTGTTACATCAGACTTTACTTTCTCCCTGTCAAATTTCAAGTTGAACTCAATCATATTGTGATCACTACTTCCTAAGGGTTCTTTTACCTTAAGGTTCCTCATCGCCTCTGGCTCATTACATAACACCTAATCTGGTACAGTTGATCCCCTAGAAGTCTCAATGACAAACTACTCTAAAGAGCCACCTCACAGATATTCAACAAGTTGTCTCTCTTGAGATCTATTATCAACCTGATTTTCCCAATCTACTTGCATGTTAAAATCTCCCATGATTATCATAACATTGCCCTTTTGACATGCCTTTTCTATTTCCTCTTGTAATCTGTAGTTCATATTCCAACTACTGTTTGGAGGCCTGTATATAACTGCCATCAGAGTCCTTTTACCCTTACAGTTTAACTCAACCCACAAGGATTCAGCATCTTCCAATCTTATGTCACATCTTTCTAATGATTTGATACCATTCTTTACCAGCAGACCCATGCCACCCCCTCTATCTACCTTCCTATCCCCTCAATACAATATGTGACCTTGGACATTCATCTCAACTACAACCATCTTTCAGCCATGATTCAATCTCTGCTCAACCATGGATCACCTGTACAATAGCAATACCCAAGTCAAGCTACTGCTTATTGATTACAGCTCAGTGTTCAACACAATTATAACCTGAGTAATATCAACAATGCTCCAAAATCTGGGTTCTGGAACTGGATTCTTGACTTCCTCATCAGGAGACCACAATCGGAAACAGCATCTCCTCGCTAACAATCATCACTGGCACTCCTCAAGGATGCATGTTCAGCCCACTACTCTACTCTCTCTACACCCACCACTGTGTAGCCAGGCAAAGCTCAAACGCCATCCATAAATTTGCCAATGACAATTATTGTTGGCAGAATTTCAGATGGTGACGAGGAGACGTACAGGAGTGAGATAGATCAACTACCTGAGTGACGTCGCAGCAACAACCTTGCACTCAATATGTGAGTAAGACCAAGGGAATTGATATGGATGTCAGGAAGAGAAATTTGAGGGAACACACACCAGTCCTCAGAGGGTTCAACAGTAGAAAAGGTGAACAGATTCATGTTCCTGGGTGCCAAGATCTTTGAAGAGCTATCCTGGGCCCAAAATATTGATGCAATTACAAAAAAGGCATGAACACTACCACATACATACATATACACACACACACCTACCTTATTGTAATTTATAGTTTTTATTGTATATTGCAATTTACTGCCGCCACAAATAATAAATTTCACGACATATACCAGTGATATTGCACCTGATTCTGAACCACGCATTATAACAGCGGTGTGTAACAGTGGTGTGTAGAAGAAAACCTCTGAACACACGTCATAGATATACTTCATTAATCCCGAGGGAAATTTGGTTTCGTCGAACCTTGGAGTGGATAGTTTATAACACGCAGAAAACTTTAAGACATAGGAGTAGAATTATGCCATTCAGCCCATCGAGTCTGCTCAGCTATTCCATCATGGCTGATCTATTATCCCTCTCAACTCTGTTCTCCTGCCTTCTCCCCATAACCTTCAACACCCTTACTAATCAAGAACCTACGCTTTAAATATAAGCAATGGCTTAGCCTTCACAACTATCTGTGGCAATTAATTTTCAGATTCACTACCCTCTGGCTAAAGAATTTCCTCAACTCCTGTTCTAAATGATCATCCCGCTATTCTGAGGCTGTACCCTCCAGTCTTAGAATTTCCGACTATAAGAAACATTCCCTCCACATCCACTATCTAGACTTTCCAATATTTGATAGGCTTCCATGAGATCCCTGCTCATTCTTCTAACCTTCAGCTAGTACAGGACCTGAGACATCAAATGCTCCTCCTGCAATAACCCTTTCATTCTCAGACTCATTCTCGTGAACCTCCTCTGGACCCTCTCCAATGCCAGCACATTTTTTTCCTGTACAGGGGGCCCAAAACAGCTCAGAATACTCTGTGCAATCTGACCAACTCCTTATAAAGCCTCAGCAATACATCCTTGCTCTTATATTCTAGTCCTTTGTAAATGAATGCTATATTTCACTTGCATTCTTCAATTCAACCTGCAAGTTAACATTTAGGAATCCTGCACAGATTCCCAAGTCCCCTTGTACCACTACTTTTTGAATTTTCTCCCTCTTAAAAAAATAGTCTTTAATTCTCCTCATCTGTTCTAAATGGATGTCCCTCTATTCTGAAGGTGTGCCCTCTGGTCCTAGAATTTCCTACTCCACATCCACTCTATCTAGCCCTTTCAATATTCAGTTAGTCCTGACGAAGGGTCTCAGCCTGAAGCGTCAACTGTACCTCTTCCTAGAGATGCTGCCTGGCTTGCTGCGTTCACCAGCAACTTGAAGTGTGTTGCTTGAATTTCCAGCATCTGCAGAATTCCTCGTGTTTGCCTTTCAATATTCAGTAGGTTTCAGTGATATCCCCCCTCATTTATTCCTTCTATCAAAGTGCATGATCATACGCTTCCCTACACTATGGAGTATTCCATCTGCCACTCCTTTGCCCATCTCGCAATTTATCTAATTCCGGAAGACCAACTGATTCGAAGGGAGAGCGAGCTTCGCACAGGACGGGAAGAAAAGGTTAAAAAAGGAACATTTTGCCGGACTCTCGCATTAGCGGTGGACCAATCGATTTGTGACTTATTATCAGGAGCAAATAAAAGTAAAGCAGGGTCAAAGCAGAGAGGCCGTTGTGTGGAGGGGACCACTTTAGGAGTGAGAATTTGAGGCTTTGACGAGGAGCCACAGGAAAGTAAGGCTTTTGTAGTGGTTGAATAAAAGTCACTAAATTACATCTAATTAAAGAAAGGGATGATGCAGGATCAGGTGATGTGCTGTAGCTGCATGATGTGGTTCCTGGTGACCACATCTGCAGCAAGTTATGGCTGCTCAAGGAACTCAGGCTCAAAGCTGATGACCTGGAATCTGAGCTTCAAACACTGCAGCACATCAGGGAGGGGGTGAGTTACCTGGATTCTCTGTTTCAGGAGGTAGTCACACCCATTAGATTAGCTGCCTTAAATTTGGTCTGTGGTCAGGGACAAGAGGGTGTGACTGCCAGTGAAGCGGGTAGTGGGATCCAAAAGACAGCCTCAGTCCTTGAGCTTGTCCAATAGGTCTGAGATTCTTGCTCTCTGTGTGGATGAGAGTGGGGACTGTAGGAAAGATGAGCAACCTAACTGTGGGACCATAGTTTAGACAGCCATTCCAAATGGGGGGGGCGGGGAGAGAGAGAAGAGGAATGTAGTGGTAATTGGGGATAGTTTAGTGAGGGGAATAGACACAGTTCTCTGTCGCAAATAGAGTGTCCCGAAGGCTATGTTGCCTGCCTGGTACCCAGGTTTGGGACATCTTACCTGACCTGCAGAGGAACTTGCAGTGGGAGAGGAAAGATCCAGTTGTTGTGGTTCCATATGGGTACCAAAGACATAGGTAGGATGAGGAAAGAGGTTCTGCTGAAAGAATATGAGCAACTAGAGACTAAATTAAAAGGCAGAACCAATGGTTTCGTGGTGGAGGACACATCTAACATGCCAAAGAGAGATGTTTTAGATGTGATGGGAGGTGAGGACCTCGATACAATATCTATCATTAAAGAAGTAGTGCTGAGCAAACTTGGGAGTCTGAAGATAGATAAGTCCCTTGGTTCTGATGGAATGCATCCCAAGGTACTGTAAGAAATGGCAGAAGTTATAGTAGAGGCTTTGGCGATGATTTACCAAAATTCTCTGGACTCTGGGCAGGTCCCGACTGATTGGAAGAGGGCGAATGTCACACCACTGTTCAAAAAAGGAAGTAGGCAAAAGGCAGGTAACTATAGGCCAAAATCCCCCATCAGGAAGGTTGGATGTCCAGTCCTTATATACTTCCATCCCCCATCAGGAAGGTCTCAAAGCTCTACGCTTCTTTTTGGATTCCAGACCTAATCAGTTCCCCTCTACCACCACTCTGCTCCGTCTCGCGGAATTAGTCCTTACTCTTAATAATTTCTCCTTCGGCTCCTCCCACTTCCTCCAAACTAAAGGTGTAGCTATGGGCACCCGAATGGGTCCTAGCTATGCCTGCCTTTTTGTTGGGTTTGTGGAACAATCTATGTTCCGTGCCTATTCTGGTATCTGTCCCCCACTTTTCCTTCGCTACATCGACGACTGCATTGGCGCTGCTTCCTGCACGCATGCAGAACTCGTTGACTTTATTAACTTTGCCTCCAACTTTCACCCTGCCCTCAAGTTTACCTGGTCCATTTCCGATACCTCCCTCCCCTTTCTAGATCTTTCTGTCTCTGTCTCTGGAGACAGCTTATCCACTGATGTCTACTATAAGCCTACTGACTCTCACAGCTATCTGGACTATTCCTCTTCTCACCCTGTCTCTTGCAAAAACGCCATCACCTTCTCGCAATTCCTCCGTCTCCGCCGCATCTGCTCTCAGGATGAGGCTTTTTATTCTAGGACGAGGGAGATGTCTTCCTTTTTAAAGAAAGGGGCTTCCCTTCCTCCACTATCAACTCTGCTCTTAAACGCATCTCCCCCATTTCACGTACATCTGCTCTCACTCCATCCTCCCGCCACCCCACTAGGAATAGGGTTCCCCTGGTCCTCACCTACCACCCCACCAGCCTCCGGGTCCAACATATTATTCTCCGTAACTTCCGCCACCTCCAACGGGATCCCACCACTAAGCACATCTTTCCCTCCCCCCCCTCTGCATTCCGCAGGGATCGCTCCCTACGCAACTCCCTTGTCCATTCGTCTCCCCCATCCCTCCCCACTGATCTCCCTCCTGGCACTTATCCGTGTAAGCGGAACAAGTGCTACACATGCCCTTACACTTCCTCCCTTACCACCATTCAGGGCCCCAAACAGTCCTTCCAGGTGAGGCAACACTTCACCTGTGAGTCAACTGGGGTGATATACTGCGTCCGGTGCTCCCGATGTGGCCTTTTATATATTGGTGAGACCCGACGCAGACTGGGGGACCGCTTTGCTGAACATCTACGCTCTGTCCGCCAGAGAAAGCAGGATCTCCCAGTGGCCACACATTTTAATTCCACATCCCATTCCCATTCTGACATGTCTATCCACGGCCTCCTCTACTGTAAAGATGAAGCCACACTCAGGTTGGAGGAACAACACCTTATATTCCGTCTGGGTAGCCTCCAACCTGATGGTATGAACATCGACTTCTCTAACTTCCGCTAAGGCCCCACCTCCCCCTCATACCCCATCTGTTACTTATTTTTATGCACACATTCTTTCTCTCACTCTCCTTTTTCTCCCTCTGTCCCTCTGAATATACCTCTTGCCCATCCTCTGGGTCACCCCCCCGTCTTTCTTCCCGGACCTCCTGTCCCATGATCCTCTCATATCCCCTTTTGCCTATCACCTGTCCAGCTCTTGGTTCTATCCCTCCCCCTCCTGTCTTCTCCTATCATTTTGGATCTCCCCCTCCCCCTCCAACTTTCAAATCCCTTACTCACTCTTCCTTCAGTTAGTCCTGACGAAGGGTCTCGGCCTGAAACATCGACTGCACCTCTTCCTACAGATGCTGCCTGGCCTGCTGCGTTCACCAGCAACTTTGATGTGTGTAACTATAGGCCAGTTAGTTTAACATCTGCAGTTGGGAAAATGCTTGCAGCTATCACTAAAGAAGAAATAGTGAGAAATCTTGGAAGAAATGGATCCATCAAGCATACACAGCATGGATTCAGCAAAGGCAGGCCCTGTTTGACAAACTTACTGGAGTTCTTTGAGGATATAATGAACGCAGTTGATAGCGGAGAACAGATGGACATTGTTTATTTGGATTTCCAGAAGATGTTCGATAAGGTGCCACATAAAAAAGTCCATAAGATAAGGATGCATAGAGTTGGGCGGGGGGGGGGGGTGATGTATTTGCATGGATAGAGGATTGGTTAGCTAATAGAAAACAAAGTTGGGACACCCGGGTGTTATTCTAGTTGGCAATCAGTGGTGAGTAGTGTGGCACAGGGGTTGGTGCTAGGCCCGCAACTGTTCACAATATACCTTAACGATCTGGAAGAGGGGACTGAGTGTAGTGTATCTAAGTTTACTGATGATACTAAATTGAGTGGAAAAGCAAATTGTGCAGAAGATACAGAAAGTCTACAGACAGATATAGATAAGTGAATGGGCAAGGGTCTGGCAGATGGAGTACAACGTTGGTAAATGTAAAAGTTCGATCCAGTGACAGACCGCTCCTGAGCACGCTGTCCATCCCTGCCGGGTTGATGTGAAGGATCAAAAACCAAAACCCCCAAAACCCCATAATTAAACCACTGCATTGCTTACTAATAATTGTAGCTTTCATCAGGGCAGGGATTTTCTCACTTTACCCTTTAAAATTGTTCCAATCGTTGACTGACTGTAGCCTAATGTTTTCCAATGACCGATGGCGTTTCACCTCTTTCCGATCGCTTTATTATTTCCACTTTATTTTAAATCGTGACCGTGATTATTTTCGTGAACAGAAACACTGCAGATTCAGAGCTCCACCGCTGGGTCCTAATGTCTACCGCACTGAGACAGGTTAAATAAGATCCGGGGTTCCGCTGGGTCCTAAGGTCCACTGCATTTAGACAGGTTGAATAAGGGACTTGAGCATCCTTGTTTTTGGTATCTGCGAGGGGTCTCGGAACCAATCCCTCGTGGATAAGGAAACCCAACTGTATATTTAAGACAAGGTTCAATAGATTTTTGCATAGTAGGGGAATTAAGGGTTATGGGGAAAAGGCAGGTAGGTGGAAATGAGTCCCTGGCCAGATCAGACATGATCTTATTGAATGGAAGAGCAGGCTTGATGGGCCAAATGGCCTACTCCTGCTCCTATTTCTTATGTTCTTCTGCAGACTCCATGTTTCCTCAACAATACGTGCTCCTACACCTATCTTCGTATCATTCGGAAATATTCACAAAGTCAATTCAATCATCTAAATCATTGACATACAACTTGAAAAGAAGCACTCCCAACACCAACCCCTGCAGAACACACACTAGTCACCGGCAGCCAACCAGAAAAGGTATCCTTTGTTCCCTCTCTTTGGCTCCTGCCAGTCACCAGTTTTCTATTCTTCCTCTAATACCCTACCTTGTTAAACAGCCTCATGTGCGGCAACTTGCCAAAGGCCTTCTGGTAATCCAAGTATACAAAATCCACCAAATCTCCTTTGTCTATTCTGCTTGATATTTCCTCAAAGAATTCTATCATATTCTTCAGGCAAGTAAGTCATGCTAAATTTAGCCTATTTTATCATGTGCCTCCAAGTACCCCAACATCTTCCGAACCAACTGAAGTCAGGCTAGCTGGTCTATAATTTCCTGTCTTCTTCCTCCCTCCCTTCTTCAAGAGTGGAGTGATATTTGCATTTCTCCAGTCCTCCAGAACCATTCCAGAATCTAGAGATACTTCTGCCTGCACGATCTCTTCAGCTACCTCTTTCTAATACAGGTGTCCCCCGCTTTTCGAACGTTCACTTTATGAAGGCCAAAACTGAGCACAATTGTTGCATTCTGCTTCATGGATATGGTTCACACCAGATACGTGGGTATCTGAGGGCTTCTCCTCTGTGACCCTGCCCACAGCTTAAACTCCACCAAAAGAGACTGACGTTAAGCAGGTACTCGTGGTACTCAAACAAGAAACAGCCATCAATCCTATCACCTTTCAAATCACTGTCAAAGACTACAATCAGGCTTGTGGGCTTCAGTATGTAGGGGTTTCTCCTTTTATGTTACTGTGCAGGCTAATTAAAATGGCTTCTTTGTTATGCTAACTGCTGAGAAAGTTCTCCTGCTAGCAGCTTGTTTGGATTAAGTTATTGATAAGAGAGCAAACGAACCAATTGGGATAGATGTTACTCTTTCTAGTGTGTCTGTAAGTTATTGTGATGTGCGGGTTTTTAGGCAGAAGGCGCGACGGAGAGCGAGAGGAAAGACAAGGTGCCGTGAACCTGTTAACAGGGTCGGACCCGAGGTCCAGGGTCTTCGGCAAGGAGAGGAGACGAGACGGAGACAGACTCATGTGGAGCGTCTGGTCGACCACCGTGGTTGGTCCCAGGCGGCAGGTCGAGGTGGTCAGAGGGGATCGAATGGCGAAGAGAGGATCGTTACTAGAGCTCCAACTGCTTGTGCATGAAGAGATTGAACTTTGATAAGTGTGGTGCCTTTTATTTTCCTTTTATATTTTATCTCTATTAATTATATACTTCCAGTAATATCTATAAGCTGCAATTCATTTAATCGTATATGGTGTATTGTCTGTTATTGGGCGGGGTGGAGTACATCACACAGCATCCACACCAACTTAATTACCCAGTTTGGCGGGGCCGAGGGCTGTTTCCCTAGACTGACTTACTGACTTTTCAGAAATGCCTACTTTGAGAAAATTTTGTCTTAGTACTAAGGATTTTCATGTCGTATTCAAGTATAATGTTTTCTGTATTATTTCAAGTCTGTGACCTTTATAAATTAGGTTTTTTTTAAACACAGCAAGAACACTTTTGATTATGTACACTTTCATCTCTTCCGATAACTGGATAAGCACACTCAATGCCAAGTGCTATGACATACATGTTCTCAATAACCACATTGTCTAAAAGAGTGAGCATGACTGCTAATCATTCCCATACGCTTCAGAATTTTAAAAAATCTGAGCAGTATTGAATGCTGGAAGAATTCAGAGTGAAACATCATCTGTAGAGATAAAAGGTGCCAAGTTGCCATTTTGGGTCAAAACTGCACATTAGAACAGAGATATCAGTTAATATTGTCAATATAACAGTAGGTAGGGGTTGGGATTTGGACTGGTAAGAGATTTATTTATTGACATGCAGCATGGAATAGGTCCTCATCAATCTCTCAATTTAATCTTAGCCTAATCGTGGGACAATTTACAATGATCAATTAACCAACCGGTATGTATTTGGACTGTGGGAGGAAACCATGCGGTCATGAGGAGAGCATACAAACTTCCTACAGGCTGTCTGACTAGGTACCATATCCCAGCGGTCCCCAACCACCGGGCCACAAAGTATGCGCTACCGGGCTGTGAGGAAACGATATGATTTGGTGAGCTGAGTCAGCTCACTCAGATATGAGTCAGCTGCACCTTTCCTCATTCCCTGTCACGCACTGTGTTGAGCTCAAATGCACGCGAGCTCATTACGCATGCGTCATCCATGTCAGAGCGGGAAGGAGATCAACTCCTCCAGCTTGCAAGTGACGGCGGGCTAAAAAGTATGTTTCACATAACATCTCTGCCGGTAATCCGGATCAAAGTCAAGGCTAAATATCCTGAGATAGACACAGAAGCACTGAAAACGTTGCTTCCATTTCCAACATATCTCTGCAGTGAATGCAACGAAAACTAAATTGCGGAATAGACTGGACATAAGGAACCCCTTCGAGTATCACTGTCTCCCATCACCCCTCAATAGGACCGTCTTGTTGCAGGAAAACGAGTATTCAGCCCAGGGCTCCCACTGATTCAGCGATGTTGGTACGTTGCAATGATTTTATATGTTCATATGAAGAAAATATACGCTGTGTGCTTAATATCCAAACGTTACTTAAAATGTTATGATGCTATTGACTTATAAGTGACTTACAGAATCATATAACAATTACAGCATGGATACAGGACATTTCTGCCCTTCTAGTCCGTGCCAAACGCTACTCTCACCTCGTCCCACCGACCTGCACTCAGCCCATAACCCTCCATTCCTTACCTGTCCACAGACCCATCCAATTTTTCTTTTAAATAATATCGAACCTGCCTCTATCATCTCTACTGGAAGTTCATTCAACACTTACTTCAAGCTCCCCTGTCCTCCCCTGATAATTGACTTATCGTTATATTCATGCGAGGAAAATATGCGCTGTGTGTTTAATATTAAATTCGTTAGATAAACCCTTTTAGAAAGGAAATTGAGTGTATTAGTCACTTATCACCTATATTCGGGGTAAACACAATGTATTTGACTGCTACTCTTGTCCGTTGGCAACCATTCCCCACCCCCCCCACCCCCCACTGGTTGGCCGGTCCGCAAGAATATTGTTAATATGAAAGCGATCCGCAGTGCAAATAAGGTTGGGGATCCCTGCCATATCCGATGCGGACTTCTGTGACCAGGGTTTTCCATATAGATCTATATTTCGTTTTTTGGATGACTTCCATTTCCTTGATGTGTAGCCACCTGGCTATGCTTTTGATGTATATAAGCCGAGGTCATCCTCTAGGTTTACTCCCCTCAATCTTTCCACAGAGTATGAGTTTTTCTAGTTCATCTTTCCACATGATGTGTCCTAGGAATCTGAGTTGTCTTTCTCTTATTCTTGGTATGAGTGATCGAACTGCTTGGGCTCTTCTGAGAACTTCTTCATTTGATGTGTGTGTGGTCCACGGTATTTTTAACATTCTCCTGTAGAACCATAATTCAGCTGCTTCTAGTCTCTTTTCCATTGCTGGAGAAATGGTCCAGCATTCACTTCCATAAGTCAGGATAGAATAAATGTAGCACTGCAGTATTCTGTTTTTAGTGTACATGCTCATCTTTCTGTCTGTTAATATGGTCTTCATTTTTTGGAAAGCTTCTTTCGCCATTGCTATTCTGTATGTGATATCTGTGTCGCACCTGCCATTACTTGTTATTAGGCTGCCAAGATATTTGAATTTGTTGACTTGTTTCATGTTTGTATTTCCGATCTTGATCACACATTGTGGGATGTTTGTCTTTCTGGAGATGACCATGCTTTCTGTCTTCTTGAGAGGCCTCTGCGATTACTTTCTGCTGCCACTATAGTGAGTAGTTCTTGAAGTTTTGTTTCTGAGTCAGCTATTAGTACGATATCATCAGCATATCTTTTTTTTAATACAATTTTTGAGTTTTCAAAGTGATTACATAGAATGATAATATCTACCCTCCCCCCTCCCCTTAACCCTGATCTACACCCCTACCTGAAAAAAAAAATAGAAAGAAGAACTGCCTGGATATTGGAAGGTTTCCACATGCTCCATGGGATTCAAAATAAATTTAGTATATTTATTTATTACTTTCCCCAAGGGACCAACGTCTTTATCATCGGAGCAACTAAATATGCCATCCTATCTTTTGTAAATAAGGGCGCCAAATATTCAAAAATGTATCATATTTATCTTATAAATTATAAGTAATTTTTTCGAGTGGAATACAACTAGAAATTTCATTATTCCAACGATTCATACTTAAGTACGAATCCGATTTCCAAGTAACTGCTATAGCCTTCATGGCTACTGCCAATGCTATTTTTATAAATTCTTTCTGATATCTATTCAGTTTAAGTTTCAGTTTTATCCCTTCAATATCACCTAACAGAAATAATATAGGGTTATGTGGAAGTTGAGTTCCAGTAATTTGTTCCAATAAAACTCTTAAATTTATCCAAAAAGGTTGAATTTTGGAACAGGACCAAGTAGAATGTAAGAAAGTACCAATTTCTTGATTACACCAAAAGCATTGATCAGATAAGTTTGAATTTAATCTATTTATTTTTTGCGGTGTAATATATAATTGGTGTAAAAAATTATATTGTACTAATACAAGTACAAGGAAGCAAGGGCAAGGAAGCAAAAAGGAAATTATAGACCTGTTAGCTTGACATCTGTGGTTGGGAAGTTGTTGGAGTCGATTGTCAAGGATGAGGTTACAGAGTACCTGGAGTAATATGACAAGATAGGCAGAACTCAGCATGGATTCCTTAAAGGAAAATCCTGCCTGACAAACCTATTACAATTTTTTGAGGAAATTACCAGTAGGCTAGACAAGGGAGATGCAGTGGATGTTGTATATTTGGATTTTCAGAATGCCTTTGACAAGGTGCCACACATGAGGCAAGATAAGAGCCCATGGAATTACAGGAAAGTTACATACGTGGATAGAGCGTTGGCTGATTGGCAGGAAACAGAGAGTGGGAATAAAGGGATCCTATTCTGGTTGGCTGCCGGTTACCAGTGGTGTTCCGCAGGGATCAGTGTTGGGGCCGCTTCTTTTTACATTGTACATCAACGACTTAGATTATGGAATAGATGGCTTTGTGGCTAAGTTTGCTGACGATACAAAGATAGGTGGAGGGGCTGATAGTGCTGAGGAAACGGAGAGTCTGCAGAGAGACTTGGATAGATTGGAAGAATGGGCAGAGAAGTGGCAAATGAAGTACAATGTTGGAAAGTGTATGGTTATGCACTTTGGCAGAAAAAATAAACGAGCAGACTATTATTTAAATGGGGAAAGAATTCAAAGTTCTGAGATGCAACGGGACTTGGGAGTCCTCGTACAGGATACCCTTAAAGTTAACCTCCAGGTTGAGTCAGTAGTGAAGAAGGCGAATGCAATGTTGGCACTCATTTCTAGAGGAATAGAGTATAGGAGCAGGGATGTGATGTTGAGGCTCTATAAGGCGCTGGTGAGACCTCACTTGGAGTACTGTGTGCAGTTTTGGTCTCCTTATTTAAGAAAGGATGTGCTGACGTTGGAGAGGGTACAGAGAAGATTCACTGGAATGATTCCGGGAATGAGAAGGTTAACATATGAGGAACGTTTGTCCACTCTTGGACTGTATTCCTTAGAGTTTAGAAGAAGGAGGGGAGACCTCATAGAAACATTTCGAATGTTAAAAGGCATGGACAGAGTGGATGTGGCAAAGTTGTTTCCCATGATGGAGGAGTCTAGTACGAGAGGGCATGACTTAAGTGTACGGGGTCTTTCTTTTGTTACATTTAAAATGGCGATTTTGTTATGTTAATCTGGGGAATGCGGCTTTGTTGTGTTTAACGCTGCAGAGAGTTTGCGCTAACAGTTTGTTTTACTTTAAATGAGATAACCAGGTTCTATTAGCCAATGGGTGGTTATGTATCGTTTTGTTTTCGGATGCCATGCTGTATGATATGACTGTGGACTGAGTTTTGGCGGGGAGTCGGAGGAGAGACGAGGAGGACGGCGGACGTGCGGAGAGGCTCCGGTCGATCACTTCGGGTGGTCCCGAGCCGTGAGTCGACGGAATTCGGGTGGTCGTCTGACATCGAATTGAGCTCCAACGGTAGCGCGCGAAGAACTTGGACTTTGATAAGTGTTGGCGCCTTTTTTATTTCCATTACTTTCCTCTCTGTATCAAATGTATATTAATGTCATAGAATTAGTAATATCTATAAAGTGTATTTGTTAAAATTTACTGGGTGTGCTGGCTGATGATTGATGTTTGTGATTGATTCGGGCGGCCACCAACCCTGTGGGGAGTGTTGAAGCAGGTGCTGGGTGGGATTTCCCCTAGACATACACGAGCCCATATAACGGAACGTTACAAGTGGGGGCTACCGTCCTGGATTTGGACGTTTTCGGGAAAGTTGTACTTGTTGTTGCGGTAAGTGGTGTGAAGATGGATCGAGATAAGATTGTCAGTTGGTGTGAATGGGAGGAGGTACCGGTGAATCATGCGTGTGTGGTAAGCGGGGTCGATTATTGCATTTCGGCAGAGGTACTGGTGCGAGGGTTGAGTTTGATTGAAGGTATCGGGCAGGTAGATCTTGTAGCTAGAAGGGGTGGGAAAGAACTGGAGGCTAGCTGGATGTTGGTGCAGACGAGTGCCGACGTCATGACTTTAGAATTACCAGCGACAGTCCACGTCCAGGGGGAGGCGGGGCCGTGGGGTCTCCACACTCTCCCCGAGGACGCAAGTGAGGAGGTGCCAGAGGAGGAGGAGCTAGATGAGGCCCCCGGCCGGGTGCCCGTAGCAAGAGGTAGAGGTGTGGAGTGGGAAGGTTTGGCCAGGCCCGGCCCCCATGGGCTTGAGGAGACTGCCGAGTTAACGGCTGCCATTACCTCCCTGGCGAGAAGGGTTGAGGGGCCCCGCCCGAAGCTGAGAATTTTCTCAGGAGCCAAGCCGGAAGGGGAGGATGACTATGATACCTGGGTTGAAGATACATCCCAATTGTTAGAGGTGTGGCCAGTTTCGGATGAGGAAAAGAGACAGCGATTGGTGGAAAGCTTAAGGGGCGGGGCAGCCCGGGTGATCCGCGATCTGAGAACGGCACGCCCCTTGGCTTCCCTATCGGAGTGTTTGGACGCTTTGGAGGAAGTGTTTGGACTGTCAGGGGATCCCTGGCGGCATTTAGCAGAGTTTCAACGGATGGGGCAGAGAAGAGGGGAAAAGCTCTCAGACTTTGCTTTCAGGCTGGAAGGAAAGCTTACGGGGTTGCTGCGATGAGGGATAGTGAGGGAGGACGATGTGGCGGAGTTAAGGATGAGCCAGATATGTAGCGGTTCCTGGGAGGATGACAGGGTGGCTTGGAGTGTACGGCAGTCATTTAAGCGGAGCTCCCCTCCATCATTTGGACAGCTGATCCGAGAGGTACGGGCCGAGGAGTGTGCTTTGGGCCGACCAGGGGGCTCGGACCCTCAGGGACGATCTTCAGCGGTTCAGGAGGTGGTAGCCGGGGTGAGACCAGAGAAATCCAAGGGGAACCCGGGGGCCCGTATCGGGAGGAGAGTGGCGGCGAGTAGTGGGTGCTATAACTGTGGGAGAGAGCGGCATTTCCGCCGGGAATGTGAGTGGCCGGGGGCGTGCTACCACTGTGGGGAAGCTGGCCACTTGCGGAAGGATTGTGAGAGACGAGATGCGCCGAGGGGGGAGGGCCCCCGGGCCACCAAGAAGGGAGAGGTGTCGGGAAACTTAAGAGAGGCTCAGTGAGGGAACGGACTGGAGTCTCGGGAGGAACACGTTCCCAGAAAACCGCTATGGAACCCCGGAAAGAACAAGCCCAAATTCCTGATGGACTGGTGGGACCCCGTTCCAGCGTGTCCCTACGGATAGAGGGAATCTTTGTGAAAGCCATCCTTACACTGGGTCGCAGGTTACCTTACTGTACCGGTCGTTCTACAACAAATATCTGAAGCATTTGGCAGTAACTCCGTTTAACGCATTGGAGATATGGTGCATAAGTGATGGTGATTACCCGTACGATGGATACTTGTCAGTGAGATTGGAATTTTCAGAGGGAGATGTGGGAGTATCGGAAGCCTTTGAGATGCTGGTGTTGGTTTGTCCGGACCCGGTGGAGACCGGTGGTGCTGCCCTGTTGGTGGGGACTAACTCCCCTCTGGTGCGATGGCTCTTGGGAGCCTGTAAAAAGAAGGGGGGGCGAGAACTTTTTGGAGACCCTCTCGGTACACCCCGTGTTCCGAGCAGTGTACGAAGGAGTGAGTGACCCCCAGGGGCTGGATCCTGAGTGCATACGAAGGACGGTGTGGTGCACTCAGGCGAGGCCTAAGGTGATACAGCCAGGGGAGGCGGCATTAGTGATGGGGACCCCCAGATTCCCCGGATTACCGCCGGGAGAGGCCCTGCTAGTAGACGCCCCTGACGACCTGGAAAGGGAGTCCCAGTTCCTGGCTGGGGCGCTGGTGAGACCTGAATTGCAGACGCCCTCAGCTGTACAGGCACGGCGGATGGGGGTGATGGTAAGGAACATAACGGAGAGGGAGATCACCTTTAAGCGCTGGATGCCCCTCGCGCATTTGTTCCCGGTGACGGTGATGTCCAGCTCCCCCGTGAAGCCCACTGGAGGAAAACTACTGGGAAACGGGGGGCGGCTGACCGAGGAGGCCTTTAATTTTGAAAACTCCCCTGTACCGCTGGAGTATAAGAGCAGGCTGGTGGAGAAGATGCTGAAGTTAGGGGGTGTCTTTTCTCAGGACGAGTTTGATGTAGGGTGCTCCAAGAGCACTCGGCACACCATTCGGGTAACAAATGACACCCCGTTTAGGGAGAGGTTGCAGCGGTTGGCCCCAGCAGATGTGGAAGATGTGCGGCAGCACTTGCGGAAGTTGAAGGATGCAGGGATTATTGCGGAGTCCCGAAGCCCCTATGCGTCCCCCATAGTGGTGGCAAGGAAGAAAAATGGGAAGGTACGCATGTGCGTGGACTATAGGACCCTGAACCGCCGCACTGTTCCCGACCAATATACGGTCCCGAGGGTGGAAGATGCCTTGGCCTGTCTGAGTGGTGCACAGTGGTTCAGTGTATTGGATTTGCGGAGTGGGTATTACCAGATTCCGATGAGCGAGACTGATAAGGAGAAGACCGCCTTTATCTGCCCCCTGGGGTTTTTCCAGTTTGAACGAATGCCCCAAGGTATCTCGGGGGCCCCAGCCACCTTCCAGCGGCTCATAGAGCGGACAGTGGGGGACATGAATCTGCTGGAGGTATTGGTGTACCTGGACGACCTGATAGTGTTTGGATCTACACTGGAGGAACATGAGGAGCGGCTGCTGAAGGTGCTGAATCGGCTGAAGGAGGAAGGGTTAAAACTTTCCCTGGATAAATGCCAGTTCTGTAAGACGTCGGTCAGCTATGTCGGGGACATAATCTCGCGAAATGGAGTGGCCACCGATCCAGATAAGATAGCCGCAGTCACCACCTGGCCGAGACCTCAGAAGGTGAGTGCCTTACGCTCGTTTTTGGGGTTTTGCGGATATTACCGGCGGTTCGTGAAAGGATATGCGAAAATGAGTCATCCATTGAACCAGCTGCTGTGTGGCTATCCACCTGTGGGGAGGAGGAGGAAGGGAGACCGAGGGTCGGAGGTAGGAGGATACTTGAACCCGGGGGAGCCTTTTGGATTGAGGTGGGATGCTCAATGTGAGGAGGCGTTCCAATCTCTAAAAAGGGCGCTGACGCAGGCCCCAGTGTTGGCATTTGCTGATCCCCGGAAGCCGTATGTTCTACACACTGATGCCAGTCACGACGGTCTGGGGGCTGTTCTGTACCAGGAACAGGGAAACGGCTTGAGGCCAGTGGCATTTGTCAGTCGGAGCTTGTCGCCATCTGAGAGAAACTATCCCACCCACAAGCTGGAGTTCTTGGCGTTGAAATGGGCGGTGGTGGAAAAGTTGAGTGACTACCTATACGGGGCCCAGTTTGAGGTGAGAACTGATAACAACCCCCTCACTTATATCCTGACCTCGGCGAAGCTGGACGCTACTGGGCACCGGTGGTTAGCAGCCTTGTCTGCCTATGAGTTCAGCCTGAAGTACCGCCCGGGGAGTCGGAACATCAATGCAGATGCCCTGCCTCGTCGGGCGCACGACGAGTTGGGCACAGCCGAGGAGTGGAAGAGTGTCCCTGCCCAGGGAGTAAAGGCTATGTGTCAAGTTGGGAGCGACGGGGAAGTAGGAGCACAGATGGGAACAGATCGGGCAGTAGATCAACTGGGGGCTGACGATGACGCGCTACCCACTGTTTACTGTAATGTGACTGCTCTGAGGAACAGGCAGCTGCCGGAGTTGAGTCCCCAGGAAGTAGAGGCGGCTCAGCGTGATGACCTAAGCATTGGCACTATCTGGTACGCGGTTAGCCAGGGTGATATGGGGCAGGTGGAGAAGGCAAAACGTGCCTCCGTTCCACTACTACTGAAGGAGTGGCCCCGGTTGAAGCTGAAGAACCATGTCCTGTACCGGGTCACGTCGCCTCCGGACCACCCCCGGCGCTGGCAGCTGGTCATGCCTGAGAAGTATCGAAAGGTTGTGCTCCAGGCTCTACATGATGATTCTGGGCACTTAAGGGTAGAGAAGACCTATGGATTAGTCAAGGACCGGTTTTACTGGCCCCGGATGAGGGGGGAGGTGGAAGAATACTGTAAGACCTGTAGCCGTTGCGTCAGGAGGAAGACCCTGCCTGCGCAGGCGGCCCCGTTATCCCACTTGCAGAGTGCGGGACCCATGGACCTGGTGTGTATGGATTTCCTGTCTATTGAGCCAGACACCAGCAATACCGCGAATGTCTTGGTCCTCACAGATCACTACACTAGATTTGCGCAGGCTTTTCCTACTAAGGATCAGAAAGCGACTACAGTGGCGAAGGTGTTATGGGAGAAGTACTTTGTTCATTATGGCCTTCCCCGGCGGATCCACAGTGATCAGGGACGGGACTTCGAGAGCAGGCTTATCCATGAATTGCTGGATATGCTTGGGGTTGAAAAGTCCAGAACCACCCCCTATCACCCACAGGGTGATCCTCAACCCGAGAGGTTTAACCGGACCCTGCTGGACATGCTCGGCACTTTGGAGATTGGACAGAAGAGTAAGTGGAGTCAGCACATTGCCCATTTGGTTCATTGTTACAATTGTACTCGCAATGATGCTACGGGGTACTCGCCCTACTATCTGATGTTCGGACAGGAGGCAAGGTTGCCCATTGATCTGTGTTTTGGGACTGAAGCGGGGGAAATACCTTCGAAGCCATGTCTGAAGTACGTGTCCGATATGAGGAGAGAGTTGAAAAGGGCGTACGAGTTGGCTGAGGTGGCAGCCACCAAGCAGAACCAGCGGAATAAAAGGAGGTATGATCAGAAGGTAAAGTTCGTCCAGCTATTGCCGGGAGACCGAGTCCTTATCTGGAATTTAGGACTACAGGGTAAGCACAAGTTGGCGGACCGTTGGGCAGCCACCCCATATGTGGTAGAGAGTCAGATGCCGAATCTCCCGGTTTACCGGGTGAGACCTGAGGGCGGGCAGGGGCCTGTCAAGGTACTCCATCGGAACCAGCTGTTGCCTCTGGGTCGAGAGGTGAAGATGGACCCAGAGCCCGAATGCGAGTTTACTCCTATTACGAGGACTTTGCGAGGGCGCGGGGCGTGGTAAGAGCCCTCTGCGAAGGAGACGGGGCCGGTCCCCACCTCAAGAAGGGATACGTCATTGGAAGATGATGATTCGGATGTGTGGTACCTGCTTCCGTTCGCTGATTCCCCGGTGCCGGGAGAAGAGACTCTTGGCCCTTCCATCACTGAGTCAGGGGAACCAAGGGAGGGTGTTGCAGAGCCGCCTGCATTACAGCCGGCATTGGGGGAGGAGAGGGTGGAGGCAGAACCCGAGCCAGTGGGCTCACCGGGGCAGAGGGATCCTGGTGAAGGGGAAGGTCCGTCAGATCGGCTCAAGGGGTCAACTGGGGTGTCTGAACAGGGAGAGTCAGCAGAGGAAGTACAGAGGCCTCAGAGGAGTAGGCATCCCCCAGAAAGACTCACTTATATAGCGCTGGGAGAGCAGGGTGTGATCTCTACTGCCCTGCAAAGTTATGTCACTGCTTTATGCACTTGGGTTGGGTTTTGTGTTTTACAAGGAGTACTGGTGAACTCTGTTAACGTCATGAGGGCATGACTTTTTGAGGTGGGGGGAGAGTGTACGGGGTCTTTCTTTTGTTACATTTAAAATGGCGATTTTGTTATGTTAATCTGGGGAATGCGGCTTTGTTGTGTTTAACGCTGCAGAGAGTTTGCGCTAACAGTTTGTTTTACTTTAAATGAGATAACCAGGTTCTATTAGCCAATGGGTGGTTATGTATCGTTTTGTTTTCGGATGCCATGCTGTATGATATGACTGTGGACTGAGTTTTGGCGGGGAGTCGGAGGAGAGACGAGGAGGACGGCGGACGTGCGGAGAGGCTCCGGTCGATCACTTCGGGTGGTCCCGAGCCGTGAGTCGACGGAATTCGGGTGGTCGTCTGACGTCGAATTGAGCTCCAACGGTAGCGCGCGAAGAACTTGGACTTTGATAAGTGTTGGCGCCTTTTTTATTTCCATTACTTTCCTCTCTGTATCAAATGTATATTAATGTCATAGAATTAGTAATATCTATAAAGTGTATTTGTTAAAATTTACTGGGTGTGCTGGCTGATGACTGATGTTTGTGATTGATTCGGGCGGCCACCAACCCTGTGGGGAGTGTTGAAGCAGGTGCTGGGCGGGATTTCCCCTGGACATACACGAGCCAATATAACGGAACGTTACATAAGGATTGAAGGGCGCCCTTTCAGAACAGAAATGCGAAGAAATTTTTTTAGTCAGAGGGTGGTGAATCTATGGAATTTGTTGCCACGGGCAGCAGTGGAGGCCAAGTCATTGGGTGTATTTAAGGCAGAGTTTCATAGGTATCCGAGTAGCCAGGGCATCAAAGGTTATGGTGAGAAGGCAGGGGAGTGGGACTAAATGGGAGAAAATGGATCAGCTCATGATAAAATGGCGGAGCAGACCCAATGGGCCAAATGGCCTACTTCTGCTCCTTTGTCTTATGGTCTTATGGTCTAATCTAAGTCAAACATTTATCACATTTGTCATACAGCCAAGACACAGTCTTGACCAATTTGTTTCATCAATATTAATATTCAGATCAGTTTCCCATTTTTGTTTTGACTTGTGGATTCCTTGTTTAATTGTGTTTTTGAATCCAATTATACATACAAGAAATAAATCTTTTAATTTTTCCTTTTTGAATTAAAATTTCAATTTCATTGGGTTTTGGCAAAAACATTGTTTGACCCAGTCTGCCTTTTAAATAAGTCCTTAATTGAAGGTAACAAAAGAAAGTGTTATTTGATATTTTATATTTATTCTTTAGTTGTTTAAATGACATCAACATACCTCGTTCATAACAGTCTCCAATAGATCTAATCCCTTTTTGGTACCAATTATATAAAAGTTGATTATCCATTGTAAAAGGAATAAATCTGTTTTGGATCAAAGGTCTCCTTGCTATTAAAGATTTCTTAATTTCATTATCAACGTTTATCTTATTCCACAGATCAATCAAATGTTTTAATATAGGAGATTCTTTCTTTTCCCGTATCCATTTAGATTCCCATTTATACATAAAATCTACGGGTGTATTTTCTCCTATCTTATCTAATTCTAGTCTAATCCATCCCGGTTTTCGTTCGTCAAAGAGAGATGTAATAAATCTAAGTTGGTTTGATTTATAATAATTCTTAAAGTTTGGAAGTTGTAACCCTCCTAACTCAAATTTACATGTCAATTTTTCCGATGATATTCTTGACATCTTACCTTTCCAAAGAAATTTTCTCACACATTTATTTAACTCTTGAAAAAAATTCTGTGGCAATTTCATTGGTAATGTTTGAAACAAATACTGAAATCTGGGAAATATATTCATTTTTCCAACATTGACTCTACCCACTAATGTTATTGGTAGTATCATCCATTTGTCAAGATCTTCTTGAATTTTTTTCAATAGTGGTAAATAATTAAATTTATATAAATTCTTCACATCATTATCAAGTCTTATACCTAAATACTTTATGCCATTTACCGGCCATCTAAATTGGGTTGCTAATCGACATTGGCTATAGTCTCCTTTAGTAAGAGGTAAAATTTCACTTTTATCCCAATTTATTTTATACCCTGATACTTTCCCATATTCACCCAATCTAGAAGATAATTTACGTAACAAATGCTGTGGGTTTGTTAAGTAAGTCAAAACATCATCAGCAAAGAGATTAATTTTATATTCCTCCTGATTAACTCTAAAACCCTTAATACCTGAATCAATTTGAATTAGTTCTGCTAATGGTTCTATCGCCAATATAAATAAAGCAGGTGATAATGGACAACCTTGTCTAGTTGACCTTTTTAACTGGAATGGTGTTGAAATTTGACTATTTGTCACTACTTTAGCGTTAGGGTTAGTATTTAAAGTTTTAATCCAGTTTATAAAAGATGTTCCTAACCCATATTTTTCTAATACTTCAAATAAAAAATCCCATTCCAATTTATCAAATGCTTTTTCTGCATCCAAGGCTACTACTATACTCATCTCCTCCCTTTTTTGTGCCAAATGAATTATACTGAGTAGCCGAGTTACATTATCTGCCAATTGTCTATTTTTAATAAATCCTGTTTGATCCATATGTACTAATTTTGGTAAATATTTAGATAATCTATTCGATAAAATTTTTGCGATTATTTTATAATCCATGTTCAACAAAGAAATAGGCCTATATGATGCTGATTTTAAAGGATCTCTATCTTTTTTTGGCAATACTATTACAATCGCTGTTGAGAAAGCTTCTGGGAGTTTATGTATTTTTTCCGCTTGACATATTAACTCCATAAAAGGAAGAAATAATAAATCTTTAAACTTTTTATAAAATTCAGGTGGAAAACCATCCTCTCCTGGAGATTTATTACTTTGAAGTGATCCTAAAGCTTCTTCAAACTCTTTTAATGTAAAAGGCATATCTAATCCCTTCTGTTCTTCCAAATTCAATTTTGGAAGAGTTACTTGTGATAAAAACCTTTCTATCTCATTAACATTATTTTGTGATTCCGATTGATATAATTCAGAATAGAAACTTTTGAAGGTTTCATTAATTTCTAAAGGTTTATAAGTAATTTTATTTGCACTTGTTCTAATTGCATTTATCATTTTGGAGCCTGTTCTGTTTTCAACTGCCAAGCAAGAATTTTGTGTGCTCTCTCACCTAACTCATAATACCTTTGCTTAGTTCTCATGATTGCTTTTTCCATTCTATATGTCTGAAGCACATTATATTGTAACTTCTTATTGACAAGCTATCTTCGTTTTTTTTCCGTCATATGGCTATGAGATTCTCTTTCTAATTTAGTAATCTCTTTTTCCAATTGATCTAGTTCTGCCATATATTCTTTCTTAATTTTAGACGTACAACTTATTATCTGACACTCAAATATGCTTTCATCGCATCCCATAGTATAAATTTATCATCCACTGAATGAGAGTTTGTATCCAAAAAAAATTGGATGTTTTTTCATAAAATCACAAAAATCTTGACGTTTTAATAATGTTGAATTAAATCTCCAAGTCACTTCTTCCTTATCAGTCATTATTATTGTCATTAATAAAGGAAAGTGATCTGACAATATTCTTGCTTTATATTCCATATTTTTCACTCTGTGTTGAATATTCATTGATAATAGGAAAAGATCTATCCTTGAGTAAGTTTTGTCTCTATTAGAATAGAACGAATAGCCTCTTTCTTTGGGATTGATTCTTCTCCATATATCAATCAAATTTAAATCTTTCATCAATGATAAAGTTAGTTTTACTACGTTCGATTTTGTAACAGCCTTAGTTGATCTATCTAAGACTGGGTCTAGGCAAAAATTAAAATCTCCTATTAATATTTTTTCATGTGCAACAGCCAAATTCAAAAAAGCTTCTTGTATGAATTTTCCATCATTTTCATTTGGTGCATAGATATTCCTGACAGTCCATAATTCAGAAAAAAGTTGATAGTGTATAATCACATATCTCCCCGCAGAATCGGTTATTACATTTTGTATTCTAATTGGTAACATTTTATTGATCAAAATTGCTACTCCCCTCGCTTTTGAATTAAGTGAAGCTGCAACAACACTACCCACCCAATCTCTCTTTAATTTCTGATGTTCTGTTTCTGTTAAATGCTTCCCTGCAAGAAAGCTAAATCTACCTTCATTTTCTTAATATGTGTTAAGATTCTTTTTCTTTTCACCGGTCCATTAAGCCTATTAACATTAAAACTCAAAAAATTCAATAAATTAGTCATTATTCTTAACAAAGTTACTCCAATCTAAAACATTACTCAGCTTCTCAACTCTCCTAGTTCCTTGGGGAATCTCTTTAAGCTTCACTATGTTGCTATATGTTTCCCTCCCAATCATCCAGGCAAAAAGAAAGAAATAAAAGATAGATATGATACAAAAAGAAAAATAACAAAATACCCCCCTACTAATGTTGTGAATGAAAAAAAAAACACAACACTACCCCCCTCCATTTTGCGGGTCGTGGCTATTGCCACGCTTGCACACATGAATTCCGTGGCGATTGGTCAGTATTTCTTCCAGCTCCCCGGTAACAAAAAAATTGTATATATATAGAAAAATTAATATCACTATTCCCAACTAATATTTCTCAAACTTTAACCTTTCTTCCCCTCTATCATATAATTAATAACATATTTATATATTCTTCCGCCTTTAAAAATCCAGCAAGTCTATTCCTTGACCCAATCTTCATCTTTAATCCATCTCGCTCCCCTGGGTTTGTTCCTGTATCTTCAAAGAATCTTGAACAAACTCCTCCGCTTTCCGGTAATCGTCAAAAAATCTTTTTTCTCCGTTAGCCAAAAAAATCTTCAAAGTTGCAGGATAACGCAATATAAATTGATAACCATGATCCCATAGGACTTTTTTCACTGGGTTAAATTTCTTCCTTCTCTTCAAAAGTTCATAACTTATGTCAGGGTAGAAAAAAATTTTGCTCCCTTCTATCATCAATGGTCCTTTTCTATTCTTGGCAGCTTGAGCAGCTGCCGGTAGAATCCTTTCTTTGTCTTGAAATCTTAAACATTTTATTAAAATTGATCATGGATATTGGACATCTTGTGGTTTTGGTCTTAGAGCTCTATGTGCCCGCTCAATTTCAATTGATCGGTCTCCCTCTTTCATTTGCAAAGTTTCCGGGATCCATCTTTGAAAAAATTCTATTGGATTGTCTCCTTCTATACCTTCTTTAAGACCAACAATCTTGATATTATTTTGTCTACTAAAATTTTCCAGCACGTCCATTTTTTCCAACCGTCGATTTCTTTCCGTTTTCCAAACAAGCATATCATTTGCTGTTTTTTCCGCTCTATCGTTAATATGCTCCATTGTCCTTTCCAACTTTTGAAGTTCCTTATCCATTTTCTCCTGTCTTTTCATAGCTTTATCATACCTCATCTTCATGTCTCTAAGCTCTATTTTTAATCTTTTTAATTCAATCATTACTTGTAATAAAGCCTCTTTTATGTCTCCATCATATCCTTTACTTTTAATCTCTTCCAGTTCTTCCTCCTCTTCTTCATCTGCGTTCTCTGCAGAATCCAATTCTGACTCTGAGGCACTTTCACTTGCAGTGGCCGTCGGTTCTTGTAGTTTGAGTTGTATCGATTTGCGCATGCCTACTTCTTTGTGCATGCGCAATTCCGGCATCTTCTTCCCAGGGACCGCTACCGCCGCCATTGTTCCCTGTTCTTCTACGCCAGAGATAAAATATGTCTCCTCCGAAGGAGATCCAACCTGAGTCCGAGGTTCCACACTGCAGTAGGCCCTTTTTTCTTCTCATTTCGCAGCGACTTCTCAACAACAGACTTCTTCTGTTGCGGTTTATGAGGCATATCGTAAAATAGTCTTGAGAAGTTTATAAGTAGTTTTCGGAAAGGATTTATTAACTTTGCTTTGTTTAAATGGTACTTTGCTGATTTTTTACAGGAGAGCTGGATGTACATGTCTCAATAACATAATATGTTATTTATATTATGGCCTCCAATTGATGTCTTTGATACTTCTCAAGATATTTTCACGATACAGGTTGAATAAGTCTGGTGAAAAGACACAACCTTGCCTGACTCGTCTCATGATATTCACATACTCACTCACTTCTATTCTGATGGATGCTGTCTGGTCCCAGTGTAAGTTTCTTAAGAAACGTACATCTTTCCCATCTATGTCAAGATTTTGAAGCATTTCCAGAAGATCTTGCTGTCTGACAGTGTCAAAAGCTTTCCCTAGAGGCAGCAGCAGGAACTGAACCTGAATCACTGGTACTGTGAAGCATTGTTCTAACCAATACACTACCATGCTGATGCTATGTAGAGCCAGATGGGGAGGGGATGACAGTTAATTTTTACAACAGCAAACACAATTAGAACAAAATATACTGTGATGGGATCCTGAATTACCCCTATGAACTGTTGTTTTGAAAAGAGAGTTATTTAACACCAACTGGTTTGTAAAAGAGAGAGAAAGACGAAGACTAACTGTGGGACTGTCACTTTAAGGAACGAGAAAGAACTGGTTAACTTTTGGATTTCTGCTAAGTTGGGGAGAGATGGCACCGAGCAGCTTCAAAGTTGCTATGGTGACCGAAGGCAGGTTGTTGATACTTTTTCCAAGGACTTTTTGCCTGCTTGCATTTCTTACACAAAGGAAGGAAGGAGTTATTTGAATGACAGGTGGTACCCAGTACAGTGAGATAAATAGGAGGTCAGATGATACAGACCTCAGACACATGTTTGGACACTGAATGAGCATTGTTGTGCCCGCAGAAAAAGTGGGTTTTGGAGGATCGATCAGGCAGATCGATCTATCGCTCTTGCAGTGGGAAGAGGAAAAGGGTTGGCTGGTGGGGAGTTGTCCATGTGTCCACCCTCGCCTGGGGGATAGCTCCACCACAGAAAACCGGTCCCCTTTGTTAAAGTCACAGTCGGTGACTTTTAAAGGATTTCAAAGAACAATGAGAAGATCGACAGCGTCAGCTCACCTGAAGACTCAAATCTCTCCCTCCCCATCACTACTCAACTCAAAACCACGAACTAAACTGAACTTTACTCATCATTGTAAGACTGCATCTTTTTACCCCTAAACTTAAAGAAGCTTGGCTTTTCATACATATATTTCCACACTTACTGATATATATACACACACATATATATATATAAAATCATTGCTAACCTGTTTGATTTATTTACATTTATATTACTGTATTGCATAGTTACTAATAAATATTATTAGTTTATAGCAATACTGGACCCCAAAGTGTTTTCCATCTCTGCTGGTTCTTTATTCCCGTCATGGGGTTCGTGACACTACATATTCCATTTTAATACAAAGTGGGCATTGTATTGCGAAACTTCAGCAAATAGTTTTGTCAGTAGTCTCGTAAATCGAATGGCTGAAAGGAAGTAGCTGTTCTTGAACCTGGTGGCATGAGTCTTCAGGCTTCCATACCTCCTCCCCAAGTGGTGAGAAAGGGGTTAGGAAAGGTGAAAAGGAGAAGAAAACTGAATTGTGGGATCTCCACCACCTGGTCCAAACTTGCCACCTCCCAGCCTCTATCCCACCCGATCCCCTCCTCAACGCTGTATATTAGCGATTTTTCCTATTCCCTCCCAGTTTGTGGCAGAGTCTTGATTCAAACTTTATATCTTTTGCCTCCCCAGATAGAAACATAGAAATCTACAGCACATTACAGGCCCTTCAGTCCACAATGCCAACCATATGCCAACCATGTAACCTGCTCTAGAAACTGCCCAGAATTTCCCTAGCACATAGCCCGCTAAGCTCCATGTACCTATCGAAGAGTCTCTTAAGACCCTATTGTATCCACCTCTACCACCGTTGTCAGCAATGCTTTCCACGCACCCACCACTGTGAGAAACTTACCTCTGAAAACCCCCTTGTACCTGTTTCCAAGCACCTTAAAACTATGCCCCCTCGTGTTAGCCATTTCAACCCTAGGAAAGCGCCTCTGGCTATCCAAATGATCAATGCCTTATACACCTATATCAGGTCACCTCTCCTCCTCTGTTGCTCCAAGGAGAAAAGGCCAAGCACACTCAACCTATTCTCACAAGGCATGCTCTCCAATCCAGGCAATGTCCTTGTAAATCTCCTCTGCACTCTCTCTATAGTATCCACATCCATCCTGTAGTGAGGTGACCAGAACTGAACACAGTACTCCAAGTGGGGTCTAACTAAGGTCTTATATAGCTGTAACATTACCTCACGGCTCTTGAAATCAATCCCACAGTTGATGAAGGCCAACACCTTCTTAACAACACCGTCAACCTGCGCAACAGCATTGAGTATCCTATGGACATGGACCCCAAGATCTCACGAATCCTCCACACTGCCAAGAGACTTACTATTAATAATATATTCTGTCTTCAAATTAGATTGACTGAAATAAACCACTTTACACTTATCTGGGTTGAAGTCCATCTGCCACTTCTCAGCCCGGTTCTGCTTCCTATTGATGTCAACCTCTGACAAATCCTCCAGACCATCCACAACACCCCAACTTTTGTGTCATCAGCATATTTTTTTTTAAACTTCAGCCAGGACATTTATAAAAATCACAAAGAGTAGCGGTTCCAGAACAGATCCCTGCAGAACACTACTGGTCACCAACCTCCATGCAGAGTACAAACTATCTACAACCACCCTTTGCCTTCTGTGGGCAATCCAATTCTGGATACACAAAGCAAGGTCTTCTTGGATCCCATGCCTCATTACTTTCTGAAGGAGCCTCACATGGGGAACCTTAACAAATGCCTTACTGAAATACCTATACGCTACATCCACTGCTCTTCCCTCATCAATGCGTTTTGTTACATCCTCAAAGAATTCAATCAGGTTCATAAGGCACGACCTGTTCTTGACAAAGACATGCTGACTATCCCTAATCAGGTTATGTCTCTCCGTATGCTCATAAATCCTGCCTCTTAGGATCTTCTGCAACAACTTGCTCACCAATAAAGTAAGACTCACTGATCTATAATTTTCAGGGTTATCTCTACTACCTTTCTTGAACAAGGGAACGACGTTTACAACCTTCCAATCCTCTGGCACTTTTCCGGCCCCAATTGATGATGCAAAGATCATCACCAGAGGCTCAGCAATCTCCTCCCTCACTTTCCACAGTAGCCTAGGGTATATCTCGTCCAGAGCCGGCGACTTATCTAACAATACCTTTCAAAAGTTCCAGCAATCCTCCTTCTTAATGTCTATACACTCAGATGCTTCAGTATGCTGTAAGTCATCCCCTCAATTGAACTGGTGAAGACTGAAGCAAAGTATTCATCAAGTATCTCTGCTACCTCCTCGGCTCCATGCACATTTCCACTCTCGCTCCTGATTGGACCTATTCTCACACAGCTCATCCTCTTGCTCTTTACATACTTGTACAATGTCTTGGGGTTTTCCTTAACCCTGCTCACCAAGGCCTTCTCATGGCCCTTTCTAGCTCTCCTAATTCCATTCTTGAGCTCTTTCCTGGAACCCTTGTAATTTTCTAGAGCTCTTAAGAGTACCTAGCTTCTTGAACCTTTTATAAACTTATCCTTTCTTCTTAACTAGATTGTCTACATCCTTTGTACACCATGGTTCCTTTACCATACCATCCTTTCCCTGCCTCATGGAACATACCTATGCAGAACGCCACGCAAATATTCCCTGAACATTTGCCACATTTCTACAGTGCATTTCCCTGAGAACATCTTGTTACGTACCCCGTAACTGGGTTGCCAAACCAGCAGAAATGGATCACTCAGTTGGAGTCTGGAGTACTAGAACTAAGAAAGTTTTATTAAAGAAACAAGCAACACAGTAATCGAAAGGATAATAAATGCAACAGTTCAACAATGATAACCACACATGTGCACAGAATTAAGATAACAGCATCACTCAAGCTCTATTGTTGTCTAGGGGTAAATGACCAAATTTCAAAGTGACTCAAAGTTCAGTCCAGTTTAGTAGTTCAGTTCGCAGTAATCGTTGCCATGGCGATGGACAACGTGCGGGGAGAGAGAGAGGGAACAGGAACAACTATTCATACACGGCTTCACTCACAGACCGGCGATATGGCTCACAAGCAACTCTTGGGCGGGTCCTTGGTAATGTCACCTGAGGTCACCGACTGTGACCCCTCCTCCAGATGCGGTCGATCCTCTGCAGTGAACCCGGCACCCAGGCAAGGGCGGACACACACCGGGTTCCCGCTGATCGTACCTTTCCACCCTGGCCGTTGTCTGATACCTCTCACCGACTCGTGAGAAGCGTACCGCTTCCAGGGTCTCGTTACCTCGGGTGGCGCGTGTCCTGCCTTAGCGAACCGGTCCCTTTTTATCCCCCTGCTGGGGTATCACCTGTCCATCACTTCAAACAGTTCAAGGTTCAAAGGGGGGAGCCACTCCAGACAGCTCTCTCTCCCCTGTCCCCTCATTACACATCTCCAGACGCTGCTCCATTGTTCCTTATCTCTCCTTCCCCTGAGGGCAGGTGGCAGACCACTTGCTGATGTCACTGATGCTAACCCAGGCCAGCAAACATCTTAATTTTATGTGTATTCTCGTCACAATCTGCTCCCAATTTATGCACCAAAGTTCCTAAGTTCCTGCCTAATAGTATCATAATTCCCCCTACCCCAGTAACATGCTTTTCCAAATTGTCTGCTCCTATCCCTCTCCAGCACCATGGTAAAGGAGAGAGCGTTGTGGTCACTACCTCCAAAATGCTCTCCCACCGAGAGATCTGACACCTGACCAGGTTCATTTCCCAATACTACATCAAGTACAGTCTCTCCTCTAGTTGGCTTATCTAAGTATTGTGTCAGGAAACCTTCCTAAACACACCTAACAAACTCCACCCCATCTAAACCCCTTGCTCTAAGGAGATGCCAGTCAATATTAGGGAAGTTAAAATCACCCATCACAACAACCCTATTATAATTGCACCATTCCAGAATCTGCCTATCTGCTCCTCGATGTCTCTGTTACTATGTGGGGGGGTGGGTGGATGGTGTCTATAAAAAACACAAAATAGATTTATTGCCACCTTCCTGTTTCTGACTTCCACCCACAAAGACTCAGTGAACAATCCCTCCATGACTTCCTCCTTTTCAGCATTCAAGACTCTGTAATGGTCACAGCATCATAGTTCCAAGTATTGATCATTGCTCTAAGTCCATTCGCCTTGCTTATGATATTCCTTGCATTAAAATAGACACATCTCAAACTATCTGGCTGAATGCTTCTTCGCTCTATCATCTACCTATCCTCCATAATCTCCCTACAAGCTATCACTACTTGTGCACCAATGGCCCATCCTCTGCCTCTTCACTTTGGTTCTCACCCCCTTGCAATCTAGTTTAAACCTTCCCCAATAGCATTAGCAAACCTTCCTCCCAGGATATTGGTTCCCCTCCAGTCCAGGAGCAACCAACCTCACTTGTACAGGTCACCCCTTCCTCAGAAAAGGTTCCAATGATCCAAGGATTTGAAACCCTGCCGCCTGCACCATTTCCTCAGCCACTCATTCATCTGCACTACCTTCCTGTTCTGACCTTCACTAGCACATGGCACTGGGAGTAATCTGGAGATTACCACCTTGGAGGTCCTGCTCGCCAGTCTTCTTCCTCACTCCCTAAAACTTACTGCGCAGGACCTCCACCCCTCTCCTGCCTATGTCATTGGTACCAACATGTGTCACGACTTCGGCTGCTCATCCTCCCCTTCAAGATATTCTGCAACCGCTCAGAGACATCCTAGCACCCTGGCGGCACCACACTATACTGGTGTCTCTTTTGCTGCCACAGAATCTCCTATCTGTCCCCCTAACTATCGAGTCCCCTATGACTGTTGCTCCGCCTGACTTCACCCTACCCTTCTGAGGCTCAGAGCCGACCATTGGTCTGGCTGCTGCTGCCTTGTCCAGATAGACATCCCCCTCAGCAGTATCCAAAGGGGTATACCCGTTGCTGAGGGGAATGGCCACAGTGGGACCCTACAACAACTTCCTTCTTCCTTACCTCGCCCTGTGTTCACTCATCTACTCACTGAATTCTGCACTCTAGGTGTAACCACCTGCTCAAACATCATATCAATCAATTACTCTGCCTCCCGGACAATCCTAAGTTCATCCAACTCCAGCTCCCTATTGTGGTCTTTCATAAGCTGAAGTTGGCTGCACTTCTCATAGGTGCAGTTGTCAGGGAGACTATCAGGTTCGATGAATTCCCACATCCGACAGGAAGAGCATTCCACTGCCATATCTGCCATCCTGCATGCACTGTACAATGGGCAGTCAAGACCAAATCCTCTAAACTGTTTCTTTGGCCTCAGCCTCTTCACGTCGAAGCCTCAAGTCAAAGCCTGACGCCCCTACTCTCAACGATGGCCTACTCCCAACAATGGCCGCCCCGCTTGCCCCTTCTGTACTTTTATTTAATTCGCAGTGCGAATTATATTTAGTTCCCGATGCTGATTGGACCTCTGGAATGTCCAAACGCCTGCAAAGCTCTCCTTTTATACAAGCTTCGCTGACCTGAGAGTAACATCTTCAAAATGCTCTGCTCCATATGCTGATTGGGCCTCCGGAACTGACCTACTGAATTCTTCCAGCATTCTGTTTTGAAGTTTTAGATTCGAGCAACTGTAGTCTCTTCTTCTTCTTCTAATCAATATTGACACTGTTATCAGCATGAACTTTATTATACCAGATCTTGGTTTATGACATTTCCAGGTATTCACATTTTCTGGTTTATATTTATACCCATCGTCAATTGGCCCACTCTTTTCCATATATCCAACCTCTTAACAAATGTATAATTACATCTTCCTATTCGCAATACATGCGAGTCTAAATAAATATAACAATTATTAAAATAAAAACCTGTTATTAGCAGTGCAGTTGGAGAAATTCAGCTCTGGAGAAGAAACGTCTCTGCTGTCCTCCAACATGTCATCAGGAAGATCAGTCATCAACAACTGGTGTAGCTGAGTATAAAATAAATAAATAAAACATTAGTACAACAATTAAACAGACATGCACCAAATACCATATTCTGTTCCTTTAACGCACAAGAAAAAGTCAGTCATGCTTATGTTCAAAACAGAAAGGATTTCCACTTGTCTTTAGAAGTTCAAGGAGAATTGGTATGCTACCACATATCAGCCCATTTCTACCTATGTATAATGGAGAACATTGTAACTGGTTGCATCACGGGCTGATATGAAGCCTATAATGTACTACCTCGCTAGAGGCAGCAGAAAGTTAAGACACAACCCTCTCTGCTACCTAGGGCATGTTTAAGAGGTGGTGCCTCAAGAAGTCAGCACCCATCATTGAAGGTCCTCACCAAACGGAACATGACCCCTCCATGTTACCACCTTTGTGGAGTTGATACAGAACCATGAAGACCCACACAAAACATTTTAAGAACAGCTTTTAAACCTCTACCATCAGATTTTTGAACTGTCCATGACACTACCTCAATATTTGTCTTTTGCACTGCTTATTTTGGTAACTTATAGTAATCTTGGCCTCTTTCACTCTATTGCTGCTACATTCATATGTTCATAACAAATTTCACAACATATTTCAGTGATAATAAACCTTAGACCTAAATATAGCAAAATATAAAGTCAAATGTACACTAGTCACTATCCAAAGAGGACATAGTTACTAAAAATATCGCATTCTATTGTACTAGAAACATAGATTCCTGTATCAAACTAAAAGCATTATAGTATATTATACACTCAGTGACCACTTTATCCAGTACCTTCTGTACCTTAAAATATAGGCATTGAGTGTATGCTTGTAGTCTTCTGTAGATGTAAGCCCATCCACTTCATGTTTCAATGTATTGTTTGTTCAGAAATGCCATTCGGCAGACCACTATTGTAATGCATGGCTATCTGAATTACTGGCACCTTCTTGCCAGCTTGAACCAGTCTGGCCATTCTCCTCTAGCTTCTCTCATCAACAAGGCATTTTCACCCACGGAATTGCCACTCATTGGATGCTTTTTTTTTAATTTTCACACCATTCTCTGTAAGCTCTAGAGACTTTGTGCGTAAAAATTGCAGGCGATCAGCAGTTTCTGAAATCCTCAAAACACCCTGTCTGGTCCCAACAATCATTCTATAGTCAGTTAGATCCCTTTTTTCCCATTCTGATATTTGGCCTGAACAATAACTAAACCATGTCTGGATGTTTTTATGCATTGAGTTGCTGCCAAATGATGGGCAGATAGATATTGTATTAACGAGCCGTACAGGACTGAGTTCACAGGACAAGGTGGGCTAAAAGGGCCCATTTCTATACTGACTCTGCTATCATTAGAGAATGTGATCTACTGTTCCTCGCCTGTGTGCAGTAGGACCATCTTTATTTGGTTGAGTCCATCTTCGTTCTTAACGCGAGATAGGGGAGGCCGTTGATAATTGGTGAGTGCTGTACTGCATGGAGGGGAGGATGGTAGGCTAATGAGGAACGAGAAGTGCATCTTCCGAGCATTGCATGGACTTGCCTATTTTTATCTTATTGACTCCTTTGTTTTACAGGTGATTTTTGAATTTAAATCTTCTGAGACATTTCACTGCACAAGGGCAACAATGGACACAAAAGACTTCAGTCCTTACAATAAAAACTACTTAACAATAGGTTTTACATGGACTAATGATTCAAGTTGTCCTATTTCATTGCCTACTCTGTGGTGAACAACTTACAAATGAAGCAATGGCTCCTGCAAAATTGAAAAGACATCCAAGTACAAATCACAGCCAAATAAGACCATAAGACTGTAAGATATATAAACCATATATAACAACTACAGGACGGAAACAGGCGATCTCGGCCCTTCTAGTCTGTGCCGAACTCCTACTCTCACCTAGTCCCACTGACCTGCACTCAGTCCATAACCCTCCATTCCCTTCCTGCCCATATATCTATCCAAATTAACTTTAAATGACAACATCGAACCTGCCTCAACCACTTCTGCTGGAAGCTCGTTCCACACAGCCACCACTCTCTGAGTAAAGAAGTTTCCCCTCATGTTACCCCTAAAATTTTGCCCTTTAACTTTCAACTCATGTCCTTTTGTTTGAATCTCCCCGACTCTCAATGGAAAAAGCCTATCCACGTCAACTCTATCAATCCCCCTCATAATTTTAAAAACCTCTATCAAGTCCCCTCTCAACCTTCTACGCTCCAAAAAATAAAGACCTAACTTGTTCAACCTTTCTCTGTAACTTAGGAGATGAAACCCAGGCAACATTTTAGTAAACCTCCTCTGTACTCTCTCAATTTTACTGACATCTTTCCTATAATTTGGTGACCAGAACTGTACAAAATACTCCAAATTTGGCATTACCAATGCCTTATACAATTTCAACATTACATCCCGACTCCTATACTCAATGCTCTGATTAATAAAGGCCAGCATACCCAAAAGCTTTCTTCACGACCCTATCCACATGAGATTCCACTTTCAGGGAACGATGCACCATTATTCCTAGATCCCTCTATTCTACAGCATTCTTCAATGCCCTATCATTTACCATGTATGTCCTATTTTGATTAGTCCTACCAAAATGTAGCACCTCACATTTTTCAGCATTAAACTCCATCTGCCATCTTTCAGACCACTCTTCTAACTGGCCTAAAACTCTCTGCAAGCTTTGAAAACCTACTTCATTATCCACAATGCCACCTATCTTAGTATCATCTGCATACTTACTAATCCAATTTACCACCCCATCACCCAGATCATTAATATATATGACAAACAACATTGGACCCAGTACAGATCCCTGAGGCACACCGCTACATACCCTCCTCCAATCTGATAACCAGTTATCCACCACTACTCTCTGGCGTCTCCCATCCAGCCACTGCTGAATCCATTTTACTACTTTAATATTAATGCCTAACAATTGAACCTTCCTAACTAACCTTCCGTGTGGAACCTTGTCAAAGACCTTACTGAAGTCCATATAGACAACATCCACCGCTTTACCCTTGTCAACTTTCCCAGTAACCTCATCAAAAAATTCAATAAGATTTGTCAAACATGACCTTACACGCACAAATCCATGTTGACTGTTCCTAATCAGACCCTGTCTATCCAGATAATTATATATATCATCTCTAAGAATACTTTCCATCAATTTACCCACCACTACCGTCAAACTCACAGACCGATAATTGCTAGGTTTACTCTTAGAATCCTTTTTAAACAATGGAACCACATGAGCAATACGCCAATCCTCCGGCACCATCCCCGTTTCTAATGACATTTGAAATATTTCTGTCAGAGCCCCTGCTATTTCTACACTAACTTTCCTCAAGGTCCGAGGGAATACCTTGTCCGGACCCGGAGACTTATCCACTTTTATATTCCTTAAAAGCGCCAGTACTTCCTCTTCTTTAATCGTCATACTTTCCATAACTACCCTTCTTGTTTCCTTTACCTTAACACAATTCAATATCCTTCTCTTTAGTGAATACCGAAGAAAAAAAGAAATTGTTCAAAATCTCCCCCATTTCTTTTGGCTCCGCACATAGCCGTCCACTCTGATTCTCTAAGGGATCAATTTTATCCCTCACTATCCTTTTGCTATTTATATAACTGCAGAAACCCTTTAGATTTATTCTCACCTTACCTGCTAAAGCTGCCTCGTATCTTCTTTTAACTGTTCTAATTTCTTTCTTAAGATTCTTTTTACATTTACATTCCTCGAGCACCTCATTAACTCCAAGCTGCCTATATTTATTGTAAATCCCTTTCTTTTTCCGAACCAAGTTTCCTATATCCCTTGAAAACCATGGTTCTTTCAAACTGTTAACCTTTCCTTTCAACCTAACAGGAACATAAAGATCCTGTACCCTCAAAATTTCCCCTATAAATGACCTCCATTTCTCTATTACATCCTTCCCATAAAACAAATTGTTCCAATCCACTCCTTCTAAATCTTTTTGCATCTCCTCAAAGTTAGCCTTTCTCCAATCAAAAATCTCATCTCTGGGTCCAGTCCTATCCTTCTCCATAATTATACTGAAACTAATGGTATTGTGATCACTGGACCCGAAGTGCTCCCCGACACATACCTCCGTCACCTGCCCTATCTCATTCCCTAACAGGAGATCCAACACTGCCCCTTCTCTAGTTGGTACCTTTATGTATTGCTCCAAAAAACTATCTTGCACACATTTGAAAAACTCCAAACCATCCAGCCCTTTTACAGAATGGGCTTCCCAGTCTATGTGTGGAAAATTAAAATCTCCCACAATCACAACCTTGTGCTTACGACAAATATCTGCTATCTCCTTAAAAATTTGCTCCTCCAGTTCTCAGTCCCCATTAGGTGGTCTATAATACACTCCTATAAGCATCACTACACCTTTCCTACTCCTCAATTCCACCCAAATAGCTTCCCTGGATGAGTCCACTAATCTATCTTGCCAGAGGACCACTGTTATATTTTCTCTGACAAACAATGCAACACCTCCCCCTCTTGCCCCTCCTATTCTATCACACCTGAAGCAACAAAATCCTGGAATATTTAGTTGCCAATCACACCCCTCCTGCAACCACGTTTCACTAATAGCTACAACATCATATTTACAGGTATCAATCCATGCTCTAAGCTCATCCACCTTTCTTACAATGCTCCTAGCATTAAAATAGATGCATTTAAGAAACTCTCCACCTCTTACTCTCTTTTCATCCTTAATGGAGCAAAAAACTTTATCATCTTTTTCTTCCTTGTCCCCTACATCTTTGGTCTGAGTGCTCCTGATCTCTGTCCCCTGCCTATCCTCCCTCACACACTGCCTACTAACTTTCTCTATTTGTGAACTAACCTCCTCTCTCCTAGTCTCTTTGATTCCCACCCCCCAACCATTCTAGTTTAAAGTCGCCTCAGTAGCCCTCGCAAATCTCCCCACCAGGATATTGGTCCCCCTAGGATTCAAGTGTAACCTGTCCTTTTTGTACAGGTTACAACTGCGCTAAAAGAGGTCCCAATGATCCAAAAACTTGAATTACTGCCCTCTGCTCCAATCCCTCAGCCACGCATTTATCCTCCACCTCACTGCATTCCTACTCTTACTGTCACGTAGCACAGGCAGTAATCCAGAGATTACTACTTTTGCGGTCCTTTTTCTCAACTGCCTTTCTAATTCCATATATTCTCCTTTCAGGACCTCTCCCCTTTTCCTACCTATGTCATTGGTACCTATATGTACCACGACCTCTGGCTCCTCTCCCTCCCACTTCAGGATTTCTTGTACACGATCAGAAATATCCTGGCACCAGGGAGGCAAACTACCATCCAGGTCTCCAGACTGCGTCCACAGAATCGCCTATCTGACCCCCTTACTATCAAGTCCCCTATTACTACTGCCCTCCTCTTCCTTTCCCTACCCTTCTGAGCTACGGGGCTGGACTCTGTGCCAGAGGCACGGCCACTGTTGCTTCCGCCAGGTAAGCAGTCCCCCCTCAACAGTACTCAAACAGGAGTAAACAACAGAAATTCTGCAGATGCTGGAAAGTCAAGCAACACACATCAAAGTTGCTGGTGAACGCAGCAGGCCAGGCAGCATCTCTAGGAAGAGGTACAGTCGACACTTCAGGCCAAGACCCTTTGTCAGGACTAACTGAAGGAAGAGTTAGTAAGAGATTTGAAAGTGGGAGGGGGAGGGGGAGATCCAAAATGATAGGAGAAGACAGGAGGGGGAGGGATGGAGCCAAGAGCTGGACAGGTGATTGGCAAAGGGGATATAAGAGGATCATGGGACAGGAGGTCCGGGGAGAAAGACAAGGGGCGGGGGGAACACAGAGGATGGGCAAGGGGTATAGTCAGAGGGACAGAGGGAGAAAAAGAAGAGTGAGAGAAAGAATGTGTGTATAAAATAATGGATGGGGTACGAGGGGGAGGTGGGGCTTTAGCGGAAGTTAGAGAAGTCAATGTTCATTCCATCAGGTTGGAGGCCACCCAGACGGAATATGAGGTGTTGTTCCTCCAACCTGAATGTGGCTTCATCTTTACAGTAGAAGAGGCTGTGGATAGACATGTCAGAATGGGAATGGGATGTGGAATTAAAATGTGTGGCCACTGGGAGATCTGCTTTCTCTGGCGGACAGAGCGTAGGTGTTCAGCAAAGCGGTCTCCCAGTCTGCGTCGGGTCTCGCCTATATGTAGAAGGCCACATCGGGAGCACCGGACGCAGTATATCACCCCAGACGACTCACAGGTGAAGTGTCGCCTCACCTGGAAGGACTGTCTGGGGCCCTGAATGGTGGTAAGGGAGGAAGTGTAAGGGCATGTGCAGCACTTGTTCCGCTTACAAGGATAAGTGCCAGGAGGGAGATCAGCGGGGAGGGATGAGGGGGACGAGTGGACAAGGGAGTCGTGTAGGGAGCGATCCCTGCGGAAAGCAGGTGGGGGGGGGAGGGAAAGATGTGCTTAGTGATGGGATCCCGCTGGAGGTGGCGGAAGTTACGGAGAATAATATGTTGGACCCGGAGGCTGGTGGGGTGGTAGGTGAGGTCCAGGGGAACCCTATTCCTAGTGGGGTGGCGGGAAGATGGAGTGACAGCAGATGTGTGTGAAATGGGGGAGATGCGTTTGAGAGCAGAGTTGATGGTGGAGGAAGGGAAGCCCCTTTCTTTAAAAGAGGAAGACATCTCCCTCGTCCTGGAATGAAAAGCCTCATCCTGAGAGCAGATGCGGCGGAGACGGAGGAATTGTGAGAAGGGATGGCATTTTTGCCAGAAACAGGGTGAGAAGAGGAATAGTCCAGATAGGTGTGAGAGTCAGTAGGCTTATAGTAGACATCAGTGGATAAGCTGTCTCCAGCGATAGAGACAGGAAGATCTAGAAAGGGGAGGGAGGTGTCAGAAATGGACCAGGTAAACTTGAGGGCAGGGTGAAAGTTGGAGGCAAAGTTAAAAAAGTCAACGAGTTCAGCATGCGTGCAGGAAGCAGCGCCAATGCAGTCGTCAATGCGAGAAGGGGATGGCATTTTTGCAAGAGACAGGGTGAGAAGAGAATATATATTTTAGTTCTTTTTCCCCAGATTTTGTCTTGTTTTAAGGTAAATAAAAGCACCTCAATTTATTTTTGCGACTCAAGCTATCTGGTTATTTTTCTTAAACAATTGACCCACAGTTTTTTGTGACACTTTCCAATCACTGATGTCAGGCTAACAGGAATATAGTTTCCTTTCTGCTGCCTCCCACCCTTCTTAAATAGCGGAATAACATTTGCAATTTGCCCACATGTAAAATTATCATGGTTATAATGCTGAGACAAGATGCAGTATGAGAAACTGAAAAGGTTTCACACTCAATGATGATGTTGCTCTCCGCTTGCAAAGATCAGAAGGAAAGAAGAGTCTTCAGGAGTAACAGCACGATCGTTGGTGACTGTAGAGGCCAATTCTGGATCTGCAAACTCTGAAGCAGTAGGGACATGAAAACAACTGAGAGGCAGGTGCCTGGGTAGTAGGATTTCTGGATTTCTCTAAATTCTTGGCTGTACCGTGGATTAACGTTCTCCAGTGGTCTCTGTCACAAGCCAGTTGTTGCCACTTGTTGACCTCGATATTTGCCTGAGAGACCTGTCAGTGCCCATGATGGAGGTGACTGAGTTTACAATTTTCTACAGATTTTTTGATCCTGTGCAGTGCCCTATCACCATACCAGATGGTGACACAGCCAGTTAGAATGCTCTCCACATTACATCTAAAGAAAATTAACAAGCATCTTTGCTAACATACCGAATCTCTACAAACTCCTAAAGAAATATAGCCACTGTTGTTCCTTCTTTATAAATGCATCAATATTTTGGACCCTGGTTAGATGCTCACAGATGACGATACATAGGAATTTGAAATTACTCACCCTTTCCAGTGTGCAGCATGAGCTGGTTTTCCAAAAGACAAAAGAAATGATAACATCAGACACCGTACTCACACATTATGAACCACATCGTCCAGTGAAGCTTGCCATGCACTGTTCAGGATGCCACCACATCCAGACGAGAAGTATCCAGAGCTGTCAAAAACATTTACTGCAGTCCCAGAATCAGCTTCTACAACTACAACGTAGGAGGCCTCAGAACCTGAGATTGTCTCACAGTCACAAGTCACACCTGCCGAGCAAAGTGACCACCCTTGGCAGGAAAGACATTATCCCTCAAAAAGTAAGAAATCCTCCACAGTGATTCAATCTTTAGGTCTGAATGGGACAGTTAAAATTTACTGTAGGGTCCCTCTTCCCCTCACCCTGCACCCCCCTCCCTCCCCCTCTCTGTCTCTGCACCCATGTGTCTCCCTGCCTGCCTGCCCATCTCAGTCTGTGTCTGTCTATAAAAAGCATTCACCTCCGGGGTAGTTATCATCTTTTATTGTTTTACAACATTAAATCACAGCGGATTTAATTTGTTTTTTGTTGACTGATTAACAGAAAAAGACTTCCATGTCAAAGTGAAAACTCATCGCTACAAAGGGATCTAAATACCTAATATAAAACACAAAATAATTTGTGACATAAGTATTCACCCCCTTTCATATGACACTCCAAATCATCACCTGTGCAGCTTTGGAAGTCACATAATTAGTTAAATGGAGATTTTTTTGGGAGAGACCTGTGTGCATTCAAGTGTTTCCACTGATGGTAGTAAAAATATACCTGTATCTGTAAGGTCCAACTGCTGATGAGTCAGAATCCTGGCAAAACCTACACCACGAAGATAAAAGAATGCTCCAAGCAACTCCACAAAAAGGTTATTGAAAAGCACAAGCCAAGATAGATACAAGAAAACTTCCAAGTCACTAAATGTCCTCCGAGTGCAAGGAGGGGACTAGTGAAGAAGGCCTATCAAAATTCTGGAGGAGTTACAAGCTTCAGTAGCTGATATGGGAGACTGTACATTGAACAACTGTTGGCCAGGTGCTTTACCAGTCACAGCTTTATGAGAGAATGCAAAGAGAAAACCACTATTGAAAAATCTCACATGAAATCTTGGCCAGAGTTTGCCAGATGGCATGTGGGAGACTCTGAAGCCAGCTGGAAGAAGGTTGTATGATTTAATAAAACTAAAATTGAGCTTCTTGGCCAGACTAGTACTATATCTGGCTTATGCACATCATCAAAAATACACCATCCATAGGTGGCTGCTGCATCAAGCTGTGGGGATGCTTCACTGCAACAAGCTTCCATGACTTGTGAAGGTAGAGGATTAAATGAATGCAGCAAAAAACAAGGGTCCTCCGCTTTTCAAACTTTCGCTTTACGAAACCTCACTGTTATGAAAGACCTACATTAGTACCCTGTTTTCGCTAACAGAAGGTTTTTTCACTATTACGAAAAAAGCAGTGCGCGAAAAAAGGCAGCGCGCGCCCCGAGCAGCCGCTCTCCCCCGGATTCAGAACAGCATTCTCCCCGGCATTGCTTAAACACGCACCTGTGAGCAGCTGTTTGCAAGATGAGTTCTATGGTATTCGAAAAGCCTGAAAGGGCTCATAAGGGTGTTACACTTAGAACATAGAACATAGAATACTACAGCACAGTACAGGCCCTTCGGCCCACAATGTTGTGCCGACCCTCAAACCCTGCCTCCCATATAAGCCCCGACCTTAAATTCCTCCATATACCTGTCTAGTAGTCTCTTAAACTTCACTAGTGTATCTGCCTCCACCACTGATTCAGGCAGTGCATTCCACGCAACAACCACTCTCTGAGTAAAAACCTTCCTCTAATATCCCCCTTGAACTTCCCACCCCTTACCTTAAAGCCATGTCCTCTTGTATTGAGCAGTGGTGCCCTGGGGAAGAGGCGCTGGCTATCCACTCTATCTATTCCTCTTAATATCTTGTATAACTCTATCATGTCTCCTCTCGTCCTCCTTCTCTCCAAAGAGTAAAGCCCTAGCTCCCCTAATCTCTGATCATCATCCATATTCTCTAAACCAGGCAGCATCCTAGTAAATCTCCTCTGTACCCTTTCCAATGCTTCCACTTCCTTCCTATAGTGAGGCGACCAGAACTGGACACAGTACTCCAAGTGTGGCCTAACCAGAGTTTTATAGAGCTGCATCATTAAATCGCGACTCTTAAACTCTATCCCTCGACTTATGAAAGCTAACACCCCATAAGCTTTCTTAACTACCCTATCCACCTGTGAGGCAACTTTCAGGGATCTGTGGACATGTACCCCCAGATCCCTCTGCTCCTCCACACTACCAAGTATCCTGACATTTACTTTGTACTCTGCCTTGGAGTTTGTCCTTCCAAAGTGTACCACCTCACACTTCTCCGGGTTGAACTCCATCTGCCACTTCTCAGCCCACTTTGGAATCCTATCAATGTCTCTCTGCAATCTTTGATAATCCTCTACACTTTCTACAACACCACCAACCTTTGTGTCATCTGCAAACTTGCCTTCTACCCCTACATCCAGGTCGTTGATAAAAATCATGAAAAGTAGGGGTCCCAGAACAGATCCTTGTGGGACACCACTAATCACAATCCTCCAATCTGAATGTACTCTCTCCACCACCACCCTCTGCCTTCTGCAGGCAAGCCAATTCTGAATCCACCTGGCCAAACTTCCCTGGATCCCATGCCTTCTGACTTTCTGAATAAGCCTACCATCTGGAACCTTGTCAAATACCTTACTAAAATCCATGTAGATTACATCCACTGCACTACCCTCATCTATATGCCTGGTCACCTCCTCAAAGAACTCCATCAGGCTTGTCAGACACAATCTACCCTTCACAAAGCCATACTGACTGTCTCTGATCAGACCATGATTCTCTAAATGCCTAGAGATCCTATCTCTAAGAATCTTTTCCAACAGCATAAAACTAGACATAATTAAGCGTTTTGATTGTGGTGAACGAAGTAAGGACTAAGTGAGTTTGGCTTGTGGAAGCTGATGAACATGATGTTGAAGAGGTTTTGGCATCCCATGACCAAGAACTGATAGATGAAGAGCTGATGCAATTGGAAGAAAAAAGGATAACAATCGAAACCGAATGAGTAATGATAAAGTACGATCTTAATTTTGAAAGGATACATCGGTTTAGGGGATATTTGCAGGATGGTTTGAGTGCTTACAAAGAACTGTATGATAGAAAAATGTGCAAGGCTCAGCAGTCAAGCATGCCTTCCACATCAGCCACAGCAGACGACGAACCTCGACCTTCGACATCGAGGCAGGCAGTCGTAGGAGATGAGCTGCCTGCTCTAATGGAAACAGACGATGAGATGACACCCCAGTGTCCCACCACCCTAACTCCCAGGCCGCAGACAGATACCGATTTGCGGAGAATGCAGCAGTAGCCGGGAGACACACAGCACATCTTTAAGAAAAAAGCCAAAATAAACATGCTAATTAATTAGGTGCCGCCCGACACATAATTGTCAGCCCAGATCAGAGGCGATACAATCGGCAATCAGCACTGATCTGGGCCAACAATTACGTGCTGGGCGCCACCTAATTAATTAGCGTGTTTATTTCGGCTTTTTTCTTAAACATGTGCTGTGTGCCTCCCGGCTACCACTGCATGCTTCGCAATCGGTATTGGTTCGCCGCCCGGAGGGTGGAGGCACTGCACCACCCAAACTCAGATGACTCAGTCTAACACACCACCATCAGTGTGCTCCGCACTTTCCCAATTCCCTAAGTGATACTCCACTGTACATACATTATTTCTACTTTATATCGGCTGTGTATTTTTACGTGTTATTTGGTATGATTTGGCAGCTTCATAGCTTAAAGGTTACTGGAGAGCGCTTGTGCCGTGTTTTTGCCGACGGCGCTTGCATGAGATTTTCACTATGGAGAACAGTTCAGGCAATGATTGTGGAAAAGTATTTCTACTTTATATAAGCTGTGTATTTATCATACCATTCCTGCTTTTACTATATGTTACTGTTATTTTAGGTTTTATGTGTTACTTGGCATGATTTGGTAGCTTATTTTTGGGTCTGCGAACGCTCACAAAATTTCCCCATATAAATAAATGGTCATCGCTCCTTCGCTTTATGATATTCCGGCTTACGAACCATTTCATAGGAACGCTGTACCTTCGGATGGGGGGGGGGAACTTGTACAGGGAAATCCTGGAGGAAAACCTGATGCAGTCTGCAAGAGAACTGCAGCTTAGAAGCTTTGTTTTCAAGCAAAACAATGACCCCAAGCCACAAACAAAAAGCTTAAGAACAATAAAATTAATGGCTTGGAGTGGCTAAATCAGAGACCAGACCTCAATCCAATTGAGAATGATCCGCATGCAATCTGACAGAGCTTGACCAGTGTTGTAAAGAAGAGTTGGGGTGTGTCCAGATGTGCAAAGCTGATAGAGGCCTATAAACACAGACTCAAGGTCATAACTGCTGCCAAAGGTACATCTACTGAATACTGACTTGAAGGGGGTGAATACTTATGCAATCAATTACTTTGTGTTTCACATTTGTAATTAATTTAGATCACTTTATAAAGATCTGTTTTCAGTTTGACAGAAAAGAGTCTTTTTCTGTTGATCAGTGTCAAAAAAGCCAAATTAAATCCACGGTGATTCAATGTTGTAAAACATGAAAACTTCCAAAGGAGGGGTGTGAATATTTTTATAGGCACTGTACGTATTTAATATTTCAGTACTATTTTAGTAATATTGTAAATATATTGTTTGATTACATACTTTGACTATTTTCTCAATTAGATTTTCTTTTAAGAGTCATCCCAAATACAAACAGCTGCCCCAATTAACCAATGGCGCAATTAACTAGAATTCACTGTAGCTCAAATTAGGGCATTAAAGAATGCTTTAGAACAGAGGGATCGAGGAATAATTGTGCATAATTCCCTGAAGATGGAATCTCACATGGATAGGGTGGTGAAGAAAGCTTTTGGTTTGCTGACCTTTATTAATCAGAGCATTGAGTATAGGAGTTGGGATGTAATGCTGAATTTGTATAAGGCATTGGTAAGGCCAAATCTGGGGTATTGTGTACAGTTCTGATCACCGAATTATAGGAAAGATGTCAATAAAATTGAGAGAGTACAGAGGAAGTTTACTAAAATGTTGCCTGGGTTTCATCTCCTAAGTTACAGAGAAAGGTTGAACAAGTTAGGTCTTTATTCTTTGGAGTGTAGAAAGTTAAGGGGGGACTTGATAGAGGTGTTTAAAATTATGAGGGGGATTGATAGAGTTGACGTGGTTAGACTTTTTCCATTAAGAGTGGGGAAGATTCAAAGAAGAGGACATGGGTTGAGAATTAGAGGACAAAAGTCTGGGGTAACATGAGGGGGAACTTCTTCACTCAGAGAGTGGTAGCTGTGTGGAATGAGCTTCTCGCAGAAGTGGTTGAGGCAGGTTCTATGTTGTCGTTTAAAGTTAAATTGGTTAGATATATGGACAGGAAAGGAATGGAGGGTTACGGGCTGAGTGCAGGTCGGTGGGACTAGGATAGGGTAAGAGTTCGGCACAGACTAGAAAGGCCAAGATGGCCTGTTTCCGTGCTGTAATTGTTATATGGTTATATGGTTAAATGCTACAATTGTACCCATCTCAAACACTTCCTCTAGCAGCTCATGACAGGTACTCAGAATCGAGTTTATTATCACTGACATGCATTGCGAAATTTGTTTTGCAGTAGCGCAATACATAAGTTATTAAAAGTTACAATAAGAAATGTTTTAAAAATTAGTGCAAAAAGGGAATAATTCATGGAGCGTTCAGAAATCTGATAGTGGAGGGAAGAAGGTGTTCCAAAAGCACAGAGTGCATCTTCAGGCTCTGTACCTCCTCCCTGATGGTAGTAATTAGAAGAGGATATGTCCCGGATGGTGATGGATGCGTAACGCATTGCCTTTTGAATATGCCCTCGATGGTACATCCCCTAACCTGGTGAGGAGACCAGTGAAAATGATGGAGCTGTCCAAGTCTACACCCCACTGACACATTTTTCAGAGTACTCTCCACAATACCTCCGTGGAAGTTTACTAATCTTGGTGACATAATAATTCACCTCAAATTCCTAATGAAATACAACTACTGTCATGCCTTCTTTACAATTACATCAATATGTTGCATCCAAGATAGACCTTCAAAGATGTTGACGCTCAGGAACTTGAAGCTGCCGACTTTTCCACTTTTGACCCCTTGATGAGGACTGGAGTGTGTTCTCCTAACTTCTCCTTGAAGTCTACAATCAATTCCTTGGTCATATTGATGTTGAGTGCAAAGTTGCTGTTGCAACAACTCTATGTAATGCTACTTCTCAGATCTCTTTTAAATATTGCCCCTCATATTGTATCTTACCCTTTTGTTTTGGTCTCCCCGACCCTGGGGTAAAAGACTATGACCATTCACCATATCCATACTCCTGATGAATTTTTAAACTTCTCATTGTCCTCTGCTCCAAGAAATAAAGATCCAGCACAGATAACCTCTCCCTATAACTAAGGCCCTCTAGTCCAGTTAACATCCTTCAATATCCTCTCTACCTTGACAATGTCTTTCCTACAAGAGGATGACCAAAACTGTACACAACACTCCAAGTGCAGTCTCACTATCAACTTACATAACTGCAACATAACAGCTCTACCCCTAAACCCAATATCCTGATTGATAAAGGCCAGTATGCAAACTGTCTTCTTCACCACCCTATCTACCTGCATACCTACGTTCAGCAAACTATGCACTTATACTCAAAGGTCGCCCTGTTCCACAACACTAGTTATTCTCCTGCCATTTAATATATACGTCTTACCTTGGTTTAACTGATCAGGATCCCTTTGTAATTCATTGTATCCTGTTTCATTATCAACATGACCCCTAATTCAGGATTAGAGACTTGTACAGGGACAGGGATAAGAAAAGGTTTGAAGGGACACATATCAAATGCAGGCAAATAGAACCAGCTTGATGGACAACATAATCAGCTTGGACAAGTTAGGCCAAAGTGCCAGTTTCCTTGTTGCATTATTCTATGAATCTATGCCAACAGAAAGAAATGTGCAACTAAAGTAACGTGGAATGAAAGGTTAAAGTGAGTGGCAGAAACAAGTGTCCTTTATACAATCAAAAGTAATAAAATAAGCAAATTCAGAAGGTAAAATTTAACAATTCTATCGAGAAATGGCTGAAAAATTGCATATTTAGAATATCTGAGCCACTTCAAAGTGGCAGTTATCAGTAAGCTACATAATTGTGAGTGAGGAGAATAACAAAGATTACCTCTGTTACCCATAAACTGACACAATAAGAGTAAATAGATGAGAATAGACTTGACAGACAGAAATCACAATAATAATTAGAGAATGTAATGATGTCATTAGGTAGTGCAAACATTATGAGTGGACTTACAAAAATAATTTGATCCAGAATTGGTTTATGTATTCGTAATTAATTAAGCTGAGGTAATCATGTCTAGTTCTGAATACAAGCAAAAATGGAAGCAGGAAATAATGCAGAAATTCGAAGCTCCTTCTTGGCTCATGCATCTACATGGTTGGACCAAGACACATTATCAGTGATAACCACTCTTAAGAACATGAAATTTTGTGACCTCAGCACCATTAATGTAAACAGGGGCTCTTTCTACAGGCAATAATCACATCTTGTTTTGCTGACGTTGAGGGGAAGGTTTTGGCACTGCACCATGTTACTGGGCTCTCTATTTCCTTCCTATACTCAGACTCATTTGGGATTTGCCCACTACTGTGGTGTTATTTTCTAACCTGTACATGGAGTTACAGCAGATCTGCCTCACAGTCCTGAATGTTCAGGAAATAAGGTAGGGGCTTGAGGAGATAGCCTTATGGGGCATCAGCATTAATGGTATTCCAGGCAGTGGTGTGCTGCCTATCGTTGCAGTCTGCAGTCCAATAAAAGACAACCAGGAAAGCTTGATCTGGGGGCAAGGCATATTTTATGTGATTGTTATTCAAAGTAGTCATGAAAATCATCAATGAAAAAAGCTGTACAGGCAGCATTTGGCAAGTAAGGCTCATTCAGGAAATGACAAAACTTGGGATTTACAGCAAGTTGGCTGAATGGATACAAAATCAGTTTGTTCATTATGTGCTGTGTCCTATGATGTGGGTGATCAATGGTCTTTCCATGACCAATACTGCTCTTGGCAAATTTTTCTACAGAAGTAGGCTGTCTTCTGGGCAGTGTCACATAACCAGTACTTGTGATATACACCACCTGGTCATACAACCCTCCACCAACTGTTCCCATGGTTTCACAGGTACAACACCTTGCCCAAGGGTGACCTGCAGGCTAGTGGAGGGAAGGAACGCATTACACCTCCTTTGATAGAGACACATCTCCACTCCACCACATAAAATTGGAAACAAGATCATCTTGCCCACAGAAGACAGAGGGGCATGGTGGATGGCCAAAGAATACAGATCAGTTGGAGATATGGGTGCAGAAGTGGCAGATTCAATTTAAATGTGCAGTGTTGCACTTTGGAAGATCCAACATAAAGGGTGAGCACACAGTGAGTGGCAGAATCTTTTAACAAAAATGATGAATAGAGGCACCTTGGGATCAAGGTACATGGCTCTATAAATGTGGTTGCACAAGTTTTATAGGGTACTTAAGGCAGCAATTGGCAAGTCTGTCTTCATTAGTCAAGCAGTGATTTCAAGAGACAGGAATTTATGTTACATATTTATAAATCTCTTGTTTGGCTACATCTGTAGTATTGTGTTATTACAAAGGATATCAAGGCTTTGGAGAGAATGAACAAGTTTACCAAGATGCTTTCTGCTTGGCGGACAGATTGAAAAAGCTGGGGCTGTATTTTCTAGAGCAGCAGAGGCCAAGGAGAGATTAGTGGAAGTTTATAAAATTATGCCGTATATACTGTATAGGCAGCCAGCATCATTTTACCATATCTAAGATGAGACAGAAAGCACAAAGGAGATGTGCAGAACAAGTGTTTTTTTCAAAACAGTGGTGGTGAGCCAGGAAAGCACTGCCATGATGGTAGTGCAGCCAGCTAGCAAAGGAGCATTTAAGAGATTCTTTAGAAGGATGCATGAATATGCAGAGAAGGGAGAGATCGAATCAATATGCAAGGAAGGAGCATTAAATTCATTAGGAAGACTTAGCCTAATTATTTCACCACAATCTTATTGGCCAAAGAGCTGGTCCTGTGCTGTACTGTTCACATGAGAGAACCATGGATGCCCAGTATATTCAGGGTAGGGGATTATAAGATTTTAGGACATGAGAAGCATCAAAGATGCAGAGCTCCATCAGAGTTCAAGCACAGGATAACCATTATCATATTGAATGGCAAAACGGACCTTGAAACATCACAATCATAGAGTAAAAGTCTGCACACGTTAAATTTTAATTAAAACAAAACCATCTGAGAAATAAGATAGGAAGGGTGGCAGAGAGAGAAGTAGTTTGGCATTTACCTCCTGTTCTCGTTCATAATCTTCTTTGTCATACTCTTCATCTTCATGTTGGGTTGGCAAAGCTGCACTGTCAAAGTCCATGGACATCTTCAACTGATTCAGTGAAACAAACCTAACAGTGTAATAGAACATTTTTTGTTTAAAGTGCCAATCGTATACCACAACTTTGCTCTACATAATTTCAAGGAAGAACTTGAAGTTTTATAACTAAATTAACACTTATTGTACATGTTGTTAAACAATAAATTCAGCCCAGTGAAACATTCATTCACGCCTTTAGTCACCTTCAACATTTTTTTAAAATACCCTCACGTTTCACCCTCCTTGAACTTCAGTTCATCATGTCCAATACAAAAGCCAATTTGTAATTTAGCCCCATCCTCCATTCATTACAGGTTTACAAAAGACCCAAATTTAAAAGCGTCTTCAAGCTTAATTCCCCCTTTGGCCTCAACTATTTTTCTGTAACTCTCTCCAAATCAAAAATCACTACTGCCTGATGCTATATAGACAGATATTCCACAAGAATATCCAAGCTAAAATGTTCTAAACAACTGTTTTTTTGCTACATACTGTAAGTGTGTGTGATTGGAACTCCAGATTTGATTAGGCAGCTTAAGGTAAAGGAATCTTTATAAATGCAGCGAGCACAATATCATAGAATAGTTTGAGAGGGAGAAGCTAAATATCAAATATATCAGTATTATAGTTGGTTAAAGGGAACTAGAAGCATGAGAGAGAAGCTGACCAAAGTTGATTGGAAGGGAACACCGGCAGGGATCACAGCAAGACAGGCAAGAATGGATATCACTAGTCACTGGACAATGATGCTGGAGAAGTAGTAATGGCAGATGAACTTAATAAATATTTTGTCAGTCTTCATGGTGGATGCCAGAAAATCGAGTGCATCAGGGGGCAGAAGTGAGTGTACTTGTCACTACCGAGGAGAAAGTACTTGGGAAGCTCATAGGTCTGAAGGTAGATCATCTTCTTCTTCGTTTCACGGCGGTTGGCACCCAGCTTAATGGTGCATTACCACCACCTTCTGCTCCGGAGTGTGCAATAGACTTACATTCTAAACCCCCAATTCCCTTAGATTAATTCTCATCATCTCTTTCTGTATCCCATACTTCCTGCAACTCAGAACTACATGTTCTACTGAATCCCCTTCCCAACATTCCTCACACAATCCTGCCTGGTGTTTCCCTATCATTTTCAACCTTTTATTTAATGCACAGTGCCCCAGCCTTAAACTAGTCCACACAGTTTCCTCTCTTCTATATCCACTAGTACCTGCAACACTCTTTTGTATTTGATATAAATGCCTCCCTGTCCCATCTTTCTGCCACATTTGGTTGATTTTTTTTCCCAGATTACACACCTAACCACTGTTTTACTGATACGAATGTGCATTTCTATATTTTCTTTAATGCCCTCTTTGCCAACTCATCCACCCTCTCATTCCCCTTCACCCCTACATGTGATGGAACCCATAGAAATTTTACCTGACCTCCCTGATTTGCAACTCTTGTGACTGACTGAAGGACTTCATAAAGTACATCTTGCCGACTGTTTGAGTAAAAAGACCTTAAACTAGCTAGAACTGAGGATGAATCTGAGCATATCAACACTCTGACTTGTCTAGCTTTCTACACTCATCGCAACGCAACCACCACCACCTCCACTGTAAGTACCCCTAACATTACATGTTCTTCTGCTGATTCCAATTTCTTTTGCTGGTATAGCCACCCCAAACCCTGTCACTCCTGTTTCAGGTTCCTTAGCACCATCCATATAAATCTGAGTATGATCACTATACTTTTCCATCACATGACAGTTAAGTGTACTTAGCGAATCAGTTTTATATTTTCCTTTCCTTTTTACCTCTAACAAATGCCAGTCTATGTCAGGCTTCCATGGAGCTACAACCGGATAAACTACTGAAGGACTTATCCTTAGATCAAACACTTCACATTCTTTAGCAAAATCATTCCCTACCCGAATAAAGTTATCCCTCTGAAACCTTCCATTTTCCCAGCACTCCTGCAACACTCCTTTTGCAGATTGAGAATCATTGTGCCCCTGCAAATTACCCCAGTAGTTTGCCATCAATTTCATCCTTCTTAGTTCCAAAGGCATTACTCCCACTTCTACCTGTTGCGCTGATACTGGTGATGTTTTAAAAGCCCCACTGCACACTCTCAAAGCCTGAGCCTGAATCACATCCAGTTTCTTTATAAAAGAGGCCTAACTGCTGATCCATATGCTGCATTTCCATAGTCTAACACAGATCTTACTAAAGCCACATACATTCTCTTCAACGCTGAACTACTTGCTCCCCATTCCCTACCAGTTAAACATCTCATCACATTTATTACTTTTTTACATTTTTTCTCAATTTTCCTGATATGGTCTGCCCATGTCAATTTATCTGAAGATAGATAAATCACCTAAACCAGATGAACTACAATACAGAATTCTAAAAGACGTAGCTGAAGAGATTATGGAGGCATTAGCAGTGATCTGCAAGACTGACTATATTCTGGAATAGTTCCAGAGAAGTGGAAAATTGCAAATGTCACCCCATACTTTAAGGGAGGAAGGCAAAGGATAGGAAATTATAAGCCAATAGCCTTGAATTCAGCAGTTGGCAAAATGTTGGAGTTCATCATTAAGGATGATGTCTTGGGGAACATGAGGCACATGATAACATAGGACAAAGTCAGCATGGGAGAATCTTGTCTGACAAATATTTCTTTGAGGAAATATCAGGCAGGATAGATAAAGGAGAGTCAGTGAATGTTGTTTAATTCGATTTTCAGAAGGCCTTTTACAAGTTGAAGCACATGAAACTGCTACACAAGATTCGAGTCCATTGTATTACAGGAAAGGTGCTAGCATGGATAGATTAGCTAACCGGCAGGAGTCAAAGAGTGGAAATAGGGGGGCATTTTCTGCAAATAGCTAGTGGTGTACCACGGGTCACTTCTTTTCATATTATATATCAATGTTGTACATGATGGAATTGATAACTTTGTGGACAAGTTCATGGATGTAGAAGATAGGTGCAGGGGCAGGTAGTGTAGAGGAAGCAGAAAGTCTGCAGAAGGACTTAGACATTAGGGAGAATGGGCAAAGAGGAGGCGAATGGAATATAGTGTAGGGAAGTGTATGGTCACCCTCTTCAGTAGAAGAAATAAAGACAGACTATTTTCTAAATGGAGGGTAAATTCAGGAATCAGAGGTTCAAAGAGTTCTCTTGCAGGATACTCTAAAGATTAACTTGCAGGCTGGGTAAGAAGTAAGGAAGGCAAATGCAATGTTAGCATTCATTTCAACTGGACTAGAATGTAAAAACAAGAATGCAAGGTTGAGGGTTATTAAGGCATTGGTCAGAGTGCCTTTTGGTGTACTGTGAGTAGATTCAACCCCTTATTCAAGATCAGACATGCTGGCATTAGAGACAGTCTAGAAGACAGAATTAAAGGTTAATGTGCGAGGAGCAACAGATGGCCTGGGCTTGTAGTCACTGGAATTGAGAAGAATGAAGGGTAGTGCAGAATCTCATTGAAAGCTATTGAATGTTGAAAGGCCTAGAAAAGTGGATGTGGAGATGATGTTTTTATACTGACGAAGTCAAAGACCAGAAGACACAGCCTCAGATGTCTCTTTAGAACATAGCGAGTTTTTTAGCCAAAGGGTCGTGAATCTGTGGAATTCATTTCTAGAAAGCTGTAATGTCAATCATTTGGTACATTTAAAGTACAAGTTCATAGGTTCTTGATTAATAGGGGTGGCAAAGGTTACAGGGAGAAAGCTGGAGAATGGGGTAGAGGGATAATAGATCAGCCATGATGGAATAGCAGAGCAGACCCAATGGGCCAAATGGCCTAATTCTGCTCCAATGTCTTATGGACAACAAGCAAAAGTTCAAGCATCCATTTGATTGGAGCCATTAACTGGATCACTGTATTCTGCCCTTGGACTCCTCAGGATCCACAGGAGAGAGCACAAAATATCTTAGTTCTAAAATGCAGACTAGGAAATCAATCTACTGAGTCTACTCCTGGTTATCTTAGCAGAAGTGCAGCAGGGTCATTATTCTTAATGGAAAGTGAATGTTAATGCCAACGATTTTTCTCCCAAATTAATCAAGTTAAATACATTTAAATCATATATAAACAATCTACATCTGTCAGTAATCTAGAAAGGGGGAAAAAGAAGGCTTACATGTTTTCAAGTTATTATAGGGAGTTAGATATGGCCCTTGTGGCTACAGGGGTCAGGGGGTATGGAGGGAAGGCTGGGGCGGGGTTCTGAGTTGGATGATCAGCCATGATCATAATAAATGGCGGTGCAGGCTCGAAGGGCTGAATGGCCTACTCCTGCACCTATTTTCTATGTTTCTATGTTTCTATATCAAATGTTCAAGAGCAAGTTCCTGTTGAGGTGAAGGGTAAAACTGGTAAGTTTATGGAACTTCGCCTGACAAGAGGCAAGAGGTGCTTGTCAAGAAAGAAGCATACATAAGGTTTAGAAGGTCAGAATCAAACAATTCCTTTGAAGACTACAAAAAGATTAGGAATACTCTCTGAGGGAAATCAGCAGGACAAAGAAAGAGTATCAGATGCATCTAGCAGGCAAAGTTAAAGAAAATTCCAAGAGATTTATATAGCAGTATTAGGAGTGCTCTGAAGAAAGTAGATCCTTTAGAGATCAGCAGGGCTACCTCTTGTCGGTTAAGTACTGACTATGTCTGTGACTGCAGGGTGTTTGAATAATCTCTCACAGCTGCTTTCTTTGGAGCAAGATAAGGAAAGTTCACCCAGATCCACATAAGATGTCTCTGGGCTTTTCACACCTTTCGATTTTGACAAAAGGCAGTACCTGATGGAAATTAGACAGAACATTACTTTCTTAATTAAAGCATAAATTTGACGGATGTTCTTATCTTTGTAATTAAGTTGTGGTTCCAGCAAACCAGGTAGGACATTCCTTTCTTTAATTAAGGTGGCTGGAGTGTCCATCAAACTGATTGTTCTTTGTATCAATAGTCCATTATTGACTTGGCTGGAATGCTTATCAAATTGATTGTTCTTTTGTATCGGTGGCCTTATAACTTCTAACAATTCTGACATAAGGAGTGAACTTGTTGAATCACCGGGGAGATGAGAATGTTTCTCTCCCTGGTGTCGGGTCCAAGTTCACTAGCCGGCTGAGCTCGAAGAACTAAATGGGTGGAAAGATAAGTAACGATCTTTTTGTACTGTCGTTATTTGATCCAGCAAATTTACGTTTACATTTGATGCCCTGACTTGGCTCCCAACATAGGGAACTCTCTAGGCTGAGTAAGTGACAGGGGGCTTGAATCAAACACAATTGATTGGCGGGCGCCCCGAGGTAGTTTACCTCTGGCTACTCCTTGCCTCCAACTGAGCATTTTTGACCCTCGCCCACTGGGACTGGTACCTTGACAGGATCAGACAACCCAGTTGGATACAGGATTTTAGGTAAGCAGTTGCCTCTTTCACATTGCTGTGGTGACAGGATATGGTTGGTTGAAATTTGATGAATCGGAAAAGGGGTTGCATATGTCTCAAGAGATGGCTGGTTGAAATTGTAAGTAATACGAGACTGGCAGCCCGGTAAAATTCTCACCTTGGCAGCAGAAATATGGCCGGTTGAAATTTAATGAGACAAGTTCAGGATAAAGGAGGAAGGCCTCCAGAGTATGTGAGAGTTTTTTTTGCGAGTATTAACGGAAAGTGGGCTAGCAGTTTTTGTGAGAATTAAAGGCTGCGGGTCACATTGGGTATTCTGTATTGTTCCTAAGGAAAGAGTTGGGACTGGGGACCCCGGTCAAGAGAGGCGGCCACTGCTACCTGACGGATTTGACCATATCAGCTGCCTCCTGATAATATGGCCAGTTGAAATTGATTAAGGGGAAGGCAGGCTGGCTAAATTTCTCACCCAGTGGCTTGGGCTTAGGCCCTTGCGTTGTGTATTTTGTGTTTATAAGTTGTTTGCCTCATTGGTTTATCTGTGTTTCGTGTATTTGTGATTTTGGCTACTTGCTTTACTTTGTACAGCACTTTGGTCAACGTAGGTTGTTTTTAATTGTGCTATATACTTGACTTGACTTGATAAATAAGAACTGATAAGGGCAATAACGGGACAGGCCCTTGATACAGCTATGTGTGAACGAATACCTGATAAGAAAAGGACCTCTGGATGTTAAGTGCAGTGCTAACAAAGAAACTAGGGAAACAGTGTGGCCACCAGGAGAAACAAGTGGTAATTTTAACTTGGGAAAAGAATTGCAGTAAAAAGTGGAAATTATTGATTAAAGAATGGAAAGGTAGAGTCTATACTAAATGGAATGGTACCTTACTGGCCAGCTGGAGGAATAATGCATGTGACAAGGGGACAGAGGTATGTACGGCAGAGGGGACTCCCAAGAGTTGGGAGACACTGCAGGCAGAGTGCTAATGGGGAGAAGGGAAAAGAAAGAGAGAACAAAAAACAAAGAACACAGGCAAAAGCAGATATGGACAGGCAGGAGGGTTTAAAATCGGCAGTGCCGCGCGCAAAGATCTAGGGCCAGTACGGGATTCTGAACCCATATCTGGCATACCGACCCTATTTAAGGACAGTGACCGCGATGAGGATTGGGCACCCACCTTATCCCCCACCTTACCAGAGGCCGAGTGCACCCAGTGCTTCTGAACCCCAATCCTCCCAGTACTCAAATACGGTAGCCGCCCAGGTAAAACAGCAGTGGCAGGGAAGGGAAGGCTCTCTATACCCTGAGAATCAGAAAGGGAATACCAGGGATTATTCCAAAACAGGGAGGGAAGAATCCAATAAAACCCCAGAGATAAGGGCTCCACAGAGACAATTGCCTACCCAAATGCTGCCCAGTCCACGAGCAGCCGAGGAGGGACAGCCCTCAGTAATTCTTGTATGCGTCCTGGAAGCCTCAAGAGATGGTAACGATCATGAATCAGGCCCCCAATAGAAAAGAAAAACCAGCAGAGTTTGCTTAGTATGTCCACAGTACTATACAAATGTATAATGTGACCCCGCAAGATTTATTTGGTCTTTGCTGCATGATTCTCTCATCTGATGAGGGGTGGAAATGGAAGGCAGAATTAAGATAACAAACCTATCGGGAGTAACAGGCGGGAATCCATAATGAGAATGAACAGACAGACCAGATCATTCAAGCCTTGGAAAAGGCTCTCCAACAACCTGTAAATATCACTGAAGTACTTGAATGCAAACCTAAGCCTGGGAAATCGGGACCAGACTATTGGGAGCGATTTATGGCCTGCTACGGCACTTTCGCAGGAGACCAAGCCTTTAATAAGGGGAATCCATTTCCCCAGTTTAATGCCCTACTGCTCAAGTGCTTACCAACTAAGTTAGCCAACAGGATTAAAACTGATAATATGGATTGGCTTGACAATGACTGAAATCGAATGCAACGAGCTTTGACATATTACTGGGACCCAGCGTGAGGTTTCATTTACAGTCACCACCAGTCTGGGGTGTAATCTAGCAGAGTGAGACTTGCTCTGTCCGTTGGAAGTCGAGATTCTATAAAAGGACAAGGGACTAGTGAACAACCAACCCCCCAGTGATGGGCACTTAATTTGGACTCCACTTCGTTTGAACCCCCTCTGCCAGAGGCAGACCCTCATGTGACTCTGTGCTATGATCCTACAGGGTGCTCAACTGAGAAAAACCAGTATTATGCACCCCTCGAGGGTCAGAAGTTCCCAGTCGCGGTGATTGGAGAGGTTAAAGGAAGAGAGGGAAGTGCATTACTGGCCGAAGTTCCGGACTTCCTTTGGCGACAGACATGACTGGTGGTTCCCCATACCACCGTTAGGCTTTGCCCTGGGTTCAAGCCGAAGAACCTCGGTTCCTTGCCTACACCCTGACGAAACCAACCTCCAGCACCAAGGGAGACTTGGCCACGGGCCAACTCCAATACTGGAACGAGTCAAAGGTGAAGTCGGGACATCTGGTAAGACACTCTTTTAATATTGACCAAACCCAAGACATTGTACCCCATCTCTGGGCAATTTCAGACCATGAAGTTGGTCGCACCAACTGCACCCCCCCCCAACACACACCCCCCATCCGGATCACCGTGAAAGAAGGACAGACTCTCCCATCCCTTCCGCAATACCCCCTCAAGACCGAGGCAAAGTTTTATGAGGGTGGAAGCTCTTTTGTGGATCCAGCAGCAAAACGATGTTCTGACTATGCAATAAGTGACGACAGTGAAGTAGTTGAGCAAGTCTCCTTTGCAGCAGCTGTCTCTGCCCAGAAAGCTGAGCTACTTGCTGACTCATGCCTGTATCCTAGCAACAGACTAAAGTGCAGTCTAACAGCGTACTCAGTTCTGATTTTGAAGAATCCACCACAGAACCAATTCTTTGTAGAAGACCTTAAAAAAAAATGTGAAGTCATAAATGAAGATGACTTTGAAGAGGGAGTCTACAACTACTTGGAACAAAATAAAAAGGGCCTGAATGAGGGCTTCAGTGGAGGGGCCAAAAGTACAAGCTTAAGCTGGAATCCTCTTTGATTAACGTTTCAAATTTTATAATGAAAAAGCCTGTGGAAAAGAAATCCCAAACAGATTAAAGTGCGAACTTTTACGTAGACTCCCGTTATGCCCTGACTACAGAACTGTGGGGATTCCTGACTTCCTCTGCCCCCCACCCCATTAGTAATGTTACCTTTGTAAACAACTTACTCACTGTTCTACAGCTACCTTGAGTTCTGACTATTATTAGATGGGCAGCCCATACTGGGGAATCTGATGAGATATTTAAGGGTAATGCTCAGGCAGGTGCAGCAGCAAAACAGACAACCTTGGACCCCACACTTTTAGCCCCCTCGGGAGCTAAAGAAGTTCTTATTAGACAAAACCTAAGGACGGGTATGCCAGATATGGGGGGAAAATACGTAAATTGCAGGGGGACGTCCCTGAAGGAGAGCACAAACTGCAGTCCCAAATGGGTTGCCACCTTGAACCTCAGACCAATTTATGGGTGACCCCCACGGGACAGGTTTGTGTTCCCTCTGTGTTCTTATCTATCTTGATAGATTATGTAAATAATTGTACACACTTGGGCAAGGAGGGAACGGTTAATATCTTGGTGGCGGTGGCGCCCTGATTTCCAGCAAGCAGTTGAAAAGCGAGCCACAGCATGTGAAAAGAGAAAATGCTGGAAAGGGAATGCCTTGCGTTTCTGGAACTACCCCCTTCGCCTGGTGGACCTTTTTCTTCTTTACAACTTGATCTTATAGAACTACCTAGAGTACATTGTTGTAAATATTGCTTGGTAGTAGATGTATTTAGCAGATAGAGGCTATACCCACTACTGATAATACTGTTGCAAAAATATTATTAAGAGAAGTGATTCCCGTTATAGATTACCTGAATCAATAAGTTCAGACAATGGACCTCATTTTATTGCTAAGATAAATGAGAAAATCTGTAAAGAACTGGCAATAAAACAGCAATTTCACGGCTCACCATCCAAGAGCAGCTGGTATAGTAGAACGAGCAAATGGAACCGTAAGGAATAAGCTAACTAAACTTATGCAAGAAACTGGGCTAACCTGGCTTAAGGTTTTACCTCTGGCCTTGCTCCACATGAGAATCACCCCCTCATTTAAAACAGGGTTATCTCCCGCTAAGATTACCTACGGAAAGCCCATGCGAACCCCATGGGGGTCGTAACTGGCCAGACCTCCCCTTCCTGAAAGGATGGACATGCATACCTTAGGGGAGGAGATGGGAAATATATAGACATATCTAAAACTCTCCAAACCTTGCATTCACAGGTACGACAGGCCTATTGAAAGGGTGACTACCCCAACATCGATACTGGAGATTTTGTCCTGAATAAGAACTGGGGTCGTAAGAAGTTGGAACCGAGGTGGAAAGGACCGTACCAAGTGCTACTGACACCACCACTGCAGTGAAGGTGGAACGGCAGCTCCGGTAGATACATCGAACGGACTGTAAACACGTTACTGGCGGAATTGGTAAGGACTGAAAAATGTATTGGTTACTGTTGATTTTAATGACCCTAAGGGGACCTGCCCCTGTTTCGGGAAGCCCCCAAGTTAACACTTTTCAGTCCCTCTGCCATACCTACACTAAGCAAGTAGAACGGGAAGCATGTTGGCTATGTTTTGTATCATGTTGTAGAAGCGACAATCTGTTCTGTAAAAGTTATCATGTAATGTTAAAAAGGAGGGAATGATAAAGTTAAAGGGAATGGGGGATTCTCAGATTCTTGTAAACAATGGGTTAAGTACTGACTATGTCTGTGACTGCAGGGTGTTTGAATAATCTCTCACAGCTGCTTTCTTTGGAGCAAGATAAGGGCAAGTTCATCCAGATCCACATAAGATGTCTCTGGGCTTTTCACACCTTTCGATTTTGACAAACGGCAGTACCTGATGGAAATTAGACAGAACATTCCTTTCTTAATTAAAGCATAAATTTGACGGATGTTCTTATCTTTGTAATTAAGTTGTGGTTCCAACAAACCAGACAGGACATTCCTTTCTTTAATTAAGGTGGCTGGAGTGTCTATCAAACTGATTGTTCTTTGTATCAATAGTCCATTGACTTGGCTGGAATGCTTATCAAATTGATTGTTCTTTTGTATTAGTGGCCTTATAACTTCTAACAATTCTGACATCAGGCAGTAAACTTGTTGAACCACCGGGGAGATGAGAACGTTTCTCTCCCAGATGTCGGGTCCAAGTTCACTCGCCGGATGAGCTCGAAGAAATAAACGGGTGAAAATATAAGTAACAATCTTTTTGTACTGTCGTTATTTGATCCAGCAAATTTACGTTTACAAGGGGATGGTTGGGATTTTAATAAATATACCTCCTCATTTTATTAAGGCGACAATCATGGATGCTCAAAAGATAAGTTAAACAAGTAAAGATTTTTTAGAGGATATTTATATTTATAAGGTTTAAAAAAAAGTGAAGTTCCTCCCATTGCCTTTTTTGGCACATCAGGAAGCAACCCTGCCAATTCTTTAGCGTTTGTCTGCTCTACAAGGCCAAGTTGCTAGATAGACACTCAACCTAGCACAGTTGGAAAGTGTGCAAGGAGCCGACCAGATTCAAATCCTGGACCGCTTGTTCCAAAGTATGGGTGTGAATACCACTAAACCACCATCACAGACATTTATATTTATAGGGAGGAGATATTTGCAGGCTTACAGCACATTAAGGTGGACAAATTCCCAAGACCTGACTGAGTATATCCTTGGATTTTGTGGAAGGCTAGAGAGGAAAAAAAACAGCCAAATTTAGGTACTTAAATTGTAGCCCATCAAAATACACTTGTCTTTCTATTCATCTCACATAGATATTGCTCTACCCATCAAAACTTGTTCATAAATTTGAATTATAACAAAAATTATGATTTATTATCAAATAATTTGTCATTTGTGAGCTGTTAGAACTGCAAGACTGTAGCTTAAATTGAAGGTTGATTTTCCATAAAATTGTTGGTTCACCCTTACATTTTTTTATTGCAACAATTTCCACCATATAACCTGATCTTCTAGCTTCACCATCAGCTCATGTTAGGCAGAGAGACTTTAAAGATACTGGCACCAGGAACACCTGTGGTCGGCTCAGCAGCTTCGGGGAAAGTATTCACTTTTCCTGCTGAAATCTGAGTAAACTGTTCACGTTTCAACTCCAGCAACCATCAGGACACAATACCTGCATCGACATGCTGATGCCCCTCTTCTCCCTTAGCCACTCAGTTATTCCTTTTTAACATGTTTACCACTTCAACATTTTCAATCTTGACATTAATCAAAAAGCTGACACTGTTACCAAAATCCCAAATCCCAAAGGGTAACCAGAAAAACACAAAGTTTTCACTGTTCACTATAGAACACAGCACAGTACAGGCCCTTCAGCCCACAATGTTGTGCCTACCCTCAAACCCTGCCTCCCATATAACCCCCCCGACCTTAAATTCCTCCATATACCTGCCTAGCAGTCTCTTAAACTTCACTAGTGTATCTGCCTCCACCACTGACTCAGGCAGTGCATTCCACGCACCAACCACTCTGAGTAAAAAAACCTTCCTCTAATATCCCCCTTGAACTTCACACCCCTTAACTTAAAGCCATGTCCTCTTGTATTGAGCAGTGATGCCTGGGGAAGAGACGCTGGCTGTCCACTCTATCTATTCCTCTTAATATCTTGTACACCTCTATCATGTCTCCTCTCATCCTCCTTCTCTCCAAAGAGTAAAGCCCTAGCTCCCCTAATCTCTGATCATAATCCATATTCTCTAAACCAGGCAGCATCCTGGTAAATCTCCTCTGTACCCTTTCCAATGCTTCCACTTCCTTCCTATAGTGAGGCGACCAGGACTGGACACAGTACTCCAAGTGTGGCCTAACCAGAGTTTTATAGAGCTGCATCATTACCCCGTGACACTTAAAGTCTATCCCTCAGCTTATGAAACCTAACACCCCATAAGCTTTCTTAACTACCCTATCCATCTGTGAGGCAACTTTCAGGGATCTGTGCACATTACCCCCAGATCCCTCTGCACCTCCACACTACCTAGTATCCTGCCATTTACTTTGTACTCTGCCTTGGAGTTTGTCCTTCCAAAGTTTACCACCTCACACTTCTCCGGGTTGAACTCTATCTGCCACTTCTCAGCCCACTTCTACATTCTACCAATGTCTCTCTGCAATCTTCTACAATCCTCTACACTATCTACAACACCACCAACCTTTGTGTCATCTGCAAACTTGCCAACACACCCTTCTACCCCCCACATCCAGGTCATTAATAAAAATAGAGACAGAGTAAAATCTCTTCAAGTAAATTATAGACCAGTTAGCATGACCTCAGTGGTTGGGAAGAAGTTACAGTCAATTGATAAGGCTGAAGATATGGAGTACTTGGAGACACAGGAAAAGATAGGACAAAGTCAGCATGGTTTCCTTCAGGGAAAATCTGAAACAAACCTGTTGGAATTCTTTGAGGAGATTACATGTAGGATAGATAAAGGGATGCAGTGGATGTTGAATATTTGGACTTTTAGAAGGCCTTTGACAAGGTGCCACACACGAGGCTTACCAAGTTACGAGCCCATAGTATTACAGGAAAGTTACTGGCATGATGAGAGCATTGGCTAATTGATAGGAGGCAGCGAGTGGGAATAAAAGGATCCTTTTCTGGTTGGCTACCAGTAACTACTGGTGTTGCCCAGAGGTCAGTTTTGGGACCACTTATTTTTATGCTGTATATCAATGATTTAGATGATGGAATAGATAGCTTTGTTGCCCAGTTTGCAGGTGATATGAAGATTAGTGGAGGGGCAGGTGGAATTAAGGAAACGGGTAGGCTGCAGAAAGACAGATTAGGAGAATGGGCAAGAGAGTGGCAAATAAAATACAATGCTGGAAAATGCATGGTCATGCACTTTGGTAGTATAAATAAATGTGCAGACCATTTTCTAAACAGCGAGAAAATCCAAAAATCTGAGATGCAAAGGGACTTGGGAGTCCTTGTGCAGAACAACCAAAAGGTTAACTTGCAGGTTGAGTCAGTGGTAAGGAAGCAAATGCAATGCTAGCATTCATTTCAAGAGGTCTAGAATACAAGAGCAGGAATATGAGGCTGAGACTGGTGAGACCTCACCTTGACCACTATGAACAGTTTTGGGCTCCTCATCTAAGAAGAGATGTGCTGGCATTGGAGAGGGTTCAGAAGAGGTTCACAAGGATGATTCTCAGAATGAAAGGGTTATCATACAAAGAGTGTTTGATAGCTCTGGGTCTGTACTCACTGGAATTTAGAAGGATGCAGGGGATCTCATTGAAAAGTTTTGAATGTTGAAAGGCCTAGAGAGTGTAGATGTGGAAAGGATCTTTCCCATGGTGGGGGAAGTCTAAGACATGACAGCACATCTTCAGAATAGAGGGGCGCCCATTTAAAAGAGATGCAGAACTTTGTTTTGGCTAGAGGGTGGTGAATTTGTGTGGAATACATTACCACAGGTAGCTGTGGAAGCCAGGTCGTTGGGTGCATTTAAGGGAGAGCTTCATAGGTTCTTGATTGGACATGGCACCAAAGGTTACTGGCTGAGGAGTGGGGTTGAGGAGGGGAAGATAGGATCAGCCATGATTGATTGCCGGAGAAGACCCGACGGGCTAATGGTCTAATTCTGCTCCTACGTCTTAGGGTCTTGTATAGCAAAGAAATGGGCTCTTTGGCTCAAGTCACCAACTGCTCATCACCCTCCAGTGTAGTACACAAACACTAAGTCTCATACCATCAAGTTAATTTTGCATCCAATTGGCTAACTTGTCCTAGATCAAATGTGATCAACTTTTCTGACTAGCCTACTTTATGGTAACTACCTCAGAATCAGAATAAGGTTTAATATCACTGACAATGACGTAAGATTTGTTAACTTTGCAGCAGCATTATCATGCAATACATAATATAGAAAAAAGTGAATTACAGTATTTTAGATGAGATTCAACTTTATTGTCATTGTGCTGAGTACAGATCCAAAGCCAATGAAATGCAATTAGCATCTGACCAGAAGTGCAAAAGAATACAAAATAACTGCAGATAAAAAGTAAGTGCTATAGCATACAAATATAAAAGTACTGAGACAGTCCAATATGGGTGTAATACTGCTTAGCGCTGTGATGTGAGGTTCAGCAGGGTCACAGCCGCAGGGAAGAAGCTCTTCCTGAGCCTGCTGATGTGGGAGCAGAGGCTCCTGTAGCGCCTACCAGATGGGAGGAGAGTAAAAAGTCCATGGTTAGGGTGAGATGCATCCTTGATAATGCTTTTCGCCCTGCCCAGGCAGCATTTATGGTAGATGTTCTCAATCATGGGCAACTGGGTGCCAATAATCTGCTGGGCAGTTTTCACCACCTGCTGGAGTGCTTTGCCATACCACACTGAGATGCAGTTGGTGAGTATGCTCTCAATGGTACAGCGGTAAAAGTCCCTCAGTATCCTGGGACAGAGGTGAGCTTTCTTGATGCTCCGCAGGAAATAAAGGCGCTGTTGCGCCTTTCTGATCAGGATGGAGGAGTTCAGGGACCAGGTGAGATCATCGGAAGTGTGGACACCAAGGAATTTGAAGCTTGATACACGCTTCACTACTGCTCCGTTGATATAGATGGAGTCATGAGTGTGGCTCCTAGCATGCCTGAAGTCCACAATAATCTCCTTGGTCTCCTGGATGTTAAATGCCAGGTTGTTATCGGCACACCACGCGGCCAGGTGCTGGACCTCGTCCTGTAGGCCATCTTGTCATCCCCTCTGATCAGGCCAACCACCGTAGTGTCGTCTGCGAACTTGATTATGGAGTTAGAACCGTGTACAGGAATGCAGTCATAGGTGAAAAGGGAATACAGAAGAGAACTCAGCACACAGCCTTGAGGATTCAGGGTGAGAATCAATAAGAAGGTGTCTAACCCAGGAGTCCCCAACCTATTTTGCACCACAGATTGGTTTAATATTGACAAGATTCTTACGGACCGGCCGACCGGGGGGGAGGGGGGGTCGTTAATCATGACCAGGATATAGGTGAAACTATAAGCCACTTAGTAAGTGGCTAATAATACACTCGATTTCGTTTCTAAAGGGGTTTATCTAACGAATTTAATATTAAACACACTGCACATATTTTCCTTCTGTGAATATAGTGATAAGTCAATTATAAGTCACTTGTAACTCAATAGCATCATAACATTTTAAGTAACGTTTGGATATTAAATACACAGCACATATTTTCCTCATATGAACATATAAAATCATTGTAACACAATAATATCGGTAAATCAGTGGGAGCCCTGGGCTTGTTTCCCTGCAACAAGATGGTCCCATCGAGGAGTGATGGGAGACAGCGATACTCGAAGGGGGTTCCTTATGTCCAGTCTATTCCGCAATTTAGTTTTCGTTGCATTCATTGCAGAAAATCCTGCTTCGCAGAGGTATGATGTTGGAAATGGAAGTAACGTTTTCAGTGGTTTTGTGGCTATCTCAGGATATTCAGCCTTCACTTTGATCCAGAATGCCGGCACAGATGTTATGTCAAACATACTTTTCAGCCCATCCTCATTTGCAAGCTCGAGGAGCTGATCTTCTTCCCACCCTGACATGGATGATTCACCAGGGACATTCATAAGTGGGTCACGGACCCATTCCTTTGCACGTCTTGGGTCATTTGCGGTTGAGAGTAACGCTCGAATTCTGCTGACAGCAAAGTTAGGTGATCGCGCACCAGCTGTGAGAAAGACGGTGCAGCCTCAGTCTCTCCCAAAATCCCAGTTAATGTTAGGAACAAGTCAAATATGCCCCTGTCCACTCGCCGTCCCCACAGTTCCAGTCTGGCTTTGAAAGCAGACACTGTATCTGCCAACTTGAAGACAGTTGTCATTCTCCCCTGAAGTGACAAATTGAGTTCATTGAGCAGGTTGAAGATGTCACACAGATAGCCACTAAGTACGACGCTCTCAGAGCAGCAGCATTTGTGGAGGTGGTTGCTCTCAGCACTTGCTTCTGTCTCGCTTGCTCACTTTTCTTTCCTCTCAAAAAACTCAACAAGTTTGTCTTTAAGTGCAGGGTACTTGGACTCAAGGTGCTGAAGCAGTTTTGAGGGCTTCGTTGCCTCATTAGACAGCTTGTCTCCACATATCCCACACAGCGGACTTGGAGCATGCGAGTCACCGGTTACAATAAAACCATATTTTATGTACAACTCCTATTTTCTGTTGAAGGAAGCTTTTTTTTTTGGCAGTCTCTGTCTCAGCTGTCTCTGTGTTATCATTGTTAGGCCTTTTACATCCTCTTCCACCTCTTCCAAAGAAACACTCAAGCGACGTTCGTTTTTTTAACTCATACCGACTGATGACCTCGCATGGGTAATAACCTCGCGTACATTCAAGTTCAAATGGTGCAGATGCTCATATCGTTTCATATCGCCAAATAACATCGTTTCCTCGCGCCCTGGTAGCACATGCTTTGCGGCCCTGTGGTTGGGGACCACTGGTCTAACTTAACAGATTGGTGTCTGTAAGTCAGGAAGTCTAAGGTCCAATTGCAGAGGGATGAGCTGATACTAAGCTGGCAAAGTATATATATGAATATCAAATAGTTAAATTAAATAAGTAGTGCAAAAACAGAAAATTAAAACAAGTGAGGTAGTGTTCATGGGTCTACGTCTACTCTGAAATCAAGTGGCAGAGGAGAAGCTGTTCCCAAATCACTGAGTGTGTACCTCCTTCCTGATAGTAACAATGAGCAAAGGACATGTGCTGAGTGGTGGGGGTCCTTAATGATGGACACCACCTTTTTGAGGCACCACTTATTGAAGATGTCTTGGATACTATGGAGGTTAGTATCCACGATGGAGATGACCAATCTTACAACACTCTGCAGCTTACTTCAATCCTGTGCAGTAGCCACCACCCCCCATACCAGATAGTGATGCAGCCAATCAGAATGCTCTCCAAGCTACATTTGCAGAAATTTTCAAGTGTTTTAGGTGACATATCAAAATTCCTCAAACACCCGATGAAAAATAACGGCTGTGTTACCTTCTTCATAACTGCATCCATATGTTGGGACCAGGTTCAGTCCTCAGATATTAACACCCAGGAACTTGAGATTGCTCACTCTTGAAATCTGATCCCTCTATGAGGATTGGTGTGTTCCCTCATCTTACCCAATCAGCTCTTTAGTCTCACTGACATGTATGCAAGGTTGTTGCTGCAACACCAGTCAACTAGCTGCTATATCTCACTCCTGTAAGCTCTCTTTTCACCATCTGTGATTCTGCCAACTATGGCTAAATCATTAGCAAGTTTATAGATAGCACTGGAGCTACAGTACACCTAGCCACCAAGTCATGGGTGTAGAGGGAGAAGAGCAGTGGGCCAGTGTTGATTGTCAGCAAGGTGGAGATGTTATTACTAATCCACACAGATTGTGGTCTTCCATTAAGAAGTTGAGGATCCATTTACAGAGGGAGGTACAGAGTCCCAGGTTCTGTAGTTTTTCCATCAGGACTGTAGGAATGATGGTGTTAAACGCTGAGTTATAGTCAACCAACAGCACCCTTACATAGTGTTTATATTGTCTGAGTGATCCAAGGCCTTGTCAAAGACCTTGCTAAAATCCACTACAGAACATCTATCGCCCTCATCTCAACTCTTGTTCACCACTCCAAAAAAATTATCAAGTTCAAGAGAAATAATTTCATACACACAAATCCATGCCAGCAATCCCTACATCAGCCCTTGCCTTTCCAAATGCTGGTGGATTCAGTCCCTAAGTATTCCCTCCAGTAATTTACCCGCCATTGATATTAGGCTCACTGGACTGTAGATATGAAGTTTTTCGATGAAGCCTTTCTTAAATAGGAGGCACAATGCTGGTCTCTTTCCAATCTCCCAGTATCTCAGCTACAGCTCATAAAACCATAAGAGACCAGAGACACAAGGTGCATGTGGCAGGGAACTCAGAATTACAGATACAAGTCTACCCTGCATGTCAGTGACCAGGATGCTTCACTCTCTGAGAGGCAGAATGTCTTCCATACCCAGTTTGATGCACAGAACAAAGTGCTAACAAAGAAGGCACCTGAGGTGACGAAGACCCTGGCTAGAGTCAACCCACACAAAGCTGCGAGGCCCGATAATTTACCAGGTCGTGTTCTGAAAGACTGCACAACCCAGCTGACGGAGGTGCTAATGGATATATTCAATATCTCTCTGGAACAATCCATTGTTCCCTTGGCTTTCAAGACAGCAACCATCATTCCATTGCCAACGAAGGAGACAGTAACCTGCCCAAATGACTACTGTCTGGTGGCATTATCAACCATTATTAAATGCTTTGAGCGGCTGGCCATAGAACACATTAAAATATTTCTCCAAGCTACAAATCGATCCACTGATGCAATAGCCTCTGCCCTCCACTCTGTCCTGTCTCACCAGGAAAATGGGGTCTCATATGCGAGACTGCTGTTTATAGATTTCAGTTCAGCGTTCAACACTATCTTACCCTAGAATCTGGTGGGGAAACTGTCCTCACTGGGTCTCAACACCTCCCTCTGAAATTGGATACTGGACTTCGTAACAGTAAGAGGAATAGATAAAGTGGATAGCCAGCGCCTCTTCCCCAGGGCACCACTGCTGAATACAAGAGGACATGGATTTAAGGTAAAGGGTGGGAAGTTCAAGGGGGATATTAGAGGAAGAGAGTGGTTGGTGCGTGGAATGCACTGCCTGAGTCAGTGGTGTAGGCAGATACACTAGTGAAGTTTAAGATACTACTAGACAGGTATATGGAGGAATTTAAGGTGGGGGCTTATATGGGAGGCAGGGTTTGAGGGTCGGCACAACATTGTGGGCCGAAGGGCCTGTACTGTGCTGTACCATTCTATGTTCTATGTTCTATGTAAGGCATAGTCAGTCCATGTGGGCAGCAACACATCTCGTCCCATTATACCGAGCACTGGCGCCACCATTCACACTGCTGATGCATGACCGAGTCGCGGGATCCAGCTTAAACTGTGTCATCAAATTTGCAGATGACACAACAGTGGTTGGCTTTATCAAGAACAAGAACAATAACAATAACAATGATGAGACAGAGTATAGAGAGGAAATAGAGCAGCCAGTAGATTGGTGTTGGAAGAACAACCTAAGACGAATGAGAAGGCAAAGGAAGGTGCAGACAAACCATGCACCTGTGAATACATGGCTCCTCGGTGGACAGAGTAAAGTGCATCGAGTTCAACTCCCTGAACAAAGCAGCACAGCAGCATCTCCATGGAGAGCGTCCTGACAAGTTGCATCTCCATCTGGTATGGGAGCAGTCGATCATTGGACCACAAGCGCGTGAAAGTCGGCCCGTGAGACAGCAGGAGAGTTTAAAAAGCAAGTAGATTACCGGAGCAGGCGACGGAGTAGTGGGAGACAGAGTAGGGAGGCTTTGGCGAGCAGAGGCTGAGGACGAGCCTGCTCCCAGTGAGGTAAGGCTGGGTAAGTTCCTTTAATAGCTCAAATTAACTTAGGAGTAGATAATGGAGGCAGCAGTTAGGGCAGTCGAGTGCTCCGTTTGCAGTATGTGGAAGTCAGGGCGCATTTGTCCCTGACGACTACACCTGTAAAAGGTGCATCCAGCTGTAGCTCTAGACAAACCAAGTTAGGGAGCTAGAGCTGGATGAACTTCGGATCATTCGTGAGGCAGAAATAAACAGGAGTTACAGGGAGATAGTCACTCCTAAAAGTCAGGAGGCAGGTAGCTGGGTGACTGTCAGGAGAGGGAAGAGGAATAGACAGAATGAGCAGAGCACCCCTGTGGCCATTCCCATCAATAATAAGTATACCATTTTGGATACCATTGGTGGGGATGACCTACCAGGGACAAGTTGCAGTGGTTGTCTCTCTGGCACCCAGAGTGGATCCTCAGCTCAGAAGAGAAGGAGGGAAAAGAAGAGAGCAGTAGTGATAGGGGATTCGATAGTCAGGGGGACAGATAAGAGGTTCTGTGGAAGAGATCAAGAATCCCAGATGGTCTATTGCCTCGCTGGTGCCAGGGTCCACGATATTTCGAATCAAGTTCTAAGTATTCTCAAGAGGGAGGATGAGCAGCCAGATATTGTGATCCATGCAACATACATCAAAGTTGTTGGTGAATGCAGCAGGCCAGGCAGCATCTCTAGGAAGAGGTACAGTCGACATTTCAGGCCGAGAACTTCGTCAGGACTAACTGAAGGAAGAGCTAGTAAGAGATTTGAAAGTGGGAGGGGGAGATCCAAAATGATAGGAGAAGACAGGAGGGGGAGGGATGGAGCCAAGAGCTGGACAGGTGATTGGCAAAAGGGATATGAGAGGATCATGGTACAGGAGGCCCAGGGAGAAGGAAAAAGGGGAGGGGGGGAAAACCCAGAAGATGGGCAAGGGGTATAGTCAGAGGGACAGAGGGAGAAAAAGGAGAGTGAGAGAAAGAATGTGTGTATATAAATAACGGATGGGGTATGAGGGGGAGGTGGGGCAATAGCGGAAGTTAGAGAAGTCAATGTTCATGCCATCAGGTTGGAGGCTACCCAGACGGAATATAAGGTGTTGTTCCTCCAACCTGAGTGTGGTTTCATCTTTACAGTAGAGGAGGCCGTGGATAGACATGTCAGAATGGGAATCAGATGTGGAATTAAAATGTGTGGCCACTGGGAGATCCTGCTTTCTCTGGCGGACAGAGCGTAAGTGTTCAGCAAAATGATCTCCCAGTCTGCGTTGGGTCTCACCAATATATAGAAAGCCATATCGGGAGCACCGGACGCAGTATATCACCCCAGCCGACTCACAGGTGAAGTGTTGCCTCACCTGGAAGGACTGTCTGGGGACCTGACTGGTGGTAAGGGAGGAAGTGTAAGGGCAAAGGGCATGCGTAGCACTTGTTCCGCTCACATGGATAAGTGCCAAGAGGGAGATCAGTGGGGAGGGATGGGGGGGAGCGCGAATGGACAAGGGAGTCGCGTAGGGAGCGATCCCTGCGGAAAGCCGGGGGGGGGGAGGGAAAGATGTGCTTAGTGGTGGGATCCCATTGGAGGTGGCGGAAGTTACGGATAATATGTTGGACTATAATATTGTGATCCATGTAGGGACCAATGATGTGGATAGGAAGAAGGAGGAGGTCCTGCAAAGAGAATTTAGGGAGTTAGGTGCAAAGTTGAAGGACAGGACCTCCAGGGTTGCAATCTCAGGATTGCTACCCGTGCCATGTGCTAGTGACGCTAGAAATAGGAAGATAAGGCAGCTAACTACGTGGCTAAGGAGTTGGTGCAGGAGGAGGGGCTTCATGTGTCTGGACAATTGGGCCTTGTTTCAGGGAAGGTGGGACCAGTTCGGACGGGACGGGTTGCACCTGAGCTGGAGGGGGACTAACATCCTTGTGGGGAAGTTTGCTAGTGCTGCTCCATGGGGAAGTATAGTACATGGAGTAAAGCCAGATTTAACATTTAAAGAGGCTTTGAGGAAGGGGAAACAGAATAAAGTGTGAAAAGGTAGGAAGGTAGAAGGGCTAAAGTGCATGTACTTCAATACAAGAAGCATCAGGAACAAAGGTGATAAACTAAGAGCTTGGATACATACATGGAATTATGATCACAAAACACAAAATAATCTCCAGATGCTGGGGTCAAAGCCAAACTCACAACACGCTGGAGGAACTCAGCAGGTCGGGCAGCATCCGTGGAAAAGATCGGTCAACGCTCTACAAGCCCACTGACTCTCATAACTACCTCAACTATACCTCTTCCCACCCTGCCACATGCAAAAATGCCATTCCCTATTCCCAGTTCCTCCGTCTCCGCTGCATCTGCTCCAAGGATGAGGTTTTCCGTTCCAGGACATCTCAAATGTCCTCTTTCTTTAAGGATTGTGGTTTCCCTTCTGCTGTCATCAATGATGCCCTCACCCACATCTCGTCCATTTCCCGCACTTCGGCTCTCACCCCATCCTCCAGCCACCACAACAGGGGCAGAGTTCCCCTTGTCCTCACCTGCCACCCCACCAGCCTCCGGATCCAGCACATTATCCTCCGTAACTTCCGCCACCTTCAACAGGACCCCACCAGTAAGCACATCTGTCCCCTTCCACCCCCTCCGCTTTCCACAGGGATCAGTCCCTCTGCGACCCCCTGGTCCACACGTCCCTCCCCACGGATCTCCCACCTGGCACTTATCCCTGTAAGCGCAAGTTCTACACCTGTCCCTACACCTCCTCTCTTGCCACTATTTAGGGCCCCAAACAGTCCTTCCAAGTGAGGCAACACTTCACTTGTGAGTCTGTGGGGGTTATCTATTGCAACCGGTGCGGCCTCCTCTACATCAGTGAAACCCAACGCAGATTGGGGGACCGCTTCATCGAGCACCTCCGCTCCGTCCGCCAAAACAGACAGGATCTCCCAGTAGCCACCCACTACAACTCTGCTTCCCACTCCCATTCAGATATGTCCATACATAGCCTCCTCTACTGCCATGATGAGGCTAAACTCAGGTTGGAGGAGCAACCCCTCATAGACTGTCTAAGTAGTCTCCAGCCCCTTGGTATGAACACAGAATTCTCCAACTTCTGGTAATTCCCTCCCCCTCCCTTCCCCCATCCCTATGTCACTCTGCCCCCTCCCCCAGCTGCCTACCACCTCCCTCATGGTTCCACCTCCTTCTACTACCCATTGTGTTTTCCCCTATTCTTTCTTCACCTTTCCTGCCTATCACCTCCCTGCCTCCCCTCCCCCACCCCTTTATCTTTCCTCTTACTGGTTTTTCACCTGGAACCTACCAGCCTTCTCCTTCCCACCCTCCCCCCACCTCCTTTATAGGGCCTCTGCCCCTTCCCTCTACAGTCCTGACGAAGGGTTCCGGCCCGAAACGTCGACCAATCTTTTCCACGGATGCTGCCCGACCATGTAATTATGTTGTGGTGGCCATTACAGAGACTTGGCTGGCACCAGGACAGGAAAGGATTCTCAATATTCCTGGATTTCAGTGCTTTAAAAGGGATGCGGGGGGAGAGGGGAGGAGGGGTGGCATTACTGGTCAGGGATACTATTACAGCTACAGGAAGGGTGGGTAACGTAGCAGGATCCTCTTTTGAGTCAGTATGGGTAGAAGTCAGGAACAGGAAGGGAGCAGTTACTCTATTGGGAGTATTCTATAGGCCCCCTGCTAGCAGCAGAGATACCGAGGAGCAGATTGAAAGGCAGATTTTGGAAAGGTACAAAAATAACAGGGTTGTTATCATGAGTGACTTTAACTTCCCTAATATTGACTGGCACCTGATCAGTTCCAATGGTTCAGACGGGGCAGAGTTTGTTAAGTGTGTCCAGGACGGATTCCTGTCACAGCATGTTGACAGGCCGACTAGGGGGAATGCCATACTAGATCTAGTATTAGGTAACGAACCGGGTCAGGTCACAGATGTCTCAGTGGGTGAACATCCAGGGGACAGTAACCACCACTCCCTGGCCTTTACCATTATCATGGAAAAGGACAGAATCAGAGAGGACAGGAAAATTTTTGATTGGGGAAGGGCAAATTATGAGGCTATAAGGCTAGAACTTGCGGGTGTGAATTGGGATGATGTTTTTGCAGGGAAACGTATTATGGGCATGTGGTCAATGTTTAGAGATCTCTTGCAGGATAAGAGATATCTAGGGATAAATTTGTCCCGGTGGGAAGATAAAGAATGGTAGGGTGAAGGAACCATGGGTGACAAGTGAGGTGGAAAATCTAGTCAGGTGGAAGAAGGCAGCATACATGAGGTTTAGGAAGCAAGGATCATAGAAACACAGAAAATAGGTACAGGAGTAGGCCATTCGGCCCTTGGAGACTGCACCGCCATTCAGTATGATCATGGCTGATCATCCAACTCAGAACCCTGTACCAGCCTTCCCTCCGTACCCCCGATTTCTTCAGCCACAAGGGCCATCTCTAACTCCTTCTTAAATATAGCCAATGAACTGGCCTCAATTGTTTCCTGTGGCAGAGAATTCCACAGATTCACCACTCTCTGTGTGAAGAAGTTTTTCCTAATCTCGGTCCTAAAAGGCTTCCCCTTTATCCTCAAACTGTGACCCCTCGTTCTGGACTTCCCCAACATCGGGAACAATCTTCCTGCATCTAGCCTGTTCAATCCCTTTAGGATTTTATACTTTTCAATCAGATCCCCCTCAACCTTCTAAATTCCAACGAGTATAAGCCTAGTCGATCCAGTCTTTCACCATATGAAAGTCCTGCCATCCCAGAAATCAATCTGGTGAACCTTCTTTGTACTCCCTCTATGGCAAGGATGTCTTTCCTCAGATTAGGGGACCAAAACTGCACACAATACTCCAGGTGTGGTCTCACCAAGGCCTTGTACAACTGCAGTAGTACCTCCCTGCTCCTGTACTCGAATCCTCTTGCCATAAATGCCAGCATACCATTCGCCTTTTTCACCGCCTGCTGTACCTGCATGCCTACTTTCAATGAATGGTGTATAATGACACCCAGGTCTCATTGCACCTCCCCTTTACCTAATCGGCCACAATTCAGATAATAATCTGTTTTCCTGTTTTTGCCACCAAAGTGGATAACTTCACATTTATCCACATTAAATGGCATCTGCCATGAATTTGCCCACTCACCCAACCTATCCAAGTCACCCTGCATCCTCTTAGCATCCTCCTCACAGCTAACACTGCCGCCCAGCTTCCTGTCATCCACAAACTTGGAGATGCTGCATTTAATTCCCTCATCCAAGTCATTAATATATATTGTAAACAACTGGGGTCCCAGCACTGAGCCTTGCGGTACCCCACTAGTCACTGCCTGCTATTCTGAAAAGGTCCCGTTTATTCCCATTCTTTGCTTCCTGTCTGCCAACCAATTCTCTATCCACATCAATACCTTACCCCAATACCGTGTGCTTTAAGTTTGCACACGAATCTCCTGTGTGGGACCTTGTCAAAAGCCTTTTGAAAATCCAAATATACCACATCCACTGGTTCTCCCCTATCCACTCTACTAGTTACAGCCTCAAGAAATTCTATGAGATTTGCCAGACATGATTTTCTTTTCACAAATCCATGCTGACTTTGTCCGATGATTTCACCGCTTTCCAAATGTGCTGTTATCACATCTTTGATAACTGACTCCAGCAGTTTCCCCACCACCGATGTTAGGCTAACCGGTCTATAATTCCCTGGTTTCTCTCTCCCTCCTTTTTTAAAAAGTGGGGTTACATTTGCCGCCCTCCAATCCTCAGGAACTAGTCCAGAATCTAAAGGGTTTTGAAAAATTATCACTAATGCATCCACTATTTCTTGGGCTACTTCCTTAAGCACTCTGGGATGCAAACCATCTGGCCCTGGGGATTTATCTGCCTTTAATCCCTTCAGTTTACCTAACACCACTTCCCTACTAACATGTATTTCCCTCAGTTCCTCCATCCCACTGGACCCTCTGTCCCCTACTATTTCCGGAAGATATTTATGTCCTCCTTAGTGAAGACAGAACCAAAGTAATTATTCAATTGGTCTGCCATGTCCTTGCTCCCCATAATCAATTCACCTGTTTCTGTCTGTAGGGGACCTACATTTGTCTTAACCTATCTTTTTCTTTTCACATATCTATAAAAGCTTTTACAGTCAGTTTTTATGTTCCCTGCCAGTTTTCTCTCAATCTTTTTTCCCTTTGTCCTCCTCTGCTGAACTCTGAATTTCTCCCAGTCCTCAGGTGAGCCACTTTTTCTGGCTAATTTGTATGCTTCTTCTTTGGAATTGATACTATCCCTAATTTCCCTTGTCAGCCACGGGTGCACTACCTTCCTTGATTTATCCTTTTGCCAAACTGGGATGAACAATTGTTGTAGTTCATCCATGCGATCTTTAAATGCTTGCCATTGCATATCCACCGTCAACCCTTTAAGTGTCATTTACCAGTCGATCTTAGCTAATTCACGTCTCATACCTTCAAAGTTACTCTTCTTTAAGTTCAGAACCTGTGTTTCTGAATTAACTATGTCACTCTCCATCTTAATGAAGAATTCCACCATATTATGGTCACTCTTACCCAACGGGCCTCTCACGACAAGATTGCTAATTAACCCTTCCTCATTGCTCAATACCCAGTCTAGAATAGCCCACTCTCCAGTTGGTTCCTCGACATGTTGGTTCAAAAACCCATCCCGCATACATTCCAAGAAATCCTCTTCCTCAGCACCCTTACCAATTTGGTTCACCCAATCTACATGTAGACTGAAGTCACCCATTATAACCGCTGTTCCTTTATTGCAGACATTTCTAATTTCCTGTTTAATACCATCTCCAACCTCACTACTACTGTTAGGTGGCCTGTACACCACTCCCACCAGCGTTTTCTGTCCCTTAGTGTTATGCAGCTCTACCCATATCGATTCCACATCCTCCCTGCTTATGTCCTTCCTTTCTATTGCGTTAATCTCCTCTCTAACCAGCAACGCCACCCCACATCCTTTTCTTTCATGTCTATCCCTCCTGAATGTTGAATATCCCTGAATGTTGAGCTCCCATCCTTGGTCACCCTAGAGCCATGTCTCTGTGATCCCAACTATATCATATTCATCATTAACAATCTGCACTTTTAATTCATCCACCTTGTTACGAATGCTCCTTGCATTGACACACAAAGCCTTCAGGCGCGCTTATACAATTATGTTGAAAAGTGGCCCTTTTTGATGCTTGCCCTGGATTTGTCGGCCTGCCACTTTTACTCTTCACCTTACTACTTTTTGCTTCTACCCTCATTTTACATCCCTCTGTCTCTCTACACTGGTTCCCATCCGCCTGTTGTGAACTAACCTCCTCTCGCCTAGCCTCTTTAATTTGATTCCCACCCCACAACCATTCTAGTTTAAAGTCATCTCAGTAGCCCTCGCTAATCTCCCTGCCAGGATATTGGTCTGACTGATATTGATCAGATTGGTCTATTCAGGAATATAGAGTAGCAAGAAAGAAGCTTAAGAAGGGGCGGAGAAGAGCAAGAAGGGGGCATTAGAAGGCCTTGGTGAGTAGGGTAAAGGAAAACCCCAAGGCGCTCTTCAATTATTTGAAGAAAAAAAGGATGACAGGAGTGAAGGTAGGACCGACTAGAGATAAAGATGGGAAGATGTGCCTGGAGGCTGTGGAAGCGAGCAAGGTCCTCAATGAATACCTCTCTTCGCTATTCACCAATGAGAGGGAACTTGATGATGGTGAGGACAATATGAGTGAGGTTGATATTCCGGAGCATGTTGATATTAAGGGAGAGTTGTTAAAATACATTAGGACGGATAAGTCCCCGGGGCCCGACGGAATATCCCCCAGTAAACACAAAATAATCTGCAGATGCTGTGATCAAAGCAACACTTACAGTACGCTGGATGAACTCAGCAGGTCGGGCAGCATCAGTGGAAACGATGAGTCAACGTTTCAGACCGGAACCCTTTGTCAGGACACCTCCATTCCCCATCAAGAAGGCCTCAAAGCCCTCCACTACTTCCTGGATAATAGACCTCACCAGTTCCCCACCATCACTACCCTCCTCCGGTTGGCAGAACTGGTTCTCACACTTAATAACTTCTCTTTTGGCTCTTCCCACTTTCTTCAGACTAAGGGTATAGCTATGGGAACTCACACAGGACCTAGCTACACCTGCCTCTTCATTGGTTATGTTGAACAGTCTGTGCTCCAAACCTATTCTGGTACTGCTCTCCAACTTTTCCTTCAGTACATTGATGACTAAATTGGTGCTGCTTCCTGCATCGACTTTACTTCAAACTTCCACCCAGCCCTCAAATTCATTTGGTCTATCTCGGACACTTCTCTCCCCTTTCTCGATGTCTCGGTCTCCATCTCTGGAGACAGACTGTCCACTGACATCTTCTACAATCCCACTGACTCTCATAACTACCTCGACTATACCTCTTCCCACCCCGCCACATGTAAAAATGCCACCCCCTATTCCCAGTTCCTCCGTCTCCGCCGTATCTACTTCGAGGATGAGGCTTTCCGTTCCAGGACATCTCAAATGTCCTCTTTCTTTAAGGATTGTGGTTTCCCTTCTACCGTCATCAATGATGCCCTCACCCGCATCTTCTCCATTTCCCGCACTTCGGCCCTCACCCCATCCTCCCGCCACCACAACAGGGACAGAGTTCCCCTTGTCCTTACCTACCACCTCACCAGCCTCCGGATCCTGCACATTATCCTCCGCCATTTCCGCCACCTTCAACAGGACCCCACCACTTAGCACATCTTTCCCTCTCCACCCCGTTCCGCTTTCCGCAGGGATCGGTCCCTCCGCGACTTCCTTATCCGCATGTCCATCCCCACGGATCTCCCACCCGGCACTTATCCCTGTAAGCGCAAGTTCTACACCTGTCCCTACACCTCCTCTCTTGCCACCATTCAGGGCCCCAAACAATCCTTCCAGGTGAGGCAACACTTCACTTGTGAGTCTGTTGGGGTCATCTATTGCATCCGGTGCTCCCGGTGCGGCCTCCTCTACATCAGTGAAATCCGACGCAGATTGGGGGACCGCTTCATCGAGCACCTCCGCTCCAACCGCCACAACAGACAGAATCTCCCGGTAGCCACCCACCCCAACTCTGCTTCCCATTTCCATTCAGATATGTCCATACATGGCCTCCTCTACTGCCATAATGAGGCTAAACTCAGACTGGAGAAGCAACACCTCATATACTGTCTAGGTAGTCTCCAGCCCCATGTTATAAACATAGAATTCTCCAACTTCCGGTAATTCCCTCCCCCTCCCTTCCTCTATCCCTATTTCACTCTGCCCCCTCCCCCAGTTGCCTATCACCTCCCTCATGGTATCGCCTCCTTCTACTACCCATTGTTTTCCTGCCTATCACCTCCCTGCTTCCCCTCCCCCACCCCTTTGTCTTTCAAATTACTGGTCTTTCAACTGGACCTAAAAGCATTCTTCAAATCCTTCCACCTCCTTCATTCTTCCGTCCTGACGAAGGGTTCTGGCCCGGAACATCGACTCATCGTTTCCACTGATGCTGCCCGACCTGCTGAGTTCATCCAGCGTACTGTAAGTCCTGGAATATTCCCCAGGCTGCTCCACGAAGCGAGGGAAGAGACTGCTGAGCCTCTAGCGAGGATCTTTATGTCCTCATTGTCCACGGGAATGGATTGGAGGGAGGCAAATGTTGTCCCTTTGTTCAAAAAAGGTAGAAGGGATAGTCCGGGTAATTATAGACCAGTGAGCCCAGAATTGGCTTGCCTGCAGAAAGCAGAGGGTCTTGGTGGTGGGAGTACATTCGGATTGGAGGTTTGTGACTAGTGGTGTCCCGTAAGGATCGGTTCTGGGATCTCTACTTTTCGTGATTTTTATTAACAACCTGGATGTGGGGGTAGAAGGGTGGGTTGGCAAGTTTGCAGACGACACAAAGGTTGGTGGTGTTGTGGATAGTGTAGAGGATTGTCAAAGATTGCAGAGAGACATTGATAAGATGCAGAAGTGGGCTGATAAGTGGCAGATGGAGTTCAACCCGGAGAAGTGTGAGGTGGTACACTTTGGAAGGACAAACTCCAAGGTAGAGTACAAAGTAAATGGCAGGATACTTGGAAATGTGAAAGGAGCAGAGGGATCTGGGGGTACATGTCCACAGATCCCTGAAAGTTGCCTCACAGGTAGATAGGGTAGTTAAGAAAGCTTATGGGGTGTTAGCTTTCATAACGGGACCTTTTCAGAATGGCAGGCAGTGACTAGTGGGGTACCGCAAGGCTCAGTGCTGGGACCCCAGTTGTTTACAATATATATTAATGACTTGGATGAGGGAATTAAATGCAGCATCTCCAAGTTTGCGGATGACACGAAGCTGGGCGGCAGTGTTAGCTGTGAGGAGGATGCTAAAAGGATGCAGGGTGACTTGGATAAGTTGGGTGAGTGAGCAAATTCATGGCAGATGCCATTTAATGTGGATAAATGTGAAGTTATTCACTTTGGTGGCAAAAATAGGAAACCAGATTATTATCTGAATGGTGGCCGATTAGGAAAAGGGGAGGTGCAACGAGACCTAGGTGTCATTATACACCAGTCATTGAAAGTGGGCATGCAGGTACAGCAGGCGGTGAAAAAGGCGAATGGTATGCTGGCATTTATAGCAAGAGGATTCGAGTACAGGAGCAGGGAGGTACTACTGCAGTTGTACAGGGCCTTGGTGAGACCACACCTGGAGTATTGTGTGCAGTTTTGGTCCCCTAATCTGAGGAAAGACATCCTTGCCATAGAGGGAGTACAAAGAAGGTTCACCAGATTGATTCCTGGGATGGCAGGACTTTCATATGAAGAAAGACTGGATGAACTTGGCTTGTACTCATTGGAATTTAGAAGATTGAGGGGGGAATCTGATTGAAACGTATAAAATCCTAAAGGGATTGGACAGGCTAGATGCAGGAAGATTGTTCCCGATACTGGGGAAGTCCAGAACGAGGGGTCAGAGTTTGAGGATAAAGGGGAAGCCTTTTAGGACTGAGATTAGGAAAAACTTCTTCACTCAGAGAGTGGTGAATCTGTGGAATTCTCTGCCACAGGAAACAGTTGAGGTCAGTTCATTGCCTATATTTAAGAGGGAGTTAGATATGGCCCTTGTGGCTACAGGGATCAGGGGGTATGGAGGGAAGGCTGGTGCAGGGTTTGGAGTTGGATGATCAGCCATGATCATAATAAATGGCGGTGCAGGTTCGAAGGGCCTAATGACCTACTCCTGCACCTATTTTCTATGTTTTCTATGTTTCTAAGCTGAGGGATAGACTTTAAGAGTCGCGGGGTAATAATGCAGCTCTATAAAACTCTGGTTAGGCCACACTTGGAGTACTGTGTCCAGTTCTGGTCGCCTCACTATAGGAAGGATGTGGAAGCACTGGAAAGGGTACAGAGATTTACCAGGATGCTGCCTGGTTTAGAGAGTATGCATTATGATCAGAGATTAAGGGAGCTAGGGCTTTACTCTCTGGAGAGAGAGGATGAGAGGAGACATGATAGAGTTATACAAGATATTAAAAGGAATAGATAGAGTGGACAGCCTGCACCTCTTCCCCAGGGCACCACTGCTCAATACAAGAGAACATGGCTTTAAGGTAAAGGGTGGGAAGTTCAAGGGGGATATTAGAGAAAGGTTTTTTACTCAGAGAGTGGTTGGTGCATGGAATGCACTGCCTGAGTCACTGGTGGAGGCAGATATGCTAGTGAAATTTAAGAGACTACTGCACAGGTGTATAGAGGAATTTAAGGTGGGGGGTTATATGGCAGTTAGGGTCGGCGCAATATTGCGGACTGAAAGGCCTGTACTGTGCTGTACTATTCTATGTTCTAAATTCTAAGTCCCTACAAAGGTCTGTGAGAACAGCTGAGATGATCATAGGGGTCTCCCTACTATCCATCGGTAACATTTATCAGGAGTGCAGAATACATACGCAGGGCCCTTGGTATTATTAAAGATCGTACCCATCCATCCAGCTTCCCCTTCGACTTCCTACCATCAGGTAATGAATAAAAACAAGAACGGTCAGGATGAGAAACAGTTTCTTCCCCCGGGGAACTCCCGTACTCAAAGTGTCACTGGTTAATCAATTCCGTACCTTCCATTATTTAAAATTAATGCACTTTAGTTTGTTATTTATGTGTGATTCACTTGTAGATTTTATCCTTACCTTCATAAGTCATGTGTTATGCATACTACTGTGCTTTACACCCTGGTTCAGAGAAACGTCTCGTTTCTAATTACATTATATAGATAAGTGACAATGAATTTGACTTGACTTGATACAAGAGAGGATTTCATCATGGCTGATCCATTTTCCCTATAAACTCCAATCTCCCTATATCCCTTCATGCCCTGACTAATGAAGAATCTATCAACCTCTGCCTTAAATATACCCAATGACATTGCCCCCCACAGCCTCCTATGAGAAGTTCACCAGATTCAGCACTCTCTGGCTAAAGAAATTTCTCCTCATCTTTGCTCTAAATGACATGACTCTGCCTCTATTCTGAGGCTGTGTCCTCTAGTCTTAGATTCGGCCACCTCCTCTCCACAGCCACTCGATTAGGGTCTTTCAACATTCAATAGGATTCAATGAGATATCCCCTCATTCTTCTGAACTTCAGTGAGTACAGGCCTGAAGCCATCAAACGCTCCTCATAGGACAACCCTTTCAATCTCAGAATCATTTTTGTGAACCTCCTTTGAATCCTCTCCAATGTAGGCATATCCTTTCTTCGATAAGGGGCCCAAAACTGCTCTCGATACACCAGTGCTTTGTAAAACTTTTATATTCTAGTCTCAAAATGAATAACATTGCATTTCCCTTCCTCACCACCAACTCAAGCTGCAAATTAGCCCTCCGGGAATCCTGCACAAGGATTCCATATTCCCTTTGCACCTCAGATTTTTTTAAATTATCTCTCTCCATTTAGAAAATAAGAGATTTTATTTCTTCTATAAAGTACATGAACATACACTTCCTGACATTGTATTCCATGTGCCACTTCTTTGCCCATTCTCCTAATCTGTCCAAGTCCTCAAAAGGAGGACTCTGTGTAGCCTCTCTGCTTCCTCAAAACTACCTGCCCCTCTACCTATCTTCATTTTGTCTGCAAGCTTGGTCACAAAGCCATCAATTCCTTCATCCAAATCTCTGAATATAACGTAAAAAGAAGCAATCCCAATACAGATTCTTATGGAACACCACTAGTCACTGGCAGCCAACCAGAAAAGGCTCCCTTGTCTCCTACCAATCAGCTACCACTTCAGTCCTGCTGAAAGGTCCCAGCCTGAAATGTTGACTGTACTCTTTTCCATAGGTGCTGCCTGGCCTGCTGAATTCTTCCAGCTTTTTGTGTGTTGCTTGGATTTCCAGCATCTACAGATTTTCACTTGTTTATGACCACTTTATCTATCTTTCCTGTAATTCTATGGGATCTTTTCTTGTTAAGCAGCCTCATGTAGGGCACCTTGTCAAAAGCCAAAAATCCAACATCAACCAATTCTCCTTGGTTTATCCTGCTTCTTACTTCTTCAAATAATTCCAGATTTGTTCCGTAAGATTATACGTTAAGGAAACCATGTTGATTTTGGCCTACTTTATCATGTTTGGAGGAGTTGTTCTCCAATCTTGGCAATCTATTGCAAATGCTTTGTCACCATAAAAGGAGCGCTATTCACTTGTGATGTGTCCTCCGAATGCTTGGCCTTCATATACTTATCAATCAGCTGCCTGGTCACCATTATGGAAATTCAACTCAAGCAACCATCAACCACCCAAGCTACACATTTTCTGAGTTATTCCTATTTTATCATGTGCCCGATTATCCTGAAACCACATCCTAACAATTGACTGCAACGTTACACTGAGGGCAGACTAACTGGCCTATAATTTCCTTTCTTCTGCTCATGATACAAATACCTCTACGACAGACAGAATCTCTTCCCTGGCTTCTTGTGTTGTCATAGAATCCCTATCTGATCACAATATTAATTTTGTTATACCAAAGCACTGAAACTTTCTGCTGATGACAAATGACATCTGAAATAAAAAAAATACTTGAGACTAGAAATTGCTGCTACTTGGTACTTTCACCCCAAGTTGATGGATCCTTCTATCAGAGTCATACAGTTGATTTATAGAGCATGGAAGTAGACTCTTCAATACAACTGGTCAATGTAAACCAAGATGCTCCATCCAAGCCATTCCCATTTGGGCCACAACTTCTCAACCTTTCCAATCCATGTACTTGTTCAAATGTTTTTTAAAAAGTTATCATTGTACTTGCTTCAACCATGTCCACTGGTAGTTAACTACACATAGGGTGGCTAAAACAAGCTGCCCTTCAAGTTATTCTTAAAACAACTCCCCTCTCTCTGTAAACCTTCTACTTGTTCATACCCTTGAGAAAAGGACTGAGGGAATTCATCCAATGATTTCATACATCTTTTACTGAGATACACAAGATCAGGTTCCTACACTCCGAAAAATAAAATCCTGGCTTATCCAAAATCTCACTGTAATGGACCCACTCAACATCCTTGTATTTTTTCTGCATTCATTTCAGTTTAATAATATCTTTCCTATAGCAGCGCACAATACTCTAAATGTAGCCTCATCAGCATCCTGTAAAACTTAAGACACCAGTCACCAGACACTGTCTACCTGTGACTCCACTTACAGCGAACCATGTACTTGTACTCCAAAGTCCCTTTTCTACAACACTGACCAAAGTCCTGTCCTTCACTATGCAAGTTCTACCTGAATTTGACTTTCCAAAATACAACACCTTGAACTACCTAAATTTAAACTCCATTTTCTATTCATAGGTCCAGTTATTCAGTTGATCAATATCCCCTTGTAACTTTTAATAACCTTCTGCCTTGATCTGTGTAAACTTGCGTTGTTCTATACTTTAAATGAGTTTGTACATGCATGGTCTATAACTACCACTATAAAATGTAGTTAAACTGGAAAGAGTGCAAAGATTTACAATGATATTGCCAGAATTAGGCCTGAGTTATTGCTAAGATAGATCTTTATTACGTGGAGCACAGGAAAATGAGAAATGACTTTTTTCGAGGTTCATAAAATTATGAAAGACACAGGAAAATGGTAACAAACAACAGGAATTCTGCAGATGCTGGAAATTCAAGCAACACACATCAAAGTTGCTGGTGAACGCAGCAGGCCAGGCAGCATCTCTGGGAAGAGGTGCAGTCGACGTTTCAGGCCGAGACCCTTCGTCAGGACTAACTGAAGGAAGAGTGAGTAAGAGATTTGTAAGTGGGAGGGGGAGGGGGAGATCCAAAATGATAGGAGAAGACAGGAGGGGGAGGGATGGAGCCAAGAGCTGGACAGGTGATTGGCAAAAGGGATACGAGAGGATCATGGGACAGGAGGTCCGGGAAGAAAGACTGGGGGGGGGGAAGAGAACCCAGAGGATGGGCAAGGGGTATATTCAGAGGGACAGAGGGAGAAAAAGGAGAGTGAGAGAAAGAATGTGTGTATAAAAATAAGTAACAGATGGGGTACGAGGGGGAGGTGGGGCATTAGCGGAAGTTAGAGAAGTCGATGTTCATGCCATCAGGTTGGAGGCTACCCAGACGGAATGTAAAGTGTTGTTCCTCCAACCTGAGTGTGGCTTCAGCTTTACAGTAGAGGAGGCCGTGGATAGACATGTCAGAATGGGAATGGGATGTGGAATTAAAATGTGTGGCCACTGGGAGATCCTGCTTTCTCTGGTGGACAGAGCGTAGATGTTCAGCAAAGCGGTCTCCCAGTCTGTGTCGGATCTCGCCAATATATAAAAGGCCACATCGGGAGCACCGGACGCAGTATATCACCCCAGCCGACTCACAGGTGAAGTGTCGCCTCACCTGGAAGAACTGTTTGGGGCCCTGAATGGTGATAAGGGAGGAAGTGTAAGGGCATGTGTAGCACTTGCTCCGCTTAAACGGAGAAGTGCCAGGAGGGAGATCAGTGGGGAGGGATGGGGGGGACGAATGGACAAGGGAGTCGCATAGGGAGCAATCCCTGCGGAAAGTGGGGGGGGGGAGGGAAAGATGTGCTTAGTGGTGGGATCCCGTTGGAGGTAGCGGAAGTTACGGAGAATATGTTGGACCTGGAGGCTGGTAGGGTGGTAGGTGAGGACCAGGGGAACCCTATTCCTAGTGGGGTGGCGGGAGGATGGAGTGACAGCAGACGTACGTGAAATGGGGGAGATGCGTTTAGGAGCAGAGTTGATAGTGGAGGAAGGGAAGCCCCTTTCTTTAAAAAAGGACATCTCCCTCATCCTAGAATGAAAAGCCTCATCCTGAGAGCAGATGCTCTGACTCTCACAGCTATCTGGACTATTCCTCTTCTCACCCTGTCTCTTGCAAAAACGCCATCCCCTTCTCGCAATTCCTCCGTCTCCGCCGCATCTGCTCTCCTGTCCCTCCCCCTCCTGTCTTCTCCTATCATTTTGGATCTCCCTCTCCCACTTTCAAATTTCTTACTCACTCTTCCTTCAGTTAGTCCTGACGAAGGGTCTCGGCCTGAAACGTCGACTCCACCTCTTCCTGGAGAATGGTAACAGTCTTTTTCCCCAGGGTAAGGGAGCTCATAACTCCAGGTGGGTGACAGGGAAAGACCTGAGGGGGATTTTTTTTTTTAAAACGCAGAGTGGTGAGTATATGGAATGAGCTACCAGAGAAACTAATACTCACTTAAGTACAATTGGATAACTACATGGAGGATAGGGCTTGGAGAGATACGTGCCAGGTTCAGCAGAAATTGGTTATACTGTGCTGCATTGCTCTGTGTCATAAATTTGAAGATGTATTTTGCTATCAAACTCAATGGATGTGTTTCCAAAAGCACGGATACCTCATGGATATCCGTCCACAGTTTACCGCAAAACTCTCAGTAGTCAGCTCATGGTGACACGCACATATACTGTCTGGGTAGTCTCCAGCCCCTTGGCATGAACATTGAACCCTCCATCCCAGTTTCACTCCGCCCCCTCCTCCAGCTGCCTATCACCTCCCTCATGGTTCCGCCTCCTTCATTGTGCATTCCCCTATCACCTTTCCTGCCTATCCCTTCCTGCTTCCCCTCCCCCACCCCTTGATCTTTCCCCTTACTGGAGAAAGATCTGCATCTACCTGCCTTCTCCTTCCCACCCTCCCCCCCACCTTCTTTATAGGGCCCCTGCCCCTTCCCTCTTCAGTCCTGACGAAGGGTCTCCGCCCGAAACGTTGACTATTCATTTCTACGGATGCTGTCCGACCTGCTGAGTTCCTCCAGCGTGTTGTGCGTGTTGCTTTGACCCCAACATCTGCAGAGTATTTTGTGTTTGCCCATGGTGACGATAGAGTAAGTTCCCCAGAGACTGGCTCCTGCCGCAAGTTTAGGCCGGCTACAGCCTGAACGTATACACACATGGACCCACTCTCAGACATGAGCCGGTGAAATAACTGACACTTACCAAATGTTAAATTCAACACCACAGCGTCCGTTATTAGGGGTGAAGACGTCATGAGCAACAACCACCGGCTACTACACTTCGCTCTTCCTTCTCCACTACAACCAGGTAAACTTGCCCCGGACTCCGGACGTCACTGACGTTACATAATTGACATCCGAAAAAGCCAAGGATAAGGTCGGACCAAGCTTTGAAATGGTCGAGTCTCGAATCAGCGTCATAAAGGCGGGACTTCCGGTTATGCTGTTCTGGGCGCAATGACGCTCGCCCGCCGAAGTATGGAAGCTGGCGCTTGAACGCCGCGGGAAAAGGTCAGCCGCTCATTGGCCATATTTCATCCAATGAGCGGCTGTTATTGACCGATCTCACCTAAAGGTGCCCGCCTATTGGGCGATCTCTCTCTACTTGTGGAATGCTGCTAAAATTCAGAACATTCAGTTTATGAACAGTTGGCGGTAAAAGCGCCTACAGACGCCTTGTGTTTATGATTTCTAGAGATTCTGACCAACTTTTTATGCTATGGCAGGGCACCGTGGAGAGCATTCTGACAGGCTGCATCTCTGTCTGGTATGGTGGTGGTGGTGGGGCTACTGCACAGGACCGAAAGAAGCTGCAGAGGGTTGTAAATTTAGTCGGCTCCATCTTGGGCACCCAGGGCACCCCTTTCTCACTGTTACCAGCAGGTAGGAGATACCTACCTGAAGTCACACACTCAGCGATTTAGGAACAGCTTCTTCTCCTCTGCCATCCAATTCCTAAATGGACATTGAACCATACCTCACTTTTTTTAATTACAGTATTTCTGTTTTTTTGCACGTTTTTAATCGATTGTCCTGACGAAAGGTCTCGGCCCGAAATGTCGACTGTACCTCTTCCTAGAGATGCTGCCTGACCTGCTGCGTTCACCAGCAACTTTGATGTGTGGTGGTTGATGTTTATCAATGATGGGTGATAAAGCCTCAATTCATTGTCTAATCCTAAAGATTACAACTGTGACACCTTGGAATATAGTTTTAGTTTGGCTTTAGTTTTGTGTGCAGTCTTCTGGAGTGAGGCTGAAAACCAGATCCTTTGCCTCAGGCAAGAATGCTACTAAACCTAGTGACAGTCAAAACACGTGGATTGCTGGGGGAAAATAAATACAAAAGGGATTGTAACCTGGTGCAGGTTTTCAGCATGGAAAACAAAGGTTTAGGAAGTTAAAATCAGAGGTAGCCTTTGAGGTTTACAGAGGTAACTGGAAAAGGCTCAAGCAAGGAATTAGCAAGGGGTCATGAAATGTCTTTGGCAGACAAGATTAAAATGAATTTTTTAGGCATTTCATTCTTCCATTAAAAGGTTAAGTAGGGAGAGGACAAGATCACTTAAGGATAAAGGAGGACATTTATACATGGAGTCAGGGGTTGCAGCCAATGTACTAAATTTGGGGCAGCACAATAGCGTAGTGGTTAGCACAATGCAGTGATTCAGGCTCAATTCCCACTGCTGCCTGTAAGGAGTTTGTATGTTCTCCCCATGACTGCGTGGGCTTCCTCCGGGTGCTCAGGTTTCCTCCCACAGTCCAAAGATGTACCGGTTGGTAGGTTAATTGGTCATTGTAAATTGTCCCATGATTAGGTGAGGATTAAATTGAGAATTGTTGGATGGCTCAGCTGGAAGGGCCTATTCCATGCTGTATCTCAATAAATAAATAATGGAGTCAGGATTCACCGGAGAAGGACTTGGCGGATAGAGGCAACAGTGTGGGGCATGCTAACGTGAAAGGTGTATTAGGAAAGAGATGGTACTGGATTCTTTGAAGATCATCAACATGGATAATTCACCAGAGCAGGATGGGATGTATCCCAAATTGTAGAAAGAGGTGAAGAGGAGATTCTTGGAGCTTTAACACTTGCTCCTGGAGATTTGGCGTGTAGCCAATGTTCTTTCAATTTTAGATGGTGCTGGTGAAGCACCGTGACTACTTGCTGGTAGCAAACAAAACTAACAAAGCTACCAACTACTTTATTAATCACACTTATTCTGGTAAATGACAATGGCAATCAGTAGCCTGCAACTTCCATTTTGGAGTTGAGCTTTTAAACTGCTTGCACCACCTGGTATTTTTGTGGTATAAACTGAAGTGTCAAAGGTATAGGACAGTTGTGGCATGCTGTGTATGCAGAATCAAGGTGGTGGGGCCCAGGCTCAGTCCATGAGTGAGGATAGACCTGAGATTTGATCAATATAAGTGCCAGACCAAATTGGAAAGGTCCAGTATGGACCTGGGTCTGAGAGCGTATCAAAGCGGTAGGGCCTGGGTCCAAGAGCGAGGAACAACCCAAGGTTTAGACAATTTAAGCACCAGACCAGATTGAAAAAGTAAGGGTGTTAAGTGATGGGCCAGTTCAGCTCACTGCTCCGTTAGGTTTACGCATCTCTGTGCTGAACTGAGACTGTGACCTTCAACTAATGGGCTCCTGGACTGGCTGAAGTGATGACTGGCTTCATAGCTGTGGACTCACTCTCATGAACTTCAGTTCTGAATGCTAGTTGCTTATTTTTATTGATTGCATGATTTGTTTTTGTTTCAGCACATTGGGTCTTTGACAGTCTTCATGTTTTAATGGGTTCTATTGGGTTTCTTTGTGCCTGCTTGTAAGGGGATTAATTTCCAGGTTGTATATGCTATATGTACTTTGACAATAAAGGTACTGTGTACCTTTGTTCATGAAGGCACATTGGGATGATCCAGAAAATCATAGGCCAGTGAGCTTTGTGTCAATGATAGGTAAGGTTCTGGAGAGGATTCTTTGGAATAGAATTAACACACATTTGGAAACACATGGCCTAATTAAGGATACTCAACATGGCTTTGTTGGGGGGCGGGGAGAAGGCCATGTCTTACTAATTTGATTGAGTTTGTTGAGGAGGTGACCAAGGTGATGAATTGGTATACTGCCTTGAGATCCTGGTGTTCGGCAGGGTTTGGTGCTGGGATTTGTCTATAATATGTTGCTTGTAATTATATAGAAATGACATGGATGAAAATGTAGATGGTAAAGTAGATAACAAATTTGCAGATGATACAAAGATAGGTAGAGTTGTGGACACTGGAAGGGCTGCCAAAGGGGATGGCAGAATGTAATCAGTTACGGGTGCCAAAAAGGCAGACAGAGTTCAAATGTTGAGGTGTTGCATTTTATGAGATATAATGCAAGGTAAAAGTATGTCATTAATCCCAGGACTCTTAATAGCATTGATGTAGAGAGGGATCTTGGGGTGCAAGTCCACAGTTCACTGAAAATGGCCATGCAGGTAGAAAGGGAGATAGAGGAGGCTTTTGGAGCATTTGGCCTTCATTACCAGGGGTACCAGGGAGTGTTGTAGAACATAGGAGCCTAGGAGTATATGTACAAGATGCCCTGAAAGTGGCATCAGAGATGGAGAGGGTGGCAAAGGCAGTGTTCAGTTTTGGTCATCCTGTTGTAGTATGAATACTATTAAGCTGGAAAGAGTGCAGGGAAGAATTGCAACAGTGTTGCTGGGACATTTTTCATAGGAGCATAGGGGAATGAGGGATGATGATGAGGGGTATAGACAGGGTGAATGTACAGTCTTTTCTCTTGGTTGGAGAATCAAGAACTAGAAGGCATAATTGTAGGGTGATGGGAGAAATTTAATTGTAACCTTGAGAGGCAACTTTTTGACCCAGTTTGTCTATAGTGCTTGTTTCCTTGCTGTATAACTCTAGCATATTGTGGAGGCTTTTTACCGAATGCTGCCTGGATTAGAGAGCATGAGCTCTGAGGTGATATGACATGTTCCTATTAAATCCGTACATTCTACCTCAGGTATGACCTCTCCAATGTCTTGTATAACTACAACATGACCTTCCATCTCCTAAACTCAGTGTTGTGACTGTAGAACCTTCATCACTATCTACCCGTGACAACACTTTTATAGAACAATATATTTGTAACACTTGGTCCCCCTGTTCTACAATACTCCCTCGATTTTCACTGTGAAAATCCTACACTGGTTTGACGTACCGAAATGCAACACCTGGCACTTATTTTTATTGAGTGCTATTTGCTAATCCTCTGCTGATTACACTTTGCTGATCAAGAACCCCTTGTAATCTTGATAGCCTTCTACATTACAATATTACCTATGTCAGTGTCATCTGCAAACTTAGTAACCACGTATACAAATTATTTGTACATTTGTATATAAATTATTTATGAAATTTGTTAACTTCACAGCGGCAGTACAATACATGATAATATTGGGGGAAAAAAGTAAACAAGTTACATGTACATATACATATGTACATTAAATAGTTAAATGTAAATAGTGCAAAAACAGAAATAATATAAAAAAAGTGAGGTACTATTCATGGGTTCAATCCCCTTTTAGGAATCAGATGGCAGAAGGGAGGAAGCTGTTTCAGAATTGCTGAGTTATTGTGCCTTCGGGCTTCTGTACTGTAACAATGTATTTTCTGGGTGATGGGGGTCATTAATGATGGACACCGCCTTTCTGAGGCACCGCTTCTTGAAGGTGTCTTGAATAATATGGAATTTGGTACCCAGTTCTGGTGATGTCATCATTCAGAATGGCAGCTCAAATCAATAGCTCCTCTAGAAAACGCATATTTTGCCCCGTTAATCCATCAAATATAAGATCTTTCGAATATATCTGAATTGATAAGGGGGGCAAGAATGGGGGAAAAAGAGTGGAGATTTAAAAAGCATCACTGCAGAGCCTATGGAAGAGAGAGGTGCAGTGCGCAGCCCTCCTACACGTGCACGTGGCAGCGAAGCTAATGCGGGGCCTCGTGCAAGCGAAGCGGCAAATATGATGAAGAGCCTGGAAGATATAAAGGAAGTCGAAAATGATATAAAACAGCAACTAAATGATATAAAGTCAGAGCTTGCCAAAGTCAATCAGAAAATAGCGGTGGCAGAGACTCGAATTGAGAAGGTAGAAGATCGCGTGCAAAACGTGGAACAGATACTAAGTAAGACGATAAAAGTATTAAACCAACAGGAAAGTAAATTGTTTGACCAGGAGGGCAGATTGCGACGGAAAGATATCAGGATTGTTAATGTTCCTGAAGGAGCGGAGGGATTGTCAATGATGGACTTTGTAGGACGTGGGACGCACTGGAGATTCCCCCAACTATGGAGACTGAAATTTAGAGGGCGCATCGTTTGCTCGTCCCCTGGCCCTCTGGAGACAAAGAAAGTAAGCTGTGCTCAATAGTACTTAAATTCCTTTGATTAAGAGCAAGGTGGGGATTCTACGAAGGGGCTGGGTTAAGAAGAGGGTTTTTTGGAAACCCTCTAATATACTTCGATCATGATTACCCCACCAGCAGTCCTACTGAAACAGAAGGAATATCCCAGAGCGAAATGAATATTAAAGCAAGAAAAGATTAAATTCCAAACCCCATACCCTGCTAAACTGAGGGTATTTTACCAAGAAGGGATACGACTATAGCAGACGGTGGAAGATGCGACTACAGACATGAACAACAGAGGACTGCCCATTAGTGTAGTCAAACCAAGAGAAAGTCTGGCTGTGCAGTTATCCTGATCTGCTTGGGAAATGGTAAGAGAACCTAGAAAGCAGGGGACGGGAGCAGGATGAGAGAAGGATACAGGTATTAGGAAGAGACTGTGAGTTCTCCAAGGGCAGCCCTTACCTCCTCCAGAAGAGCCATAAGGTTTGGCTAACTTTAAAAGTGCTGATAAACTAAACGGAAGCAAAAATAGACGGTGATATACCTATCTCAAGAAATACGTGTTATAATGTGGATTTTTAAAAATTCATTTATTCATTCCTTTTTCCGCACCTAAATGAGAATATATACATGGGAGGAATACACAGGGAAATCATTTCTGTGTAATGGACATAGTTTTTTTTACTTACTTTTATAGGTACTGCAACGGGGGCCCTCAACCCACAGGTAGGAGGGGCTATCCCCCACGGCTAGACTTCTTCTGGCTCAACCCAGGGTCATCTAGAGACCCCAGCCTAGGAATCACACCTTTGTTTCCATTTTTTTTATTATTCGCATTTCTTGGCTCTTATTTGTTCAGGGAGTAGATGGATTAAGTTATATTCTGCAAATTTCACTGATATACTAACAGATAAATACACATGGCTAAGAACAAAGTAAAATTCATTTCTTTTAATATCAATGGGCTGTTGAATTCAGTCAAGCGCAGTAAAATTCTATCAAAAATGAAAAAAGAATAAGCCCATGTAGTATATTTACAGGAAACTTACTTAAGTGATAATGAGCATGGAAAATTAAAGAGAATGGGCTTCACTAATTTGTTTTTGTCCTCATATAAATCAGGACATAGAAGAGGAATTGCTGTTCTCATCTCAAGCAAGCTATATTTTGAAAAAGTATTTGGAATAGGAGATGAGGGCAGATATATTCTGGTAAGGGGAAATATAGATGGAAATCCAGTTACTTTAATGAATATATATGCACCCCCAGGAAGCAATATTAGTTTCTTCCAGAAAATTATGAATATTATGGTAACGGAAACAGAAGGTCTCTTGATATGTGTGGGAGACTTAAGTTTACAATTACAACCAAAGCAAAACTCTTCCAATAGAAAAACTTATGAAACAAATTCCTTACATAAGAAATTTAACACTCTTTTTGAGAATGTTGGTCAAATTGATATATGGAGGGACCTTTTCCCCGACGGAAGGGATTACACTCATTATTCTGCCCCCCATTCCGTATATACAAGAATAGACTATTTCATAACATTTGGAAAAGATAGAGACAAAAGAATCACCAGTGGAATTGGGACAATAGATGTAAGTGACCATGCACCTATATATTTATCTGTTGATTTTGACCTACAACCAAAGAATACTATTTGGAAACTAAATTCAAGTCTACTCAATGATCCCTATTTTAAGGAACAAATTAAAAAAGAAATTAGGTCTTTAGAATTCGATGATAATGGAGAGGTTTCACCTCCCATTCTATGGGATACTCTGAAGGCTGTCTTAAGAGGGAAAATTATAGTGATATCTTCATATAAGAAAAAAAATAAGGAATAAAACATTAGAGGAATTACAAAATAAGCTGAAGGAACTAGAAAAAAAACAAATTGAGTTTGGCACAGGATACACTAGACGAAATTTTAAAAATTAGGAATGAAATTAATAGTTTGGCTACACAAGAAATTAGAAAAAATTTAATGTTTATGAAACAGAGATACGATGAAAGTTGATCTAAATCAATGAAAATATTGGCGTGGAAACTGAAAGAAAGATAGCAGAAAATACAATTCATAGAATAAGGGATCCAAGAACAAAAGTGATAAAAAAAATAAGCTAAGTGAAATTCAAGAAGCTTTTGAAATGTTTTACAAAACTCTATATTCCAAAGTTCCAGGGAGAAGCATAAGCCAAATTGACATCTTCCTGAATTATTTAGAGTTACCCACTTTAAGCAAAGAACAAAATAGAACGATGACTGCTGACATAACTGAAGCTGAACTAAAAACTACAATTAGCAGGCTTAAGTTAAGCAAGTCACCAGGATCAGATGGATGTATGGCAGAGTGGTATAAGGAGTTTAGAAGTGGGTTAATTCCTGTTTTACTCCCCACCCTGAATTGGGTCCTAAGAAAGCCACAAATGCCACCCAGCTGGAAGGAGGCGATAATCTCAGCTATACCGAAAGAAGACGAGGATAATATGGAATGTGGGTCATTTAGACCAATATCTGTTCTTAATGTGGATTATAGAATATTTACCTCCATCATGGCCAAACGATTAGAAGAGTTTCTAGCCACACTGATACTTAATGATCAGACAGGTTTTATACAACAACACTGAACACAAGACAATATACGAAGGACACTTCACATTATGGATCATATAAAAAAATGAAATTGAAGCAATAGTGGTAAGCATGGATGCTGAAAAGGCATTTGATTCGGTTAATTGGAATTATTTTTTTTTACAGAGTTTTGCATAGATTTGGTATACATGATATTTATCTAATAGTTTTACCCTAGAAAGGGGCACGAGACAGGGTTGTGCATGGTCATCGCTACTCTTTGCATCATATCTGGAACCATTAGCTTAATACATCAGACAAAATGAAGATATCAGGGGAATTACTATTAAAGGGTCAGAGCATGAATCGGCCTGTTACGTGGATGACATTTTGATCTATCTAGGGCAACCAACATACTCTTTACCTAAATTGATGCAATCCTTTGAATAATATGGCCAATTATCAGGATACAAGATAAACATAGATAAAACCCAACGACTTTCATATAACTATAGCCCACCAAGAGAAATTGAAAGTAGATACCCTTGGGTATGGCAAACAGAGTCTGTCAAATATTTGGGCATCATTATGCCAAAAGATTTGGCAAAATTATCAGAATGCAATTATCAGCCTATATATAAAAAAAATTAAGGAAGATATAACAAGATGGAACCTAATTCCTTTACTTGGTCTCAGTTCAAGGATTGAATCTATTAAAATGAATATACTGCCCAGACTACTATATCTCTTTCAGACCTTACTAATAGAGATTAACCAAAATCAATTCAATGAATGGAACAAGATGCTATCAAGATATATATGGCAAGGTAAAAAGACATAGGATTTGCCTCAAAACTTTGCAATTAGCCAAGGAAAAGGGGGGACGGGGCCTACCTTCTCTTAGAGATTATTATTTTGCAGTACAGTTGAGAGCCGCGATATGCTGGTGCAACCCATCATATGACGCTCAATGGAAAAACACTGCGGAGAGGATACTTTCCATCCCCATACAGGCAATTTTGGCTGATAACCTAGAAAGTTAAATAATATTGACAACCCGTGGGTGAAATGGACTCTTAAAATGTGGAAAACCATTATGAAAGAATATAAACTAGAGAGAGACATTGCAATTCTTAAATGCTGTGCATATGACTTGGATTTTATGCCAAATAAACTGGATGCTAGATTTAAGGACTGGACAGCTAAAGGAATAACAGCTATTTACAATATAATGAAAGAAGGAACACTGTTCAGTTTTGAAATGCTCAAAGAGAAATACTTATTAGAAAAACAAGACTTTTACTGGTATTTACAGATGTGACAGTATGTTAATAGGATGGTTAAAAATGTAACCAAGGCAAGTACATGTCTGATAGAGCTATTTAGAAAAGCGTATAATTCAGACAACGGTAGTAGAATAATTTTAAACATGTATAAGGGTTTGTCAAATCTTAAAACACATTCGACTTCATACATTAAAATAAAATGGGAGAAGGAAAGAGGGATAATAATATCTGAGGAAGACTGGACAATAATATGGAGGTATCAATGGAAGTGTACCAGTTCACAGAAATAGAGGGAGTTCAGGTGGAAAAACTTGATAAGATATTTTATTACACCTCTCAGAAATCCCATTATGTTAGTAACCCCCCTGCTTACTGGAGAAATTGTGGAAATCAAAATGCAAACCATTATCATATATTTTCTGGGAATGCCCTGTTACCAATGACTATTGGAGTGGGATACATAATGCCCTACAAGACATCTTTAAATGTGAAATACCCTTAGAGAGTAAGACCATATATTTTGGGTATATACTTCAAGAATGGTTGAAAAGGGTTAGATATTTAATGAATGTACTGCTGGTGGCTGGTAAAAAGAGCCTTAGCATGAAATGGTTATCACAGGAGAGCCCAACTTTTAATGTATGGATGGAAATTACAATGGACACTTACAAAATGGAGAAGATAACAGCATCTGTTGATCATAAGTTGGAACAATTTTATTCATACTGGAAAAAATGGTTTAACTACATAACACCTCATAGGCCTGATTTTATTCTCACAAGTCAATGAATATGTTGTTTTAAAAAAAGATCACTCCCTGCTCTGTACATAGTTTTCTTCTTTCGATTGTTCTTTCTTTCCTCTCCTTTCTCTAAGTGTATACCTCAGATAAATGTTATGTGGAGATTTGTGTCAAATATGATTGTATGATATGTATGATGTATCTGAAATACATCTTATGGAAATGTTTGATGATGAAATTCAATAAAAAATAAATTACAAAAAACAGGAAGTTGGTACCCAAGATAGAGCTAATTTTACAACTTTCTGTAACTTCTTTCAGTCCTGTGCAGTAGCCCCCACCCCCATACCAGACAGTGATGCATCCTGTCAGAATTCTCTCCATGAATTCTGTAGAAATTTTCAAGTGTTTTAAGTGACAAATCAAATATCCTCAAACTTCTAATAAAATACAACCACCGTCTTACCTTCTTTATAGCTGCATTGATATGTTTGGATCAGGTTAGTTTCTTAGAGATCTTGACACCCAGGAACTTGAAATTGCTCAGTCTCTCCACTTCTGATCCCTCTATGACAATTGGTTCGTGTTCCCTCATCCTACCCTTTCTAAAGCCCACAATCAGCTCTTTGGTCTTATGTATGTGACAAAACAACAATGGTCCTAGTGTCATGGCAGATCGACCCGATGCAAGAGCGCAAATCCCACGAACACAATAAAGCAAGCAATACTTTATCAAACTTTATTCTTTATTCATAGCATGCTATGGGGGAAGTTACAGACTGATCTCCCAAAGAGCCAGTCCGGGCACTACCCTCCCCTGAATCACAATTCTTCACAATTTATAATATTGATCATTAGGTCCACAGGAAATTTTACAATTATGCGAGTTAAGACAGTTTTAGAATAGTTTTGATCACATGTTAATATACTATTAGATATAAAATCATGATTGGTTAGTTATAATTATTTTCTGACAAAGCTAGCCTGGATACAACATGAGTTCCTTATATTGACACCTTCCCCTTTCTCTCGAACATTCTACCCCCTACGCTATCCTTCCCATATTTAGTTATAACTTGAGGTGCCCCTTCTGTATGGCCAGAGAGAGGACAATGTCTAATATGTCACCTGTTGTTGGGTAGGGTTTCTTTCTGACTTGCCCAACAACAGTAAGCTAAGGTGCTCATAAGGTGATTGATCATTAGCTAATCATTGTTCCTAGTATTTACCTATCGCTCTACTCTATCACTAGCACTGATCCCTGTGGCACCCTGTTAGCCGCAGACCTCTGGTTTGAAAAACAACCTTCTACATCATGTGCTACTTCCTAAAATCAAGCCAATTATTTATCAAATTAGCTAGCTCTACCTGGAGGTGAGGTGCAATTTCTTTCTAGAGACGGCTGTCCTGGTAGGTGGCTACTTTGCAAGTGGAACAAGTGCTAAACCTGCCCCTACACCTCCTCCCTCACTACCATTCAGGGCCCCACACTGTCCTTCCAGGTGAAGTGACATTTCATCTGTGAGTCTGTTGGGGTCATATACTGTGTCCAGTGCTCCCAGTGTGGCTTCCTGTATATCAGGGAGACCCAACATAGATTGGGAGACCACTTTGCCGAGCACCTACGCTCTGTTCACCAGAAGAAGCGGGATCTCCCAGTAGCAACCAATTTTTAATTCCACTTCCCATCCCCATTCCAATATATCTATCCATGGCCTCCTCTACTGTCTCAATAAGGCCACACTCAGGTTGGAGGAACAACACTTGCATCTGAGGGGGATCTATATTCTTGCAGGCAGGTTTTCTACAACTGTTGGATGCGGCATAAACTAATATGGCAGGGGGATGGGAACCAATATGATAGAGCTGAGGATGAACCGGCAGGTTTACAAGTAGATGATGGATGTAACATGAATGTAAGGAAGGGCAAGCCAAAGATTGGGTACAAATGCAGACATAGCAAAGAGTTAAATTGTACCACAGAAGCAAAATTCAAAAGGATGAAGAATGCAGGACTGAGGGTGGTGTACTTAAATGCGTGGAGCATTCAGAATAAGGTGGAAAATTTTGTGGCACAATTAGAGATTGGTCAGTAAGATGTGGGCATCACTGAGATAGGGCTGAAAGAAGGCTATAGCTGGGAGCTTATCTTCAAGGGGTGTAAAGGAGGGCATAGACGGTGGTGTGGCTCTGTTGGTAAAAGATGGAATTACATCTTTATAAAGAGGTGACATAGGATCAAAGAATGTTGAATCTTTGTGGGTGGAGTTAAGAAAGTGCAAGGATAGAAAAACCATTATGGGAAGTATATTTAGGCCTTCAAGTAGTAGCCAAGATGTGGGGTTGAGATTGCAAAGGGAGCTGGAAACAATTTTAATGGGGGTCTTCAATATGCAAGGGGATTGGGAAAATCAGGTTGATGTTGGATCATAAGACAGGGAATATGTTGAATGCCTATCAGATGGCTTTTTAGAGCAGCCTATGCTCAAGCCTACTCAGGGAAAGACTGTCTTAGATTGGGTGTTGAATTCAATTGACTTTAATTTTCACATCCTTCACCTACATGAAGAGTAAAATTCTTTACGTCATGTCTCCATCCAAATGTGCAATGTGCAATCAGAGTAATTTATAATAATTTATAATAAATAGAACAGTCAAGGTTATATAGAGTACACTCAAATCAGTGTGAGTTCATCAGTCTGATGGCCCGGTGGAAGATGCTGTCCTGGAGCCTGTTGTTCTTGGCTTTTATGCTGTAGTACCGCTTCCCGGATGGTAGCAATTAGAATAGATTGTGGTTGGGATGACTCGGGTCCCCAATGATCCTATGGGTCCTTTTTACACACTTGTCCTGAATCATGGGAAGTTCACAACTACAGATGCGCTAGGCTGTCCACTCCACTTTCTTCAGAGAACTGCGATTAACGGAGGTACAGTTCCCATAACAGGCAGTGATGCAGCCTGTCAGGATGCTCTCAATTGTGCCCCTGTAGAAAGTTCTTAAGATATGGGGGCTCATACCAAACTTCCTCAACCGTCTGAGGTGAAAGAGGTGCTGTTGTGCCTTTTTCACCACACAGCTAGTGTGTACAGATGACATGAGGTCCTCAGTGATTTGCATGCCGGGGAACTTAAGTTGTTTACCCTCTCAACCTCAGATCCATAGGGGTTAGCATGTCCCCATTCCTCCAGTAATCCACAACCAGCTCCTTTGTTTTTTGCAACATTGAAGAAGTGTCACTAGGTTCAGATATGGCCCAAGTGCAGAGTGAGAGACCCAAGTGGGTCGATAGCTCACAAACTTTAATGCGAACAGTGTTAAAGGGAAAATAAAACAATAAACACTAGGCCAAACAGGGCCATTAACTGAAACTCTCAAATGGAAAATGAAGCCTACACTGTGGCTGAAAAGAACACCTAAATATTAAGCAAATACTAGCAACACACACAAAACGCTGGAGGAATGCAGCAGGCCAGACAGCATCCATAGGAAGAAGGACAGTTGACTTTTCAGGCCGAGACCCTTCGTCAGGACTAACTGAAAGAAGAGATAGTAAGAGATTTGAAAGTGGGAGGGGGAGGGGGAGATCCGAAATGATAGGAGAAGACAGGAGGGGGAGGTGTTACATACCTCAAGGAGATCTTGTGACTTTCTTGTGAGAATGATGTAATGGTCTTTTGGAAGTCACTTGATGTAATTTTCCCACCGATGTGAGGTCACGTGATAACATGTTCATGACGGGTATAAAGAAGAAGACCCCGGTGACGCAGTTAGTTTTCCAGCTAGAACATCAGTCAGTGTCTCTGTTCTGTTGCGTATTTGTTTTATGAAGCAGTTTCATTTTTAAAATGGAGTTTTACGTTCTATTGTAAGGTACAATAGCGCTGGATTGGCAGTTTACCCATTTCTGCCAGATTTGTTGATGTACCTTTTCAGTAGTATCGGAGAGTGAAGACTTTATCGAAGTACAGCACCTGAAGGATTAAGAGAAGTTGCTATCATTCGGCAATTTAACAGAAGATCGACCTTATTTAGTCTTCGTTGAAGAAGTAGTGACCTGCATCAAAGATAACTCCTGCCAAAAGAGAAAGGTAGTTCATGCAGGATTTGCTCGCCAGAAGAAAGGTCAGTTGATTTAAGCCATTTATTTCCTTCATTCGTGAATCCTTTTGGACAGAACCAGCAGGAAAGTCGCATCTATGAAGAAGTCCGTCTCCAGAGAAGTCTCTCCAAATTTAAGAGCTGTTTTCGTATTTATCGCCTTAAGAACCAGTACCGAGTGGTGATTTGTTGAACGGCCGCATAGCGGTTAACTTCCAGTTAAGGTTTTCATTTGTTTATTTTATTGTTTATCTGTGCTTAATAAATGTTTGGTTGTTTTTTATATAACCTGTCTCGATTGATATTCATTGTTGCTGGTTACGTAACAAATTTTGGGGGCTCGTCCAGATTTTGTTCCAAATTTTTGAGCTTAAGTGCTTGTTTAATTGCCATTCTGACTTGGCAAAGGGAAATACCTGATTTTTTTTTAGTTTGATTGGTGTGTGAGTGGTATTCGGCTGCAATGAATATTGACAACTTTATGGATTCGCCTGACCCGGAGTTTTTAGCAAATGCGAGAAAACCTGTTGTAGTGGAGATTGCTAGGAGGTTGGATATTAAGGGAATTACGAAGCGTACCACAAAGGCCTTAATTCAAAGAAAAATCGCTGAGCATTATATAAGTTTGAAAACGTTTGAGGATGAGGTGTTAGATAGGTTTCCAATGAGTAATCTGGAAATGCAGTTACATCTTGAACAAATAAAGTTAAAGCAATTGGAAGCTGATTGGAAAGAAGTCGGTTAGAAGCTGAAAATAAATAGAAGGAATTCGAGTCTAGAGAGGCCCATAAAATAAGGGAATTTAAAGAAAGAGAAGCTGAAAACCAGAGGAAATTCGAGCTAGAGATGGAGAAATTAAAGTCCGGAAATCAGTCTTCTGGTTCTATGCAACAGTTTATTGCTAGTCGTGAGGTTATTTTGGCTCCTCCATTTAATGAAGCTGAAGTGGACAAATATTTCCAGCATTTCAAAACCGTTGCTATGAGTTTAGGCTAGCCGAGAGAGCAATGGCCAGTGATGTTACAAAGTGTAATTAAAGGCAAGGCACAACAAGTTTATACAGCTTTAAATGCTGAACAAGTACTGGATTATGATATTGTTAAACAGCATATATTGAAGGCATATGAGTTGGTTCCGGAAGCGTATATAGAAAGATTCAGAAATTTGAAGAAATCGATGGAAAAAACATGTGGAATTTGCCTACAAGAAATCTGTGTGTTTTGAGCAATGGGTTTCCTCTAAATATGTGAATGGGGAGTATAATAAACTAAAAGAGTTGGTTTTACTGGAGGAATTTAAAAGAAGCATTTCTGTTGAAGTGAGAACATACTTAAATGAAAGGGACACTGCTACGTTGCAGGAGACTGCTAAATTAGCTGATGAGTATGTTTTAATTCATAAGAATAAATTTTCTCCAGATAGAACTTTTAAAAGGAAAAATAGCACGGAGAGTCGAAGTAAACCGGAAATTAAATCTGAAGTAAGTGTGAAAAGTAAAGATGAAGGGAGACATGTGAAGGAAAGACATTTTGGTATTATTTGTAATTATGGTAAGAAACCTGGACTTGTAATAGCTAACTGTTTTCCATTGAAAAAGAAAGAGAAGAAAGCCGTCCCAGATGCTTGTGTGCAGCATATGGAAACACCTGTAAATCCACAGAGTTTGATAAATACTAGTGAATTTTTGTCAGATTCTGACCAGGTTAAGAGGGGATATGTACATTTTATAACAGAAGGATTTGTATCCTTGAAAGAAGGATCCAGTTCAGTACCAATAAGAATACTTAGAGATACTGGAGCTTCTCAATCACTAATATTAGACAGTGTGCTAAAGTTTAGTGATGAGTCTGACATTGCTGAGGTAAACTATATAAGAGGAGCTGGGAGTGCCCTTATGCCAGTATATTTACATAGAGTAAATTTAAAGTCAGGATTAATTACAGGGGTTGTTAAAGTAGGACTACAATCCAGCTTACCTGTGAATGATGTTTCTCTTTTGTTAGGGAATGACTTAGCAGGTGGACAAGTTTTTCCTGAAGTGCATTTAACAATAAATCCTAATTCTGAGGAACCACAGAGGGATTCTAACACAGATTCTTCCTGTAACAAGAGCTCTGGCTAAAAAGGCTGATGTACAGGATGAGGTTGTTACCCATGACTGTTCAACTCAAGATTCGAATTTTGAGGATGTGCAGGTTTCCCCTGCCATCCGAAGGTAGAGCCATAGAACCATAGAAACTACAGCACAGAAACAGGCCCTTTGGCCCTTCTTGGCTGTGCCGAACCATTTTCTGCCTAGTCCCATTGACCTGCACACGGACCATATCCCTCCATACTCCTCCCATCCATGTATCTGTCCAATTCATTCTTAAGTGTTAAAAAAGAACCCGCATTTACCACCTCGTCTGGCAGCTCATTCCATACTCCCACCAATCTCTGTGTGAAGAAGCCCCCCCTAATGTTCCCTTTAAACTTTTCCCCCCTCACCCTTAACCCATGTCCTCTGGTTTTTTTCTCCCCTTGCCTCAGTGGAAAAAGCCTGCTTGCATTCACTCTATCTATACCCATCATAATTTTATATACCTCTATCAAATCTCCCCTCATTCTTCTACGCTCCAGGGAATGAAGTCCTAACCTATTCAACCTTTCTCTGTAACTGAGTTCCTCAAGTCCCGGCAACATCCTTGTAAACCTTCTCTGCACTCTTTCAACCTTATTTATATCCTGACCAAAACTGAACACAATACTCCAGATTCGGTCTCACCAATGCCTTATACAACCTCATCATAACATTCCAGCTCTTATACTCAATACTTCGATTAATAAAGGCCAATGTACCAAAAGCTCTCTTTACGACCCTATCTACATGTGACGACTCTTTTAGGGAACTTTGTATCTGTATTCCCAGATCCCTCTGTTCCACTGCACTCCTAGGAAATGGTTCATGAGCCGAAATGTCGTAAAGCGAAGAAGCAATTACCATTTATTTATATGGGAAAATTTTGTGAGTGTTTGCAGACCCAAAAATAACCTACCAAATCATGCCAAATAACACATAAAACCTAAAATAACAGTAATATATAGTAAAAGCAGGAATGATATGATAAATACACAGCCTATATAAAGTAGAAATACTTTTCCACCATCATTACTGAACTGTTCTCCGTAGCGAAAATCTCACACAAGTGCCATCGGCAGAAAATCTCACACAAGCACTGTTGGCAAAAACACCGCGCAAGCGCTCTCCAGTAACCTTTAAGCTATGAAGCTGCCAAATCATACCAAGTAACACATAAAAATACACAGCCGATATAAAGTAGAAATAATGTATGTACAGTGTAGTATCACTTACTGGAATTGGTTCAGCGTCGAGCACACTGATGATGGTGTGTTAGACTGAATCATTGCAGGTTGGGTGGTGCAGTGGCCCCCACCCTCCGGGCTGCTGACCGATACATTGCCGCGAAGCACGCAGGGGTCCAACGGTAGCCGGGAGGCACACAGCACATCTTTAAGAAAAATGCCGAAACAAACATGCTAATTAATTAGGTCGGCCCAGATCAGTGCTGATTACCGATTGCATCACCTTTGATTTTTTTTGCGCGCCGCTTTTTTTTCATAACAGTGAAAACACCTTCTGAAAGCGAAAACAGGGTACTAATGTAGGTCTTTTGTAACAGTGAGGTTTCGTAAAGTGAACGTTCGTAAAGCGGGGGATACCTGTATCAGAAACTTTCTTACCAACATTATTTGATCAGGATTTTGGTAGTAAGCCTGACCATGAAGATTTGTCTATATCTCGGAAGGAGATGATAGCAGAGCAGGGTAGAGATCCTGAGATAGTTAAATTAAAGGAACAAGCTCTTCCAGATAGTGAAATTAAGAAGGTGGCAGTAGGATATGTCATGTGTGAAGCCAAGAGGAGCTGCAGAACGGATGCTGTTAATGAGAGAGAGATAACGAGAGACAAAGGAGAGCCATTCAAAATGCTAATAAGAGAGAAGAGAGAGATGACGAGAGAGAAAATCATAATTCAATATCTTGGCATCTGCCACAGACAGTTTGCTCTGAACCTGAAATACTCATTAACAATCCTGCTGAGACAATAGGAAGTGTGAAGTTTGACGGACAGGTGATACCCCATGGGGGGAGGGATAAAATAGCGGATTTGCTAAGGCACAGGACACATGCCACAAGACCCTGGAAAGAGCATTGTGCCCCACAAGCTGGTGGGAGTTTGGAGGACTGATTCATGGAAATCAGTCAGAGGCTCACAGGGTGTAAAGGTACGACCGGTGGGAACCTGTTGTGTGTCCGCCCTTGCCTGGGTGCCAGGTTCACCATGGAAGAACGATCGCATCTGACGGAGGGGTCACAGTCGGTGACCACAACGGGATCAGAAGGCCTTGAAAGGTTTGCCTGAAACCTCAACTGTATCTATCTATCTATCTCTCTCTCTCCCCCCCCCCCAACGGTCCAACAACAGCGATTACTTCGAACTACACTAGACTGAACTGAACTCTGCTTCACCTTAAGACCGATCATTTTACCCCTAGACTGCGATGGAGCTTGGTTGATTCCTATTACCCTATTTCTGTGTATATGTGTATACTATCATTGCTAATCTGTTACATTTATATCCTTGCGGCTAGTGTACTGTATTACTTATTTTTTTTGATAAAACTTTATTAGTTTCTAGTAATCACAGACTCCAACGAGTGTTCCATTTCTGCTGGTTTGACAACCCAGTTACGGGGTACGTAACAGATATTATTTTGAAAAGGGAGTATTAATGAGAAAGTGGAGATCGCCTATAATTCCTGCTAGTGAGGAATGGGAAGTTAATCACCAGGTAGTAGTTCCTAAAGTTTATTGACATGGGATTTTAACTATGGCTCACAGTATTCCTTTGAGTGGTCATTTAGGTGTAAAGCAAACTATGAACAAGGTTTTTAAACATTTTATTGGCCTTGTTTAAGAAAGGATGTAGCGACATTTTGTCGAACGTGTCATACGTGTCAAATTGTGGGTAAACCTAATCAGGTTACTCCAGTGGCCCCACTGCAACCAATTCCAGCATTTGGTGAGCTGCTCTCAAAAATCATTGTTGACTGTGTAGGTCCTTTGCCAAAAACTAAAACTGAACATCAATATTTGTTAACTATTATGTGCACAGTGTCTAGGTTTCCAGAGGCAATACCTCTTAGGAATGTAACAGCCAAAACTGTGACAAAGGCTCTTATAAAATTCTTTACTTATTTTGGGTTGCCTAAGGAAATACAATCAGATCAAGGTAGTAATTGTATGTTGGGATTGTTTCAGCTTTGACGAAAAACCAAGTTATCAGAAGATTGATGCTAATGAGAGAGAGATAAGTGAGACAATGGAGAAATGTTCAAAATATTAATGAGAGAGGAGAGAGATAACGAAGAGAAACACAATTCAGAGTATTGACAGACCGGTTGCTTTGAACCTGAACTGTTTGAAGTTTGATGGACAGGCGATACCCCAGCAGGGGGATAAAAAGAACAGGTTCGCTAAGGCACGACTCACACCACGAGATCACGAGATAATGAGACCCTGGAAGAGTGGTGTGCCCCCACAAGTTGGTGAGTGTTGGACGTCTGGTTCGGGGGAACCGACCATAGACTCACAGGGTAAAAAGGGACCATCGGCAGGAACCTGGTGTGTGTGTCCGCCCTTGCCTGGGTGCCGGGTTCACCACGGAAGAACGGTCTTATCCGGAATGGAGGGGTCACAGTCGGTGACCACAGAAGACATAAAAGGGTTCGCCCAAAAGCTAACTGCGAAGAACATCAAAGGTCCGTTTGAATCAAAATTTGCATTCTCTCTCTCTCTCCAATGGCACAACAGCGATTACTGCGAACTGTACTAAGCTGAACTGAACTCTGCGTCACTTGAGACTGATCATTTTACTCCTAGACTGTGATAGAGCTTGGTTGATTCCTATTACCCTAGTTCTGTGTACATGTGTGTTTTATCATTGCTAACCTGTTGCATTTATATCTGTACGATTAGAGTACTGTGTTACTTATTTCTTTAATAAAACTTTATTAGCTTCCAGTAAACCAGACTCCAAATAGTGGTCCATTTCTGCTGGTTTGGCAACTAACCCAGTTACGGGGTACGTAACACAGCAGATAGTTTATAAACTGGGAGCAAAACAGATTATCTCATCAGCCTATCATCCAGAATTGCAAGGAGCCTTGGAGAAATTCCATTCTACATTAAAAACTGTGACTAGGACATATTGTGTGGAAAATGAAAAGGGCTGGGATGAAGGTGTACATTTATTACTTTTTGAAGTAAGGGAGGCAGTACAGGAATCATTAGGTTTTAGTCCTTTTGAACTTGTGTTTGGGCATAGAGTTCAAGGACCTTTGGCCTTGTTGAAGGAACAGTGGATTAATAAAGAGGTACACACTAATTTGCTAGATTACGTTTTAAAATTTAAAGAAAGATTATATAAAGCTTGTAGCTTGGTGAGGAAAATTTAAAATTGGCTCAAGAGAAAGTGAAGACTTGGTATGATAAGGAAGCTGGAATGAGGTTATTTAAGCCTGGAGATAAGGTGTTGGTTCTTCTCCCGGTACAAAGGAACCCATGACAAGCTAAATTTCATGGTCCTTATGAAATTAAATCTAAGGTAAATGATGTGTATTGCATGATAAAAACCCCAGATCGAAGAAAACCAACACAGCTGTGTCATATAAATATGATAAAACCGTATTATGAGAGAGAAGCTGCTACTATGACTGTTGTGGTCAATAATGAGTCTGATCTTTATAAAAACTTAATGGATGATTCATCAGAAACTCATTTTAAACCCAACATTATTTCAGCCAGGTTACCAAATTCAAAAATTCTAGGAAATATTGATGAGAAATTAGCTCATTTACAGCCAGAGCAGAGAAAGCAGATGAAACAATTAATTTTTAAATATAGAGATTTATTTCCAGACATTCCGAGAAGAACAACTGTAGCTTCACGTGATGTAGATGTTGGAGATGTAAAACCCATAAAAAAACATCTGTATCGAATGAACAGGGAAATATGTGAACTTGCCGAACAAGAAATTAAGTATATGTTGGAGAATGATATTATTAGACATTCTAATTCGAATTGGAGTTCACCGTGTGTTATTGTGCCTAAGCCAGACAATAGTATTAGGTTTTGTACAGATTACAGGAAGGTGAATGCTGTGACAAAAACTGATGCATATCCAATCCCTAGGGTAGATGATCGTGTGGATAAAGTTGGACAAGCCAAATTCCTCACAAAGATTGATTTGTTAAAAGGTTATTGGTGTGTTCCATTGATGGATAGAGGTCGAGAGATTTTTGCATTTGTAACCCCATCTGGGTTATATGAATATAATGTTCTTCCATTTGAGATGAAGAATGCACCAGGTACTTTTCAGAGGATGATTAATAGTGTGATTCATGGATTAAAAGATACAGACGCCTATACTGATGATTTATAATACGTGGAAAGCACATATTACTGCAGTGGAGAAACTATTTGAGAGACTTTCAAAAGCTAACTTAACTATTAACTTAGCTAAAAGTGAATTTGGCCATGCCACAGTGACTTACCTTGGTTTTGTTGTGGGTCAAGGAAAATTAGTTCCTGTTCAAGCAAGAGTTCAGGCAATTTTAGAAGTACCCACTCCAACTGGTAAGAAAACTCTCAGAAGATTCTTGGGTATGGTAGGATATTACAGAAAATTTTGTAAGAATTTTGTGAGTATTGCTCTTCCATTAACTAATCTCTTGAAGAAAAATGAAAAGTTTGTTTGGACAGAGTCTTGTCAGGAAGCATTTGATAAATTGAAAACTATAATATGTAGTCAACCTGTACTCAAATCTCCTGACTTTGAAAAACCATTTTTGTTAGCTGCAGATGCTAGTGATGAAGCTGCAGGAGCAGTGTTACTTCAAAGAAATGATGGTGATGAAGTTGATTGTCCGGTAGCTTATTTTTCTAAGAAATTTAATGCCCATCAAAGAAATTATTCAACAATAGAAAAGGAATTATTATCCCTTGTTTTGGCTTTACAACATTTTGAAGTGTATGTTAGTACTACTCATAAACCACTCACAGTTTATACTGATCATAATCCGTTAGTGTTTTTGAGTTAAGATGAAAAACAGAAATAGATTATTAAATTGGAGTTTAATGTTATGAGAGTATAATAGTTTGAGCACTCATATTAAAAGTAAAGATAATGTGATCGCTGATTGTCTATCTAGATGTTAAATGTACAATGAAATTTTTTTATGGAGTGGTATTTTAACATTTGTAACACTCCTACTGTATATTAGTTTGTAGAGTGCTGAAAGATAATACTCTGTATGTTGAAAATTTTATACCTTTGTATTTTTTTGTGTAAATTGTTAATTGTTAAAATTTTGTTCCTTAAGAGACCAAATTTTTTTTTGGGGGGGGAGGTGTTACATACCTCAAGGAGGTCTTGTGACTTTCTTGTGAGAATGATGTAATGGTCTTTTGGAAGTCACCTGCTGTAATTTTCCCACCAATGTGAGGTCATGTGATGACATGTTCACCACGGGTATAAAAGGGTAGACCCCTGGTGACGCAGTTAGTTTTCCAGCTAAAACGTTAGTCAGTTTCTCTGTTCCGTTGTGCATTTGTTTTATGACGCAGTTTCATTTTTAAAACAGAGTTTTATGTTCTATTGTAAGGTACAATAGCGCTGGATTTGCAGTTTACCCATTTCTGCCAGATTTGTTGATGTACCTTTTCAGTAGTATCGGAGAGTGAAGACTGTATCGAAGTACAGCACCTGAAGGATTAAGAGAATTTGGTATCATTCGGCAATTTAACAAAGGATCGACCTTATTGAGTCTTCGTTGAAGAAGCAGCGACCTGCATTAAAGGTAACTCCTGCTAAAAGGGCAAGGTGGTTCATGCAGGATTTGCTTGCCAGAAGAAAGGTCAGTTGTTTTAAGCTGTTTATTTCCTTCATCATGAATCCTTTTGGACAGAACCAGCAGGAAAGTCGCGTCTATGAAGAAGTCCTTCTCCAGAGAAGTCTCTCGCAATTGAATGTATAAATCTGTTGGACTTCCGAATTTACCATTTTAAGAACTGTATTTGACTTTACCGCTTTAAGAACCAGTACTGAGTGGCGATTTGTTGAACGGCCGCACAGCAGTTACCTTCCAGTTAAGGTTTTCATTTGTTTTTTTTTATTGTTTATCTGTGTTTAATAAATGTTTGGTTTTTTTTTATATAACCTGTCTCGATTGATATTCACTGTTGCCAGTTACGTAACAGAGGGATAGAGCTAAGAGCTGGAAGGTTGATTGGCAAAAGGGATACAAGGCTGGAGAAGGAAGAGGATCATGAGATGGGAGGCCTAGGGAGAAAGAAAGGGGGAGCGGAGCGCCAGAGGAAGATGGAGAGCAGTCAAGGAATTATTGTGAGAGGGACAGAGAGAGAAAAAAAGGGAAAAATTAAAAATAAATATATAAATAGATAGATAAATAAATAGACAAATAAGGGATGGGTAAGAACGGGAGGAAGGGCATTAACAGAAGTTAGAGAAGTCAATATTCATGCCATGAGGTTGGAGGCTACCCAGACGGAATATAAGGTGTTGTTCCTCCAACCTGAGTATAGCTTCGTCTTGAATTAAACAAATACTGCTAGTCTTCAGAGTCAGTTGACTAGACAGTCCAATTTCTCAGGCAAGGCCGAATGCAAACATGCAGCGAAGCATTGCTGTGCTCTGTCCAAGTCTTGACAAGCACTACAACAACAGGTATGGAGTTAAATACTATCATAATTAAATAATAATTAGCTAACACGTGCATATTCACAAGCGCAATTGCCGTATCTACTGCACTGCTGAATCCGTGGTTGTGCCAGGCCCCCCCCCCCCACTCTAGGCATAGCCCCTGAGGCACCACAGATCTGTGTCCGCTGGAAGTCCCAGATCAGCGACTTCTCCCAGATGTCCTTTACCAGGATCCAAGTATGTTCTTCTGGGCCATACCCTTCCCAGTCAACAAGGTACTGGACCTTACCATGTATCCAGCGAGATGCCAGGAGGTGCCACATAGTATAGACAAAGGAACCATCTACCAGGCAGGGAGGAGGGGAAGATTGGGTGACTGAGGCCAGGGGAGAGGTGGGAGCTGGGAAACATGGAATACTGGGAGGATCTTCATTGATGCTGGTAGATGCAATCTATAGGACATCTTGTTGACAGCCTTTTCCACTACAAATGGTCTCACGTAGTGCGGTGCCAATTCTGGCTCTCAACTTTCAGGGGAAGATTCCTTGATGCCAACCAGACCTCCTCTCCGGGCTTGAATGCCCTTACCTGTTGACAGAGCCAATCAGCCTGCCGGGAATGTTGTTTCTGAGCACGCAGCAGAGAAGCCCTGACTCGTCTCCAGGTGCGCTTGTAGTACTGGATCTGTTCAGCAGCAGGAACTTCTACATCGATCTCCTGATCAGAGAAGAGCAGTAGCTGGAATCCCTTCCGTCATTCAAAGGGAGAAATACCGGTGGAGGACGACTGGAGGTTATTGTGGGCGATCTCTGCCCAAACCAATTGTGAGCTCCAGAATGTGGGGTTGGAAGAGACAAGACAGCGCAGGGTTGTCTCCAGCTCCTGGTTCACTCTCAGTCTGGCCATTGGATTGGGGGTGGAAGCCAGATGAGAGGCTGGCCATGGCTCTTACAAGAGAGCAGAAAGCCTTCCGAAAGCGGGAAGTGAGCTGTCGTCCACGATCAGACACTATGTCTTGAGGAAAGCCATGGAGCCTGAACACATGTTGAACCATGAGTGTGGCAGTCTCACAAGCTAGTGGGAGCTTGGGGAGGGCAATGAAGTGGGCAGCCTTGGAAAATCAATCTACAATGACCAAAATGGTGGTGTTTCCATTAGCCGGGAGCAGACCAGTGATGAGAGGTGGGACCAGGGGCGGTGGGACACAGGCAGTGGACATAACAGACCCGCAGGATGCTGGTGTGATGTCTTGTTCCGAGCGCAGGTGGGACAGGCAGATACAAAGTCGTGGGCATCCTGGACATAGATGGCCACCAAAATTGTCTCTTTATAAACTCCTGAGTCCATTGACTTCCTGGATGTCCGGCCAGACAGGAGGAGTGACCCCATTCCAACACTTTGGAACGCACCACAGCAGGGTCAAACAGCCAGTTGGGAGGTCCCCCCTCCAGACCTGGATCTGATTGTTGGGCAGCCCTCACCTCTGCCTCTATTCCCCAGATCACCAGACCAGCAATACACAAGCAAGGAAGAATGGGCTCTGGATCAGCATTGTCCTCAGATCCGTCAAACTGCCGGGAGAAAGCGTCGGCCTTTGTATTCTTGCCTTCAGGACGATGTGAAGATGAAATTGAATCGTGTGAAGAAGAGAGCCCACTGGGCTTGACGAGAGTTGGGTCTCTTAGCATCCTGAATATGGGAGAGGTTTTGTGATCTGTCAAGACCAAGAATGGATGCTCTGCCCCCTCCGGCCAGTGTCACCATTCCTCCAGGGCCTCCTTGACAGCCAGAAGCTCCCAGTTCCCAACATCGTAATTCCTCTCGGTTGGAGTCAAGCAATGGGAAAGAAAGGCACAAGGGTGCAGCCGGCTATCCGCAGATGAGCACTGAGAGAGGACAGCTCCAATGCCTACATCGGATGCAAGAACCTCGACAATGAATGGCTGAGATGGGTCTGGGTGTTGCAGTAGCAGGGCAGTGGTGAAACATCGCTTTAGCTCGGAAAATACTTGGTTGGCATCATCCATCCAATGGAATCCTGCCAAGGTCTTCTTTGTGAGTGCATTAATTGGAGCCGCAATAGAGCCAAAATTCCGGCTGAAGCAGCGATAAAAGTTTGGAAACCCCATGAAACACCGTACCTGTTTGACTGTAGATGGTTTGGGTCACTCTGCAACTGCCTGAACTTTACTAGGGTCCATTTGAACACTGGATGGAGTATGTATATAGCCCAAAAATGACACTTTGTCTTTATTGAATTCACAGTTTTCAGGCTTGGCATACAGGTTATTTTCAAGAAGGCATCTGAGTACTCTTCAGACATGCTGGTTGTGCTCCTGGTGAGAGCGGGAATAGATAAGGATAAGGATGATCTTATGATCTTGTGCTAAAATGCATAACTAATTCTGACTGCTCACCTGAGAATGTTTTGAAACGCTGTCTATATAAATCACAACCAGTGGAGCTCCCAATATGGACCCCTACTGAACACTACTAATCACAGACTCGTCACCAACTAGAATGTCCCATTGCCCACTACCCTCTGGTTTCTATGGGCAAGCCAGTTCTGAATACAAATGACCAAGCTACCATGGATCCCATACAACTTAATCTTCTGCATGAGCCTCCCATGAGACCATAAGAACATAAGAAATAGGAACACCATTTAATAAGAATATAGCTGATCTGGCCATGGACTCAGCTCCAATGACCTGCCTTTTACCCATAACCCTAAATTCCCCTGCTATGCAAAAACCCTTTGGAAGCCTTGTCAAATGCTTCACTAAAATGCATGTAAACAACATCCATGGCCCTACCTTCATCACCTCTTTGAAAATTTCTGTCAGCTTTGTAAAACACAACTTGCCCTGCACAAAGTCATGGTTTTCCAAATGCTCATAAACCTTATCATTAAGATCCTCTCCAATAGCTTTCTCACTAAGACAGATTCCAGGATTATCCATATTTCCCTTCTTGAATAATTGAACAACATTAGCTACTCATAGACCCTCTAGGGCCTCACTGTGGCTTGAGAGGACATGAATATCTTGGTCATTGCCCCAGCAAACTCATCCATGGCCTTTCTCAATAATCTGGGTTATATCACATCAGCATCAGGCTCTGGGGATTTATCCAAATAAGATGAAGCACTTAATTGTAAATAGAATATATTTTCCAACAATTTAAGCATTACACTTTGTTAAAATATTACAGACATAGGAACTGGAACAATATAGCATACAAACAGGCCCTCTGGCCTATTGTAACACACACAAAATGCTGGAGGAACTCAGCAGACCAGGCAGCATCTATGGAAAAAAGTACAGTTAATGTTTTGGGCCAAAAAGTCTTTGGAGGAAAAAAAAGCTGAGGAGTATATTTAAAAGGTGGGGGAAGGGGAGAGAGAAACATCAGGTGATAGGTGAAACCTGGAGGGGGAGGGATGAAGTAAAGAGCTGGGAAGTTGATCGGTGAAAGAGACAGAAGGCCATGGAAGAAAGAAGAAAGGGGGGGGTGGAGCACCAGAGGGAGGCGATGGGGGGATAAAGAGACAGGGAAAAGGAGATGGAAAATGGTGAAGGGTGGGGGCATTAACGGAAGTATGAGAAATCACTGTTAATGTCATCAGGTTGGAGGTTACCCAAACGGAATATAAGATGTTGTTCCTCTAACCGAACTATAGTCTCATCATGACAGTGGATGGACATATCGGAATGGGTGGCCACTGGAAGATCCCGCTTGCTCCGGTAGACGGAGCATAGGTGCTCAGCGAAGCGGTCTCCCACTCTACATGGGGTCTCACTGATATACAGGAGGCCAAACCGGGAACACCAAACACATTATATGACTCCAACAGACTCACGGGTGAAGTGTCGCCTCATCTAGAAGGACTGTTTAAGGCCCTGAATGGTAGTGAGGAAGGAGGTGTAGGGGCAGGGGCAGCATTTGTTTTGCTTGCAAGGATAAGTGCCAGGAGGGAGATCGGTGGGGAGGGACGAATGGACAAGGGAGTTGCATAGGAAGTGGTCCCTGCAGAAAGCAGAAAGTTGGGGGAGGGAAAGATGTGCTTGGTGGTGGGATCCTACTGGAAGTGGCAGAAGTTTCGGAGAGGAGGTGTTGGAGTTGTTAAAATACATTAGGACAGATAAGTCCCCGGGGCCTGACGGAGTATTCCCCAGGCTGCTCCACGAGGTGAGAGAAGAGATTGCTGAGCCTCTGGCTAGGATCTTTATGTCCTCGTTGTCCACAGGAATGGTACCGGAGGATTGGAGGGAGGCAAATGTTGTCCCCTTGTTCAAAAAAGGTAGTAGGGATAGTCCGGGTAACTATAGACCAGTGAGCCTTATGTCTGTGGTGGGAAAGCTGTTGGAAAAGATTCTTAGAGATAGGATCTATAGGCATTTAGAGAATCATGGTCTGATCAGGGACAGTCAGCATGGCTTTGTGAAGGGCAGATCATGTCTAACAAGCCTGATAGAGTTCTTTGAGGAGGTGACCAGGCATATAGATGAGGGTAGTGCAGTGGATGTGATCTATATGGTTTTAGGAAGGCATTTGACAAGGTTCCACACGGTAGGCTTATTCAGAAAGTTAGAAGGCATGGGATCCAGGGAGGTTTGGCCAGGTGGATTCAAAATTGGCTTGCCTGCAGAAGGCAGAGGGTGATGGTGGACGGAGTACATTCAAATTGTAGGATTGTGACAGGTGGTGTCCCACAAGGATCTGTTCTGGGACCTCTACTTTTCGTGATTTTTATTAACGACCTGGATGTGGGGGTAGAAGGGTGGGTTGGCAAGTTTGCAGATGACACAAAGGTTGGTGGTGTTGTAGATAGTGTAGAGGATTGTCAAAGATTGCAGAGAGACATTGATAGGATTCCAAAGTGGGCTGAGAAGTGGCAGATAGAGTTCAACCCGGAGAAGTGTGAGGTGGTACACTTTGGAAGGACAAACTCCAAGGAAGAGTACAAAGTAAATGGCAAAATACTTGGTAGTGTGGAGGAGCAGAGGGATCTGGGGGTACATGTCCATAGATCCCTAAAAGTTGCCTCACAGGTAGATAGGGTAGTTAAGAAAGCTTATGGGGTTTTAGTCGAGGGATAGAGTTTAAGAGTCGCGATGTAATGATGCAGCTCTATAAAACTCTGGTTAGGCCACACTTGGAGTATTGTGTCCAGTTCTGGTCACCTCACTATAGGAAGGATGTGGAAGCATTGGAAAGGGTACAGAGGAGATTTACCAGGATGCTGCCTGGTTTAGAAAGTATGGATTATGATCAGAGATTAAGGGAGCTAGGGCTTTACTCTTTGGAGAGAAGGAGGATGAGAGGAGACATGATAGCGGTGTACAAGATAATAAGAGGAATAGATAGAGTGGATAGCCAGCGCCTCTTCCCCAGGGCACCACTGCTCAATACAAGAGGACATGGCTTTAAGGTAAGGGGTGGGAAGTTCAAGGGGGATATTAGAGGAAGGTTTTTTACTCAGAGAGTGGTTGGTGCGTGGAATGCACTGCCTGAGTCAGTGGTGGAGGCAGATACACTAGTGAAGTTTAAGAGACTACTAGACAGGTATATGGAGGAATCTAAGGTGGGGGCTTATATGGGAGGCAGGGTTTGAGGGTCGGCACAACATTGTGGGCCAAAGGGCCTGTACTGTGCTGTACTATTCTATGTTCTATGTTCTACAGAATTATGTGCTGGATGCGGAGGCTGGTGGGGTGGTAGGTGAGGACCAGGAACCCTATCCCTGGTAGGGTGGTGGGAGGATCTGGTAAGAGCAGACGTGTGTAAAATGGAAGAGATGTGGTTGAGGGCAGCCTTAGTGGAGGAAGGGAAGCTCCTTTCTTTGAAAAAGGAGGACATCTCCTTCGTTCTGGAATGAAAAGCCTAATTTTGAGAGCAGATGTGGTGGAGACGGAGGAATTGAGAGAAGGAAGTGATGGTTTTACAAATAGCAGGGTGGGATGAGGAGTAGTCCAGGTAGCTGTGAGAGTCCGGGGATTTGTAATAGACATTGATGGATAAGCTGTCTCTAAAGATAGAGACAGTGAGATCGAGAAAGGGAAGGGAGGTGTTGGAAATGGATCAGGTGAATTTGAGGGTGTTGTGGAAGTAGGAGGCAAAGTGGATGAAATTGATGAGTTCAACATGGGACCAGGAAGCAGCAGCAACTGATCTAGCATAGGAAAGTGCGGGACAGTTACCAGTGTAGGCTTGACACATAGCTGACAAACAGGCAGGGACAGTTGGGACACATGGCTACCCTTTTTGTTTGAAGGAAGTGGGAGGAGCCAAAGGAGAAATTATTAAGAATGAGGACAAGTTCTGCTAGGTGGAGGAGAGTGGTGATGGAGGGGAACTGGTTGGGTCTGGTGTTCAAAAAGAAATGCAGAGCTTTGAGGCCTTCCTGGTGGGGAATGGAGGTCCATAGGGACTGGACATCCATAGTGAAAATAAGCTGATGGGGTCAGGGAACCTGAAATGCTTGAAAAAATCCAGTGTGTGTGAAGTGTCACGGATGTAGGTCGGAAGGGACTGAACTGGGGGGATGAAACAGAGTCGAGGTATGGAGATATGAGTTTAGTGGGGCAGGAACAAGCTGAAACAATGGGTCTACCTGGACAAGCAGGTTTATGGATCTTCGGTAGAAATGGGAGGTGTGGGGTGCGGGAACTATGAAGTTGGTGGTGGTGGATGGGAGCTCCCCAGAGTCAATAAAGTTGGTGAAGATGTGGGATGCAATGGCCCGGTGCTCCTGGTGTGGCCTCCTTTATATCATTGAGACCCGACATAGATTGGGAGACCGATTCACTGAGCATCTACACTCTGTCCACCAGAACAAGCAGGATATCCCAGTGACCACCCGATTTAATTCCACTTCACATTCCCATACGTCCATCCATGGCCTCCTCCACTGTCATGATGGGGCCACACTTAGGTTGGAGGAACACCACCTTATCTTCCGTTATGGATAGCCTCCAGACTGATGGATTTCTCAAATGTCTGGTAATGCCCCCCACCTCCCCTTCACCATTTCCCATTCCCTTTTCCCTCTCTCTCCTCACTTCCTTGCCCACCCATCACCTCCCTCTAGTGCTTCTTCCCCCTTTTTCTTTCTTCCATGACCTTCTGTCTCTTTCACCAATCAACTTCCCAGCTCTTTACTTCATCCCTCCCCTCCAGGTTTCACCTATCTCCTTGTGTTTCGCTCTCACCTCCGCTGGCAGGAAGATGGGGTAAATCTACTCCTCAGCTTTTTCTCTCCAGTCCTACCGAAGGGTACAGCCTGGAACATCGACTGTACTTTTTTCCTGGCCTGCTGAGTTCCTCCAGAATTTTGTGTGTGTTGCTTGGATTTCCAGCATCTGCAAATTTTCTCTTGTTTGTGCTTTGGTCCATTGTATCTGCATCACATAAGACCATATACTATTTATTACATTCTTGCAGGAATTGATGGATTTGTTGTGGAAAATAAGTTGCCAAGGAATTAAGTGGTAAACAGGACTGATGGGAGACCATTCAAGACAGCATGGAATCTGGATCAAGTGGCCTATAATTTGTAAGGAAAAAGTTCAGAGGGAAACATTGTTGGGTAGCCAGGAATAAAGTAATATTTTATTCTTTACAAAAGTGAGAAGTAAGGCAGCACAATTGTAATATTTACAAATGGCATATTTCAAACATAGTCATGCACTTCCAGAATTAAAAAAATACTCCATTAACTTTAATAAATGCTTTGGATTGGATGAGCTTTCACCCAAATGATTTACCACTGCTTGTAATCATGCCATGCTTTGATAAAGGGATGTAAAAAAATAGTCACGTTTGTAGTCCAGTATTTAAACTGACAAAAAAACCACCATTCTGACTGGAATTCTAATTTCCTATTAATTATCCTTTTTGATATACAGTGGAGATGCACATGTAACAGCTAAATTACCTTAATATTTTATCTTTCACAAAAGTATATCAAAGTTTGTACAGTTCTTAAAGATGATTATTTTTTCTATCAGCTTCAATCTGTTAGTATCTCATGTAATTTCAAAGTAAAAAGATTAAGTTCCATTAGAAATATTTGGCTCTGTCTTAAAGGCATAAATACACATTCATGTGGGATACCTTTTCTAATAAACTTAAAGAACAAAAAATAGTACAGCCCCAAGTTAGTAAAGTGCTTAATAAAGCAGTAATGGAATTGGTACTTTAAATGTATTGATACAAGGTAAACCATTACTAAATTCTCAGGAGGGGGGAGAAGATGGCGGCATGACAACAGCGCGCGTGGCCACTTTGGTGATGATGTCTGTTATCTGTCAAGTAGGGGAGCGTGCACAATCCTGATTTGATGGAGACAGACGTGAGTGCACAGCAGAACATCTGGAAAATTTCAGAAATGTCTGCTTTGCTCCCGCTGCTACTGTGTGGTAACCGGAATCTCCGGAGCTGAAGGCCTCGAAATCCTCGGCTTTGTTTGTTTTAGCGGCCAGAGAGAGGTCGAAGGCACTTGGCAGAGGATGGCACTCGGGAGGCTGTATTGGAGAGGCTGCTCCGAAACTTGGAGTTTTCGGACGGATGGACTCAGTGTCGGCTGTGGTCGGGTGCTTTCAAGGTATCGGCAAGTTGACGGTGCCTGGACGTTTATGGCAGGGAGTTTCTCCCTTTTGCCGCCTGCTATTGGGGACTTGGGAGTCGATCGACTCGGGACTTTGAGACTATTTTTTCACTGTGCCTATGGACTGTTCTTCATCAAATTATGGTATTGCTTTGCACTGCTGTAACTATTTGTTATAATTATGTGGGTTTGTCAGTGTTAGTCTTTGGTCTGTCTTGTTTTCTGTGATATCACTCTGGAGAAACATTGTATCATTTCTTAATACATATATGCATTTCTACATGACAATAAAAGAGGACTGAGTGTTCTCATAATCTGGAAAATATTCCATTCCATTTTCTAAGGTTTCTGGTTAGAATTCTGTTGTCAAGGCAGTGAAACAAGTTTTAAAGAAACATTGAAGTTGTTTATAGCAAAATAATTTGCTTCTTTGTATAAAGCATCTATACATGTTGCAATACATCCGAAGAATAAAGGCATAGTTCCATGGTCTGCAGTTAGTTAGGATTGGCTTTTCCACCATCTCAAAGCCAGTTGTGTTTAAAAATTAAGTAGTTATGTGGCTACATAAATCAAACAATCTGATTTGATCTGTTCTGATCTGACATTATGGTTTTGTTATCACTGTGGTAAATTCATCATATTCTGAATTGGCACATGGGATTTTAATGTCTGCGGGCTAATTGTCCAGGTCTCCAGCCTATTAGTTCAGTAATTTAACTCCTCTATTCACGTTCTCATTCTTTTTTCAAGAGATTAATGTAGCCTGTGTTTAAAAATGAAGTAGCTTTGTTATTTCATGATTTATATCCCTAAAATATCATGAATTATTTACAGTGACACTCCAATCACATCATTATTTATCGTGTTTAAATTAGAAGTACAAAGTTATCATGACCATTGTAGGCTGATTTCTTTTATTTCTTGAAAGAGACCACATACAGACAGACAATGGTATTCCATTGGAATGGTCTTGCTTTTTAAAACATTGAGAAGGTGCAATGGTTAAAACTGAAAGTAACTTCTCTTCACCTATCATTCTTGACAGGTTTCTTAAGAAATAGATCACTTCCTGATGAGATGATTGGTAGGTGATTATCCATGTGGTAACTGATCAGATGGTTGATGCTGTCAAATATGTGGTCCTTAGTTCTCACCTTAATAAGAAAGAGAAGGTGGTAAACATGTGATAAACTAAATAAAAAATAATTTTATGTAAAATTCTATATAGTTTAAAATAAGAAATCCTTCAGATCTCAATGAAGATGACCAAAATAATTAACTATTATTGTCACCTTCACTTTTCGAGGAATCTTGTTATTGGATACCTTAGTTGTTAAAAAATATCTGGTGATTTCCTGGCGTATGTGATGAATAAACTCTTCTTGGGCTTCCAACCGGGTTCAGATATCGATTATAATAACATTTTGATGATGAACTCCGCTATCTTCATTAGGGATGATGCTTGGTCATACCTAGTCCAGTGGTATTTATAGCCCTGTAGTCCATCCGTCCTGATTGGTTAGTCCTCAACCAATCAGGGTTCTGCTTTCCCATCTCATTTACAATCGAATTCTAGTTCTTACTTACAGCAAGACCTTAGTCTTTGTTAAAATGCTTTTCCCCTAGTTTTATTTCAATGGCTTCCTTTACCAGGTTGTAGTCCCAAAAGCCATGAGCACAGCACAATAGTTTTGTGCCAGTGAAGTGAAATCTGTGGCCACTACAATGGTAATAGAATGCAATTTTCTGTTACCACCAATTTCTCTGGGTACACCTCCTGTGTTCCTTGATGCAGGTTTCCACTGTGTGTCTCATTTGGCTGATAAACTCTGCTCTGCATTCACAGGCGAAGAAAAGTAATCCCTAAAAGGGCTGATGGAAACACCAGGAAACCTAACAATGAGGAGGAACCACCTGTCTTCCCTATATGTCCACAGTTTCTGAGGATTGCCAGGATCCTGAAGAAATACCAGATTAATATCATCCACAAACACAGCTTATGCGGGTCAAAGATGACGTGGGACTCCGGACAGCTGACATTTACAGCAATCCCTGCGAATGTGGAGCAGTGTATATCAGCCAGACGGGTCGCACGGTAGAAACCAGCATCAAGGAGCACAGGAAGTGTATCTGTATGGGTTACCCAGAGAAATCGGTGGTAGCAGAACACTACATTCATAATGGCCTTAGGATTGACTTAGATGCCACAAAATTACTGTGCCATGCTAATGGTTTTTGGGACAACCTGGTAAAGGAAGCCACTGAAATAAAATAAGAGGAAAAAAACTTTAATAAAGATGAAGGAATTTGATTTCAAACAAGGTAGGAGAGCGGAAACCTAATTGGATGAAGACTAACCTATCAGGAGGGATGGAACCAGGGGACTAGACATAGAAACATAGAAAATAGGTGCAGGAGTAGGCCATTCGGCCCTTCGAGCCTGCACCATCATTCAGTATGATCATGGCTGATCATCCAACTCAGAACCCTGTACTTGCCTTCTCTCCATACCCCCGATCCCTTTAGCCACAAGGGCCATATCTAACTCCCTCTTAAATATAGCCAATGAACTGGCCTCAACTGTTTCCTGTGGCAGAGAATTCCACAGATTCACCACTCTCTGTGTGAAGAAGTTTTTCCTAATCTCAGTCCTAAAAGCCTTCCCCTTTATCCTTAAACTGTGACCCCTCGTTCTGGACTTCCCCAACATCGGGAACAATCTTCCTGCATCTAGCCTGTCCAATCCCTTTAGAATTTTATACATTTCAATAAGATTCCCCCCTCAATCTTCTAAATTCCAGCGAGCATAAGCCTAGTCAGAAATAGTAAGTAAATTTAAGAAGGACAACAAAATTCACGGGGCGTATAGCCCGGTGGGAGTTCGAGGAGCTGGGTTATGCACAATAGGCAGCGATTTAAACAGAGAGAGGAGAAATGGGTTAAAAATTCTATACCTGAATGCACAAAGTGTCAGAAATAAGGCAGATGAGCTTGAAGCTCAGGTCGAATGGGTAACTATGATGTTGTTGGGATAACGGAGACATGGCTGCAGGGGGATCAGAACTGGGAATTGAATGTACAAGGGTATACGTGCTATCGAAGGGACAGAAAGGTGGGCAGAGGGGGTGAGGTGGCCCTGTTGGTGAGAAATGAGATTCAGTCCCTTGCAAGGGGGGACATAGAATCAGGAGAATTAGAGTCAGTGTGGATAGAACTAAGGAACAGTAAGGGCAAAAAGACCCTAATAGGTGTTATCTACAGGCCCCCAAACAGTAGCATGGATATTGGATGCAAGTTGAATAGGGAGTTAACAATGGCACGTGGCAAAGGAAATGTTGCAGTAGTTATGGGGGATTTCAACATGCAGGTGAACTGGGAAAATCAGGTTGGTACTGGACCCCAGCATAGGGAGTTTGTAGAGTGCCTGCGGGATGCATTTTTGGAGCAGCTTGTACGAGAGCCGACCAGGGATAAGGCTATTCTAGATTTAGTGTTGTGCAATGAACAGGATTTGATAAGTGATCTTGAAGTAAAGGAGCCATTAGGGGGTAGTGACCATAATATGATAAGTTTTTATCTGCAAGTTGAGAGGGATAAAGGCAGATCAGAAGTGTCAGTATTGCAGTTGAACAAAGGAGACTATGGAGCCATGAGGGAGGAGCTAGCCAAAGTTGACTGGTTGGATATCCTAGCAGAAAAGACAGTGGAACAGCAATGGCAGGTATTCTTGGGAATAATGCACAAGGTGCAAAATCAGTTCATCCCCCGGAGAAGGAAGGATTCAAAGCGGGGAAAGCGGTGGCCACAGTGGTTGACAAAGGAAGTCAGAGATATCACAGCATTAAAAAAGAAGTATAACAGAGCTAAGGTGCGTGGGAAGATGGATGATTGGGAAATTTTTAAGGAGCAACAGAACTTAACTAAAAAGGCAATACGGGGAGAAAAAATGAGGTATGAACGCAAGCTAGCTAGGAATATAAAGGAGGATAGCAAAAGTTTTCTTAGGTATGTGAAGAGAAGGAAGATAGTTAAGAACAATGCTGGACCCTTGAAGAATGAATGGGGAGAAATTGTTATGGGAAACAGAGAAATGGCAGATGTATTTAATAAGTACTTTAGATCTGTCTTTACTAGGGAAGACACAAGCAATCTCCCAGATGTATGGATGGGCCAAGGACATAGGGTAACAGAGGAACTGAAACAGATTGACATTAGGAAGGAAACGGTGATGAGTAGACTGATGGGACTGAAGGCTAACAAATCCCCAGGTCCAGATGGTCTGCATCCTAGGGTACTAAAGGAGGTGGCTCTGGAAATTGTGGATGCATTGGTGATCATTTTCCAATGTTCCTTAGATTCAGGACCAGTTCCTGAGGATTGGCGAATGGCTAATGTTATCCCACTTTTTAAGAAAGGAGGGAGGGAGAAAACAGAGAACTATCGCCCTGTTAGCCTAACATCAGTAGTGGGGAAGATGCTAGAGTCCATTATTAAAGATGAAATAGTGGCATATCTTGATAGCAGTGATAAGATTGGGCCAAACCAGCATGGATTTACCAAGGGCAAGTCATGCTTGACTAATCTAGTGGAGTTTCTCGAGGATGTAACCAGGAAGATAGACGCGGGAGATCCAGTGGATGTGGTGTACCTTGACTTTCAGAAGGCATTTAATAAGGTACCACATAGGAGATTGGTGGGTAAAATCAGAGCTCATGGCATTGGGGGGAGGATATTGACATGGATAGAAAACTGGTTGGCAGGTAGAAAGCAAAGGGTAGCAGTGAATGGGTGTTTCTCGGAATGGCAGGTGGTGACTAGTGGGGTGCCACAGGGCTCGGTATTGGGACTACAGCTGTTTACGATTTACGTCAATGATTTAGAGGAAGGCATTGGGAATAACATCTGCAAGTTTGCTGGTGATACTAAGCTGGGTGGCAGTGTGACATGTGATGAGGATGTTAGGAGAATTCAAGGTGACTTGGATAGGCTGGGTGAGTGGGCAGAAACTTAGCAGATGGCGTCTAATGTGAATAAGTGTGAGGTTATTCACTTTGGGAGCAAGAACAGGAAGGCAGATTATTATCTGAACAGTGTGGAGTTAGGTAAGGGGAAATACAAAGAGATCTAGGCGTACTTGTTCATCAGTCTCTGAAGGTGAATGAGCAAATGCAGCAGGCAGTGAAGAAGGCTAATGGAATGTTGGCCTTTATTACAAAGGGAATTGAGTACAAGAGCAAGGAAATCCTTTTGCATTTGTACAGGACCCTGGTGCGACCACACCTGGAGTATTGTGTGCAGTTTTGGTCTCCAGGGTTAAGGAAGGACATCCTGGCTGTGGAGGAGGTGCAGCGTAGGTTCACTAGGTTAATTCCTGGGATGTCTGGACTGTCTTACGCAGAGAGGTTGGAGAGACTGGGCTTGTACATGCTGGAATTAAGGATATTGAGGGGGGATCTGATTGAGACATATAAGATTATTAAGGGATTGGACAAGATAAAGGCAGGAAATATGTTCCAGATGCTGGGAGAGTCCAGTACCAGAAGGCATGGTTTAAGAATAAGGGGTAGGTCGTTTAGGCTAGAGTTCAGGAGGAACTTCTTCTCCCAGAGAGTTGTGGAGGTGTGGAACGCGCTGCCTCAGAAGGCAGTGGAGGCCAATTCTCTGGATGCTTTCAAGAAGGAGCTAGGTAGGTATCTTATGGATAGGGGAATCAAGGGTTATGGGGACAAGGCAGGAACCGGGTATTGATAGTAGATGATCAGCCATGATCTCAGAATGGTGGTGCAGGCTCGAAGGGCTGAATGGTCTACTTCTGCACCTATTGTCTATTGTCTATTGTCTATGGTCGAGCCAGTCTTTCATCACATGAAAGTCCTGCCATCCCAGGAATCAATCTGGTGAACCTTCTTTGTACTTCTTCTATGGCAAGAATGTCTTTCCTCAGATTAGGGGACCAAAACTGCACACAATACTCCAGGTGCGGTCTCAGCAAGGCCTTGTACAACTGCAGTAGTACCTCCCTGTTCCTATACTCGAATCCTCTTGCTATGAATGCCAGCATACCATTCGCCTTTTTCACCACCTGCTGTACCTGCATGCCCACTTTCAATGACTGGTGTATAATGACACCCAGGTCTCGTTGCACCTCCCCTTCTCCTAATCGGCCACCATTCAGATAATAATCTGTTTTCCTGTTCTTGCCACCAAAGTGGATAACCTCACATTTATCCACATTAAATTGCATCTGCCATGAATTTGCCCACTCACCTAACCTATCCAAGTCACCCTACATCCTCTTAGCATCCTCCTCACAGCTAACACTGCCGCCCAGCTTCGTGTCATCTGCAAACTTGGAGATGGTCCATTTAATTCCCTTGTCTAAGTCATTAACATATATTGTAAACAACTGGGGTCCCAGCATTGAGCCTTGCGGTACCCCACTAATCACTGCCTGCCATTCTGAAAAGGTCTCGTTTATTCCCACTCTTTGCTTCCTGTCTGCCAACCAATTTTCTATCCACATCAATACCTTACCCCCAATATCGTGTGCTTTAAGTTTGCACACTAATCTCCTGTGTGGGACCTTGTCAAAAGCCTTTTGAAAATCCAAATATACCACATCCACTGGTTCTCCCCTATCCACTCTACTAGTTACAGCCTCAAAAAATTCTATGAGATTTGTCAGACAAGATTTTCTTTTCACAAATCCATGCTGAGTTTGTCCGATGATTTCACCGCTTTCCAAATGTACTGTTATCGCATCTTTGATAACTGACTCTAGCATTTCCCCCACCACCGATGTCAGGCTAACCGGTCTATAATTCCCCAGTTTCTCTCTCCCTCCTTTTTTAAAAAGCGGGGTTACATTAGCCACCCTCCAATCGTCAGGAACTAGTCCAGAATTTAAAGGGTTTTGAAAAATTATCACTAATGCATCCACTATTTCTTGGGCTACTTCCTTAAGCACTCTGGGATGCAGACCATCTGGCCCTGGGGATTTATCTGTCTTTAATCCCTTCAATTTACCTAACACCACTTCCCTACTAACATGTATTTCCCTCAGTTCCTCCATCTCACTAGACCCTTGGTCCCTTAGTATTTGGGAAGATTATTTATGTCCTCCTTAGTGAAGACAGAATCAAAGTAGTTATTTGATTGTTCTGCTATGTCCTTGTTCCCCATGATCAGTTCACCTGTTTCTGACTGTAAGGGACCTACATTTGTCTTAACCAATCTTTTTCTTTTCACATATCTATAAGCTTTTACAGGCAGTTTTTATGTTCCCAGCCAGTCTTCTCTCATAATCTTTTTTCCCTTTCCTAGACATACCCAGGCATCATCCCCGATTAAGATGGCAGAGTTTTTCATCAAAACATTGATTAAAATCATTACCTGTACCCTGCTGGAAGCCCGAGAAGAGTTTATTCACCTTTAGTCAACAGTTTGTCCTGCATTTTAATAGCAACTACACTTAATATAGTGTGGTGCGTGGCCAAGTGGTTGGTGCGTGGCCAAGTGGTTAGGGCGTGGGGCTCACAAACTGAAGGTAGTAGGTTCGAGTCTCGGCCAAGGCAACGTGTTGTGTCTTTGAGCAAGGTACTTAACCACACACTGCTCCAGTCCACCCAGCTGAAAATTGGAAAATGGGTATCGGCAAAACGCTGGGGGTCAACCTTGCGATAGACTGGCATCCTATCCGGCGGGGGTGGGGGGAAGTCTCGCACTCTCAGTCGCTTCACGTCACAGAAACTGGCATAAGTCTGATGGGCCACAAGGCCAAATTTAATTTTAACTTTAACACTTAATATACCTCATTTGCTGTAAAATAATTTGTCCGATAAGCCAGTTAGAAGTTAGTGCTTGCTAAAAAGGTATTTGTCAATGAAAGTCACTTCTTCATGGATGTTACTCATACCTCTTTTCACCTGACATTGACACACCAGCCCTAATGCTGCGGCCTTTGGGAACCTCAAAAAAACAACCAACTCAGCAACGCCTTAGGGACAGATCTAATACCTTCTATCACCCTAACACTAAACTTTTAAGAATTAGACAGCAACTTGCAAAGAATGATTGGTAGAGTATGTTAGCTGGTGGGCTTCAACTCAAAGAAGTGTGAAGTGATTCACTTAAGAAGGTTAATTTTGAAGGACGCATATGACAGGATTCTTGGCTGAGTGGACAAACAGAGGGATCTTGGGGTCCATATCCATAGATCCCTCAGACTTGTTGGAAAGTTGATAGGGTTGTTAAGAAGGTGTATGGTGTGTTGGCCTTCATTATTCAAAAACCGCAAGGTAATGTTGCAGCTCTATAAAACTCTGATAAGACCACATTTGGAATATTGTGTTCAGTTCCGTCACCTCATTATAGGAAGAATGCAAACGTTTAGAAAGGATGCAGAGGAGATTTACCAGGATGCCGCCTGAATTAGAGAGCATATCATAGAACATAGAATAGTACAGAACAGTACAGGCCCTTCGGCCCACATTGTTGTGCCCACCCTCAAACCCTGCCTCCCATATAACCCCCCACCTTATATTCCTCCATATACCCGTGAAGACAGATTTGGCTTTTCTCTTTGGAGTGATGGAGGATGAGAGGTGAGACTTGATCAAGGAGTACAAGATAATAAGAGGCATAGGTTGAGTGGATAGTCAGAGACTTTTTCCCAGGGTGGAAATGACTAATACCATGCCTAATGTTAAGGTGACTGGAGGAAAGTGCAAGGGGATGCCAGAGGTAAATTTTTTTACACAGATGGGTGTGTAGAATGCCCAGCCATGGGTAGTGGTAGAGATAGCTGCATTAAGGGCATTTAGAAAGCTCTTAGATAGGCACGTGGATTATAGAACCACATTTAATATACCTCATATGTTGTGTTACAGAAAATTGGAGGGCTATGTAGCACGAAGGGTTTGATTGATCTTAGGGAAGGTTAACAGGTCTGCACAACATTGTGGGCCGAAGGGCTGTGCTATTCTTTTGTGATCTATTTTCCATATTCTATATAAAGTGAATCTAGCTAGTGAGAAGATATTAAAAGTGGGTTTAGGAGAGTTTAGGGCCAGGATGCTGCTGTTAGAGTAAGGGGATTAAAGAACCTTTGTTGACAAGGAATAGCAAAACGAAGAATGCATGGCAGTATTTCTACTTCCTTAAGAGTTTGCAGAGATTCAGCATGACATCTAAAACTTCGACAAACTTCTATACCTATGTCACAGGGAGTATATTGATTGGCTGCACCACAACACCAAGTAACACACACAAAACGCTGGAGGTCCTGCCCCTTCACCTCCTCCCTCACTACCATTCTAAGCCCCAAACAGTCTTTCCAAGTGAAGCAACACTTCACCTGTGAGTCTGCTGGGGTTATCTACTGTATCCAGTGCTCCCGGTGTGGCCTCCTGTATATCAGTGAGACCCAACGTAGATTGGGAGACTGCTTTGCCAAGCAGTTATGCTCCATCCACCAGAAAAAGCAGGATCTCCCAGTGGCCACCCATTTTAATTCCACTTCCCATTCCCATTCCAACATGTCAATCCATGGCCTCCTCCAGCCACAATGAGGCTACACTCAGGTTGAAGGAAAAACACTTTATATTCCATATGGGTAGCCTATATTTCTTGAACTTCCAGTAATGCCCCCTCCCTTCACTACTCCCCATGCCCATTTTCTTCTCTCACCTTATTTCCTTACATGCCCATCACGTCTTTCTGGTGCTTCTCCCCCTTTTTTTTTCTTCCATGGCCTTCTGTCATCTCCTATCAGATTCCCCCTTCTCCAGCCCTGTATCTCTTTCACCAAGCAACTTCCCTGCTCCTTGCTTCACCGTTCCCCCCACCACCCGGTTTCACCTATCATCTTGTGTTTCTTCCTCCTCTACCCCTACTTTCTCACTCCGACTCTTCATCTCTTTTTCTCCAGTCCTGATAAAAATACTGTCTGTACTTGTGTCCATACATGCTGTCTGGCCCGCTGCGTTCCTCCAGCATTTTGAGTGTGTTGCTTGGATTTCCAGCATCTACAAATTTTCCTGTTTGTGAATGTGAACGCCAATCCCCTTGAATGGGAAATCCTACAAAGAGTAGTGGATATGGCAAGGTCCATAACTGATAAAGCCCTCCACATCATTGAGCACATCTGCATGAAATACTGTTGCAGGAAATCAGCATCCAACATGAAGGAGCCTCACCATCTCTTTTCATTGCTGTCATCAAGGAGAAGATACAGAAGCCTCAGGACCCACACCAGCAGGTTCAGGAACAGTTACTACCCCTAAACCATCAGGCTCTTTAAAAAAGATAGATAACTTCATTCAACTACCCCATCATTGAAATGTTCCCCCACCCAATGGCCTCACTTTCAAGGTCTCTTCATCCCACGTTATTGATAGTCATGCTTATTTATTTATTATTATTTTTTTTTCCTTTTGCATTTGTACAGCTTGTTGTCTTCTGCACTCTGGTCGAATGTCCAAGTTGGTCAGTCTTTTATTGATTATGTTATGATTATTATTCTATAGATTTACTGAATATGTCTCAAGAAAATGAATCTTAGGGTTGTATATGGTGATACATATGTTCTATGATGAAAAAATTACTTTGAACTTTGAACATATCAGGCAACTGGGGCTAGGCAGATCCATTGAGGAGTGTAAATGATGTAGGATTACAATTAATATAGAAGGTATGAGGGTAAAAAAGGAATATTATGTTTTTTATGGCAGATAAGTTAGAGATGAATCATAAGACATTCTGTAAGTATATTAAAAGTTGGTAATTAGGTAAGTAAGTATCAGTGTGGTTATCTAAGTGCGGTGTCATGGGGAAATGGGTGAGGTCACATGGAAACTATTAAGTTTGGGGGAGAAAACAATAATGTCCTGAAATGTATCAACATTACGAAAAGCAAATGTAGTCAGTCTTGAAGCACATAAATGTGAATAAATCCCTGGTGAAGGGAGAAGCGTTCAAAATGTTAATGAGAGACGAGAGAGATTAACGAAAAGAGACACAGTTCCGAGTATTGACAGACCGGTTGCTTTGAACCTGAACTGTTTGAAGTTTGACGGACAGGCGATACCCCAGCAGGGGGATAAAAAGAACAGGTTCGCTAAGGCAAGACAGACACCATGAGATCACGAGATAATGAGACCCTGGAAGTGCGGTGTGCCCCCACAAGTTGGTAAGAGTTTGGAGGTCTGGTCGCGGGAACCGACCATAGACGCACAGGGTGAAAAGGGACGATCGACGGGAACCTGGTGTGTGTGTCCACCCTTGCCTGGGTGCCGGGTTCACCGCGGAAGGACGATCGTACCCAGAACGGAGGGGTCACAGTTGGTGACCTCAGAAGACATTAAAAATGGCTCGCCCGAAAGCTAACTGCGAGGAATAACAAAGGTCTGTTTGAATCCGATTTGCATATCATCATTCGCTCTCTCTCTCCAACAGCACAACAGCGATTGCTGCAAACTGTACTCAGCTGAACTGAACTCTGCGTCACTTGAGACTGATCATTTTACCCCTAGACTGCGATAGAGCTTGATTGATTCCTATTAACCTAGTTCTGTGTACATGTGTATTTTATCATTGCTAACCTGTTGCATTTATATCCTTACGATTAGAGTACTGTGTTACTTGTTTCTTTAATAAAACTTTCTTAGTTCCAGTAATCCAGACTCCAACTAAGTGGTCCATTTCTGCTGGTTTGGCAACCCAGTTACGGGGTACGTAACACGAAAAGCAAATGTAGTCAGTCTTGAAGCACATAGATGTGGATAAATCCCTGGTGTGTGACCAGGAGTGGGAAGCAAAGGAAGAAATTACTGGGGGAAATATTTATATCTTCATTAGCCATGGGTGAGGTGTCAGAATACTGGAGGATGGATAATGTATCTTCAATCAAGAAGGAGTGCGACTACTGGCCAGGACAGTTCTTCTTGAAAAAAGGTACAATACCAGTGGCAAACTTACTGGAGCTGTTTTTGTTTTTGAAAGGAAGGATTTAATCAGCATGACATTGTGTATGGAAAATCATGTCTTACAAGTTTGCCTGAGATTTTCAAAGGGGTGACCTGGAGGACTAATAGTGGCAGGGTGGTAGATGTTGTCTAGTTAGCCTTTAGCAAGATTTTTTGATAAGGCTCCATATTGTAGGCTGGTCCAGGAGGTTAAACATATAGGAACCAATGTGAGAGCTAGCCAATTGATACCAACTTGGCTTTTTGGTTGGAGGAATGGATGGAAGTAGAGTGTTGTTTTTCAAATTGGATGCCTATGACCTGTGGTGTTCTGCAGGGATCAGTGCTGGGTTTGTCACATATATAGTTGTCATGATCAGTAAGTTTGCAGATGTCATCAACATTAGTGGTGTGGTGGACAGTTGTGATTAAGGTAACAGCATGATCTAGATCGACAAGGAAAGTGGGCAAAAGAATTGAATTCAGACAAGTGTGAAGTGATCAATTTGGAGATATTAGCCAGGCCAGGATAAGCACAGTGAATAGCAGGACCCTGGAAAATGTTGTTGAACAGGGAGACCTACAGTACATATATATAATGGCAGTCAGGATACTGAAGAAGGTGAGTGTTGTGATTGCTTTCATCGACCATGACATTCAATATTAGAGGTGGGAGGTCATGTTACACTTGTACAAATCATTGTTTAGACCATACTTGGAGTAGTGTGTACAGTTCTGTCACCAATGTATACTGTAGGAAGGATGCATTTATGCTGCAAAGGGCACAAAAAAGATGGGGGGGGCGGGGGCTTGTTTTTGAGGAGAGAAGAGATAGGCTGGGACTCTTACATGAATCCCGTGTTTTTCATGGGAGGCTGTGGAATGTCCATGCAGGGGTTTACAAAATTATGGGAGCACAGATAGAGAAGGTAGTTCTAGTTCTATTCCAGGGTAGGGGAACCTAAAACTACCGTGCATGGTTTAAGTTGAGAGGGAAAAGACTCAAAGAAGATCTGTGGGACAAGTGTTTCACACGGAGGGGGATAGCTATATGGAACAAGAACCAGAAAAGACGGTACAGACAGATATAATTACAATGTTATAAGACACGTTTGGATAGGTGCTTGGATAGGAAAGATTGAAAGCTCAATAGGCTAAAGGCAGGCAAAAGAGATTCGGTCAGAAATGCATCTTAGTCAGCAAGGACGAGTTGGACCAAAGGATGTGGTTCTATATTGTATAACTAGGAATCTACTTAAGTTGTAATTATACTCAAAAATGGCCAACTAAAAAAATATTTGTATTATGGGACTCAGCGAAGTGATAGCCAAGTGGATTTAAAAAAAATCTCTTGACATATATTTGGCCTCATCATTTTTGTTTTGTGATCATATTATGATGCTTAAGATACTGTTGCTATCTGGGATCCCACCACTTCAAAGTTCAAAGTAAATTTTAATCTACTTGGCACTCCTTTTCAGCATCCTTCAATCTAGAATGGTTGGGTTGCATTTGTGGTTACTTTGGATGTCATTGGGGAGCAGAGGCATCATCATCCATTAACTCTGAGAAAACTATTAATATTTTTGAAAAAGATAGTTTACAACCACAAATAAACAATACATAAAATTTCACAAATGAAAGCAAACTTTGTATAAAAGGACAGTTGAAATTATCATGTCAATATTGGGTCTAGAACAATTAATGAAATGCAGCATGATACTTTTGGGTGTATTTCTTTTCTGCAGCAATGCAACTGGTTAATAAGTCTTTTACAGTAGCATTGTTGGTCAAGCATTTCTGAAACAGAATAAATCTAATTTTCAGAAAACATAATGAATTTTGGGTCCTAAAATTAGAAAAAAATTAGTCTTGGATACATTGGATGCATCATGACTTGGTATGGCAACTGGTCACAAGAAACTCCAGAGTTGTGGACATAACTCAGCCAGACATCCCACCCTGCAAAAACCCATTTCAGGGAGGTAGCACCATCAATTTTCAGGAGACTCCCGGAACTTCCGGGAGAGGTGGGATGTCTGCAATAGAATAGCTCCTCAGCAGCTAGCCAGCTAGTTTAAATAACGTTAGCTATGCTAATGAACGAATGACAACTGTTAATCTCACCTCAACATGTCTTTTACAGTCTTAACCCACCATGGGCAATAGAAAAGTCACTGTTGCAAACAGTGCAGCGAGCAACACTGTCATTATTTTGACCCCTATTAGGCAGGGGTACACTTTACTGTAGTCTGGGGTGACGTACATATTATATTTTCTTTTTTTTGGAACACTCTGCCATGGCGCGCTCTCGCTCTCGCTCTCTCTTGCTTGCACTCTCTCTCCCTCTCTCATGGTCGCTCTCACGCTCTCGCTCTCTCTCTCTCTCTCTCTCTCTCTCTCTCTCGCTCGTGCGTGCTCTCGCTTGCTTTCTCTCGCGCTTTCTCTCTCGTGGTCGCTCTCGCACTCTCACTTGCTTTCTCTTGCTCGCTTGCTCTCAAAAAATTGATTTCCGTGATATTGTATATAATTTGCGGGCATCAGGGAGCCACTATTCATATGCGGGAGACTCCCGGAACTTCTGGGAGAGGTGGGATGTCTGGCTCAGCACATCATGAAAATCAGCCTCCTGTACATGGACTCTGTCAATATCTCTCATTGCCTTGGGAAACCAGCCCGCAAAATCAAAGAACCTACCCACACTGGAAATTCTCTCTTCTCTCCTCTCCCATTGGGTAGGAGATTCAAAAGCCTGTAAGTATGTACCACCAATGCCTAGTATAATCAAATGGACTGTTAACCTGACAATCTACATTTATGACCTTACACCTTGTTGTCTACTTGCACTGCACATTCTCTGTAACTGTACACATTACACATTATGTTATTGTTTTACTTTGTAGTACCTCAATGCACTGCTGAAACAAATTGATCAGTATGCAAGACATTTTTCACTATACCTTGATATGTGCCAATAGTAAACCAATTTATCAATATTCTCGTATTACATTATAGAGTAAGAAGCATTTGTTAAAAAAGTTGACAATTAAAAACCTTGCAATAATTAATTTGCTAGAATGAAAAACACATGTAAGACTTTAAACTATTTTGTTTTTTTTCACAACACAGTCTATAAAAAGCAGTACTTCAGCTTTAAGTTTTACCATGCCCTCGGGGTCCACCAGAAGTAAGTGCTTGGCTTGTCCTCCCTGTAGCCCAGTCAATACATATTGTCCTGATGTAGTCATGCTTTCCCGCACCAGAAAGTCACCATCTTTTATGAGCAGCCTCTCAGCTTCCTGCCTGCTCATTCTTCCACAGTACCAGATTTCCTTCATCAGCTGTTCTTTCATGGAAGAGAGGGTTGCAGATGGGCTTTTATCTATTGTGCTGTTCTGAGAAACTTCAGTGAATTGATGCCATGGATGAACAAAGACATAAGAAAACAATTGGGGATGAGAGATATTATCCTTTACAAGTTGGGTTTATTGTCATGTGCACAAATACAATATGGTACAGATAATGAAAAACTTACATGCAGCAGCATCATAGACACATATGTACACACAACTACACAACATGCAGCATCATAGACACATATGTACACACAACTACACAACATGCAGCATCATAGACATATGTACACACAAATACACAACATGCAGCATCATAGACATATGTACACACAAATACACAACATGCAGCATCATAGACACATATGTACACACAAATACACAACATGCAGCATCATAGACACATATGTACACACAAATACACAACATGCAGCATCATAGACACATATGTACACACAACTACACAACATGCAGCATCATAGACACATATGTACACACAACTACACAACATGCAGCATCATAGACATATGTACACACAAATACACAACATGCAGCATCATAGACACTTATGTACATACAAATACACAACATGCAGCATCATAGACACATATGTACACACAACTACACAACATGCAGCATCATAGACACATATGTACACACAAATACACAACATGCAGCATCATAGACACATATGTACACACAACTACACAACATGCAGCATCATAGACATATATGCACATGCAAATACACAACATGTAAATTTCACAGAAGTGAAAACAAAGAAAAAACTAAATTATGTAAAAACAATACTTCAGTGCAAAAAAACACAATCAGAGAAAAGTTGATGATAGTATGAGATGTATTCTGTAGTGTTCTGTTGCTGATGTACGGATAGGGCTATGCAGATCAGTTCAAGAACCTGATGATTGAAAGTAGCTGTTCCTAAACCTGGTGGTGTTGGATGTCACAGCCAATAACAGAAAGATGGCTGAAGAAAGGTCAGTACTGGCAGCCCAGTGGTTCAGAATACACATGGTATAGACTATGACAGAAATTTAAGAAACAGAGGAGGGGTGTTTGCTTTCCTAATTAAAGAGAATATAATAATGGTTATTAGAAAGAGTATTCTTAGGGATTATTCAGTTAGGCCATATGGATAGGACTCAGATCCAGAGAATAGATGGTCGTTCTAATTGTTATAAGACCATAAGATATAGGAGAATTAGGCCATTTGGCCCAGAAAGTCTGCTCGGCCCATTTCATCATAGCTGATCCAACTTTCCTCCCAGCCCCAATCTCCTGCCTTCTTCCCATATCCCTTCATGCCCTGACCAATCAAGAAACTATCAACCTCTGCCTTAAATATACATAACAACTTGGCCTCCATGACTGCCTGTGGCAGCAAATTCCACAGATTAATCACTCCCTGGCTAAAGAAATTTCCTCCTCATCGCTTTTCTAAAAGGACACCATTCTATTCTGAAGCGTGTCCTCTGGTCTGACTTTCCCACCATAGGAAATATCCTCTCGACGTCAACTCTATCAAGATCTTTAGGTTTCAATGAGGTCACCCCTCATTCTAGTGAATACAGGCCCAGAGCCATCAAACACTCTTCATATAACAAGCCATTCAAACCTGAAATAATTTTCGTGAACCTCCTTTAAACCTCTTCCAGTCTTAGCACATCCTTGCTAAGGGGCCAAAAACTGCTCACTATACTCCAACTGAGTCCTTACCAGTGCTCAACATTACATCCTTGCTCTTATATTCTACTCCTCGTGAAATGAATGCTAACATCGCATTTGCCTTCCTCACCACAGTCTCAACCTGCAAATTAACCTTTAGGGAATCTAGCACAAGGACTCTTAAATCCCTTCACATCTCTGATTTTTGTATTTTCTCTCCATTTAGAAAATAATCAACCTTTTTATTTCTTCTATCAAAAGTACATTACCATACACCTCCCGACACTGTATTCTATCTGCCACTTCTTTGCCCATTTTCCTAATCTGTCTAAGTCCCTCTATAGCCTCTCTACTTCCTCTAAGCTACCTGCCACACCACCTATCTTTGTATCATCCGCAAAACCATCAATTCTATCATCCAAATCATTACTGGCAGCTAATCAGAAAAGGCTCCATTTATTCCCACTCTTTGCCTCCTGCCAGTCAGCCACTGCTTTATCCATGCCAGAATCTTCCCTATAATACCATGGGCTTATAGCTTGTTAAGCAGCTTTACGTGTGACATCTTCTCAAAGGCCTTCTGAAAATCCAAGTACACAGCATCAACTGAGTCTACTTTATTTCTTCAAAGAATTCCAACAGATTTGTCGGGCAACATATACCCTTGAGGAAACCATGCCACTATGGCCTATTTTAATCATGTGCCTCCAAATACCCTGAAACCACACCCTTAACAATCAATACCAATATCTTCCCATTCACTGATGTCAGACTAACTGGCCTACAATTTCCTTTCTTCTGCCTCTCCTCTTGAAGAGTGGAGTAACATTTGCAATTTTCTGGTTTTCATGAACCATTCCAGAATCTAGTGATTTTTGAAAGAGCATTACTAATGCCTGCACAATCTCTCTCAGCCACCCTGGAGTGCACCTCATCTTGCCCAGGTGACTTATCTACCTTCAGGCCTTTCACTTTCCTAAAAGCCTTCCGCCAGTGTTCTTTTCCAATCAATTCTGGCCAACTCCTCTCTCATGCCTCTGTACTTCCCTTCACTCCACTGTAATCCTGTTACATCCAAATTTAGCTGCTCCTTCTCAAAATTCAGGGTGAATTTGATCATATTATGATCACTTTCCCTTAAGGTAACTTCACACACTTCATGACCTTTGACTCCCTAGAACTTCCACCATACTGCTAGTGTCTTCCACAGTGTAGACTGATGCAAAATATTTATTCAGTTCATCCGCCATTTCGGTGTCTCCCATTAATACCTCTCGAGCACTGTTTTTCAGCTGTCCAATATCCACTCTCTCCTCTCTTTTACACTTCATGAATCTGAAGAAACTTTTGACATCTTCTTTAATTTTAATGGTTAGCTTACTTTCCTATTCCATCTTTACCTTCTTAATAACTTTTTAGTTGCCTTCTGTTGGTATTTGATCCTTTAAATTTCCCTAATTATTGTTCTATTTTATGCCCTCTCTTTGGCTTTTATGCTGGCTTTGACTTCTCTTGTTAGCCACGGTTGTGTCATCTTGCCTTTAGAGTACCTCTTCCTCTTTGGGATGTATATATCTGAATATATATTGTTACGAGAATACACATAAAATTAAGATGTTTGCTGGCCTGGGCTAGCATCAGTGGCATCAGCAGTTGGTCTGCCACCTGCCCTCAGGGGAAGGAGAGATAAGGAACATAGAAACATAGAAACATAGAAAATAGGTGCAGGAATAGGCCATTCGGCCCTTCGAGCCTGCACCGCCATTTATTATGATCATGGCTGATCATCCAACTCAGAACCCAGCCTTCCCTCCATACCCCCTGACCCCTGTAGCCACAAGGGCCATATCTAACTTCCTTAGATAGTTAGAACAATGGAGCAGCGTCTGGAGATGTGTAATGGAGGGACGTGGGAGAGAGAGCTGTCTGGAGCGGCTCCCCCCTTTGAACCCTGAACTGTTTGAAGTGATGGACAGGCGATACCCCAGCAGGGGGATAAAAAGGGGACAGGTTCGCTAAGACAGCAACACACGCCACCCGAGGTAACGAGACCCTGGAAGCGGTACGCTTCTCACGAGTGGGTGAGAAGTACCAGACAACGACCAGGGTGGAAAGGTACGATCAGCGGGAACCCGGTGTGCGTCCGCCCTTGCCTGGGTGCCGGGTTCACTGCAGAGGATCGACCGCATCTGGAGGAGGGGTCACAGTCGGTGACCTCAGGTGACATCACCAAGGACCCGCCCAAAAGTTGCTTATGAGCCATCCCGCCGGTCTGTGAGTGAAGCAGTGTTCTGAATGATCAGTTGTTCCTGTTCTCTCTGTCTCTTCCCCCACCTTGTCCATCGCCATGGCAACGATTACTGCGAACTGAACTACTAACTGGACTGAACTTTGAGTCATTTTGAAATTGGTCATTTACCCCTAGACAACGATAGAGCTTGATTGATGCTGTTATCTTACTTCTGTGCACATGTGTGTTTATCATCACTGAACTGTTGCATTTATTATCCTTTCGATTACGGTGTTGCTTGTTTCTTTAATAAAACTTTCTTAGTTCTAGTACTCCAGACTCCAACTGAGTGATCCATTTCTGCTGGTTTGGCAACCCAGTTACGGGGTACGTAACATAAGTGGGGTTCTCGTCCGCGATTTTGAACGCTAAATTTGGGACGGAGTAAATTGATTGGGTTAAAATTCCCGAAAGAAAGAAAAGACAAACAGCAGAAATGGAGTTTGAGGAATTTATAAAGGCGCCGACCTTGGAGGCATTAGAGGATGCCAGGAAATCGGAATTGATAGCTGTGGCCAAACGGGTGAATCTTGCCAAGGTGAAGTCGACAATGAGGAGAGAGGAGATACACAGAGCTATTGTAGAGCACTATGTATCTAAAGGTGTGTTTCCCCAAGGTGAGCTGGGGGAGGTGTCTATTGAAAAACCTGCTGGAGACGCGGTACAGGTACAGCTTGAAAAACTGAGACTCGAGCACGAGTTCCGGGTACGGCAGTTAGAACACGAAGAGAAGCAGTTAGAAAGGCAGGAGAGAGAGAAAGAGGTAGAAAGGCAAGAGAGAGAAAGACAGTTGGAGAGAGAGGAGAAACAGAGGGAAAGGGAATTTGAGCTGGAGAAGTTAAAGATAAGGGCCGAGCAGGGGCTCGTGCCGAACCAAGGTGGAGGGTTCCGGGCGACCCAGGAGGTAAGGCTGGTTCCCCCTTTTGACGATACCGACGTGGATCGGTACTTTCTCCACTTCGAAAAGGTGGCTATAAGTCAGGAATGGCCGAGGGATAAGTGGGTTGTTTTACTTCAGAGTGTACTGAAAGGGAAGGCCCAAGAAGCTTACTCAGCTTTATCCGCGGAAGATGCCCAGAGGTATGAGGTGGTGAAAGAGGCCATCCTCAGGATTTATGAGTTGGTCCCGGAGGCATACCGGCAGAGGTTCCGGAATGCGAGGAAGCGGTGGGACCGCACGTATTTGGAGTTTGCTCGTGAGATGCAAACATATTGTGAGCGTTGGTGCGCCTCGAAAGGGGTAGAGGGGGATTATGACAGACTGCTGCAGCTGATTCTGATTGAGCAGTTTAAAGGTTGTGTCCCTGAGGGTATGAGACCCTACCTCGATGAGAAAGAGGCAGCCACGTTAGCCGCAACTGCTAAGTTAGCGGATGAGTATGCGTTGACGCATAAAATGAAGGTTGCCCCGAGTAAAGGCTACCAGAAGGGTAGTCAGGACGGCGGGGAGAGTCCACCGGAAAAGTCAGAAAGTAAGCCGGGGACTAGTGAAAAGGATAAGGTAGACCGGGAGCAGTCTGGTAGGAAGTCTCCTGGGGTCGTCTGTTATAATTGTGGGAAAGTCGGACACTTTGCGTCCAGGTGCTTTGCCCCAAGGAAGGAGACGGGGAAAGGAAAAGCGGAAATTTTGAATGGCTGTATTGAGCTGTTAAGCGAACCGCTAGGGAAGGACAGGTCTGAAAAAGTCCAGGAAGGGCGCGAGAGGTTTATCTCGGCCGGACTGGTGTCAGTGAAGGAGAGGTTAAAACCAGTTCCAGTGCGGATCTGGAGAGACACGGGAGCGTGTCAGTCACTAATACTGAAGAGTGTATTAGAGTTTAGCTCAGAGACCCAGACTGGGGAGGTAGAGGTCAAAGGTGTTGGGGAAGGGACAGAGTCAGTCCCTTTGCACCAGATACATTTACAGAGCAACCTGGTCTCTGGACTAGTCACGATCGGGGTGAGGTCCGAATTACCGATGAAAGACGTGGAAGTCTTGCTCGGTAATGACATCGCCGGAGGAATCGTGTTCCCAGTCGTGAGATTGACGGGTCAGCCTGCCAGCATGGAGGCCCCGCCCGCGATGGTGAATTTGGCTGAAACATTTCTGCCAACCTTGTATGAGACAGGGTGTAGTGAGATAAGAGGTAGTGAGGGAGCTGGGACGGACGTAGCAGTAGCCAGGAAAGAATTTGTGCAGACGCAGGAGCGAGACGAGGGGCTGATGGTTTTTGCCGAGACCGCTCTCTCTGACACAGCCTTGACAAGCTATTGTGCGGAGGAGGAAGTGCTAAGGAAGAAAGGGAAATCAAGTACAGTACCCGCAGATGAGGAATGGGGGGTGGTGCAAAAGAGTTATGGGGATGAGGTTTTTAACATGGCCCACGAGGTACCCCCCGGTGGACATTTTGCGGTGCTGGAGTAAACAGTTGGTGGAATCATGAATGAGATTTACCGGCTGCCCAGGGGGAAAAATGTTATTGATCATGACCGACGCGAACTGAGACGGTCACCGGCTTTTGATATGCTAACAAACCTAGTCGGTGTTAGCGTGGAAATCAATGAAGCTAGGGGCCCCCTGATAAGAGAAAAAAACCATTTTGAAAAGATTAGGATGGGATCGGTCAGATGGGAGAAGGCTATTGTTTTGGCCAGGTCTACTGATAAGGTCTCTCCCTTAATCCCCGAACAAAGCGAATCTTTAGAAGGAGTAATTAAACGACTCGCACCTATGTGTTTGATTGTCCCGAGGAAATGCAAAGAACTGGGACGTTGGGTGATTGTGGTTACAATAGGGCGGCCAAGTAAACAACACCCATATTTTTCGAGTAATTCAGTGACTAAAGGGCTGATGAACACAGAGGTGTGTATTGGCAATTTAACACGGCTGTCTGAAGCCAGTTTGATAGTGAACCTTGAAAAAAATGAATTCGGCCACACGAGGGTCACTTACCTGGGAATTGTGGTGACACAGGGGCAGCTGGCAGTGATGCAAGCTACAGTGCAGGCTATCGCTGACCTCCCAACCCCGACAGACAAGAGGGCCCTCAGAAGGCTTTTGGAGATGGTGGGGTACTGCAGGAAGTTTTGCAATAACTCTGCGGTCAATACCCGTCCCCCTCCTACTAAGCCCTTGCGAGAGAAAACTGAGCCGGAATGGGACGACCCTTGTTGTTGTGGTCCGGGACAAAACCAAATGAGAGGTTACATTGGTCGCAATTCATCAGTGTTTTTGGCCACTACGAAGTTTGCTGAGTTGGAGCCTGGTCTAAGGGATTATTAATAACACGTGTAAAAGGAACAGAAAATGTGATGACTGTCTGTCAAGGTGTTGACAGCTTCAAATTCTCTGTATTAGCTAAATAACTGTTAAAGATGTATATTGTGTATGTATCAGATAATGTAGCCATGTTTGTAATTTTTACCTCCCGGTAAAAATCCTTAAAGGGGGGAAGTGTTACGAGAATACACATAAAATTAAGATGTTTGCTGGCCTGGGCTAGCATCAGTGGCATCAGCAGTTGGTCTGCCACCTGCCCTCAGGGGAAGGAGAGATAAGGAACAATGGAGCAGCGTCTGGAGATGTGTAATGGAGGGACGTGGGAGAGAGAGCTGTCTGGAGCGGCTCCCCCCTTTGAACCCTGAACTGTTTGAAGTGATGGACAGGCGATACCCCAGCAGGGGGATAAAAAGGGGACAGGTTCGCTAAGACAGCAACACACGCCACCCGAGGTAACGAGACCCTGGAAGCGGTACGCTTCTCACGAGTGGGTGAGAAGTACCAGACAACGACCAGGGTGGAAAGGTACGATCAGCGGGAACCCGGTGTGTGTCCGCCCTTGCCTGGGTGCCGGGTTCACTGCAGAGGATCGACCGCATCTGGAGGAGGGGTCACAGTCGGTGACCTCAGGTGACATCACCAAGGACCCGCCCAAAAGTTGCTTATGAGCCATCCCGCCGGTCTGTGAGTGAAGCAGTGTTCTGAATGATCAGTTGTTCCTGTTCTCTCTGTCTCTTCCCCCACCTTGTCCATCACCATGGCAACGATTACTGCGAACTGAACTACTAACTGGACTGAACTTTGAGTCATTTTGAAATTGGTCATTTACCCCTAGACAACGATAGAGCTTGATTGATGCTGTTATCTTACTTCTGTGCACATGTGTGTTTATCATCACTGAACTGTTGCATTTATTATCCTTTCGATTACGGTGTTGCTTGTTTCTTTAATAAAACTTTCTTAGTTCTAGTACTCCAGACTCCAACTGAGTGATCCATTTCTGCTGGTTTGGCAACCCAGTTACGGGGTACGTAACAATATATATTCTGAATTGCTACAAGAAATTCCAGACATACTGCTCTGCCATCATCCCTGCCAGTGTTCTTTTCCAATCAATTCTGGCCAACACCTCTCTCGTGCCTCTGTACTTCCCTTCACTCCACTGTAATCCTGTTACATCCGAATTTAGCTGCTCCTTCTCAAAATTCAGGGTGAATTTGATCATATTATGATCACTTTCCCTTAAGGATTCTTTTACCTTAATCTCTCTAACCAATTCTGCTTCATTGCACAACACCCAATCCAGAATAGCTGATCCCTGAGTAGGCTCAATCATGAGCTGTTCTGAAAAGCCATCTCATCGGCATTCTAGAAATACCCCCACTTGGAATCAAGCACCAACCTGATTTTCTCGATTACCTGCATATTGAAATCCTCCATGACTATTGTATCATTGCCCTTTTGCCATTTTCTATCTCCCATTGGAATTTGTAAACAACATCCTTACAACTGTTTTGGGGTCTGTATACAACTCTCATCAGTGTCTTTTTACCCTTGCAGTTCCTTAGCTCTAGCCACAATAATTCAACACCTTCTGACCTTATGTTGCCTCTTTCCCATGATTTGACTTCATTTTTTACCAACACAGCAACGCCGCTCGCTCTACCTTCCTGCTTGTCCTTTTGGTACAATGTGTATCCTTGGACATTAAGTTCCCAGCTGTAATCTTTTTTTCAGCCATGATTTAGTGATGCCTACATCATACATACCAATCTATAACTGTGCTACAAGTTCACCTACCTTATTCAGTATAATGTGCGCATTCAAATATACACATTCAGTCTTGTATACAACATTTTTGATTTTGTCCCCCTTTTACATTGCAACTCATCCTGTTGACTGCAATTTTGCCCTATCATCAGCCTCTCCTTGCTAGGAGTCTCACTACACATTGCCTCTGTTTGTACACCAACTACTTCATCTTCAGCACTATCACGCTGGTTCCCATCCCACTGCCAAATTAGTTTAAACCCACCTAAACAACTCTAGCCAATCTGCCCGCAAAGATATTGGACCCCCTTGGATTCAGGCGTAACCCATCCCTTTTGTACGGGTCATAGATTCCCCAGAAGAGATCCTGGTGATCTATTAGCCTGAACCCCTGCCCCCGCACCAATTCCTCAGCCATGTATTTACCTGCCAAATCATTCTATCTTCACTGGCAACAATCCAGAGATTACTATCATGAAGGTCCTGTTAGCTCCTTAAAATCTCTCTTCAGGACCTCCTCACCTTGTCTACCTATGCCATTGGTGCCAATATGCACCAAGACTTCAGGCTGCCCTTGAGAATTCCATGGACCTGATCCTGGCACCAGAGAGGCAACATACCATCTGGTGTCTATATCGCACACCCAGAACGTTGTTTCTGTTCCTCTGACTAAGAATTCTCGTATCAACACTGCAGTCCCCTTCACCTCTCTGCTTTTCTGAGCCACAGCACCAGACTCAGTGCCAGAGACCTGGTCAACGTGGCTCCTCCCTGGTAGGTCGTCCTCTCAATAGTATCTAAAATTGTATACTATTATTGAGGGGAACAACCACTGGCTGTGCATTTTCCTTCCAGCTCTTGACATTCACCCAGTTCCCTATTTCCTGAAACCTACCTCCCTGTAGCTCCGGTCTGTCACCTCCTCATTCTCCTGTTGAAGGTCATCAAGCTGCAGTTCCAGTTCCTCAATTAGTACACCTGGTGCAGATGTCCTACCAGGCCTCTGGGAGACTGGAGGTCTCCCAGACTTTCCACATTCTACACAGAGTATAAAACACTGCCTCAGGAGCCATTCTCAGGAATTTATTATGTTCTAATAGATGAGGAATGAACAAGTAAGGACAGAGAGAACTTACAAGATAATCTACCTCACCCAAGCCTGATCTTGCCTAAGCCTGATGAGCCAAAGGTCCCATAATAGTCTCATTTCCCAGTTTTCCATTAATTTTTTTGCAATATTATATACCCTCTCTTTTGCTTTTATGCTTCTTTGACTTCCCTGGTCAGAAATAGTTGACTTTTCCTTCCTTTAGAACAGGGGTCCCCAACTATTTTTGCACCGCGGACCGGTTTAATATTGACAATATTCTTGCGGACCGTCCAACCGAGGGTGGGGGTTGGGGAGGGGGGGGGTAGGGTTGCCAACTTTCTCACTGTGTTTACCCCAAGAAAGACTACCATGACCATAAAGCCTTGTGTGGGCACCTGTATGCACATGCGTGACGTGTGCATACATTACATGCGCATGCGTGCACGTGCCGATTTTTTCTACAAATCGTTTTTGGTAATTCTGTTCAGTGAAATCACACTGTATGTACATTATTTCTACTTTATATAGGCTGTGTACTTATCATATCACTCCTGCATTTACTATATGTTAGTGTTATTTTAGATTTTATGTGTTATTTGGTTCGATTTGGTAGGTTATTTTTTGTTATGGTGAGGGTGCTGCCAGAAAGGCCAGGGTTTGCCCCCAAGTGGATAGAACCACAGATGGTACTCTTAACCAATGATACATGTGTCTGTGTACAGACTCGGCAAGGCAGCCAGTGGAAACACTGGACCCAGGTTGAAGCATACAACTCACCCTCTTGTTGCTCCCACAGACAGATTGGGGAACCAATTGTACCCAGTAACCATGCAATTACAGAGAACCTAAGAGAGGAACACCAGCCGGCCATTCCAGACCTGACCACAGCTGATGAAAACATACCCGGAGAATAAGCAAAGGCAGAAAATGCCAAGAGCGTGGCAGAAGACACTGAGAACGTGTTGGAAAACCATGAATAGCCTGCTAAAGTGTGACGATGATGGTACTCTGTAAAGAAGGCTGGTTGCTGAAGGTAGATGATTAATTTTATAGCATAGTATAGAAATTTATTGGGAAATAGATGGGGAGGGATTTTTGAGTTAAAGCAGTTCCACCACTTCAATAGCATTTCAGACTCTACATGGCATCTGGAAGCAGTCACCCCCAGTCTGAGGAGCTGGGCCCTTTTCAGCAGTTGAGCCAGTGATCGACTGGACAGTTCAGAAGTGGGTGCCACCGGGGAGAGGGCCTTGCAGACATTTACGTAGAGGCCACCCCAACCGTTTCCTGTACATCGGTGAGAGGCCTGAGGGTGCTCCTGGAAGCAGAATTTCAGCGACCAGAGGATAAAGAGTTGAAGACAAAGGAATGTGATTAAGATGAAGTCAGCCTGCAGGGAAAGAGCAGGCACACCAAAGGAGCTGCATTACTAAAGACTTGGGACAGCATCTCTGCTTAACATTTGGTAGGTAGCGATTAGGTAATGCTAGGATAGATATCGAGGTACATAAAATTGGGGGGAATTTCAAGACAGGGCTTTTTTTGTCTGCCCTATTCGAGCAGATCCTCCTAGGTTGGCGTTTTCTGATACAAATTTAATTTTTGTCCAAGAAGGCCAAGAGGAGGAACTGTTAGAGTGAGTTTTTTGGGGTAGATGATTTGTTTACACTTAAATGACTTTGGCCACCAGACTTCTATTTGACAATGCGCTTCCTAAAAAGGTATGAATACTAGATGCTTCTGACACCATAGTTTGACCAGATGCTGTAGTTTTAAAGACAGTATTATCTATACATTATAAGTATTAATTGTCTTCTATGTTAGCACGTAAAATGCCAAGTAAATCCTAAAGGCTGTGGATACCAACCCAGACATGTTGACGTTGGAAGGAAAGGATGGTGTGATATTTTGTATGTAGCTTCAAAAGGAAGCATTGTCTATGTATTGTCTATAACTTTTTAAGTAGCAATTCCCTTTGTGTTTAGCATATAAATATCGAGCCCACATTGAGCTAGCAGACCTTTCCGCGGAAAGCGTCTTCGTCTGTAAGATGCCTGCTGTACCTTGTTGTGTCGAATAAAGAAGCCACTTCGTATCTACCAGTGACTCTGTCTCTCCGGTATTTTCATCCACGCTACAACAGTGAACACTATCTCCTAATGATTCCTTAACCTTAACCTCCCTAATCAAACCTGGTTCATCACACAGCACCCAATCCAGAATTGCATTTCACCTAGCCGCCTAAACCAGAAGCTTCTCTGAAAAGCCATCTTATCGGCATTCTACAAATTCCCTCTCTTGGGATCCAGCACCAACCTGATTTTCCCGATCTCCCATGACTATTGTAAAATTGCCCTTATTACATGCTTTTCCTATCTCCTGCTGTAATTTATATCCCATATCTTGGCTACTGTTTGGGGACCTGGAACACCCATCAGGATCTTTTTACCCTTGTAGTTTCTTATCTCTACTCACAACGATTCTATATACAGTATTATGATCCCATGTCATCTCTTTCTAAGGACTTGATTTCATTTTTTACCAACCAGAGCAATCATCACCATCTTTTAGGCACTCGGCAGGGTCCAATAACTGAAGTGACGTGTAAGCGGAACAGCCAGTGTTAGAGTGGTCAAGCTTTGGCTCAACAAGCTTCGATGTGAACAAACAGAGGCTAGGACTTAAGCTTGAGAAGTTCTAAGTATAAAAAGTATAGGAAGGATGATATTTCAGGCGGTGGAATGCTCCTTTTGTGTGATGTCGGATTTCAAACAATCTCCGTGATTAGTATATGCTGTAATTTTACTATGTCTCTATGACTCTACATCTGCAGGAAGTACACCCAGCTTCAGGTCTTGACTGACAAAGTCAAGAGATTGGAGCTGGAAACTTAGTTCTTTGTAATCTTATATAACGTATTTGGATGTGAATATACAAGGCATGGTTAGTAAGTTTTCAAAAGATACTTAAATGGGTGGTGTTGTAGACAGTATAGAAAACAATGAAAAATTATAGAGGTATCTTCATCTGCAAATCATGTGTCTGATGATTGGCAAATGGCTTTCAATCCAAATAAATGTGAGATATTGCATTTTGGGAGATCAAAGCAGTGCAGGACTTATACAGTGAATGGTAGGGCCCTAGAGAGTGATAATGGAACGGAGGCACCCCTAGGAATGCAAATGCACAGTTTACTGAAAGCATTTGACACATGGCCTTCATTGGTTGGAGCACTGAGTACAGGAGTTGGGAGGTTGTATTGCAGCTATATAAGACATTGATGAGGTCTCACATGAAGTATTGTGCATGATTCTGGTCACCCTGTTATAGGAAAGATGTTAATAAGCTACAAAGAGTGTCGAAAATATTTACTAGGACATTACCTAGACTTGGGGTCTTGAGTTACAAGGAGAGGTTGTGTATACTGGAATGTCAGATGGGAGGTTGATATAGGTACATAAGATAATGAGTGGCATAGATAGGGTGACCTGAAATGTAAATTACTGTCATATGGCAAAATGAAATGCTTCTGAAATGATGGGAAGTGTGATAACGAACTTCAATGTGAAAGTAAGCATCAATAATATTTTGTTCATTGAATAAACTTACTTGCATTAGATGCATGTCTGTGCACATTAGCAGATACCTGTGCTGGCACTCTTGTCACGGCAGAGGAGTGAGGATTCATTAGATTCTGGGTGTTCATGTACGATGGATCATCAAAAGGATCAGATGGGCTTACAATTTTGCCTGGAAGAACAGTTTTCTTGATTAGTGGAATTGTAGACAATCAGCAGTCCCAAATATGAATTAATTTTATTTAGTTTGTGTTTTGAAACCAATTGCTAACTTGAGCATTATGTTCCTTAGTTTCACACAATGAGCAACTTTAAGACCGTTACTTAATTTTATATGATAAATCATTACTTGAAGCTATATAATAAATATTGCTGCTGTTGTTAATGTAACATTTCTGTTCCAATAAACCTCCAGCAAGATTAATGTTGGTGAGACATATCAGTATTTGGAAAAAAAGTTTGTATTTAATGTGTGCCATCACATCTCAGACACCCTAATCAGAAATAAAAAGATCAAACACAGAGATTTCATATGCAGAAATAGGCAAATGCAACAACAGCTTCTTTTTAATGGTGCAGAAAACCTGACGATGTTCTGAGGAAAATTATGAAACAAAATATTTATGGTGAATAACATAAGGCAATATTAGGGCAAATAAGAAAAGGCATGGAATCCCCTGCAAAGGTGGGGTAGAGGCAGATACACCAGAGACAATTAAAAAACTCTTAGACATGCATGCAAATAATAGAAAAAATGGAGGGCTATGTAGGATTAAATTGTTCTTAGAGTAGATTAAAAGGTCAGTACAACATTGTGTGCAAGCGATGTATGTACAACATGGCATCACCCTTCATCACCCCACCAGCATTTGTCCATCCACACTAATTTCATTTTCCAACGTTAATTTTAAATCCTTCTGTCACTGTCTATTTAATTATTTGTCTATGTCTCTTAAATATTGTGCTTGCAACTGTTTCTACCAACTGTTCTGACAGCTCCAGATATCAACCACTCTCTGTCTAAAATACTTCCTGCCAATCCCCTTAATAACTTACTGCTCTCAGATTAACCTTTACCCTTTTGCTGTTGATACCCCTACCAAAGGCTATTGTCTCTGCTTATGGCTGCTTATAATTATATTGACCTCAATTATGTCACCTCTCATCCTCCTTCATTTCACAATGAAGCTAAACTTGCAGCTTTACAGAGAATCAAACAAGCAAGGACAACTAAGAGTGCAAAGGGATCATCAAGAAATTAGGCAGTAACAGTCTAGATGAGAGAGTTTCTGCAACCGCTAAAAGTCAACTTGTCACAGACTCATGGAGGGATACATAATCTTTGCTGCAATTATACAAGATAAATAACAACACCATGCTTGAATTTAGCCATTGTACACCTTTAAGTTATTTCTAACATTTTCCATTGAGTTGGGACATCATGTACATGATGTGCAGAAGAGTATTGCATGCAGTTCTGGCCATTTTTCAATAGGAACAATGTAAGTAAAGTAAAGTGGGCGCAGAAAAGATTCACAAGAATGTTGCTAGGACTTGACAGTTTGAGTCATAAGGAGAAACTATCTCAGCCTATTAAATGAAGAAGGCTGAGGCGTTATAAAATCATGATGGACACACAGATAAGGCAAATGGTCACAGTTGTTCCTTATCACACCTTGTTGCATATTGGGTGGCATTTGACTGTTTTTACAAGACTGAGTTGATAGCTCAACGCTCAACCCAGCATGGATGGAAAGCGTGCAAGGAGCCGGCCGGATTCGAGTACGCGACCATTCACCTTGAGGTCCAGTGCTGATGCCACTACACCACCATCTGGCTTTATCTCAGGATAGGGGAATCTAAATCTAGAGAACATAGGTTTAAGATGGGAAAGGAAAGATTTCAAGGGACTTGAGGGGCAAGATTTTGCATGCAGACAATGGTGGGAGTATGGAATGAGCTGCTGGAGGAAGTTACAATGTTTAAAAGACATTTAGACAGGTAACATTTGATCACAGATAGGAAAGACAGAGGGATATGGGGCAAATAGGCCCAGCATAGGAAGATACTTTGGTCAACAGGGATGGTTTGGGCCAAAAGGCTTGTTTCCATGTTGTATAACTCTACAACAGTTATATGTGTTAACCATGCTGTTAATGAGATTAGCTTTTCATTTTCCTGAGAATTGTATACAATAATATTTATAGCAGCGCCAGTTATTTGCAAACACGCTGCCCTTTGACAGATGTTACCTCTTTCCTTCTCTCCAGGATTCAGGTGCTGTGACCATTAGGGTCATTTCAGAAACTCTTAGATAGGAACATGGATGATAGAAAAATGGAGGGCTATGCAAGAGGGAAAATTGATCTTTGAATACATTAAAAGATTGGCACAGCATCATGTGGTGAAGGGCCGTACTGTGCTGTCTGTTCTGTGTTCGAAATCCTCTGGGGAAAACACTGCAACTGCGATTGAAGCAATTAAAGTTACACTAAAGAAGCACTAATATTTTTAATATTTAATATTTGTAATCCAGGGAGTGTGAAGCGCAGAATCAAATATCGCTGTGATGATTGTACATTCTAGTACCAATTGCTTGGCGACAATAAATTATAAAGTATAAGTATTTCCACAAATCAGAGATATTTGAACAGTTTGTGTGCAGATAAAATACAGATGGAATATTCATGCAAGCCACATGTTCTGGCTAACCTGTAGCGAGAAAATGAGCATAAGATACATTGTATGTAGCAACATCTTGCTTACCAGTAGCCTATCTTTATAATATATTTGGAAGTTATTTGTATACAGTATCTTGTGTATTATGTTGTATCTTTTGTGGTATACTTAATGCTTGCCTTGTACCATAATGGGAATTTGAACACCTTTTGATTGTATGTTTTTCTTAGTGTCAGTTTTACCCTACTGCCAGTTGCTACATTAAAGAACATCAACTTGGAACATCTTTGTCAGTGCAGTAATTGGGGATGGAGTTCATCTGCCTGTCAATTCATGCAAGGCGTGTAAAGAGGACAGGGCACCCACATATCTCCTTTGAACTTACCTCATCTCATCTTAAATGCTTGCCCTCAAGTTTTAGACATTTAAAACTTGGGAATATTAACTCTCTATACTGTGTATACCTCTCCTAACCATATAAATTTCTATAAGGCTTCTCCTCAGCCTCTGCTGCTCCAGCGAAAACAACCCAAATTTGTCCAAATTGTTATAGCATATGCCCTCTCATCTGGCCAGCATCCTGGCAATCTTCCTGTGGACCTTTTCCAAAGTATCCACATCCTTCCAACAATGGAGTAACCAGAACTTGATGCAGTACTCCAGATGTAGTGGAACCACAGTTTCATAAAGGTGCAAGATAAATTCCTGATTCTTGAATTCAATGACTTGACAAATAGAGGCAAGCATGCCGCATGCTTTCAAATTGTGCAGTCACTTTCAAGAAGCTACAGACTTGGATCCCAAGATCCCTCTGCATGTCAGCACTGTTACACGTCTTACCATTAACCGTGTACTGAATCTTTAGATCTGACCTCCGACAGCACCTCACAAACTTGGACAGATTGAACTCCATCTGCTATTTCACCTCCATATGATCTATATGCCACTGCATCCTTTAACGATCGCCTGCACTATGCACAATGCTACCAATCCACCTATCCCTAGTTTCATAGTGATCAATGTAGTTCATATCCATCACAAACAGAAGAGGTCTTAATACAGATCGCTGTAGGATAACACTGGTCAGGGACTTCCACCCCAAATAAGATCCATTGACCACTACCCTCTGTCTTCTATGGGAAAGTCAATTGAATCTAATCATCCAAGTCACCTGGACCGCACGCATCTTAATGTTCCGGATGACCCTATCATAAATGACCTTGTCAACACAGTACTAAAATCCATGCAGGCAATTTCCATAGATCTGCCTTCATCAATCAATTTTTGTGTCTTCTAGCAAACTTACTAATCATGCTATGTATATTCATATCCAAATTATTAAATTACATGACAAACAACAGAGGACTTAGCACTGATCCCTGCATTTTGCTTTACTCTTGGCCCTCTACATTCATGTTATTTCAGGATGACAATGAATGAGGCTCAATAACAAGGCAGGTGTGATAGTTGGAAGCCAGGAAAGCCCAAGGTAAGAAACAATTTGGAAAACAGCAAGTCACAGGCAGAAGCCTGGTAACAGGTAAAGCAAACACTCAGCAAAGAGACGTAAAGTTCAGAAATGGATCACAGGAAGGTAAGCAAAGACAGATTAGACCAGATGAAGGATCTTGATACAAAGTGCCAACTGTTCATTTTCCTCCTCAGATGCTGACCTGCCAGGCAGCATCTTATATCCCTCCAGCAGCTCATTTTCAGCTGAGAGAAGACTATAATATGTATTTGACTCAGTATTTGGGTAAAAGAATGTTAATACACTAGGACAGATGTAAAGATCTTTAATAATCTTCACAAGTAATGGACTCATAGTCAGTAGCATTCCTGAATCCTGAAGCAATCAGAAAATTCATGCTTATTTTTGTTTAAACAGTACAGGATTGAAAACAGAAAAATATAAAAGCTTTTTGAAAACATGCTAACCATGATAAAGACATTAGGCAATATATATTTTGTTCAATTAGTATTTTATTTGTCATAAGCCCTTATTTACAGAAAAAAATCTTACAAAACTGCAATTAATCAAAGATGATTCTGAAATTATATTATATAATTTTGATAGAATTCAACTCCATGAATTTATGACCTACCTAGTCCAGTGAAAGTTGGTTTGTGTGGATTGGAATAATTTTCATAAATGATGTTTGGTGATGAGTTAGCACTCTGTAAGGTAAAGTACTCAACATCAAGAGAATGCATAACAATTTCAACAGAAGTCTAGTAAGTACAAGGACTTGCCCTAAATTCCTTCTGTTCAACTGTCGATCAGTGTGCCAATGGCTATTTCGCACAGGACCACCACGTAAAACTGAAGGCAGTGGTCTCCATGACAGATGACACTGCAGAGCATAAAAGAAAAATCATCCAGTAGTGTACCCTGGTGATGTGTGAGGTTGGTTGGGAGATTGGGAGATTGGGAGATTGGGTATTGGTTAAAGATCTCTAGCTTGGGGTGTAGGAGTGAGTGTTTGTAAAAAGGGTTTTACCCTTTCTCTGAGAGATTAGGGTTGTGGGGGGAGTGGTAACAGTGGAGGAGGAATGGATAAGAGACAAACAATAGGAAATGGACTTTTAAAATCATTTTTCAAAGGGAAGGCATTGTTCTGACCACTCACTCATTTCTGGCTTCCCAAACTCAACCATCCTCATCTCAGTCAAGGTCTTGAGCAAAGCCAGGTCTCTCCTGGGTAGATGAGTCACACAGCGAGTCAGTCCATCAACAACCAAGTGTAATATATATCGACTTAGTTCAACAACCAAAGTATGAGTGGGATCAATTGGTCATGTGAAGGACACCTCTGTGGTGCCTAAGTACATATCATGATGTAACACCACTGTGAAAATTTTCCTTTTATACAGGGTGGCCCTTACTTGGTGCAGTGATCCTCCCAACACCTGGTAATCTGCACCCTGAGAGACAGATCAAAGTCCAGTAAATCAAAACCAAAAACAATAAGTAATCAATGAAATCATGGTATTTGCCAAACCCATTCTTTCTTAAGAATTCCAAGACTTCCTCATCTTTTGTTATTGTTTTACACAATGTAAATGTAAACAATGCTTTTCACCATGGACATTGGCTCCTCATCTACAAATAAAGAAATGCAGGATGAAAGTCTTTAAAATAATTTCCCATGGAGTTGCAAACATAATTGTGACCTTCTTACAATACAGTAAACTTTCATTCGAGAATGTCACTCTCAAAGTATTTCTCACATCGGAATATCAGTAAAAATAATATACTTTATGCTAACCTGTGAAATGTTTCCATCCTCAATCATTTGACCACTATTAGTCTGCATCACCGAATCTTTGTTAACTTCTGCTTTCTGCAGTCCTGTAGGAAAGGCTGCTTTACCTGGGATGTCATTGTAGTATCCATAGTTGTGGCTGTCACCCTCCATACTCCATAATGCAAAGCCTGCAGTTCTGCTGTATAGAATCACCAACAGTGACTTCAAGAATATATTTGTAAACTACTTCATCTTTCTGAATTTTATGTGGCCAACATGAAATGTGATACCATCATAAGCTTACTGTGAATAATATTTAAAAAGATTAAAATTCCTCAGCTCTGATTGTTTTGAAGATTTATTGATTTGTGTGATGTGATTGACAGAATGTACATGACTCACTGTGTATCGTTCCAAAAAGAAACTGAGTCAATTTGCTTTGAAATCAGAGGATTTATCTTAGAAATAAGGAACAACAACCAAAAATTCAACAACTGTGAATCTGAAATTAAAATGTATAATGTCCAGCAGGTTTCTACAGAAGCTAACTGACTTTAGGAACCAGACAATCCCAGCCTCATCCAATGTTCTCCTTGTCCTCTCCAGCCCACCTTCTCTGCACCCTATAACTAACTTGAATGCTCACTTTCTCAGTCCTGTTGGAATTGTTCATCCCAGTTTGGCAAAAGAATAAATCAAAGAAGGTAGTGCACCTGTGACTGACAAGGGAAATTAGGGATAGTATCAATTCCAAAGAAGCAGCATACAAATTAGTCAGAAAAAGTGGCTCACCTGAGGACTGGGAGAAATTCAGAGTTCAGCAGAGGAGGACAAAGGGCTTAACTAGGAAGGGGAAAAAAGATTATGACAGAAAACTGGCAGGGAACATAAAAACTGACTGTAAAAGCTTTTATAGATATGTGAAAAGAAAAAGATTGGTTAAGACGAATGTAGGTCCCCTATAGACAGAAACAGGTGAATTGATTATGGGGAGCAAGGACATGGCAGACCAACTGAATAATTACTTTGGTTCTGTCTTCACTAAGGAGGACATAAATAATCTTCCAGAAATAGTAGGGGACAGAGGGTCCAGTGAGATGGAGGAAGTGAGGGAAATACATGTTAGTAGGGAAGTGGTGTTAGGTAAATTGAAGGGATTAAAGACAAATAAATCCCCAGGGCCAGATGGTCTGCATCCCAGAGTGCTTAAGGAAGTAGCCCAAGTAATAGTGGATGCATTAGTGATAATTTTTCAAAACCCTTTAGATTCTGGACTAGTTCCTGAGGATTGGAGGGTGGCTAACGTAACCTCACTTTTTAAAAAAGGAGGGAGAGAGAAACCGGGGAATTATAGACCGGTTAGCCTAACATCGGTGGTGGGGAAACTGCTAGAGTCAGTTATCAAAGATGTGATAACAGCACATTTGGAAAGCGGTGAAATCATCGGACAAAGTCAGCATGGATTTGTGAAAGGAAAATCATGTCTGACGAATCTCATAGAATTTTTTGAGGATGTAACTAGTAGAGTGGATAGGGGAGAACCAGTGGATGTGGTATATTTGGATTTTCAAAAGGCTTTTGACAAGGTCCCACACAGGAGATTAGTGTGCAAACTTAAAGCATACGGTACTGGGGGTAAGGTATTGATGTGGATAGAGAATTGGTTGGCAGACAGGAAGCAAAGAGTGGGAATAAATGGGACCTTTTCAGAATGGCAGGCAGTGGGACCCCAGTTGTTTACAATATATATTAATGACTTGGATGAGGGAATTAAATGCAGCATCTCCAAGTTTGCGGATGACACGAAGCTGGGCGGCAGTGTTAGCTGTGAGGAGGATGCTAAAAGGATGCAGGATGACTTAGATAGGTTAGGTGAGTGGGCAAATTCATGGCAGATGCAATTTAATGTGGATAAATGTGAAGTTATCCACTTTGGTGGCAAAAACAGGAAAACAGATTATTATCTGAATGGTGGCCAATTAGGAAAAGGAGAGGTGCAACGAGACCTGGGTGTCATTATATACCAGTCATTGAAAGTGGGCATGCAGGTACAGCAGGCGGTGAAAAAGGCGAATGGTATGCTGGCATTTATAGCAAGACGTTTCGAGCACAGGAGCAGGGAAGTACTACTGCAGTTGTACAAGGCCTTGGTGAGACCACACCTGGAGTATTGTGTGCAGTTTTGGTCCCCTAATCTGAGGAAAGACATGCTTGCCATAGAGGGAGTACAAAGAAGGTTCACCAGATTGATTCCTGGGATGGCAGGACTTTCATATGATGAAAGACTGGATGAACTTGGCTTGTACTCGTTGGAATTTAGAAGATTGAGGGAGGATCTGATTGAAACGTATAAAATCCTAAAGGGATTGGACAGGCTAGATGCAGGAAGATTGTTCCCGATGTTGGAGAAGTCCAGAATGAGGGGTCACAGTTTGAGGATAAAGGGGAAGCCTTTTAGGATCGAGATTAGGAAAAACTTCTTCACACGGAGAGTGGTGAATCTGTGGAATTCTCTGCCACAGGAAACAGTTGAGGTCAGTTCATTGGCTATATTTAAGAGGGAGTTAGATATGGCCCTTGTGGCTAAAGGGATCAGGGGGTATGGAGGGAAGGCTGGTGCAGGGTTCTGAGTTGGATGATCAGCCATGATCATACTGAATGGCGGTGCAGGCTCAAAGGGCCGAATGGCCTACTCCTGCACCTATTTTCTATGTTTCTATGTCCTTGATGTGAAAATTTCATTCTGCTTCTCATTTCACAGACATTTCACATTTCCAACTTCTCCTATTTTTATTGAGAAACTACAGCACTCACTCCCAATCTATGTGGCCATATGTATGGAAAACCACAGAAAGAACAGCTGTATATAATTGATCATAAAATCAGTCACAATCACCACAGCAGCATGTCAGCAACCTTGAGTTACAATCATCTCAACGTTGGTTACTGGTCCTACCATGATATCTACTTGTAGCTACTCGGTTTGTGTGTATGACTGTGGTGATGGGGACTGGACAGTACTCACCTCTCATTATGAGGTTTACTAATTGCATGTGGGCTCTTCAAGTATTGTTTAAAACGAAGTTCAAATGCTTGTCCTATGCTGTTAATAACACAATGGGCCAAATCATCAAAACACTCCAAAATATGGCATGCTAAAAGAGAATGCAAGAAGGACAAGATTAATTTTCATTGCCTATGGAATGATTGTTTAACAAGTTTAAAGAACTTAAAACATTCTGATACTTATTTTACATGACCTAAGCATGGTTTACTTTATTTTACTATATTGTTTATATAAACAGGCATAATGCAGAAGTGATCCTGATATGGAATACAAACACTAATTTGTTCTCAGTACTTACTTCTATATTTGATAGATGAAGATCTTAAAATGACCCAGTCTATCATGCTCTACCTGCACTGTAAGCAGCTAACTGTTCACTGTCATTGCATCACACATCGTCAGTCTACCTTCTCAGTGATATTGTGCTTCTTTAATATGCACAAGAAACAAGCATCGCATTTGAAAACTGGCCGATTTAACAGCCTATACTCCAGGGACAAGTACAGAGATAGTGGCCACAATGAGTGCAATTACATTTATTGTTGAAAGCAGTGCAAATGAAATTGTTGATATCCGAAAAATGTTACCTCTTTGATTCACCGGGTCTTTGGCTACATAGGCAACATAATTGCGTGTGTCCTAAAATATGAAAGCCAACACTTAGAACAAGTGGCACAAAGGTAAGAGTTGCAGTACAATATGTGAACTTGATATGGAGACCAGTCAAACAGTCAACAGAGACTGACATTGTTAAAAACACTTGTAACATGATAGGTACAACCTCATTCCACAAGCCACAGACAGCTAGGGAGTTCTAGCAATGACTCAGTGGAGAAGTGAGTGTGAGAGATGGCACGGGGATGGCGGCTGTACCCACAGATTCAGGATGTGGAGAGTGATTGTGACTTCACCTTAATAACAGGCAAAGCAAATGTGTGATGATTTCAGTGTCATTGATGGTCTCAAGTATAAGGCAAGATAAAGAATTTAGTTTGAGTGGAGCTTTAAACAACAAGGTTTGTGGTCACAGAGTTTGGTAGGGACATTTTATAAAGGGGGAGAAAAGAAATAGAACTTCTCATTGTGGGCAGCAGGTAATATGTGTATACCCAGAAACAGGTGCACAGCCGGAGTCTCTTCACTCCAGATTAACCGGACACAATTTTTCAGGAATTCAAACTCTATTCCCCACCCCTCCCTGCATTCTTCTCATCTCTCACAGGTTTGTGAAATTGGGAAATATATATAGAAAGCCTATATCTGATAGAGAAGGCTCACAGGAGAACCATGAACCATACAGTACTGTACCATTTACCAAACCTCTCTAGTTCATTGTGCCAGAACATTCTCAATGACTTCTAAAATTATTTCAAGCACAGGAAGCTTCAGAGTAATGATTGCACCCTTAAATTAAATAAAATTAAACCAAATAGCAATGATTTGTGTATGATGATTTATAAATGATTGCCATTTATTGTAACATCTTTATGACTTTGTATTCATAGGGGAAGAAGTAGAAGGCTCATGGACTCATGCGAAGGATATTCATTTCCCAGGGCACAAAGAGGTGTATTGCTGAACACAGCTTTCTTGCACAGCTGCATGCCTTTCCAAAGGTCAGAATTGTTTGTGATTAAGTTAAACTTCTAACAATACTCTGTGCTTATCTTTTTGTTGTAAACAAGAACCAGACTCCAGTTCTTAATGTAAATTTCAAGCAGCAATCAGTTTGAAACTGAATGTACAGCTTTACAAATAGTGTTGCAGAATACAGAATAATAGCCCGCAGCAGGTGGCTGCTAAGAAGTCTGCTTTGCAAAATGAAATAACCAGGAGACCGCTTAGCTGTGTTAGCCAAAGGCAAGACAATGGGGGTTATGTCACTTAGCTCATTAAACATGGTTACAAATTGGGATTTTTGTGTACTCAGGAGATCAGCTTTCACAGCATTAATTTATGTATGTCTGAGCTCTTTGTTACCAAAAGCTTTCAGGATCACTTTTGTCCATGCAAACGGTATCTGGGAAACATCACATGAAGATGATGTCATCCAGTAGAAAATAGTAGGAGTGTCAGCAACAGTGTAGATTGTTAAGAATGACAGAAAGACAGTGTTACAGAAAGAACAATAATTAATTACTTGAGAGTCTGCCATGTCTTCAACCAGTTTGTAAGAAATGTTCTATATTCTAGTTTATAAGAAATGTACCTGCATTTGGAAATCCTTGTAGTTTGTGAAACTTTTATAGATTAGAAATCTTCAGTCAGTGTTAAGTGCGTGTGAAGAATTATTTGTCTTTGAATTTAAACATGTATCACTAAACATAAAATAACTGTGTTCAAACTACTTTGTTATTAGGAAGTACCTCCTTGCTGGGTAAGGGGTCCTATCACTCAAGCTGACAGCTGAACCTTGCCACAGAGGCTAGACAAGGAAGTAAGGTAGTCCTTGAAGAGTAGATGGACACAGTGTAACCTCCCCAGGACAGTTCTTGTAGATATCAGATAGGGTTTAAAGTCTTCTTTTGATCCTAGGGCTTTGTGGACAGGGAACCATTAGCATCACAGCAGTGTGGGGTTCCTCCAGGAGACCTTAGACATCCCACCTCTCCCGGAAGTTCCAGGAGTCTCCCACATATTAATTGTAGCTCCCTGATGCCCACAAATTATATACAATATCCCGGAAATGAGAGGGAGAGGGAGAGCGGGAGCAGGAATGGGATCGAGAGCAGGAGCGGAAGCGAGATCGAGAGTGGGAGCAAGAACGAGCATCTTGATTGGTCTCTTTGTGCTAAGTAGACCTATCAGTTTTCTCTGTGGACGGGCTTTACAGTTGACCTCTGTCTCTCCATCAGTTCAGTTTCGTGTCCCGCACTGCCATGGCAAAGTGTTTCAAGAAAAGAAAATATAAAACGCACTTCACCCCAGACTACATTAAAGTATACCCCTGCCTAATAGGGGTCAAAAATAATGACAGTGTTGCTCGCTGCACTGTTTGCAACAGTGACTTTTCCATTGCCCATGGTGGGTTAAGACTGCAAGAGACATGTTGAGGTGAGTTTAACAGGTGTCGTTCGTTCATTAGCATAGCTAACATTATTTAAACTAGCTGGGTAGCTGCTAAGGAGCTACTCTATATTGATGTCCTACGTGGTGAGGCCAAACTCCCTGTTGACATGCTTAAAGTTGTAATAGAATTAAAAAATGACTCCATGATAATATACAAGTACATACTGTATTTTAATGTCACATTTTCTGCATATACCCAGTTTACAGATTACAGATTGGTTTACAGATTAGACAAAATCACTAAACAAAGTATTACATAAGACAATATAATAAGGATACACCTTATGCTTTTATTTCTTTTAGGGACCACAACATATCAGGGAGGCTAATCACAGGGAAGCCTGCTCAAGTATTTCACAGTTCTTTTCAGCAGAGCCACATCACAGTACAAGGAAAGTTTGCTAAAGAAATAGAAAAGCTATTTGCATTATCATGGAGATTGCCAACAAAATACTCAACAAGGAATATATATATGTATGTGTGTGTAAATAGTTTCAATATGTGTCAAATAAACTGTCGTATTCTTTCATAATCAAATGTCCCGTATACATGCGCCCTTGGAGGTCGATGGGGGGGAGATATGGGGTTGCGGGGGCGGGGGTGCTACCTCCCTGAAATGGTGGTGCTATCTCCCTGAAATGAGTTTTTGCAGGGTGGGATGTCTGTGATCTGGTTTCCTCCCACATACCAAAGATGTACATTTAGGGTTAGAGAGTTGTGGACATACTATGTTGGCGCCAGATGCATGTGTAACCCAAGTTAATTAAACCCAAAGTTGTAATGTTAGTAAGTTCTACTTGCAGAGGGATGAAAACAAGATTTACAGATTTTTTTTTTTAATTTTATTTTTATTTGGATAAGGAGTTCACAATTATCATGTACTTTTTTCACACATATAACCTTTTCCATTTTTTTATATGTATAAAACTACAATTATTTATACATTCTTAAGTACACATTGAGATGATATAAAAGCAAAATAAACATTTAAATAGATAATTATGTACTGTGGTAAATCTAACCTATTAGGCTAAGTAATGAAATTAGTTGTTAAGAAAAATGGTAATAATAGTTTCCATACAACCCTTCTGGACCATTTCCACTGGTCCAAAATGTTGCATACAAGCCTATATACCAACCATTGTAGGTGTTTATATCCCAATTTGTTCGTGCTTGTTCCTGCCTGCAGACATAATTATCCAATCCCTATGTACTTATTTACTTAATTTTTTCATTTTATTTTATCCCTTTCCCAAATCTTTCCCTTTACTTGTGTTAATTCTCTATTTTCCAAAAAAAAACAACAAACATTTAGACTAGGGGTGCTTACGTTAGCAATATTACTGTGTTGATGAGAAGAGCAATATAAATCATTAGGAGAGTCATCTAAAGTCTGCTCGCATTGGGGTTATATATTCAATCCATTTATTCCAGATTCGATAAAATGTTTCTTTTTGAGTTCTCAGGGAGTAGGTCAACTTTTCCATTTTAAATATTTCCAAGATAATTTCGTACCAATCTTCTAATGTAGGTGGTATTGGATTTAGCCATTTTCTAGTGATTGACGCTCTATTTGGGGCATGTATTGTTCCTTGAACAGAAGGAAAATATAAAGTTGCTGCAGGCCCTCTTAGCGGCAAGTAAGAAATCAATCACTAGAAAATGGTTTACAGATTTTTTTAAAAATTTGAAAAAAAATATGCGAGGGAGGGGCAGGCTGGGCACAAGACGAACAAGGAGAGGAACGCAGCAACAATTAGAAGCTGAAGACATGAACTGTTAAGAGTGGAATTAATAGTGAGTATCTTTACCCTACTAATTTGAAAGCCCTGGAGGAGAGACAATAGCGATAAAAAATGTATTGAAGCTACAGCTATAACATGCAGCAGCTTTAACGGGACAATATTGGAAGAGACCAGTGTCCAAAATCCCTACCATGTAGTCCAGATTAATTCTGTAAAATCATATCAAGGCACTTGGTCAAGTTTTGTACAAGTTTGTGAACTGACTTTCCGTGGATGATCAACTATTTCATTCCAAAGAACCAAGAAACACGATGGTGAGCCACCCAAGATAAAGAACCAGCACAGGGACAAAATGTGTAATGACGCAGAGAATTTAATACGATTGGATGTACAAGTTTATTTTCATTCAAAGCATCCGAATTTGATTTTCTGCAAGAACTGATTATTTTTGCAAAGACTTTGATAAGTTACTGAATGAGATGTACTTTACATAACATAGCATAAGATCATAAGAAATAGCAGCAGGAGTAGGCCATCCAGCCCATTGAGCCTGCCCCGCCATTCAATAAGATCATGGCTGATCTGTAAACTCAGCTCCATCTACCTGCCTTTTCCCCATAATCCTAAATTCCCTTACTATGTAAAAATCTATCCAACTGTATCTTAAATATATTTAGTGAAGAAGCCTCAACTGCTTCCCTGGACAGAGAATTCCACAGATTCACCACTCTCTGGGAAAAACAGTTTCTCCTCATCTCCATCCTAAATCTTCTCCCCTGAATCTTGAGGCAATATCCCCTACTTCTAGTCTCAATGACCAATGGAAAAAACTTTCCTACTTCTAGTTTATCCATCCCTTTCAAAATTTTGTATGTTTCTATAAGATCCCCTCTCATTCTTCTGAATTCCAGAGAGTATAGTCCAAGGCAACTCAATCTCTCCTCATAGGTTAACCCTTCATCCCTGGAGTCAACCTGCTGAATCTCTTCTGCACTGCCTCCAAAGCCAGTATATCCTTCCTCAAGTATGGAGACCAGAACTGCACACAGTACTCCAGGTGAGGCCTCACCAGTACCCTGTATAGTCTGTTTCAGAATTGTGATGTTGGAGAATTGTCGTAAAAGGTGTTAAACTGTGTGTATATAATTTTTGAATTTGAATTTAAACTTGTAGATATACTGTCTGAAACTGAAATTAACTGTAATACTTGAGAATAGGAATTACATTTGGTTTTCTAACTAACTAGGGATAAGTAAAAAGGGAAGTTTAGTCTGTAAACTTTTAAATAGGGAATAACACTAGATCTAATTAGTTAAGAGAGATTAGAGTAACAAAGGTTATTCTAATGAATATCACTGATTCTAATTAAAAAGGAATTTGTTGTGGTTTGATACCTAAGATTTGGAACCTAAACAGAATGCTTGAATTTTGAATTGTTCTTGCTCATGTAAATATTTTGTACATATTGTTTTTCTTATAAACAAAACCTTATTTCCAGAAGTGTGTGGTTTTTATTCACTGCCTCCTTCCCATACCTGGATTCTTCTGATGACCTAATAGTACTCAGTGTAATTTGATTTTCTCTAAAGAGTGCGACGACTAGTCATGCGACAAGACCGGTGCTACACAGGCGTTACATAAAATTTGGCAAACCAGCCAGGAGGCAGTGTATTAGATAACCAGTAGCATTAGTATACAAAGCATTAAAAGAATCTTATTGTTCAAACTCACATGTTCAGTTAAGACCCATAGTAAAAGGAAATAGAAGTCATAGAGGAAAAGAGTGTCAAGATCCCAAATGCTGTTTTAGTCAATGGCATAACAGGAACAGAATAAGATGAGGAAATACTGGACTTTCCAAAAGAATATGATTCGTTTGCCAGAGTTATTCATCTAACTGACCTCGGTGCAGAATTTCCCAAGTCTCTCATGGTAGAGTACCATTTTGACTCTGCAGTGCAAGATATGTTTCCTACCATGTAGTTAGTTTATCCAGTGTTTACACTCAGAAAATTGGAAAAGACACCACTCAAGCTTACCATGGTGAGTTGAAAACCTTAGCAAAGCGCGGTGGGAAAGATTATAATGAAATCTTGAGAGAGATGTTAATCCAGATCAGTGAAACCCTTACTGTTGAGAGTAGGGAAACAGTCACTGTTGAAACTGCTGAAGATGTACATTGTGACAAAAGAACCAGTTATCAGAAGATTGATACCGATAAGAGGACAATGGGGGAACATTCAAAATGCTAGTAAGAGAGAGACGAGAGAGATTACCGAAAGGAGACACAGTTCCGAGTATTGTCAGAGACCGGTTGCTTTGAACTATTTGAAGTTTGATGGACAGGCAATACCCCAGCAGGGGGATAAAAAGAACAGGTTCGCTAAGGCAACAGACACACGACTCCACGAGGTAACGAGACCCTGGAAGCAGTGTGCCCCCCACAAGTTGGTGGGAGTTTTGGAGGTCTGGTCGCGGGACCAGCCATAGATGCACAGGGTAGAAAGGTACGGGTCGGCGGGAACCCAGTGTGTGTGTCCGCGCTTGCCTGGGTGCCGGGTTCACTGCAGAAGAACGATTGTATCTGGAACGAAGGGGTCACAGTCGGTGACCTCAGCAGACATTACAAAGGGCTCGCCCGAAAGCTAACTGCGAGGAATATCGAAGGTCTGTTTGGAATCCGATTTGCATATCCATTCGTTCTCTCTCTCTCTCTCCCCAACGGCACAACGGCGATTACTGCGAACTGAACTAAACTGAACTCTGTCACTTGTGACTGATCATTTCACCCCTAGACTGCGATAGAGCCTGATTGATCCTATTATCATAGTTCCGTGTACATGTGTGTTTATTCATTGCTAACCTGTTGCATTTATATCCTTACTATTAGAGTACTGTGTTGCTTATTTCTTTAATAAAACTTTCTTAGTTCCAGTAATCCAGACTCCAACTAAGTGGTCCATTTCTGCTGGTTTGGCAACCCAGTTACGGGGTACGTAACAACATAATAAGACCAGAACTCTTTAATTCAGAGCAGACTCCTCTGATACTAACCAGCTGGAAACAGCTCTAGCTGATATTCAGAATAAATCCAAACTAATGGAGTTGCAGTGAACCCATTCCTCTCTCCCAGTGATCTAAACCCTCCAGGTATTCAAAGAGTCATAGTGGAGCATGTTGTGCATGGTAATAACTTGATGGCTCACGGCAATCCGCCAGTAAGGCTCCAAACTTTTTCTGGTAGAATCTCTCGTCCACCTAATGAGGCAGATTATGAGACTTGGCATGTTAGTGTTGAACTGTTCATGCAAGACCCAAGTGTGTCTGATCTTCATAGAACATGGAAAATATGTGAAAATATTCTTCCGCCAGCTTTTGACACCATCAAGTCAATAAGCTGTGGAGCTTCACCCGCTAATCACATACAACTCCTAGATTCAGCTTTTGCCACCATGGAAGATGGAGATGAATTATTCACCAAATTCATGAACACGGGTGAAAAACCATCCGCCTACTTACAGCAGCTACAAGAAAAGTTGACACTGACTGCAAAGCGAGGCGGATTTGCTGAAACTGAGGCTAACAAACATCTCCTAAAGTAAACAACAGGAATTCTGCAGATGCTGGAAATTCAAGCAACACACATCAAAGTTGCTGGTGAACGCATGCTGCTTGATCTCCTAAAGTAGTTTTGTAGGGGATATTGAGATCACTCCCCGATGTCAGAGCAGCAACTGGAACAGAGAAAACAAAACCCGCCATCGTTTTCTGAATTATTGGTATTTCTACGCACCGAGGAAGATAAGCATGCTTCCTGATCCACACGCATGAAACAACATTTAGGAACAGCCAAATCAAGTGCTGTTATACAGTCTCAGACCCCAAGTGCCTGTATAGATGATGATATCGCACAGCTAATTTCAATTACTTCTCAACTGACTGAACAAATCGCTGAGCTTCAAAGTCAGCTAGCTGCTCTACAAGCTACAGACAGCAGAAGGGAAAAGCAAGCTCTAAGACAGCAAGTGAGACGCAGCAGCTAAACAAGAGTCCACAACCACTAACAAACAGCCAAGTGTAAATCCAAAACCTTGGTACTGGTTTAAATGTGGAGAAGATGGATACATAGCCAGATCTTGCTGCTATGAGCCCAATCGGGCATTAGTAGTGGAAAATAGAAGACAGCTTGAGAAGAGACGGAGTGAGTGGGAGTCACGTCATGGTACTCCGAAGCGTCATTTTAAACTAGAAGCAATTTCTGATGCAGGTGAAGATACCACTGACGTTCTGCAAGCTATATGTGAGAGTCATCTTATCCAACAAACAGAACCTGTAACAGATGTTGCCATTGCGTATATTTGATCCTTAACGATGCATTCAAATGCTATACCTGACAGTTACACACAAAAAGATCAATGTGGGGGACTATCTCATCTCTCTGATGCTGAGATTACAGACTCCCAGTTAGCAGATCCTTGTATTAGGGAAGTCATCAAGCAGATGAAAATTGGAGAAAAACCATCCCCTTCGGTGAGAAACGCAATCCCTAGACTACCCTTCCTTCTCAGAGAATGGGATCGTCTAGAGCTAAAAGACAGAATTCTCTACAGAAAATGACTAACCGGAGATAAAACAACATGTCAGCTTGTTTTACTGAAAAGTTTCAATCTGAGGTACTTAAGAGTCTTCACAATGACTTTGGTCACATGGGTATTGACCGTACCCTGGATTTAGTCAGAAGCCGATTCTGTTGGCCCAAAAAGGCTGCTGATGTAAAACACAAGATTAAAACAAGTGGTCGACGTACAAGAATAAAGACCTTGCCTGAGAAAGCTGCTCTGTTAGTGAATATTGTGAGTACTCGACCCTTGCAGCTGGCCTGCATGGACTTTCTTACATTAGAACCCAATCAAAGTAACACAAAAGATGTGCTAGTAATAACTGATCATTTCGCTAAATATGCTTTGGCTATTCCTACACCCAGCTAAAAAGCCAAAACTGTGAAGTGCCTAAGGGAGCATTTCATTTTGAAATATGGTATCCCAAGTGCCTACGCAGTGATAGAGGGCCTGACTTTGAATCCCATTTGATTAAAGAATTGTGTGACACAGCTGGAAATCAAAAAGTCAGAGCTACACCATATCATCCCAGAGGAAACCCTGTTCAGAGGTTTAACAAGACCCTAGTAAGTATGTTAGAGATGAAAGATAAAAGTCGCTGTTGAGAATTTGTGAAACCCCTAGTCCATTGTACTAGGAATGATACGACTGGCTTTAGTCTGTATGAACTGACGTTCGGATGACATCCCAGACTTTCAGTTGACTTGGCTTTTGGACTACCCTTTAAAGACAAACATGGTAAATCACATTCTCAGTATGTACAAAATTTGAAATCTCATCTTGAGGAAAGCTTCAAGATAGCTGCGGGGGAATTCACAGAAAATGGCAAACTGAATCAAGACCAGATATGATAAACAGGTGACAGCTTCAGAGTTGAGAAAAGGAGACCGAGTGCTAGTAAGGAATGTGTGCCTATGAGGTAAAATCAAACTTGCTGATAAATGGAAAGAAACAGTCTATGTACTGGTAAGACAAGCTGGTGATCTGCCTGTCTACAGAGTACATCCTGAGAACCAGTCTGGGCCCATATAAACTTTATATAGAGATCTATTGCTCCCTTATGGATTTCTTCCTTCTGAAGACAATGAACAACTTTCTCCTGTCCCTGTTTGCAAGTACACAACTCACAGGAGTACTAAGAATGAACAGTCAGTTGGAAAGGAAGAAAATTCAATTGACTCTGAAGAGGGCAAGGATGAGGTTTATTACCTCAGACCAAGACTTGATATTATAGATGAGCCATCTAAGAGTCAAAAAACTTGTGAAAGTTACACAGAAGAACTGTGGGTTCCAACCCAAGCCCAAAGCAGCCAGTGCTGGAATCTCAAAGAAATGCGAGTAACCTACCTGAGGTAGAGGAACCCACTGTAGAAAGTAACTTACCTGTCAGTCCTGAAGAAAACCCTATGGAAGAAATAACAAATGAGGAAATACGAAATCAGTGTATCCCACCTAATGGCAGAAGTCTGGAAATCTCATCAACACCAAATGAGTTTGAGATTCAACAAGAAAAAGAGACACAGGATGAAGTGTTGACTAGATTAAGCCATGGCAGATGAAAATTTTCACAAAGAAGAGCCTGAACACAGGAAGTCTTCTAAACACAGAGAAAAACCAAAAACTCTCACATATCCTGAGCTGGGAAATCTTTTAGTGACAGCAATTCAGTCCCTTACCCAAGCTCTGGGTTCAGCTATTGTAGAGTCTCTTCCAGATTTCGCAAATAAAGAACACCCCAAACCCATTACAGTGCAACCTGTAGCTGTATGCAAAGGGACTTGCATTAGTTCAAAGGGGGAGGTGGTAACCCAGGTTAATTAAATCCAAAATTGTAATGTTAGAAAGTTCCACCTGCAGAGGGATGAAAACAAGGTTTACTGATTTAAAAAAACATTTGAAAAAAAACACCATGCGAGGGAGGGGTGGGTTGGACATGGGACGGACAAGGAAAGAAACGCAGCAACGATTAGAAGCTGAAGACATGAACTGTTTAGAGTGGAATTAGTAGTGAGTATCTTTACCCTACTAACTTGAAACCCTCAGGGTGACACCCCTACAGGAGAGACAATGGCGATAAAAGATTTATCGAAGCTACAGCTATAACATGCAGCAGCTATAACAAGACAATAACAGCAGAGACCAGTATCCAAAATCCCTACCGTGTAGTCGGGAATTAGTTCTGTAAAATCATATCAAGGCATTTGGTCAAGCTTTATACAAGTTTGTAATTTGACTTACTGTGGATGATAAACTATTTCATCCAATGAATCCAAGAAACACGATGGTGAGCTACCCAAGATAAAGAACCAGCACAGGAACAAAATATGTAACGACGCAGAGGATTTAATACGATTGGATGTACAAGTTTATTTTCATTCAAAGAATCCGAATTTGATTTTCTGCAAGAACTGATTATTTTGCAAAGACTTTGATAAGTTAGTGAATGAGATTTATTTTGGTTAAGAGCTGTGATGGAGAATCATCGTGAAAGTGTTAAACTGTATATATATAATTTTTGAATTTGAATTTAAACTTGTAGATATACTGTCTGAAACTGAAACTGAAGTTAACTATAATACTTGAGAATAGGAATTATATTTGGTTTTCTAACTAATCAGGGATAAGTAAAAAGGGAAGTTTAGTCTGTAAACTTTTAAATAGGGAATAACACTAGATCTAATTAGTTAGAGAAATTGGAGTAACAAAGGTTATTCTAATGAATATCACTGATTCTAACTAAACAGAAATTTGGCTTTTGTTCATATCTAAGATTTGGAACCTAAACATTATTTTCAGAAGTGTGTGGTTTCTATTCACTGCCTCCTTCGGATACTGGGATTCTTCTGATGGGCTTTTCGCACCTAGTGTAATTTGATTTTCTCTAAAGAATGTGACGACTCATCACACACGATAAGACTGGTGCTACACAGGTGAAACACTTGGCAACACTTGTGGGGCGCCCAGCACAATCCTCACTGATTTGATTTGATGCAAACAAAGCATTTCACTGTATATTTTAATGTCTCAATGAATATGTGACAAACAAAGCTATTCTTATTTTAGTCTATATGAGTAGAGCTCAGCAATGAGAAAGGTGCTGATACTTGATGGGTTTATACCAGCGGTCCCCAACCACCCGGCCGCGGACTGGTACCGGGCCGCAAAGCATGTGCTACCGGGCCGCGAGCAAGCGATATGAGTCAGCTGCACCTTTCCTCATTCCCTATCACAGCCTCTGTTGAGCTTGAACGCATGCGAGGTCATTACCCGCACGTCATCCATGTCAGCGTGGGAAGGAGATCAACTCCTCGAGCTTGCAAATGATAGCGGGCTGAAAAGTGTGTTTGACATAACATCTCTGCTGGCATTCTGGATCAAAGTCAAGGTTAAATATCCTGAGATAGCCACAAAAGCACTGAAAATGTTGCTTCTATTTCCAATGTATCTCTGCAATGAATGCAACGAAAACTAAATTGCAGAATAAGGAACCCCATTCGAGTATCGCTGTCTCCCATCACCCCTCGATAGGGCCATCTCGTTGCAGGGAAACAAGTCCAGGGCTTCCTCTGATTCAGTGATATTGGTGAGTTGCAATGATTTTATATGTTCATACGGGGAAAATATGTGCTGTGTGTTTAATATCCAAACGTTACTTAAAATGTTATGATGCTATTGACTTGTAAGTGACTTATATAACCATATAACAATTACAGCATGTAAACAGGCCATCTCTGCCCTTCTAGAACGTGCCAAACGCTACTCTTACCTAGTCCCACCGACCTGCACTCAACCCATAACCCTCCATTCCTTTCTTGTCCATATACCTATCCAATTTTTGTTTAAATGATAATATCGAAACTGCCTCTACCACTTCTACTGGAAGCTCGTTCAACACTTACTTCAAGCTCCCCTGTCCTCCCCTGATAATTGACTTATCACTATATTCATGCGAGGAAAATATGCAGTGTGTGTTTAATATTAAATTCGTCAGATAAACCCTTTTAGAAACGAAGTTGAGTGTATTAGCCACTTATCACCTATATTCCGGTTGTGATTAACAATCTCCCTCCCCACCCCCCCAACAGAATCGCCAAAAACGATTTGTAGAAAAAAATCAGCACGTACACACATGCGCACTGGTGCCTGCGTAAGGCTTCATGGTCTTTCTCAGGGTAAACATAATGTATTTGACTGCTACTCTTGTCCGTTGGCAACCCACACCCCACCCCCGGTTGGCCGGTCCGCAAGAATATTGTCAATATTAAACCGGTCCACAATGCAAAGAAGGTTGGGGACCCCTGGTTTATGCTATAGATCTCCTAACAGCCTTAGGGACACCAAGGAGCAATTATATAGGCAGATTATGAAAAGGAGAAAATCAACAGGGTTTTCATTGTGGGTGACTTGAACTGCCTCGACATAAATTGAAAACTCCTTAGTGCAAAAGTTTTAGATGGGGCAGAATTTGTTGGGGGTCTTCAAACAATATGTGAATACTGGATCTGATACAGGTGTCCCCTGCTTTTCGAACGTTCGCTTTACGAAACCTCACTGTTATGAAAGACTACATTAGTTCCCTGTTTTTGCTAACAGAAGGTGTTTACACTGTTACGAAAAAAGGCAGTGCACAGAAAAAGTAGCGCGCGCCCTGAGCAGCCGCTCTCCCCCGGATTCGGAACGGCATTCTAGCCGGCATTGCTTAAACACGTGCATGTGAGCAGCTGTTAGCAAGATGAGTTCTAAGGTATCGGAAAAGCCTTAAAGAACTCGTAAAGGTGTTACACTTAGCGTAAAACTAGACATAATTAAGCGTTTCGATCGTGGTGAACGAAGGAAGGACAAAATGAGTTTGGCTTGTGGAAGTTGACGAAGATGATGTTGAAGAGGTTTTGGCATCCTATGACCAAGAACTGATAGGTGAAGAGCTGATGCAATTGGAAGAGGAAGGGATAACAATCGAAACCGAATGCAGTAGCAAACGGACCGAAAGTGAAGTTGTCCAGGAACTGAATGTGAAGCAACTGCGTAAGTTTTTCGCTGCAATGATAAAGTACGACTTTAATTTTGAAAGTGTACGTCAGTTTAGGGCATATTTGCAAGATGGTTTGAGTGCTTACAAAGAACTGTATGATAGAAAAATGCACGAGTCTCAGCAGTCAAGCATACTGTCTTTGTTCAAGCATTCCACATCAGCCACAGCAGATGATGAACCTTCACCTTCGACATCCAGGCGGGCAGTCATAGGAGAAGATGAGCTGCCTGCCATAATGGAAACAGATGACGATGAGGTGATACCCCAGTGTCCCACCACCCCAACCCCAGGCCACGGACAGATACTGATTCACGGAGAATGCAGCGGTAGCCGGGAAGCACTCAGCACATCTTTAAGGAAAAAGGTGAAATAAACAAGCTAATTAATTAGGTGCCGTGTGCTTCCCGGCTACCGCTGCATTCTCCGTGAATCGGTATTGGTCGGCGGCCCAGAGTTTGGGGACCACTGCACCACCCCAGCCTCCGACGACTCAGCCTAACACACCACCATCAGTGTACTCTGCACTGTCTTCCCGATTCCCGTAATTGATACTACACTGTACATACATTATTTCTACTTTATATCGGCTGTGTATTTTTACGTGTTATTTGGTATGATTTAGCAGCTTCATAGCTTAAAGTTACTGGAAAGCGCTTGTGCCATGTTTTTGCCGCGTGCACTTGTGTGTGATTTTCGCTACAGAGAACAGTGCAGGCAATGTTTGTAGAAAAATATTTCTACTTTATATAGGCTGTGTATTTATCATATCATTCTTGCTTTTACTGTATGTTACAGTTATTTTAGGTTTTATGTGTTATTTGGCATGATTTGGTAGGTTATTTTTGGGCCTGCGAACGCTCACAAAATTTTCCCATATAAATAAATGGTAACTGCTTCTTCGCTTTACGACATTCCGGCTTACGAACCGTTTCACAGGAACGCTCTACCTTCGGATGGCGGGGGAAACCTGTACTGGGGAATGAGTCTGGTCAGGTGACTGGCCTTTCAGTGGGAAAACACTTCAGAAATAATGATAGCAACTCCTAGTTTTGAGCTACATATGGATAATGATAAGAATGAATCTTGCAGGAATTTATTAAATTGAGAAGGGCAAATTATGAGGGCAAGAGCCAGGGAGAAATAATTTGGGAAGAGGTGCATTTCGACAAATCTACCTCTGACACGTGGAGACAAATCTACCTCTGACACGTGGAGACATGTCACTCAGTGCATGGCTAGTTTTTTTCCAGTAACAGGGAAGCACAAAGATGGCAAGATACAGGAACATTGGCTGCATGTGTGAATGGGCAGTGGGCAGGGTGGAAAAGGGGCTTGTTTTGCTGATGTTGTCTTGTTTTGTTCTGCTGAATATTGTGAGCATGCTGTAATGGTGCTGAAATGTTTGGCAACACTTATGTGCTGCCTCAGTACATTCTTGGTTGTTAATGTAAATAATACATTTCACTGTATACATGTGATAAATGCAGACATCCCACCCTACAAAAACTCATTTCAGGGAGGTAGCATCATCAATTTGCGGGAGTCTTCTGAGAGAGGTGGGATGTCTGCAATAGAGTAGCTCCTTAGCAGCTAGCCAGCTGGTTTAAATAAAAACAACAGGAATTCTGCAGATGCTGGAAATTCAAGCAACACACATAAAAGTTGCTGGTGAACGCAGCAGACCAGATGCTACCTGGCCTGCTGTGTTCACCAGCAACTTTTATGTGTGTTGGTTTAAATAAGGTTAGCTATGCTAATGAACGAATGACACCTGTTAAACTCACCTCAACATGTCTTTTACAGTCATCTGGGCAATAGAAAAGTCACTGTTGCAAACAGTGCAGCGAGCAACACTGTCATTATTTTTGACCCCTATTAGGCAGGGGTACACTGTAGGGTAGTCTGGGGTGATGTACATTTTATATTTTCTTTTTTTGGAACTCTCTCGCACTCTCTCTCGTGGTCGCTCTTGCGCTCTCTCGTGGTCTCTCTCATGCTCGCTTTCTCTCTCAAAAAATTGATTTCCGGGCCATTTTATATAACTTGTGGGCATTAGGGAGCCACTATTAATATGCGGGAGACTCCCGGAACTTCCGGGAGAGGTGGGATGTCTGTAAGTGAATCTGAAATTTGAAATTTAGACAAGAAGAAAGGGGAAGCATATGTAAGGCTTAGGGAGATAGAGCTGAACAGGACGATTAAGAAATATAAAGAAGCCAGAAGGGAACTTGAAAAAGGACTTAGGAGAGCTAGAAAGGGTAATGAAAAGTCTTTATTGAGTAGAATTAGAGAATCCCAAGGCTCCCTGTGTGAGGATAATCAGGGAGAAGTTAGGACAACTTAAGGATAAAGGATAAATGTTCCTCTTAAACATTTCACATTTCACTCTTAACCCATCACCTCTAGTTGTAGTCTCACCTAACCTCAGTGGAAAAAACCTGTTTGCATTTATCCTATCTAAACCCCTCAATTTTGTACACCCTCTATCAAAATTTCTCCTCTGTCTTCTATGTTCTAGGGAATAAAGTCCTAGCCTATTCAACCTTTTCTTACAACTCAAGTCCTCAAGTCTCTGCACTATTTCAATCTTATTTACATCTTTCCCGTAAGCAGGTGACCAAAATTGCACACTCAAATTAGACTTCACCAACATCTTATACAACTTCAACCTTGTGCTGGGCATGTGGCCAAGTGGTTAAGGCGTTCATCTAGTTACCTCAAAGTCGCTAGTTCGAGCCTCAGCTGTGGCGGCATGTTTGTGCCCTTGAACAAGGCACTTAATCACACATTGGTCTAGTCTGTGCGAGGAGTGGCGCCCCACATAGACTTCCAATCTGCGCCTTGTAAGGCATGAAAATGCCCGATGCAGGCCTCTCATGGTCTGAGTTGACGTTCCGTCCCTACCTATGATGCCAAGTTCAAGGAATTATGTATCTGTGTTCCCAGATTCCTTTGTTCTACCACACTCCTTAGTGCCCTACCACTCACCATGTAAGATCTGCCCCAGTTGATACCCCAAAGTGCAACCCCTCAAACTTATCTGCATTAAGCTTCATCTGCCATTTTTCAGCCAATTTTTACAGCTGGTCCAGATCCTGCTGCAAGCTTTGATAGTCTCCCTCAGTGACCACTACACCCCAATCTTGGTGCCATCCGCAGATTTGCTGATCCAGTTAACCACATTATCATCCAGATTGTTGATATAGATAACAAATAACAATGGACCCGGCAACAATCCCTGTAGCAAGCCACCAGTCACAGACAGAAAGGCTGCCACCATGTCTAATCTAATTTACTGCCAAGTGACTGAACCTTCTTGATCAACCTCCCATGTGGGACCTGATCAAAAGCCTTGATAAAGTCCATGTAAACAACATCCACTGCCTTGCCTTCATCAGCTCTCCTGGTAATTTCTTCGAAAAACTATATAAGTTTGGTTAGACATAACCTTCCCTGCACAAAGCCATGTTGATTATCCCTAATCAGTCCCTGTCTATCCAAACACAATACTTAAATATCCAATCCCTTAGAATACCTTCCAATAACTTTCCCACTACCGTTGTCAGGCTCACTGACCTCAACTGTCTCATTTGTTGGCTTATTCTTAGAGCCTTTCTTAAACAACAACATAGGCTATCCTCCACTTATTTGTTCCTGCACCCATAGCTAAGGATGTTTTAAATATCTCTGCTATGGCCCCTGCAATTTCTGCACTAGCCTCACACAGGGCCTCGAGGCAATGCAATGCAAAGCTCAGGGGATATATCCACCCTAATTTGCCTTAAGATAACAAACACCTCCTCCTCTGTAATCTGTATAGGATCCATGACTTCACGCAACACACATCAAAGTTGCTGGTGAACGCAGCAGGTCAGGCAGCATCTATAGGAAGAGGCACAGTCGACGTTTTGGGCTGAGACCCTTCGTCAGGATTAACTGAAAGAAGAGCTAGAAAGAGATTTGAAAGTGGGAGGGGGAGGGGGAGATCCAAAATAATAGGAGAAGTTTAGGAGGTAGATGGATGGAGCCAGGAGCTGGACAGTTGATTGGCAAAAGGGATATGAGAGTATCATGGGACAGGAAGCCCAGGGAGAAAGAAAAGTTGGGGGGGGGGGAACCCAGAGGATGGGCAAGGCGTATAGTGAGAGGAACAGAGGGAGAAAAAGGAGAGAGAGAAAAAGAATGTGTGTATATAAATAAATAACGGATGGGGTACGAGGGGGAGGTGGGGCATTAGCGGAAGTTTGAGAAGTTAATGTTCATGCCATCAGGTTGGAGGCTACCCAGATGGAATATAAGGTGTTGTTCCTCCAACCTGAGTGTGGCTTCATCTTTACAGTAGAGGAGGCCGTGGATAGACATATCAGAATGGGAATGGGACGTGGAATTAAAATGTGTGGCCACTGGGAGATCCTGCTTTCTCTGGCGGACAGAGCATAGGTGTTCAGTGAAACGATCTCCCAGTCTGCGTCGAGTCTCACTAATATATAGCAGGCCACATCGGGAGCACCAGACGCAGTATATCACCCCAGCCAACTCACAGGTGAAGTGTCGCCTCACCTGGAAGGACTGTCTGGGGCCCTGAATGGTGGTAAGGGAGAAAGTGTAAGGGCATGTGTAGCACTCGTTCCGCTTACAAGGATAAGTGCCAAGAGGGAGATCGGTGGGGACGAATGGACAAGGGGACATATCAGAATGGGAATGGGATGAAGCCACACTCAGGTTGGAGGAACAACAACTTATATTCCATCTGGGTAGCCTCCAACCTGATGGCATGAACATTGACTTCTCAAACTTCCGTTAATGCCCCACCTCCCCCTCATACCCCATCCGTTATTTATTTATCTACACACATTCTTTTTCTCTCTCTCCTTTTTCTCCCTCTGTCCCTCTCACTATACCCCTCTGGGTTTTCCCCCCCTCCCCCTTTTCTTTCTCCCTGGGCCTCCTGTCCCATGATCCTCTCATATCCCTTTTGCCAATCAACTGTCCAGCTCTTGGCTCCATCCCTCCCCCTCCTGTCTTCTCCTATCATCTTGGATCTCCCCCCTCCCCCTCCCACTTTCAAATCTCTTACTCACTCTTCCTTCAGTTAGTCCTGACGAAGGGTCTCAGCCCGAAACGTCGACTGTTCCTCTTCCTATAGATGCTGCCTGACCTGCTGCGTTCGCCAGCAACTTTCATGCGTGTTGCTTGAAATTCCAGCATCTGCAGAATTCCTTGTGTTTCCATGACTTCACTGCTGCTTTGCCTCACTTCTATAGACTCTGTGTGCATCCCTTGAGTAAATATAGATGCAAAAGATCCTTTTTAGGTCTCCCTCATCTCTTTCAGCTGCATGAATAGACCACTCCGATCTTTCAGAGGACTAATTTTGTTCCTTGCTCTCCTTTTGCTCTTATTAAGCCTATAGGTTCTCCTTTATCTTGTCTGCTAGAGCAACATCATGCCCTCCGATTTTCTTCTTAAATGTTATCTTGCATTTCTTATACACCTTTCATCCTTTCCACTTCATCACATGAAAACAACTAAACCCTGCAACACCGAACAACCAGTCCTGCCCCTCCTGCCACCAAATCTCACTAATGATTACAATGTTATAATTCCACGTGTTCTACTATCTACATTCATGACTGTGTGGTTAGGCACTGAGGAAATGTCATCTATAAATTCACCATTGTTGTTGGCAGAATTTCAGGTGGTGACAAGGAGGCATATCAGAATAAGATAGATTGGTGTGTTGAGTGGACTTGCAAGAACAACTACCTCACATTCAATGTCAGCAAGACCAAGGAACTAATTATGGATCCAACATGAAAGGAAAGTACACAGTCCATGGTAGGCTTTTTAACAGCCTTGATGAACAGAGAAATTTTGGGGTCCTGGTATTTGGCTCCTTATATTGGTAGCTCAGTTTGATAAGGCTGTAAAGAAAGCACATGGCATACTTGGCTTCATTAGTCAAGGCACTGAGTTCAAGACTAGGAAGTTATGTTGCAGCTTGATAAAACTCTGGTTAGGCTGCATCTAGAGCAGGGGTTCCCAACCTGGGTCCCATGGACCCCTCAATTAATGGTCAGGGTCCACGGCATAATGGTTGGGTACCCCTAATCTACTGTATTGCCTTCAGTGCTGGTTAACCTATTTTAGGAAGAATGTGGTGCCTTTGGAGAGGATGCAGAAGTGTTTCACCAGGATGCTGCCTGGTTTAGAGGGCATGTGCCATTGTCCATGTTGGACAACCTGGAGCTACCTTTTCTAGAGTGGCTGAGGCAGAGATTTGACAGAAATTATGCGAGATATTGATACACAGCTGGTATCTTTTTTCCACAATTTAAATGTTTTCGATGAGAGGGCATTTTTTTGAAGGTGAGAGGAGGAAAGTACATAGGAAATGTGTGGGGAAAGTTTTGTACACTGGGAATGATGGGGACTTGAAGTGCACTACCAAGAGTGATGGTAGAGACAGATAGCACATGAGTGTGTAAGAATGTGCTCTACTGTTCTATGTGCAAAACAAAGTGAGGACATAGAACTAATAAACAAAAAATAACTAAAAATAAAACTGCTGGATACCTGTGGATACCTGAAATGCAAGCAGAAACTGTTCAAAACATTCAGCTAATTGCTTTCACTGTACTAGAACTTGTTGTTCATCTACAATATTAACTATTACAGTATTAAGTATTACATTATTCAATATTACAATATTAAACTATTTTTCCATTCCTTCCTATCATACCAACTCAATCTGTTGAAAAATTGTGCTTGAAAACACAAACGCCTTGTAAAATCTTTCCTTTGAGAACCTTAGACACTGATGGTGGAAAATGTGAAGGTTCCATCTACTGCCACTTTTTAATTACATCCCCACTACTCCTAGATTGCCCAATGTTTAGTCTATTAAACTGCTTGATATTAGATTGTGTCTTCTTGAATATGATGGAATATTGATTGAGGAGAATGATACTATAAATTGGATAATGTAAAGTTTGACTAATTTGTGGGACTTGCAAAGTTAGCAGGCTGGGAGAGTTCAGGATCCAGTAAATGGCCAATGTTGCTGATCTGAATGGTTAACTGTATATCAGCCAATGGAGAGGACAGCTGGTGTCTGACCACAGCACAGCGGAGGGTGGTGGGGTAGAGTCACTCTGGCCAAATTGAAGACCCCTTTACCTAAATAGTCTTGATGAAGCAGGCAAGGTATTTTTTTAATAATTGGGTATATTCATGATCACATTACTTGGACTAATATTTCTTTTCAATTTTAGACTGTATGAATAAATCAAATTTACATATCCTAACCACAAGTGTGGCATTTATTAAACTTGTCAGAAAAGGCATTTGATTTGGTCCAAAAATTTCATATAGTCAGAACTATATCCCAAGAAATTAATTGCATTAATTATTACCCTGATTATTCTAACTGGAAAATTGCTAAATTGGTTTCTTACTGAAACATTCATCGAGGAGCAATGAAAAACTTCGTTTTGCACGTCCCCCATACAAATCATTATAATCACATTAGTACATTCAGAGAGTACAAGAGAAAATACAGAAGAGTGTGCATCAATTACAGAGAAAGATCAGTGCAGTCCATCACAATCATAGTCATAAAGAATACACTGCCCTTTAGCCCATCTGGTCCATGCAGAACTGTTATCCTTACCTAATCCCATTAAGCCACCACACCTGGACCATAGCCCTCCAAATCCCTCCCATCCATGTACTTAACCAAGCTTCCCTTAAATGTTCAATCAAACCCATCTCTATGACTTACTCAGAGAGCTAAATGCATGGCTCAAAGATTGATGTGGGAGAAGTGGGTTTGAATTTGTGGGATATCAGCACCAGTATTGAGGATAGAGGTAGCTGTTCCAAACCGGACGGGCTCCACCTGAATCATGCAAGGACCAGGGTTCCTGGCAAATCCCATAACAAGGGCTGAGGATAGGGGAGTGGATTCAACACCCTGGAAAAGTTAGGACAAAGTAAAAAGGAAGGAAAAGTTATGAAAGTCTCCAGGAAAAAAAGACAAAGTATAGAAAGGGATTAGAATTTAACTCCAGTAACATGAGGTAAAATTGAAAAGGGTGATGAATAAGTGATAGCATCCTAACTGCATGGGACGAAAACTGCACTGCAGTGGACAGGAAGTCTCTACAATGGATAGTCAAAACTACCTAACACATCTGCGGCACCAGTCTACATACCATCAAGGACATACAGAGACAACTCTGTCGGAAAAGGGTAAGCAACATCATGAAGGATCCCACCCACCCTGCTCATGGACTCAAACATGAGGAAATCTGCAGATGCAGGAATTTCAAGCAACACTGTCATGGTCCGGATCGGGGTCTCTTTAAATTTACTTTGTTTATGTTACGATCCAGACCGTTGACTCCCTGTTTCCCTTTGGTTCCCTGTTTTCCCGTATCCCTTGGGCTTGGTGATTAGAGGCAATTTACTCTCGGTTGAACTGATAGTTTATAGTCTCCGGCTTTCAGCTGTTCGGGGCGAGAGCATTTGCAAAGTCACCAAAGGTATGGCATGCCAATGTCATCTGGCCGGAGCAAGCCTAGTCTCCGCCCGAAGCAAGTGCCGGTAATTCACCTTTCCTCACCGGAGCAACCCTGTCAAGTTACCAGGCCAAGGCGAGCCTGCAAAGTTTCCTCACCGAGGTGGGTCCGTGAGTTAACCTGCCAGAGGGAATCAAGAACCGCTGTCTACTGTTCCCGGTCCGAGTCGAGAGCGCGCCGCTACCTGGCAGCATCCAAGTACAGAGTCAAGTCCCAGCCCTGGCGGCACCCAAGTTCCGAGTCAAGTCCTGGCCCGGGCGTCATCCAAGTTCTGAGTCAAGTCCTGGCCCTGGCGGCATCCAAGTTCCAAGTCAAGTCCCGGCCCTGGCGGCACCCAAACTCCGAGTCAAGTCCCGGCCCTGGCGGCACCCAAGTTCCGAGTCAAGTCCTGGCCCCGGCGTCATCCAAGTTCTGAGTCAAGTCCTGGCCCTGGCGGTCTGTGATTCCTGTCCTAACCCCCTGTCTGAATCCCTTCTCTGCCCCTCTCGCCTCTAGCCCTTGTCTGCAGCCCTCGCCTGCACCTCGGTCTAGTTCTATCACCAGAGCTAGATAGGTACTGTCTGGTGTTCTTTCGTGTTGGTCTTGACTTGTCCTCGCCTCTGTGGGGTAAGTCAGGCCATCTTGCCGTTGCCCCACGGGGGGTCATGTCTTGTCGTGTCTTGTCCTCGCCTCTGTGGGGTAAGTCAGGCCATCTTGCCGTTGCCCCACGGGGGTCATGTCTTGTCGTGTCTTGTCCTCGCCTCCGTGGGGTAAGTCAGGCCATCTTGCCATTGCCCCGCAGGGGGTCATTAGTCCCAACCCTATGTCCTGTACCCAAGGAGGGGTCCCGGCTCTCTGTTCTGTGTGTGAGTCCTGGCCCTATGTCCTGTACCCCAGGAGAGGTCCCGACTCTGTGTTCTATGTATGTGTTCATGGTTCCATGCACCTGCTCTCCCGAGACCAAGGCTCTGTTTTTCCATGTTACTTCTCTCCCTAGCCCATGTCATGTCCATGCTTGGTTCTGGGGTCCGAGCCCGGGGCACGACCCAGGTGCTGGGTCCTTGCCCAGTCTCTGGCTTGGAGTCTATACCGTAGCCTCTTCATGTTGCCACTAGTTCTGGGATCCAATTCCGAGTCCTAGCCCAGACCCCTAGTCCCAGCCTAGTCGTAGTCCTGAGTACTTGTCCAGTTCGCTATTCCTGCTTCTGCTTTGCTCTCCTGGTATCAAACAATAAACTCAATTTAATTAACAGCACAAGATGTGTCTTGCATTTGGGTCCACCCTTGCTCCCAATGCCACCCCCCCCCCATTGTGACAAAATGCTCTCGCCAAACATGGACCCAGCAGACACAAATACTGTTTTTCCAAACTCTTGTCAGCCTAAAGTCAAGGTGTTGTTGTTCTGTTTAGCCCGCCGGCCAAAACCCCCTCCACCCATCTGGGCCATCAAAAATACAGGCAAATCTGTTGGTCGCCAGGAGGCTCCCATTGGGGGGGGGGGTACTGTCATGGTCCGAATCAGGGTCTCTTTAAATTTACTTTGTTTATGTTACGATCCGGGCTGTTGGCTCCCTGTTTCCCTTTGGTTTCCTGTTTTCCCGTGTCCCTCGGCCTTGGTGATTAGAGGCAATTTACTCTCGGCTGAACTGGTAGTTTATAGTCTCCGGCTTTCAGCAGTTCGGGGCGAGAGCGTTTGCAACGTCACCAGAGGTATGGCATGCCAATATCATCTGGCCGGAGCAAGCCTAGTCTCCGCCCGAAGCGAGTGCCGGTAATTCGCCTTTCCTCACTGGAGCAACCCTGTCAAGTTACCTTGCCAAGGCGAGCCTGCAAAGTTTCCTCACTGAGGTGGGTCCGTCAGTTAACCCGCCGGAGGGAATCAAGAACCGCTTTCTACTGTTCCCGGGCCGAGTCGAGAACTCGCCTCTACCCGGCGGCATCCAAGTACCGAGTCAAGTCCTGGCCCTGGCGGCATCCTAGTTCCGAGTCAAGTCCTGGCCCCGGCGGTCTGTGATTCCTGTCCTAACCCCCTGTCTGAATCCCTTCTCTGCCCTCTCGCCTCTAGCCCTCGTCTGCAGCCCTCACCTGCAGCCCTCGCCTGCACCTCGGTCTAGTTCTATCGCCAAAGCTAGATAGGTACTGTCTGGTGCTCTTTCGTGTTGGTCTTGTCTTGTCCTCGCCTCTGTGGGGTAAGTCAGGCTGTCTTGCCGTTGCCCCGCAGGGGGTCATGTCTTGTTGTGTCTTGTCCTCGCCTCCGTGGGGTAAGTCAGGCCGTCTTGCCGTTGCCCCGCGGGGGGTCATGAGTCCCAGCCCTATGTCCTGTACCCAAGGAGGGGTCCAGGCTCTCTGTTCTGTGTGTGAGTCCTGGCCCTTTGTCCTGTACACAAGGAGGGGTCCCGACTCTGTGTTCCGTGTATGTGTCCATAGTTCCATGTACCTGCTCTCCCGAGACCGAGGCTCTGTTTTTCCATGTTCCTCCTCCCGCTAGCCCATGTTATGTCCATGCCTGGTTCTGGGGTCCGAGCCCGAGGCAAGACCCAGGTACTGGGTCCTTGCCCAGTCTCTGGCTCGGAGTCCATACCGTAGCCTCTTCATGTCGCCGCTAGTTCTGGGATCCAATTGCGAATCTTAGCCCAGACCCCTAGTCCCAGCCTAGTTGTATTCCTGAGTACTTGTCCAGTTCGCTATTCCTGCTTCTGATTTGCTCTCCTGGTATCAAACAATAAACTCAATTTAATTAACCTCACAAGATGTGTCTTGCATTTGGGTCCATCCTTGCTCCCATTGCCCCCCCCCCCACCATTGTGACAAACACAGATAAAAGTTGCTGGTGAACACAGCAGGCCAGGCAGCATCTCTAGGAAGCGGTACAGTTGACGTTTTGGGCCAAGACCCTTCGTCAGGACTAACTGAAAGAAGAGCTAGAAAGAGATTTGAAAGTGTCCGGTGCTCCCAATGCGGCCTTCTGTATATTGGTGAGATCCGACACAGACTGGGAGATCGTTTTGCTGAACACCTACACTCTGTCCGCCAGAGAAAGCAGGATCTCCCAGTGGCCACACATTTTAATTCCACGTCTCATTCCCAATCTATATGTCTATCCACAGCCTCCTCTACTGTAAAGATGAAGCCACACTCAGGTTGGAGGAACAACAACTTATATTCCATCTGGGTAGCCTCCAACTCTTTGGCATGAACATTGACTTCTCAAACTTCCGCTAATGCCCCAACTCCCGCTCATACCCCATCTGTTATTTATTTATTTCTATACACACATTCTTTTTCTCTCTCTCTTTTTTCTCCCTCTGTCCCTGTCACTATACCCCTTGCCCATCCTCTGGGCTTTCCCCCCCTCCCCCTTTTCTTTCTCCCTGGGCCTCCTGTCCCATGATCCTCTCATATCCCTTTTGCCAATCAACTGTCCAGCTCTTGACTCCATCCCTCCCCCTCCTGTCTTCTCCTATCATTTCGGATCTCCCCCCGCCACTCCCAATTTCAAATCTCTTACTAGCTCTTCTTTCAGTTAGTCCTGACGAAGGGTCTTGGCCCGAAACATCGACTGTACCTCTTCCTAGAGGTGCTGCCTGGCCTGCTGCATTCACCAGCAACTTTTATGTGTGCTGCTCATGGACTGTTTATCCCACTCCCATCAGGGAGGAGGATGCATAGCATCCACGCCAGGACTACCAGACTTAAAAACAGTTACATTCCCCAATTGGTGAGGATGATCAACATGTCCACCCACAAACCCACCCCACCACCACTTTATCAAATCCTGTCAGTCACCTTATGTACAGACACTCCTGTGCCCAGTGTTACTTTATGGACATACAATTAATCTCTGTATATAAGCTATCTTATGTATTTATATTTGCTTTGCTCTTTTTGTTATTATTTTGTTATTATTGTGCTTTTTTGTGCTGCATCACATCTGGAGTAAAACACTTGTGTACTTGAAATGACATTAAGCAATCTTGCTGTTTAGTTTTATGTTGTTCTGAAGGTAATATATTTGAATGCACGCAGTATACAGAGTATACAGATAGATGATCTTGTGGCACAGTTAGAAATTTGCAGGGATGATGTTACGGGCATCACTAAGTTGTGGTTGAAAGAAAATCACAGTTGCAAACTTGACATCCAAAGATACACATTACATCAAAAGGACAGGCAGGTAGGCAAAGGGACTGGGTGACTCTACTGGTAAAAAATATAATCAAAGAAGTGACATATGATCAAAAGGTACAAAATCCTTGTTGGCAGAATAAAGAAATTACAATGGTAAAAAGAACAGGATGTGGAGAACAAATTACGACAGGAGATGAAAAAGTCATCTAAAAAAGGACAATGTTACGATGGTCATAAGGGAATTTCAAAATGCAGATAAATTGGGAAAGATCAGATTGGTGCTGGATCCCAAGAGAAGGAACTTGTAGAATTGTTATGAGGTGTTTCTTTAGACCCACTTTTAGCTGAGCCCATAAGGGAAAAGGCAATTCTGGATTGGGTGTTGCATAATGAATCAAATTTGATTAGGGTGCTTAAGGCAAAGGAACCATAATATAATATTAGTGATCACACTATAATAGAATTCACCCTGCAATTTAAAAGGGAGAAGCTAAAATCAGATGTATCAGCATGAATCAGATGAACATGCTGAAACATTGACAGCTAAGATCAATGAAGTGTTGATAGAAATAGCCAATGAGATATTTGGAAAACATTGTCAGAAAACCCAATCCTGGGTAACAAAGGAGATCCTGGAAATGTGTGACACTAGAAGAGACCTGAACAACAGAACAACAAGAGCTGTAGCGTACGGAAAGATCAGGAAAAACGTGATCAAGGCCAAGGAAGAATGGATTGAGAGACAGTGTACAGAGAAAGAAGATAGTCTAAACAAGAGCAACAGCAGGCGAGTATTTCAAACTGTGAAGAACCTCACTAAACAGAGATAGTCACGAGTCAGCATCATTCGAGACAAAAAAGGAAACTGTCTCACAGAAGATGATGACATTCCCAACAGAAGAACTAAGTATTGTTCAGACCTTTATGGTTACTAACATGGTTAGAGCATTGGCTGATTGGTATGAGGCAGCAAGTGGGAATAAAAGGATCCTTGTCTGGTTGGCTGCCAGTGACTAGTGCTGTTCCACAGAGGTCAGTGTTGGGACTACTTCTTTTTATGCTGTATATCAATAATTTAGATGATGGAATAGATGGCTTTGTTGCCAAGTTTGCAGAAGATACTAAGATTGGTGGGGGGCAGATAGTGTTGAGGAAACAGGTAGGCTGCAGAAGGACTTAAGACAGATTACGAGAATGGGCAAGAAAGTGGCAAATGAAATACAATGTTGTAAAATGCATGGTCATGTACTTTGGTAGTAGATATAAATGTGCAGACTATTTTCTAAACGGGGGAAAATCAAAAAATCTGGGAAGCAAAGGGACTTGAAAGTTCTTGTGCAGAACACCAGAAACTTGCAAAAGCAATGTTAGCATTCATTTCAAGAGGTGTAGAATACAAGGGTAGGGATGTGATATTGAGGCTTTATAAGGCACTGGTAAGACCTCACCTTGAGTATTGTGAACAGTTTTGGGCTCCTCCTAAGAAAAGATGTGCTAGCATTGGAAAGGGGGGTCCAGAGGCGGTTCACAAGGATGATTCCAGGAATGAAAGGGTTGTCGTATGAGGAACGTTTGATGGCTCTGGATCAGTATTCACTGGAACTTAGAAGGATGAGGGGGGATGTAATTGAAACCTTTCGAGTGTTAAAAGGCGTAGACAGGGTAGATGTGGAAAGGATGTTTTCTGTGGTGGGGAGTCTAAGACAAGAGGGCACAGCCTCAGGATAGAGGGGAGTCCATTTAAAACAGAGATGCAGAGAAATTTCTTTAGCCAAAGGGTGGTGAATTTGTGGAATTTGTTATCACAGGCAGCAGTGGAGACCAGGTTGTTGGGCACATTCAAGGCAGAGATTGATAGGTTCTTGATTGGATATGGCATCCAAGATTATGGGGAGTAGGCCGAGGAATGGGGTTGGGAAGGAGAAAAAAAGGATCAGGCATGTTTGAACAGTGGAGCAGACTCAATGGGCCAAATAGCCGAATTCTGTTCCTATGTCTTATGGTCTTTGCATCCGTCAGACCCAAAGAGACCCCAGCATACTCGCAAGTGAGAACTCATCAAGCAACGATGACTTTCCAATTCTGCGGGAAGAAGTAGAAGCAGCCATAAGATCGTTGAAGAATGGGGAAGCTGCAGAAATAAACAACATCTCAGCTGAGCTGATAAAACGTGGAGAAGGGACAATGATAGACATCCTCACCAATATCTGCACAAAATCTGGAGAAATAGAGAATGGTCAACATCACTCATCGTAACTCTCCCAAAGAAAGGCAACTTATAGCGGTACCAGAATTATAGAACCAGAAGTCTTACCAGCCATGCAAGCAAAGTGATGTTGAAAGTAATCTTGAACAGACTGAAACCACTGCAACAAAACATTCCAACTCTTATACTCAATACTTTATGGAGGCCAATATGGCAAAAGCTCTCTTTACCACCCACCTATGATGCCACTTTCAAGGAGTACCGGATCTATATTTCCAGATTTATCTATTCTACCCCATTCCTCTGTGCTCTACCATTCACTGTTTAAGTTTATGCCTGGTTTATATCTGTTTGTATGGTTGAAATTGAGCTGTAATAACAGATGAGACAGTGGTTCTATTACAGGTTTGTTATTCAATACCTTTCAGACATAATGGAGAACTAGGGAATAAGAATCAGAGCAACATGTACCAAGGACCTATCAAATGGCAAAGCCATTTCCAATGAATTAGTACAACACATACCTGTGCATTTTTATGATAGAGACATTTTTACTACCAATGGTACCCAGTTAAAGATGGTCAGTTCCCTCTGTAATGCAATGAAACAATTTTACACTCACTGGATTTCCTCCAGAAGCAAAAGAGACCGACTGCATGCTGTGGTTGGCAACGAACTGTAAAACAAAGAGTAATGTTAATCTCCAGTTGGATTTCTGAAAGCTGAAATTTTTCTACTTCTAAGACATCACCTATAGATTCAAAATGGAATAAAACTAATAAAGATTTTCATTATGTTGTTGGGCTATCGGTATATCAGTAAATGCGATACTGAACCCCTTGAGTTTCATTTTCCGGTGAAAATGATATTGTATCCGTTAAATAGGGGCCGTGGACAATTATGATTTAATGGAGACAAACGTGAAAGCACAGAGGAACATCTGGAGAAATTTCTGAAACGCCAGTTTGCTGCTGTTGTTACTGGGCGATCCAGAATCTTCTGAAAGGAAGGCCTCAAAATCCCCGGCTTTGCCTGCTGCTGGCGACTGAGATTGAGGTCGAATCGTTCAGATAGAGATGGTGCTCGGTACTCGGTGTCAGAGGCTGATCGGAGACTCGAAGTTTTCGGACGACTCAGAGTCGGACTGTGGTTGGGCATGGCAGGGAGAGTTTTCTTCCTTCTGTCTGCGTGAGATGTGGGACATTTGAGAGACTTTGAACTTTTTACTGCTCTCATGGACTGTTCTTCATCAAGCTATGGTATTGTTGCACTGTTGTAACTATATGTTATAATTATGTGGTTTTGTTAGTTTTTTCAGTCTTGGTCTGTCCTGTGTTTTGTGATATCACACCGGAGGAAATATTGTATCATTTCTTATTGCATGCATCACTAAATGACAATGAAAGAGGATTGCGTGTCTTCATAATCTAATAATGATGAGATATTAGAAAATGAAATATATAAAAAATCTGATAATAATTTAAAAACTACTATTATCATGCTTTTGGAGAAATAATGTTGGATAATAAGGAAATGTGTAGCCCTGAAATACTTCAGGAGCAGAGATTTTATTTCAGATTTATGTTTCTTCCATTCAGCAGGTGTGACTGGAAATAGTTCAGGAGAGAGAAACTATGTTGCCACTTCAGCGATTGACCTTACTTCAGAATTCATCAGTCTGCAAATGATGCCCTTTCCTGAATCGCATCCTATATTCTGTATTGCCTTTCCAAGTTTGAGCTGAAAACATTTTCGTCTTCAAACCACTGCACTCATTGGATATTTCCTTCATTTTCCTTGTACGTCTCTTATTATCCCACCTTCTTTGCTGTTCTTTCCTCATCTCAAAATTCTACAACATACGTTAATATATTTCAGTGATAAAGATGACTCTTTCAGTCTGTTTGTTCATCAGACCTCTGTGATTGTGACTGAACCTCTGGGGATCTCCCATCCACTGCCACACTCACAACACGCTGGAGGAACTCAGCAGGTTGGGCAGCATCCGTGAAGCACCTCACACTCCCATTCGGATATGCCCATACATGGTCTCCTCTACTGCCATGACGATGCTAAACTCAGGTTGGAGGAGCAACACTTCATATACCGTCTAGGTAGTCTCCAGCCCCTTGTTATGAACATTGAATTCTCCAACTTCCAGTAATTCCCTCCCCCTCCCTTCTCCTATCCCTATTTCACTCTGCCCCCTCCCCCAGCTGCCTACCACCTCCCTCATGGTTCCGCCTCCTTCTACTACCCATTGGATATTGTGTCTCGCAAGATGATCCAGGTATTCCCTAACCTTGGATGAATTATGAGGTTAAGTCCCTTTTGAAGGCTAGAGCTGCGGCTTTTAGGTCCGGGGATACCAGTCACTACACGGAATCCAGGCGTGAACTCTGGAAAGCCATTAAGGACGCCAAGAGGCAATATTGAGCCAAGTTGGAAGCCCAGGCTAACCAGAGGGATGCCGGTAGACTATAGCGGGGTCTAAATGAGACCACTGGGCGCAAGGGAAAGGCTGGGAATATTAATAACTGTGGCACTTCTCTTCCTGACGAACTTAACGTATTCTACGCAAGATTCGAACAGAAGAGGAGCATCCCGCTCCCTCCGGATGAACCGGACCTGGTGGCATCAAGATTCATCATCACCGAGGAGGACGTTAGAAGGTCCTTCCTGAAGATAAATCCAAGGAAGGCGACGGGCCCAGATGGTGTCCCGGGACTGGTTCTCCGGGCCTGTGCAAGCAAGCTAGCTGGAGTGTTTGCTGACATCTTCAAGTGCTCCTTGCTTAAGTCTGAGATCCCCTCGTGTTTTAAGAAGGCAACGATAATCCCGGTGCCGAAGAAGAGCAAGGTGGCATGCCTGAATGATTATCGACCTGTAGCTCTGACATCAATTGCTATGAAGTGCTTCGAGCGATTGGTTATGGCACACATCAACCACAGCCTACCGGTCAACCTTGACACTTTGCAATGCAGATGCCATCTCTTTGGCTCTACATTCCTCCTCAGAACACCTGGAGAATAAAGATGCATATGTAAGGCTCCTTTTCATTGACTACAGCTCTGCCTTTAATACCATCATTCCAAATAAACTGATTCCTAAGCTCTGGAACCTGGGCCTTAGCACTCAGATCTGCAGCTGGAGCTTCAACTTCCTCACAGACAGGACTCAGGCTGTAAAAATAGCGGACTAGCTCTCCTCTACAATCACTCCGAGCACCGGTGCCCCACAAGGCTGTGTACTCAGCCCTCTGCTGTACTGACTGTACACCCATGATTGTGTAGCCAAGTTTCCATCAAACTCAATATATAACACGGTATTGGGGGTATGGTATTGATGTAGATAGCGAATTGGTTGGCAGATAGGAAGCAAAGAGTGGGAATAAATGGGATCTTTTCAGAATGGCAGGCAGTGATTAGTGGGGTACCGCAAGGCTCAGTGCTGGGACCCCAGTTGTTTACAATATATATTAATGACTTAGACGAGGGAATTAAATGCAGCATCTCCAAGTTTGTGGATGACACGAAGCTGGGCGGTAGTGTTAGCTGTGAAGAGGATGCTAAGAGGATGCAGGGTGACTTGGATAAGTTAGGTGAATGGGCAAATTCATGGCAGATGCAATTTAATGTCGATAAATGTGAGGTTATCCACTTTGGTGGCAAAAACAGGAAAACAGATTATTATCTGAATGGTGGCCGATTAGGAGAAGGGGAGGTGCAACGAGACCTGGGTGTCATTATACACCAGTCATTGAAAGTGGGCATGCAGGTACAGCAGGCGGTGAAAAAGGCGAATGGTATACTGGCATTCATAGCAAGAGGATTTGAGTACAGGAGCAGGGAGGTGCTACTGCAGTTGTACAAGGCCTTGCTGAGACCACACCTGGAGTATTGTGTGCAGTTTTGGTCCCCTAATCTGAGGAAAGACATTCTTGCCATAGAGGGAGTACAAAGAAGGTTCACCAGATTGATTCCTGGGATGGCAGGACTTTCATATGATGAAAGACTGGATCGACTAGGCTTATACTCGCTGGAATTTACAAGATTGAGGGGGGATCTTATTGAAACGTATAAAATTCTAAAGGGATTGGACAGGCTAGATGCAGGAAGATTGTTCCCGATGTTGGGGAAGTCCAGAACGAGGGTCCACAGTTTAAGGATAAAAGGGAAGCCTTTTAAGACCAAGGTGATGAAAAACTTCTTCACACAGAGAGTATTGAATCTGTGGAATTCTCTGCCACAGGAAACAGTTGAGGCCAGTTCATTGGCTATATTTAAAAAGGAGTTAGATATGGCCCCTGTGGCTAAAGGGATCAGGGGGTATGGACAGAAGGCAGGTACAGGGTTCTGCGTTGGATGATCAGCCATGATCATACTGAATGGTGGTGCAGACTCAAAGGGCCGAATAGCCTACTTCTGCACCTATTTTCTATGTTTCTATAAGTTTGCTGATGACACAACAATTGTAGGTCATAGCTCAGGTAATGATGAGTTTGAGTACAGAGAGGAAATTAAGAACCTGGTGGCATGGTGCGAAGACAATAACCTATCCCTTAATGTCAGCAAGACGAAGGAATTGGGTGTTGACTTCAAAAGTAGTCCATTTACATCGGTGGTGTGCAAGTGGAACAGGTCAAAAGCTTTAAGGTCCTCGGGGTCAATATCACAAATGACCTGACTTGGTCCAAACAAGCAGAGTCCACTGCCAAGAAGGCCCACCAGCGCCTTTGCCTCCTGAGAAATCTAAAGAAGTTTGGCCTGTCCCCTAAAACCCTCACTAATTTTTATAGATGCACGGTAAAAAGCGTTCTTCTAGGGTGCATCACAACCCGGTATGGAAGTTGTCCTGCCCAAGACCGGAAGAAGCTGCAGAAGATCGTGAACACAGCACAGCACATCACACAAACCAATCTACCATCCTTGGACTCACTTTACACCGCACGCTGTCGGAGCAGTGCTGCCAGGATAATCAAGGACACAACCCACCCAGCCAACACACTTTTCGTCCCTCTTCCCTCTGGGAGAAGGCTCAGGAATTTGGATGGCCAGATTTGGGAACAGCTTCTTCCCAACTGTGATAAGACAGCTGAATGGATCCTGACCCGGATCTGGGCTGTATCCTCCAAATGTCCGGACCTGCCTCTCAGTCTTTTTTTCAGTACCTTATTTTCCATTTTCTATTTATGATTTATAATTTAAATTTTTAATATTTACTATCGATTTGTACTCCAGGGAGCGGGAAGTGCAGAATCAAATATCACTGTAATGATTGTACGTTCTAGTCTCGATTGTTAGCTGGTGTGATATACTGCATCTGGTGCTCCTGGTGTGGCCTTCTGTATATTGGTGAGACACGACACAGACTGGGAGATCATTTCGCTGAACTCCTACGCTCTGTCCGCCAGAGAAAGCAGGGTGTCCCAGTGGCCAGACATTTTAGTTCTATGTCCCATTCATATTCTGATATGTCATTCCATGGCCTCCTCTACTGTCAAGATGAAGCCACACTCAGGTTGGAGGAACAACACCTTATATTCCGTCTGGGTAGCATCCAACCTGATGGCATGAATATTGATTTCTCTAACTTCCGTTAATGCCCCTCCTCCCCTTCTTACCGCATCCCTTATTTATTTATTTATTTATTATCTCCTCCTCCCCCCCCCCCCCCGGTTTTCTCTCTCTCTGTCCCTCTCACAATCACTCCTTGCCTGCTCTCCATCTTCCTCTGGGCTCCCCTCCCTCTTTCTTTCTCCCTAGGCCTCCTGTCCCATGATCCTCTCCCTTCTCTAGCCTTGTATCCCTTTTGCCAATCAATTTTCCAGCTCTTAGCTCCATCCCTCCTCCTCCTGCCTTCTCCTATCATTTTGGATCTCGCCCTCCCCCTCCCACTTTCAAATTTCTTACTATCTCTTCTTTCAGTTAGTCCTGACGAAGGGTCTGGGCCCCAAATGGCGACTGTACTTCTTCCTATAGATGCTGTCCGGCCTGCTGTGTTCCACCAGTATTTTGTGTGTGTTTCTTGCATTAAATTCTTGTTTATATGCTGTTAATGCATCAAAAATTTTCTCGCAACCATCTAATCCAGCGGTAGGCAACCTACCAGATCTGGCCGGCAAAGTATTTTGACCAGCCCACGAGCTAATATTGAGATACTATGCTTATCCGGCCCACAAACGAATTTTGCTTATTCTGAGTGTTACATGTGACCACACTGGACATGCATGGTGTCTTGTTACACTGGCCCCAGGTTCCGTTTTGTTCCAAACCAAACCCTGGTACAGTATATGCGAATGACCGGAAGGCAGACTACCTTATTAATACATAACCATTTAACAATTACAGCATGGAAACAGGCCAACTCAGCCCTTCTAGTCTGTGCCAAATTCTTACTCTCACCTAGTCCCACCGACCTGCACTCAGCCCATAACCCTCCATTCCTTTCCTGTCCATATAGCTGTCCAATTTAACTTTAAATGACAACATCGAACCTGCCTCAACCACTTCTGCTGGAAGCTCATTCCACATAGCTACCACTCTCTAAGTAAAGAAGTTCCCCCTCATGTTACCCCTAAACTTTTGCCCTTTAACTCTCAACTCATGTCCTCTTGTTTGAATCTCCCCCACTCTCAATGGAAAACGCCTATCCATGTCAAATCTATCTATCCCCCTCATAATTTTAAATACCTCTATCAAGTCCCCCCTCAACCTTCTATGCTCCAAAGAATAAAGGCCCAACTTGTTCAACCTTTCTCTGTAACTTAGGTGATGAAACCCAGGTAAATCTTCTCTGTACTCTCTCTATTTTGTTGACGTCTTTCCTATAATTTGGTGACCAGAACTGTACACAAATGTATTAGATACACTCCGTGCATGTGCAGGTTTTCAGATGGGATCATTCAAATTTGTAAACAGAAACAGCGTCGCTGTGTTTCAACAAGAAATCCACGCTAGTTTCGAAATAAAATCAAAGAAAAAATTCCAATGGCAATGAATGCAAAACGCAGGAAGGCAGACGCTGAGTGCTGAAAAAGCAGTGAAAATGAAGGAAATACCCGTGCCAGCTACGATGAATCAAAACGTATTACAGAAAAGATGAAGCCTTTTACAAATGGAGAGTTTGTCAAAGAATGTTTACTGGCAGTGGTGGATATTGTTTGTCCTGAAAAGAAATCTTTATTTGCATCTATCAGCTTGTCAGTAAGAATGATCACACGGCGAGTTGAAGAAATGTCAGCAGATGTTAAAAGTTGTTTAAGGGATACCTGCAATGAATTGCATTTTTTTTCAATTGCGCTTGATGAGAGTACAGACTTGAGAGACACTGCTCAGCTTGCAGTGTTTGTGCGAGGAGTGACCTCAACTTTTCAAACTTTTGAAGAGTTTATTCAATTAATTCCTATGAAGGATACGGTTACTGGAGCAGACATTTTTGAAACTTTGCTGAAAATGATGTCAGAAATGAAACTTAATATGTCAAAGCTAATTGGCATCACAACCGATGGTGCATCCTTGGTTAAGCACAAATGATTTTCTAGTATGTGTTATTCATTAATTTGGGGCTAGATGTATTTAAATAACTAGATGTATTTAAATGGATAATTCCCGTATTTTAAGTTCTTTATGGCATTTATCTGGCCCACTATCCGCTCATTAATACACTATCCGGCCCACAGAGGCAAAAAGGTTGCTGACCTCTGATCTACACTTTCAAATAATTTTCAACATTTGTATTCTATTTTCAAAAAAAGTAAATTGGAAAGCATGCCTACATCTCCTCAAACTTTGACGTTGACTCATGAAAGTGTCTAGACTAATCTGATGAAAAGCTGTTACTGAATCCAGAAGACGGCAGAAACTTGAATTTGAGGGGAAAAAACCGAGCAGTAGATTTAAAAGGTGGGGGAGGGGAGAGGAAAGAGAAGCACCAGGTGATAGGTAAAACCTGAAGGGGGAGGGATGAAGTAAAGAGCTGAGAAGTCAATTGGTGGAAGAGAGAGAAGGCCATGGAAGAAAGAAGAGGGGAGGAGCACTGGGGGGAGGCGATGGGTAGGCAAGAAGATAAGGCGAGAGAGGGAAAAGGGGATGGGAAATGGCGGGGGGGGGCGGCTGGGGAACATTACTGGAAGTTTGAGAGTCGATGATCATGCCGTCAGGCTGTAGGCTACTCAAATGGAATATAAGGTGTTGTTCCTTCAACCTAAATGTAGCCTCATCATGACAGTGGAGGAGGCCATGAATAGACATACAGGCGTCCCCCGCTTTTCGAACGTTCGCTTTACGAAACCTCACTGTTACGAAAGACCTACATTAGTTCCCTATTTTCGCTAACAGAAGGTGTTTTCACTGTTACAAAAAAAGTCAGCACGCGATAAAAGGCAGCACGCACCCTGAGCAGCCGCTCTCCCCCGGATTCGGAACAGCATTCTCACCGGCATTGCTTAAACACGTGCCTGTGAGCAGCCATTAGCAAGATGAGTTCTAAGGTATCGGGAAAGCCTAAAAGAGCTCGTAAATAAAATGGTTCTATTACTATTTATTATTTATGGTGCAACTGTAACAAAAACCAATTTCCCCCGGGATCAATAAAGTATGACTATGACTATGACTATGACTATGTAAGGGTGTTACACTTAGCGTAAAACTGGACATAATTAAGCATTTTGATTGTGGTGAACGAAGTAAGGACAAAGTGAGTTTGGCTTGTGGAAGTTGACGAAGATGACGTTGAAGAGGTTTTGGCATCCCATGACCAAGAACTGAGAGATGAAGAGCTGATGCAATTGGAAGAGGAAAGGATAACAATCAAAACCGAATGCAGTAGCGAACTGAACGTGAAGCAACTGCGTGAGATTTTCGCTGCAATGATAAAGTACGACTTTAATTTTGAAAGGGTACGTAGGTTTAGGGGATATTTACAGGATGGCTTGAGTGCTTACAAAGAACTGTATGATAGAAAAATGCGCGAGGCTCAGCAGTCAAGCAAGCCTTCCACATCAGCCACAGCAGACGACGAACCTCGACCTTCGACATCGAGGCAGGCAGTCATAGGAGAAGATGAGCTGCCTGCCCTGATGGAAACAGACGACACCTCAGTGTCCCACCACCCCAACCTCCAGGCCGCGGACAGATACTGATTCGCGGAGAAGGCAGCGGTAGCCAGGAGGCACACAGCACATCTTTAAGAAAAAATCCGAAATAAACATGCTAATTAATTACGTCCCGGGCAGCACCTAATTAATTAGCATGTTTATTTTGGCTTTTTTCTTAAAGATGTGCTGTGTGCCTCCGGGCTACCGTTGTACCCCTGCATGCTTCGCGGATTGGTATCGGGTCGCTGGCCGGAGGGTGGGGGCCACTGCACCACCCAAACTCCGACGACTCAGTCTAACCCACCACCATCAGTGTGCTCGGCAAGCTGTCTTCCTGATTCCCATAAGTGATACTACACTGTACATACATTACTTCTACTTTATATAGGCTGTGTATTTTTACATGTTATTTGGTATGAGTTGGCAGCTTCATAGCTTAAAGGTTTCTGGAGAGAGTGCTTTTGCCGATGGCACTTGCGTGAGATTTTCGCTACGGACAAAAGTGCAGGCAATGATTGTGGAAAAGTATTTCTACTTTATATAGGCTGTGTATTTATCATATCATTTCTGCTTTTACTATATGTTACTATTATTTTAGGTTTTATGTGTTATTTGGCATGATTTGGTAAGTTATTTTTTGGGTCTGCGAACGCTCACAAGATTTTCCCATATAAATAAATGGTTGCTTCTTCACTTTACGACTTTCTGGCTTACGAACTATTTCATAGGAACTCTCTACCTTCGGATGGCGGTGGAAACCTGTATTGGAATGGGAATGGGAAGTGGAATTAAAATGAGAGGCAACTGGGAGATCCTGCTTTTTCTAGCAGATGGAGCGTAGCTGCTGGGCAAAGCGGTCTCCCAGTCTACATCCGGTCTCACCACTATACAGGAGGCCACACCAGGAGCACCAGACACAGTATATGACCCCAACAGACTCACAGTTGAAGTGTCGCCTCACCTGGAAGGACTGTTTAGGGCCCTGAATGGTCGTGAGGGAGAAGGTGTAGGAGCAGGTGTAGCACATGTTCTGCTTGCAAGGTTAAGTCCCAGGAGGGAGATCGGTGGGGAAGGACAAATCGACAATTTAAATTCTGTGACTTTGGTTTAAGTGGAAGCCTAGCCCAGTCTGGGCTACATGCAAAGGTCTGTGCATCAGATACAAAAGATTGCTTTGTTTTTATGAAACTATACAGTGACTTATCTTTCAAGTGTTCTGCAAAAATAAGTGTGAAAAGATATTTTTAGTTTATTTACATTTATACAGTGGAGTGGAGCAGTTGCAGCTGATTAGCAGTGATTTGTCCACTCTTATGATTGTCAGCACAGTCTATCATTTGATTTATATACCGTATATTACTAACATTTAGCCCTGAAATATACAATTGCAGTGTGAAATCTTGTTCTGGGAAAGAAGATGACATGCAGTGTACTTTATCTGTAGAATATAATTGTGTGATTTGCAGTTATGTTTTCTTACTTATTGCGCAACCAGCACTCTCCATAGCATCATCGAGCTATACAGCATGGTCCCAAGCAGTTCATGCTGACTATGGTGTCCAGGCATCTAGTCGCAGTTTACTGAGTTTGGCCCATATCCCTCTAAGCCCCACCCCTCCATGTATCCACCTATCCAAGTGTTTCTTAAATTAGACCCATAAGATATAGGAGAAGAATTAGGTTATACGGCCCTTCAGGTCTGCTCCACCATTTCCTCATAGCTGATCCATTTCTCTCTCAGCCTCAACCTCTTGCCTTCTCCTCATATCCCTTCTTGCCCTGACTAATCAAGAATCTATCAACCTCTGTCCTAAATATACCCAATGGCTTGGCCTCCACAGCCACCAATGGCAATGAATTCCACAGTTTCTCAACTCTCTGGCTGAAGCAATTCCTCCTTGTCTCCATTCTAAATGGACGACCCTCTATTCTGAGGATGTATCCTCTGGACTTAGACTTCCCCACCATAGAAAACATCCTCTCTACATCCACTCTGTTGAGGCCTTTCAACATTCAATAGGTTTCAATGAGATACCCCCTCATTCTTCTGAATTTCTGTGAGTATAGGCCCAGAACCATCAGAAGCTCCTCACATGATAAGCCTTTCAATCCTGGAATCATTTTCGTGAACACGTGAACCCTCTCCAATGCCCGCATGTCCTTTCTTAGATAAGGGGTCCACAACTATTCACAATACTCCAAGTGAGGCCTCACCAGTGCCTTATAAAGCTTTAATATTACATTCTTGTTTTTATATTCTAGTCTTGTCGAAATGAATGCTAAAATCACATTTGCCTTCCTCATTACTGAGTTAAACTGCAAATTAACCTTTAGGGAATCCTGCACAAGACTCCCAAGTCCTTTTGCACCTCAGAGTTTTGAATTTTCTCTCTACTTAGAAAATAGTCTACGCTTTTATTTCTTCTACCAAAGTGCATGACCATGTACTTCCTGACACTGTATTCCATCTGTCCCTTCTTTGCCCATTCTCCTAATCTGTCTAAGTCCTTCTGTAGCCTCTCTGCTTCCTTAAAACTACTTGCCCCTCCACCTATCTTCATATTGCCTGCAAACCTGGTCACAAAGCCATCAATACTGTAATCCAAATCATTGACATATAACGTAAAAATGGATGCTAATACAGACCCGTGGAACACCACTAGTCACCGGCAGCCAAACAGAAAAGGTTCCCTTTATTCCCATTCTTTGTCTCCTGTCAATCAGCCAATGCTCTATCCATGCTAGTATCTTTCCTGTAAAGCCATGGGCTCCTAACTTCTTAAGCAGCCTCATTTGTGGCACCATGTCAAAGGCCTTTTGAAAATTCAAGTACACACCGACAACAAACTTCCATTGTCTATCCTGCTTATTATTTCTTCAAAGAATTCCAACAGATTTGCCAGGCAAGGTATTCCCTTAAGGAAACCATACTGACTATGACCTATTATATTACATGCCTCCAAATACCCCAAATAATTCTTAACAATCAACTTCAACATCTTTCCAACCACTGAGGTCAGACTAACTGCCCTATAGTTTCCTTTCTTCTGTCTCTCTCTCTTCTTGAAGAATGGCATAACATTTGCAATTTTCCAGTCCTCTGGAACCATGCCAGGATCTAATGATTCTTCAAAGATTATGCCTAATGCCTCCACAATTTCTTCAGCCACTTCTTTCAGAATCTTGGAGTGTACACCATTTGGTCCAGGTGACTTATCTACCTTCAGACCTTTCAGTTTCCCAAGCACCTTTTCCCTAGTAATGGCAACTTCACACACTTCTGCCCTCTGACACTCTTGAACTCCCAGCCTACTGCTCGTGTCTTCCACAGTGAAAACTGGTGCAAAATACTCCTTCAGTTTGTTTGCCACTTCTTTACTCCCAGAAATACTAGTCATTGTTGCTTTGCTGTCATCAGAATCAGGTTTAATATCACTGATGTATGTTGTGAAATTTGTTAACTTCGTGGGAGCAGTACAACACAGTACATGATAACTATAGAAAAAAACTGTTAAATATATGTTTATGAAATAGTTAAATTAAAATAAGTAGTGCAAAAATGGAAATAGAAAAAAGAAGTGAGGTAATGTTCAATGTCCATTTAGGAATCAGATGGCAGAGGGGAAGAAGCTGTTCCTAAATCACTGAGTGTGTGCCTTCAGGCTTCTGTACCTCCTTCCCGATGGTAACAATGAGAAGTGGGCATGTCCTAGTTGGTGGGGATCCTTAATGATGGATGCTGCCTTTCTGAGGTAAACAGAGAATACCCACTACCCTACAGCACACACAAAATGCTGGAGGAACTCAGCAGACCAGGCAGCATCTAGGAAACAAGTACAGTCGACATTTTGGGCCAACACCCTTTGATCTCCTGGACAGCTACTACTGTACCCTCATCTATCCATTTGGTTACCTCTTCAAATAACTCTAAAAGATCCTCTATACATGCCTCCCATGCACAACGCCACAGACTCCTCCTCATCAGACTCTGTCTATCCAAGTGCTGTTAGATCCTGGACCTCAGAATTCCCTCCAGTAATTTCCCCGGTACTGGTCTGTAGTTCCTTGGCTTGTTGCAGCTACCCTTCTTAAACAATGGAATGATATTAACCATGATCCATTCTTTCAGCACTTCACCTGTAGCTAATGGTGAATCATAAATCTCAGCAAGGACCTCTACAATTTCCAATCTCCAAGGATGCACTTGGTTAGACTTAGAATTTAACCACCTTAATGTGCCACAATGCTGCAAATACCTCCTCCTTGGCAAACCTCCTCTCTTGAGTAACATGATTCTTTTTTCTGTAAACACTTGGGAGCACATTTCGTTATAAATCAAAAGGAAGTACTGGCACTTTTAAGGAATATAAAAATGTATAGGTCTCTGGGTCCTGACAGGATATTCCCTAGGACCTTGAGGGAAGTTAGTGTAGAAATAGCAGGGGCTCTGACAGAAATATTTCAAATGTCATTAGAAACAGGGATGGTGCCGGAGGATTGGCGTACTGCTCATGTGGTGCCGTTGTTTAAAAAGGGTTCTAAGAGTAAACCTAGCAATTATCGGCCTGTAAGTTTAACGTCAGTGGTGGGAAAATTAATGGAAAGCATTCTTAGAGATGATATATATAATTATCTGGATAGACAGGGTCTGATTAGGAACAGTCAACATGGATTTGTGCGTGGAAGGTCATGTTTGACAAATCTTATTGAATTATTTGAAGAGGTTACTAGGAAAATTAACGAGGGTAAAGCAGTGGATGTTGTCTATATCAGCAGTCCCCAACCACTGGGCCGCAAAGCATGCGCTACCAGGCCGCGAGGAAACGATATGAGTCAGCTGCACCTTGCCTCATTCCTTGTCATGCCCACTATTGAGCCATTATGCATGCGAGGTCATTACCCGCGCGTCATGTCAGCACGGGAAGAAGATCAACTCCTTAAGCTTGCTGATGATGGCGGGCTGAAAAGTATGTTTGACATAACATCTCTGCCGGCATTCTGGATTAAAGTCAAGGCTAGATATCCTGAGATAGCCACGAAAGCACTGAAAACGTTGCTTCCATTTCCAACATATCTCTGCAATGAATGCAACGAAAACCAAATTGCGGAATAGACTGGACATAAGGAATCCCCTTCGAGTATCGCTGTCTCCCATCACCCTTCGATGGCACCGTCTTGTTGCAGGGAAACAAGCCCAGGGCTCCCACTGATTCAGCGATATTGGTGTGTTGCAATGATTTTATATGTTCATACGGGGAAAATATGTGCTGTGTGTTTAACATCCAAACGTTACTTAAAATGTTATGATGCTATTGACTTACTTATATAACCATGTAACAATTACAGCACGGAAACAGGCAATCTCTGCCCTTCTAGTCCATGCCGAACGCTACTCTCACCTAGTCCCACCGATCTGCACTCAGCCCATAACCCTCCATTCCTTTCCTGTCCATATACCTATCCAATTTTTCTTTAAATGATAATACCGAACCTGCCTCTACCACTTCTACTGGAAGTTCGTTCAACACTTACTTCAAGCTCCCCTGTCCTCCCCTGATAATTGACTTATCGCTATATTCATGCGAGGAAAATATTAGATTTGTTTGTTAGATAAACCCATTTAGAAACGAAATTGAGTGTATTAGCCACTTATTACCTATATTCTGGTCGCGATTAACACCCCCCACCCCCGTACAGAATCGCCAAAAATGATTTGTAGAAAAAATCAGCAAGTACACGCATGCGCACTGGTGCCCGCGCAAGGCTTCCTGGTCATTGTAGTCTCTCATGGTAAACAACGTATTTGACTGCTACTCTTGTCCATTGGCAACCCTATTCCCCCCGCCCCCGCCGCCGGGGTCGGCCGGTCCACAAGAATATTGTCAATATTAAACCACTCCGCAGTGCAAAAAAGGTTGGGGGCCCCTGGTCTATATGGACTTCAGTAAGGCCTTTGACAAGGTCCCACACAGAAGGTTGGTTAGGATGGTTCAATCGTTAGGAATTAATATTGAAGTTGTAAAATGGATTCAACAGTGGCTGGATGGGAGGTGCCAGAGAGTAGTGGTGGATAACTGTTTGTCAGGTTGGAGGCCGATGACTAGTGGTGTGCCTCAGGGATCTGTACTGGGTCCAATGTTGTTTGTCATATACATTAATGATCTGGATAATGGGGTGGTAAATTGGATTGGTAAATATGCAGATGATACTAAGATAGGTGGCGTTGTGGATAATGAAGTAGGTTTTCAAAGCTTGCAGAGAGATTTAGGCCAGTTAGAAGAGTGAGCTGAAAGATGGCAGATGGAGTATAATGCTGGTAAGTATGAAGTGCTACATTTTGGTAGGACTAATCAAAATAGGACATACATGGTAAGTGGTAGGGCATTGAGGAATGCAGTAGAACAGAGGGATCTAGGAATAATGGTGCATAGTTCACTGAAGATGGAATCTCATGTGGATAGGGTGGTGAAGAAAGCTTTTGGTATGCTGGCCTTTATAAATCAGAGCATTGAGTATAGGAGTTGGGACGTAATGTTAAAATTGCACAAAGCATTGGTGAGGCCAAATTTGGAGTATTGTTTATAGTTCTGGTCACTGAATTATAGGAAAGATGTCAACAAAATAGAGAGAGTACAGAAGAGATTTACTAGAATGTTACCTGGGTTTCAGCACCTAAGTTACAGAGAAAGGTTGGACAAGTTGGGTCTTTATTCTTTACAGCGTAGAAGGTTGAGGGGGGACTTGATAGCGGTATTTAAAATTATGAGGGGGATAGATAGAGTTGATGTGGATAGGCTTTTTCAATTGAGAGTAGGGGAGATTCCAACAAGAGGACATGAGTTGAGAGTTAAGGGCAAAAGTTTAGGGGTAACACGAGGGGGAACTTCTTTACTCAGAGAGTGGTAGCTGTGTGGAATGATCTTCCAGTAGAAGTGGTAGAGGCAGGTTCGATTTTGTCATTAAAAAAAAATTGGATAGGTACATGGACAGGAAAGGAATGGAGGGTTATGGGCTGTGTGCAGGTAGATGGGAAGGTGAGACTAAGTGTTCGGCAAGGACTAGAAGGACTGAGATAACCTGTTTCCGTGCTGTAATTGTTATATGGTGTTAGGTAAATTGAAGGGATTAAAGGCAGATAAATCCCCAGGGCCAGATGGTCTGCATCCCAGAGTGCTTAAGGAAGTAGCCCAAGAAATAGTGGATGCATTAGTGATAATTTTTCAAAACTCGTTAGATTCTGGACTGAGGATTGGAGGGTGGCTAATGTAACCCCATTTTTTAAAAAAGGAGGCAGAGAGAAACCGGGGAATTATAGACCGGTTAGCCTAACGTCGGTGGTGGGGAAACGGCTGGAGTCAGTTATCAAAGATGTGATAACAGCACATTTGGAAAGCGGTGAAATCATCGGACAAAGTCAGCATGGATTTGTGAAAGGAAAATCATGTCTGACGAATCTCATAGAATTTTTTGAGGATGTAACTAGTAGAGTGGATAGGGGAGAACCAGTGGATGTGGTATATTTGGATTTTCAAAAGGCTTTTGACAAGGTCCCACACAGGAGATTAGTGTGCAAACTTAAAGCACACGGTATTGGGGGTAAGGTATTGATGTGGATAGAGAATTGGTTAGCAGACAGGAAGCAAAGAGTGGGAATAAACAGGACCTTTTCAGAATGGCAGGCAGTGACTAGTGGGGTACCGCAAGGCTCAGTGCTGGGACACCAGTTGTTTACAATATATATTAATGACTTGGATGAGGGAATTAAATGCAGCATCTCCAAGTTTGCGGATGACACAAAGCTGGGCGGCAGTGTTAGCTGTGAGGAGGATGCTAAGAGGATGCAGGGTGACTTGGATAGGTTGGGTGAGTGGGCAAATTCATGGCAGATGCAATTTAATGTGGATAAATGTGAAGTTATCCACTTTGGTGGCAAAAATAGGAAAACAGATTATTATCTGAATGGTGGCCGATTAGGAAAAGGGGAGGTGCAACGAGACCTGGGTGTCATTATACACCAGTCATTGAAAGTGGGCATGCAGGTACAGCAGGCGGTGAAAAAGGCGAATGGTATGCTGGCATTTATAGCGAGAGGATTCGAGTACAGGAGCAGGGAGGTACTACTGCAGTTGTACAAGGCCTTGGTGAGACCACACCTGGAGTATTGTGTGCAGTTTTGGTCCCCTAATCTGAGGAAAGACATCCTTGCCATAGAGGGAGTACAAAGAAGGTTCACCAGATTGATTCCTTGGATGGCAGGACTTTCATATGAACAAAAGACTGGATGAACTGGGCTTGTACTCGTTGGAATTTAGAAGGTTGAGGGGGGTTCTGGTTGAAACGTATAAAATCCTAAAGGGATTGGACAGGCTAGATGCAGGAAGATTGTTCCTGATGTTGGGGAAGTCCAGAACGAGGGGTCACAGTTTGAGGATAAAGGGGAAGCCTTTTAGGACCGAGATTAGGAAAAACTTCTTCACACAGAGAGTGGTGAATCTGTGGAATTCTCTGCCACAGGAAACAGTTGAGGCCAGTTCATTGGCTATATTTATGAGGGAGTTAGATATGGCCCTTGTGGCTACGGGGATCAGGGGGTATGGAAGGAAGGCTGGTGCAGGGTTCTGAGTTGGATGATCAGCCATGATCATAATAAATGGCGGTGCAGGCTCGAAGGGCCGAATGGCCTACTCCTGCACCTATTTTCTATGTTTCTATGTTTCTATGTTATATGGTTAAATCCCACCCAACTCCTCCATCTCTAGACAAAGGCAGGTTTGCTGACCTCCAAACAACCTATTCCTTTCCACCCTTTTAATCCTGCTATAGAACTTTTTGGGATTTTCCTTAACTTTGCCTGCCAGATCCACCATATACCCTCCTTGCTCTCCTGGTTTCCCTCAAGTGTATTATGCATCTTCTAAACACAATGTAGGTATGCTTCTTTCTTTTTCTTGTCCAGAGCCTCATTATCTCTCATTTGCCAGTATTCTCTTCACCCTAACAGGAACAAGCTGCCTTTCAACTCTTAATATCACACTCTAAAAAGACTCCCACATGCCAATCCTTCTTTTCCCTTCAAACAAGTTTACACAATCAGCCCCTGCTAGAAACTGCCCAATTCTCCTCAGATTAGCCATGGTCCAGTTAAAATTTAAAGATTAACAGCACCGTAACAGGCCCTTCTGGCCCAGCATGCCCACATTGTCCAATTACACCCATGTGACCAAGTAACCTATTAACCCATACATTTTTTAAAAGTGGGAGGATACCAGAGTACCAGGAAGAAACCCATGTGGTGGCAGGAAGAACGTACAAACTTCTTATAAACAGCAGAAGAATTCAACCCAGGTCTCTGGTGCTGTAACAGCAATACATTAACCACCATACTACTGTGCTGCCCCTAACATGTGGGGCTGTCCTATCCTTTTCCATCATTATCTTAATACTAATAGAATTATGGTCACTGGAGATAGCCACTTTATTTACTTGCCCTGCTTTCTTCCCTAAGAGGAAGTCTATCCTCTCATGAAGGATCTTCAAAATATTGATTCAGGAAACTTTCCTGGACATATTTCATGCATTGCACCAGTTGTGCCCTTAACACTTAGGGCAGACCAGGCAATTCCAGGGAATTTAAAATTTCCCACAAGTCAACCCTATGATTCTTACAACTAACGACAATTTTTTTACACACGTTTTCATCAGGCTCCCACACTTAAGTGGACCTACAATCCAGCCCCACTAGAGTGACCCCCTCCTTCTTGTTTCTATCTACATGACCTCACTGGATGACTCTTCAAGAATGTCATCTCTAAGTATTGCTGTTACATCCTCCCTGATCAAAATGGCAACACCACCTCCTCACTTACCTGTACTTCTGTTATGCCTGTAGCATCTGAAGTCACAGAGTCATACAGCACAGAAATGGGCCTTCAAACTAACTAGTCCATGCTGAGTAAGATTCCCATCAAAACCAGTCCAATTTGTCTGCATTAAACCTTTTGTATTCACATATCTCTCCAAGTACCTTTTAAATGTTGTTGATCTACCTGCCTCAACTACTTTCTCTGGCATCTTATTCCATATATCGGTTACCCATTTCCTATTAAATCCCTCTCCTCTCACTATAAACTTATGCCTTCTAGTTCCTGATGCTCTAACCTTAGGAAAATGATTGTGTACATTGACCCCATTTATGTCTCTCTTGATTTTATACACCTCTGTATCACTTGGCATTCTTGAAAATGAAAATGTCCCAATCTGCTCAACTTCTTTTCATAACTCAGTTCACGGACTGCCAGCAACATCCTCCCAATTCTCCTCTGCATTCTTTCTAACTTAATGTCACCTTTCTGACAGTAGAGTGACCAAAACTAAACACAACAGTCCAAATGCAGCCTCATCAATAACTTGTATAACTGCAATATGCCAATTTCTATTCTCCATGTCTTGACCGATGAAGACCAGCATACCAAAAGTCTTCTTCAACACCCTATCCACTTGCGATGATACCTACTTGTACTCCTGGCTCCCTCTGTTCTACAACACTCCTCAGGGCCCTAGTCTCTGTCAGGACAGTAGCTTGATCTATTTTCCTGAAATACGACACTTCACCGGTCAAGATGGCGCCCACATACAAGGCTCCTTTGGTCAACATTTCCTGGATTGATCATGAAACCCTATATTTTACTTCCTTTATGCCTTTTTATGTGTTTTTTGTCTTGAATGTGATTCTGGAACGGTTGGAGCCCATGATTTGCAGTTTGGAGATTGTTTGGGTGTTTCAGCGCTCCGTAGTCTCTCAGGGGACTCCAGGAAGTAGAGGCAGCATGTGGAATACTTGTGACGAGGAGTCTGCAAGCCAATGTTCAAATCCAGTTTGCCGATTAAAGCTTCCATTGTTTGCCAATTAAAGTGACAAGGGAGATTGAAACGCTGGCTGCCTGCCTTTTTATCGCTGGGGGAATCACTCTACTGCTGGAGAGGGGAGACTGCCTTTTTATTGCTTTTGAGGTCACTCTGCTATGGAGAGGGAGAGTGTTGCCCAGGTTTTCGCATTTTGGATGTGGGCTTGGACCGTGGACCTTTTTTCAGTCTTATGTTTTTCGGTATTCCGTATTTTTTGCCCAATCTTTCTTCTTTTTTTGTGCGTGGAGAGGATCATTTGAGGATCAATATACCTGTTCTGTTTCGGTCATTTATTTTGTACAAGGAGGAGGGATTTTGGGGGTTGATGATCGTGCTACCTTTCTTTTCTTTCTTGGTTTCATGGCTATCTGGAGAAGAAGAATTTCAAATTTGCACACTTTGATAATAAATGAACCTTTGGACCTAACCATATTAAACTCCATTTGTCATTCATTAGCCCACCTACCTAGCTGATCAAGATCCCTCTGTAAATCCTGATTAACATCTTCACTGTTATCAACACTTCCTATTTTACTGCCATCTGCGAACTTGCTAGCAGTGCCTAGGTGTCGTGGGCCCGTCAGCAAAACACTGAGGAAAGAGAGCGCCCACCTAATAACCCAGAAGATGCCACCGCTCACTTGGCTACCCCACAGAGTCTAGGCAGCATGTCTCAGGAGTGCAAATAAGGGATATTAACATCCAGTCCTACATAACATACCTTATCCTTGTTCATTCTGTACCAGCCTAGATAAATATGTTACTACCGTCATGGACTTTATCAGCAATTATGCTGAGGACTCTGTACCCAAGAGGATAATCCAGATATTCCCAAACCAGAAACCAAGGATGAACCAAGTGATCCACTTCCTACTTAAGTCTAGGTCTACAGCATTTAAATCAGGTATCTTTGACCTTTACAAGCAACCAAGATATGAGCACTGTAAAGCTATTACAGAAATGTTGAGAGACAGTACCAGTTCAAAATGCTCAGTTCAGCTATCAGCAGTGGTAGTGCTTACATACTATTTCAGGTTACAAAATTAAATTGGGCAGCATCACTGACAACAACACATCCATTCTCATGAGCTTATAAGCCTACGTCATCAAGAACCAACTAGGATGGAGTGGTCATGTTGTTCGGATGAAAGGCCGAAACCAATCTTCTACTCCCAGCTTAAAGAAGGCAAACCTAAAAGAGGCAGACAACAGAAGAGCTTCAAAGATGTCTTAAAAGCCAACATGAAGAAATGTAACATCAACATCAACAATTGGGAAAACAATGCCAAGGACAGTAAACTCTGGCAAGCCATCATCCGAGAAGGAACTTTCGAAGCCAACAGATGTGCAGAATTAGAAAACAAGAGAAGAAAATGGAAAGAGAGGCAGCAACAACCAAAGCCCGATCTGCCAGCTGGAACTACCTGTCCTGAATGTGGAAGAACTTTCAAATCTGGATAGCAGTAATAGGATCGGTCCGGGTCAGCAAGGATTTACAAAGGGGAAATTGTGCCTGATGAATCTTCTGGAATTTTTTGAGGATGTAACTATGAAAATGGACAAGGGAGAGCCAGTGGATGTAGCGTACCTGGACTTTCAGAAAGCCTTTGATAAAGTCCCACATAGGAGATTAGTGGGCAAAATTAGGGCACATGGTATAGGGGGCAGAGGACTGACGTGGATTGAAAATTGGCTGGCTGACAGAAAACAAAGAGTAGCGATTAATGGGTCCCTTTCAGAATGGCAGGCGGTGACCAGTGGGGTACCGCAGGGTTCAGTGCTGGGACTGCAGCTGTTTACAATATATATTAATGATTTAGATGAGGGAATTAAAAGTAACATTAGCAAATTTGCCGATGACACAAAGCTGGGTGGCAGTGTGAAATGTGAGGAAGATGTTATGAGAATGCAGAGTGACTTGGGCAGACTGGGTGAGTGGGCAGATGCATGGCAGATGCAGTTTAATGTGGATAAATGTGAGGTTATCCACTTTGGTGGTAATAACAGGAAGGCAGATTATTATCTAAATGGAATAAGTTAGGAAAAGGGGAAGTACAACGAGATCTAGGTGTTCTTGTACATCAGTCACTGAAAGCAAGCATGCAAGTACAGCAGGCAGTGAAGAAAGCTAATGGCATGCTGGCCTTCATAACAAGGGGAATTGAGTATAATTGAGTGGTGGATCTGTGGAATTCCCTGCCACAGGAAGCAGTTGAGGCCAGTTCATTGGCTATATTTAAGAGGGAGTTAGATACGGCCCTTGTGGCTACGGGGATCAGGGGGTATGGAGGGAAGGCTGGGGCGGAGTTCTGAGTTGGATGATCAGCCATGATCATAATAAATGGCGGTGCAGGCTCAAAGGGCCGAATGGCCTACTCCTGCACCTATTTTCTATGTTTCTATGTTTCTATAAGAGCAAAGAGGCCCTTCTGCAGCTGTACAGGGCCCTGGTGAGACCACACCTGGAATACTGTGTGCAGTTTTGGGCTCCAAATTTGAGGAAGGACATTCTTGCTATTGAGGGAGTGCAGCGTAGGTTCACAAGGTTAATTCCCGGGATGACGGGACTGTCATATGTCGAAAGACTGGAGTGACTGGGCTTGTATACTCTGGAATTTAGAAGGCTGAGAGGGGATCTTACTGAATCATATAAGATTATTAAGGGATTGGACACGCTGGAGGCAGGAAGCATGTTCCCGCTGATGGGTGAGTCCAGAACCAGAGGCCACAGTTTAAGATTAAGGGGTAGGCCATTTAGAATGGAGTTGAGGAAAAACTTTTTCACCCAGAGAATGGTGGATGTATGGAACGCTCTGCCCCAGAAGGCTGTGGAGGCCAAGTCTCTGGATGCTTTCAAGAAAGAAATGGATAGAGCTCTTAAAGATAGTGGAATCAAAGGTTATGGGGATAAGGCAGGAACTGGATACTGATTGTGGATGATCAGCCATGGTCACAGTGAATGGCGGTGCTGGCTCGAAGGGCTGAATGGCCTACTCCTGCACCTATGGTCTATTGTCTATTGTCAAAGCCAAGATTGGACTCATAAGCCACTTGAGAGCCCATAAGTAGATCAACAGAATGAAGACCATCATCCTCAACCTCGAGAGATAGCCACGACAATGACAATTGCATTCTATGCATGTTTTGAACAGATGGGAATGGCTAAACCATTACCCAACCCAGCTGCCTCCAGTGCACCTGAACCAACACCATCACAGATGTAAGATCAGTCTTCTGGAGGGGCTATCTATGGAAAACATTGTTGTCCCTGACTATGTCTTTAAATGTTGTGATGTATTTTGAGACATCCTTCATCACTGTCTGCTTTAGGCTGTTGTTCCCTCCTGCTTTAAGAAGACCACTATCATCTTAGCACCAAGAAAAACAAGATATCGCGCCATAATAACTTCCACATATTGGCTGTGACATCCAGCATCATGAAGAACTTCAAGAGGCTGATCATGGCACACATAAACCTCACCCCACTGCTAAAACAGGCCTATGTCGAATGCCGTCTTCCTGGCCTTCACTCGTCTCTGAAGCATTTGGACAGTAAGGGTTACTAGTCGAAGAGAGGGAAGAGATTGCTGCACCTTTGGCGATGATATTTGAGTCTTCACTGGCTGAAGGATTAGTACCAGATGATTGGAGGGAAGCAAATGTTATTGCTTTGTTCAAAAAAGGAAGTGGGGATAACCCTGGGCATTTTAGACCAGTGAGTCTTATTTCAGTAGGGGGTAAATTATTGCAGAAGATTCTTAGAGACAGGATTTACGAGCATTTGGAGAAGCATGGTTTGATTAGGTACTGTCTGATTCATGGCTTTGTGAGGGGCAGATCATGCCTGATGAACCTGATCGAATGCTTTGAGGATGTGACAAAGCACATTGATGAAGTTAGAGCAGTGAATCTAGTGTACATGGAGTTTAGTAAGGTGTACAGTATAAGGTTCCCCATGGTAGCCCATTCAGAAAGCTTGAAGGCATTAGATCCAGGGTAACTGGTAGTCCACAACCAGCTCCTTTGTTTTTGTGACACTGAGGGAGAGGTTGTTTTTTAACACCACTGTGACAGGGCGATGACTTCCTCTCTGTAGGCTGCCTCATTATTATTTGAGATTAGGTCAATCTGTGTAGTGCCGTCAGCAAGTTTCATTAGCCGATTGGAGTTGTGGGTGGTGACAATGTCATGGGTTTACAGAGAGTAAAGAAGGGTGCTTAGGACACAGCCCTGAGGGGCTCCTGTGTTGAGGGTCAGAGGGGCAGAGGTGAGGGAGCCCACTCTTAACACCTGCCGGTGATCTGACAGCAAGTCCGGGATCCAGCAACACAAGGCAGGGTGAAGGCCAAGGTCTCTGAGCTTCTTGTCGAGCCTGGAGGGAATTATGGTGTTGAATGCTGAACTGTAGTCCAAAAGCAGCATTCTCACATAAGTCAAGTCCAGTCAAGTCAAGTCACTTTTTCTTGTCATTTCGACCATAACTGCTGATACAGTACACAGTAAAAACAAGACAACATTTTTCAGGACCATGGTGCTACATGAAACAATACAAAACCTACACTGAACTACATAAAACAACACAAAACTACACTAGACTACAGACCTACCCAGGACTGCATAAAGTGCACAAAACAGTGCAGGCATTACAATAAATAATAAACAAGACAATAGGCACAGTAGAGGTCAGTAGGTTGGTGTCAGTCCAGGCTCTGGGTATTGAGGAGTCTGATGGCTTGGGGGAAGAAACTGTTACATAGTCCGGTTGTAAGAGCCTGAATGCTTTGGTGCCTTTTGCCAGATGGCAGGAGGGAGAAGAGTTTGTATGAAGGGTGTGTGGGGTCCTTCATAATGCTGTTTGCTTTACGGATGCAGTGTGTGGTGTAAGTGTCTGTAACGGCAGGAAGAGAGACCTCGATGATCTTCTCAGCTGACCTCACTATCCGCTGCAGGGTCTTGTGATCCGAGATGGTGCAATTTCCGAACCCTGAAAGTTGCAACTTTCTGATCCCTGAAAGTTGCCTCACAGGTGGATAGGGTAGTTAAGAAAGCTTATGGGGTGTTAGCTTTCATAAGTCGAGGGATAGAGTTTAAGAGTCGCGATGTAATGATGCAGCTCTATAAAACTCTGATTAGGCTACACTTGGAGTACAGGGTCCATTTCTGGTCACCTCACTATAGGAAGGAAGTGGAAGCATTAGAAAGGGTACAGAGGAGATTTACCAGGATGCTGCCTGGTTTAGAAAGTATGCATTATGATCAGAGATTAAGGGAGCTAGGGCTTTACTCTTTGGAGAGAAGGAGGATGAGAGGAGACATGATAGCGGTGTACAAGATAATAAGAGGAATAGATAGAGTGGATAGCCAGCGCCTCTTCCCCAGGGCACCACTGCTCAGTACCAGAGGACATGGCTTTAAGGTAAGGGGTGGGAAGTTCAAGGGGGATATTAGAGGAAGGTTTTTTACTCAGAGAGTGGTTGGTGCGTGGAATGCACTGCCTGAGTCAGTGGTGGAGGCAGATACACTAGTGAAGTTTAAGAGACTACTAGACAGGTATATGGAGGAATCTAAGGTGGGGGCTTATATGGGAGGCAGGGTTTGAGGGTCGGCACAACATTGTGGGCCGAAGGGCCGGTACTGTGCTGTACTATTCTATGTTCTATAGGTAGTGTGAATGCACTCAGTCTTTTTACCAGAGTTGGAATCAAGAAAAAGAGAAAAATTGGATTGAAATAGTTTTTTTTTCCAGGCAAAGACTTGCTTGGCAAGTGGGAGGCCTTCAAAAGAGAAATTTTGAGAGTATAGATTTTATATATTCCTGTCAGAATAAAAGGTAAGGCAGACACCATTTCTGCTGCCCTCTGACTCTTCAATCATATACTCACCTAGAACCGCTAGCACAGCCACATATCCTTCCCAGGAAGTGGTCTTCTCTGACATCTTTTTCCACATCGCTCCAGATCCATTTTCAGGTCTCTTGGTTTGAACCCACTGAAGATCTCAGGTTGATTGAATGCTTCTCCCACTGCTTCCCCCTTTGAATTCTCAGCTCCACCCTTTTCACCATGTGGAGATACCTGGTGGCCCTTTCTCAGTGTCTGTCACAGCTCTGGGCCTCTCTCTCCTCCACCTGTCATGGAAATCTCTGACAGTTTATCCTCTGCTGGATCCATGCCTTCGTCTTTCTCACATCCAGTAAGAGATCAGAAGACTGCCTGCCTCCAGACCACAATCCCTGCTGCTTAGACATCGATTTGACCAGACTACAGATCTCGCTGATTCCATCCCCAACTCTGATGGCTCAGGATGCTTCCTGACCGGTGGCACTATTGTTGCCAACCCTGGTTCCAATGACCCCAAGTGGATCCCGAACCTGGATTCCATTACCACCTATGATCCTAGATGTTTTCAGAGTGCAAATTGCGCGGCCTCTAGCCAGGACCTTAATCACCAGCATCTCTAGGCTGAGACTTCACTCACTGCTATCCTTCTATCCCAGTTCTATTCCTTGCTATGCCTTCACTGTTCCTTCTGACTTTCCCCTCTCTGAGGTGGAACATCTGTCCTCAGCAAAGACCCCATTCGCTGGCACTTCAGTGAGTTCCACTCCCACCAAAACGCTGAGCTCTTCTACTGTCACCTCTGCCTCCGAGTCCACTTCTTTGGCAAGAATTCCACACCTCACATTGATTAACCTTCTCCCATCTTCAATCCTCTTCCTCTTCTTGGACACCCCATTCTGGTTCTATGCCTGCCCTAGATCTTTCAATCTCAAATTGCTGATGAGATATCAACAGCACTCCTCTCTTCTCCTTGATCCTTACCCTTTCTGAATGCTCTGCCCTCCACTCTCTCCACACGAATCCCAACCTCACCGTCAAACTTGTAAACCAAGGGGGTGCTGTTGCAGGGTGGTACACTGATCTCTACCATGCAATTCTCAGATACCTCCTCATTCCTACCCCTTGAAGAGGACTCCCAATCTGGACCAGCAGAAAACTGTATTCAACATCATCACTGACCTCATCAACTCTGGAAAACCGTCCCATTCATTGCTACCAAACTCACAGTTCCCTTAACCTGTCCTGCTTACTTTTACCTCCTACAAAAGTTCCATAAGCGTGACTTCTGGGTAGGCCTATTGTCTCTGCCTACTACTGCCCCACTGAACTCCTGTCCTCATACCTCAATTCCATTCTAATCCCCTTGGTTCAGTTCTTCCTACCTACTACTATGACACTTCTCATGCTCTCAATCTCCTCAGTAATTCTCAGTTCTCTGGCCCTGACTGCCTCATTTTCACCATGAATGGTTGGTCCCTATATATTTTTATCCACCATCAAGAAAGCCTCAAAGTTCTTCACTTCTTTCTTAACAAAAGAACCAACCAATTCCCCTCCACCACCACTTCCTCTGTCTGGCAGAACTGGTCGTCACCCTCAACAACTTTTTGTTTGGCTCCTCATACTTCCTCTAGACAAGAGGTAGTCACTGGCACCACATGGGCCCCAGCTATGCCTGCTACTTCATTGGCAATGTAGAACAGTCCATGTTTGAGGACTTCCCCAGGAATACTCCCCAACTCTTTTTCTGCTACATTGATGATTGCATTGGTGCTGCTTCATGCACCCATGCTGAGCTCATCTATTTCATCAACTTTGCATCTAACTTCCACCCTGCCCTTAATTTCACTTGGTCCATTTTTGACATCTATCTCCCCTTCTAAATCACTCTGTTTCCACCTCTGGAGACAAATTGTCAACCAGCATCTTTTATAAAGCTACTGATTCCCACAGTTACCTTGACTTCTCACCCTATCTCCTGTAGAAATGCTATTCCCTTTTCTCAGTTCCTTTGCCTCCACTGCATCCGTGGCTTTCCTCTCCAGGACATCACAGATGTTCTCCTTCTTCACAGAATGAGGTTTTCTTTCCTTCACTATTCTCCACTCTGCCCTCTTACCTCTCCTCACCTGTCTATCACTTCCCCCTGGGTCCCCTTCTCCTTCTCTTTCTCCTATGGTCCATTCTCTTCTTCGATCAGATTCCTTCTTCTCCAGCCCTTGACCTTTCCCACTCATCTGGTTTCACCTATCACCTTCTAGCTTGTCCTCCTTGCCTTCCACCCACCATTTTCTTCTGGAGTCTTCCGCCTTCCTTTTCAGTCCTGAAGAAGGGTCTTGGCCTAAAACATCAACTGTTCATTCATTTTCATAGATGCTGTCTGACCTGTTGAGTTCTTCCAGAATTTTGTGTGTGTTGTTTCAGGTTTGGGGAACCTTGGTTTGTGAGTATTTTTGGGTCCTTGGTTAAGAAGAGGGAATTGCATCACAGATATAGGCAGCAAGGAAATACTGTACATAATAAGTCTAAGAAATGCAAGAACGGAGTTAAGAGGAGATCAGAAGGACTAAAAGAAGGCATGAGGTTACTCAAGCAGCCAAGATGAAAGAGAATGTCAGGAGCTTTTGCAGATATATTAAAAGGACAGAAAGGAACAGAATTGGTTGTCTTGAATATCGGTGTGCTCATCTATGCATGGAACTCAAAGAGATGGGGAGATCTTAGATGGATTTGTTGCATCTATATTTACTCTGGAGACAGCCACTGAGTCTATAGAACTGAGGCAAAATAGCAGTGAGGTCAAAGACCATATCTAGATTGCAGGGGAGAGGTACTTGCTTTCCTGAGGAAACTTAGGGTGAATAGATCCCCAGGACCTGACAAGGTGCTCCCCCAGACCTTGTGAGAGGAAAGTGCAGAAATTACAGGGGACCAGCAGAGGTGTTTAAAATGCCCTTGAGGTGCTGGAGGTTTGAAGGACAGCTGACGTTCTGTTGTTTAAGAAAGACTCTTAGAATAAGCTAGGAAATTACAGGCCAGTGTGGCTGATGTCAGAGGTGGGGAAGTTATTGGAGGGTATTTTAAGGGACTGGATATACAAGCATTTGGATATACTGAGATTGATTAGGGATAGTCAACGTGGCTTTGTATGTGGTAGGTCATATCTAACCAATCTTTTTCGAGGTGGTTACCAGGAAAGTTGATGAAGGATAGGCAGTGGATGCTGTTTACATGTACTTTAGCAAGAATTTTGATGGAGTTCTGCATGGGAGGTTGGTCAAGAAGATTCTATCACTTGGCATTAAGGATGGGGTAGTAATTTGCATTCAACATTGGCTTTCTGGGAAAAGAGAAAGTGTGATAATAGATGTTTGCTTTTGACAGGAGGCCTGTGACTAGTGGTATGACACAGGTATCAGTGCGGGCTCCTTTGCTGGTTGTTATAATCTGGATGATGATATGGTTAACTGGTTCAGCAACTTTGTAGTGACAGCAAGATTGGAGACTTAGTGGACAGCAAGGAAGACTATCAAAGCTTGCAGTGGGATCTGAATCAGCTGGGAAAATGGACTGAAAAATAGCAGATAGAACTTAATGCAGTAAAGTGTGAGGAGGACAAACCAGAGAAGGACTTACACAATGAACAGCAGGGCACTGAGGAGTGTGGTAGAATAGAGTGATCTGGGAATGCATATACTAAATATGGTATCAAAGGTAGATGGGGTCATAAAGAGATCTTTTGGCACATTGACATTGATGAGGCCTAATTTGAGTATTGTGCACAGTTCTGGTCACCTACCTGCAGGAAAGATGTCAAGAAAATTGAAAGAGTGCGGATAAAATTTAGATTATGAAGACACATAGTCCTCTTTTATTGTCATTTAGTAATGCATGCATTAAGAAATGATACAATATTACAAGTATATTGCTAGGACTTGAGGACCTAAGTTATAGAGAAAGGTTGAATAGGTTTGGATTTTATTTTGTGGAGCATAGGAGAATGATGGAGGATTTGATAGAAGTGTATAAAATGATGAAGGGTAAATGCAAGCAGGCTTTTGTCACTCAGGTTAGGTAAGACTAGAACTAGAGGTCATAGGTTAAGGGTGAAAGTTGAAATATTTAAGGGGAACACGGGGAACTTCTTTACTCAGAGGATGGTGAGAGTATGGAATGAGCTGCCAGTGGAAGTGGTGTTTTCAACACTGAAGAGAAGTTTTGCTAAGTGCATGGATGCGAAGGATATAGAAGGTGTAGGTCAACATCTTACAGAATCTATACTGGGCTCAACACATTGATGCAATCATGATAAAGTCAGGCCAGTGGCTTTACTTCATTAAGAGTTTGAGGAGATTTGGTATTTCGCCAAAGACACTCGCCTATTTCCATAGATGTATGGTGGAGAACATTCTGACTGGTTGCATTCCAGCCTGGCATGGAACCAGCAATACACAGGATCACAAGGTTATAAACTCAGCCAGTTCAATATGATCAGAACACTCAAGAAGATAGCATCCATCATTAAGTACCCTCATCATCAGGGACATAAACACAAGAGAGTCTGTATACACTGGAAATCCAGAGTAATGTATACAAAATGTTAGAGGAATTGATCTTGGTCTGAAACATAAGCTCTTTATTCCTGTCTATAAATGCTACCTGATCTGCTGAGTTCCTCCAGCATTTTGTGTGTGTTAGTCATCAAGGACATGACCTCCTCACATTACTACCATTGGGGAAGAGGTATAGACATCTGGAGATCCACAATCAATGTTTTAACAACAGCTTCTTTCTTGTCGGCATTAGATTTCTGAACACCCCATGAACCCATGAACACCATCTCATTATTCATTTGTTTCACTATTTATTGATTTTTGTAACAGAAATAATTTTTATGTCTTGCACTGTACTGCTTCTGAAGAGGCCTAGGTTTAAAGTGAGAGGGGAAAGATTTAGTAGGAACTTAAGGGGTTTCTTTATTACACAAAGAATGGTATAGAGGTGGATTGAGCTGCCAGAAGAAGGGGTTGAAGCAGGTACAAAAAGAACTTTTAAAAGACAGTAGTTGGACAGGTACATGGATTGGAATAGTTTAGAAGGTTATGGGCAAATGCTGCAAATGGTTCAAGCTTGGATGCAACGTCTTGATTGGCATAGACCAGATGGCCCAAGAGCCTTCCTCAGTGCTGTATGACTCTACGTGCAGGTTAAAATGTAATTAATATTGTTGTAGAGTAAATTACAATTGGCAAGCAATTGGCAAGTCTAATGGAGATGTTATTATTTTATTATTTTCCACTGTGGATGAAGTGGTGTGTGATGCAAATTTAAAGCCAATGGTGCACTCTTTCTTGGACTGTTAATATTTGAAAAAAAAACAGATCTATATTGGGCTGAGTCCACTACTCTCTCAATAGATCAGCATAAGTACAGCACATTATTTGTGAAAGAAGATTTGAGTTACTATTAATATAATTAACTTTAATGCAAATGAAATTGCACCATTTTATAAATTCTAAACTGATTAGGGGTTGAGCAGAACATGAAGGTAATGTTCTTGACTCATGACAAAACTTCCCTGAGTAATTTATGAGAACTGATCCAGTGTTTTGACTGAACACTGGTGCCTTAACGCTCACTGGTAACACAGTAAATGTAGTGCATAATCACTACTTTTTCCAAAACTATTTCTGCAACAGGGGAGATAGCATAGCTGAACTCACACTGAATATCACAATTCAATTCACATCATCGGCAAATATTAACATTATTCTGAATCTTGGTTCATGACAAAATCTTACCTGTTTGGAGTCTGGGAGCATTAAGCTGAGGCTGCTCGTAGAGATGCACATTATGGTCTTCATTCCTGCAAACTGGAGGTTACTCTTTCCCAAGACAGTAGACAATCCTTTGCTGGGAGGCTGGAGTATAAAAATCCAAGGTTATTGGTTTTCTCACTTCATTTTGACTCAACAGTCAAAAGCTGGAAACGTATTAAGAACAGAAAATGCTGGAAATAATTATCAGATCAGCTGCATCTGCAGAGAGAAACCCAATATCATTTCTTTCCATAGACACTGCGTAATCTGCTATGAACTTGTAGTAGTTCTCAGTTTTTATTTACCAAGTGCATGGTATTATGGTGCAGTAAAATTTGGTTCATAGCCATGGCCTTTTCCTCAAGTTTTCTGCTTCAGTCTGGAGTGATGCTGTGGAGTCAGGGAGTTCCTCAGCATTGAGGGGTGGGAAGTTAGGAGCTCACTGGCTTTATCCAGGGAATGGCATGTGAATGGCAGTGATGAAAGCCTGGAAGTAAATCCCAATTCCTTCATATAGCAACAGTAACCAAGAAAAGTAAATCAAATTCCTTGTAAAATCTGCAAAATAATTTTTTTAAAACACTTTCTACTTAAACAACCCACCAGAACAACAAAGCTATCTCAAACAATTGGCTCTGCTGCACTGGTGATGTCTGATGGGTTGACCCTTTCTGCAACACAAGGTAGCTTTTAATAGCATGCTGTCATTCAACAACTAACTCATGATTCATAGAAACTCCTCAGTTCAGCTATTGACCATGTTCTTGTCTGCAATGTTGGCCTACAAATAATTTATTAATCTGTTTAAAACAAAGACTACTTTTAATATCATTCATGATAATGATGTTATCAGGAAAAGTTACGTGCTATTTCAATAGATGTTTACAAGATGCTCCCAACTGTGTCAGCTTCCAGGGTTTAGATGCTCTAAGTTTCCGGAGTATGGACGGCTGGCGCAGCCCCTTTAAGGGTTCAGGACTGTCCTGCTAATTGGCAATCATGTTTTGGGTGCCATGAGATGAGTATTTAAAGAGCACTTAAATGGAGCCTCGGTGCTCAATCGTAAGCCTAACTGAGGATATCGTCTAGCATTTTGTTTTGCTCTGTTCTCATTCCAGCTTTATACCATGTCTCGATCCTTGCCTTCCATTACTCCAGCATTTGGATCCTAACCACCCTTGTCAAGATCATTCAACACATACCATTGAGCCAGCATGGATGTAGCAGGGTATCAGAGTCTTCCATCCACTGTGGCCAACCACAGTAAGAGGATTTCCAGACAGAGCCTGGAGATACACGGCCTCCAGGTAGCCATTTGCAACTTTTTCAAGAAAGGAGTCAGAGTCACTGGGAGAGCCAGTCAATCGCTCTGTGAATCCAGTACTTCTTCCAATCCTGGAGAGATTTGATGGTGACCAGGGTTCTTGCCAGGGCTTCCTCATCCATTGCTTATGAGTATTTGAATTCCAGTCATCCCAGTTCCTTTCGCAGCAAGGAAAGGTGGCCTTCATTATGTCTTCTGACTGGGAGAGTCCTGGCCTGAGCCACTGCGCATTGGGAGTGCAGATCACATATTTGCTTGGATTCAGAGGAATTCATGGCTGCCATGAAGAAGGTGCTCCATCACTCCGCTGGAGCCAGCCAAACCTAGGACCACCTGATGAAGATTTGACAGGATGGGGAGTCAGTGGCTGACTACAGAATCAAATTTCAGAACTTGGCCCAAGCGAGTGGCTGGAATGGGGAGGCCTTGGCCACTCTATACCACCATGGACTCCAAGATGCTCTCGCCTTGGAAAAGCCAACAGAAAAGAGTTTAGAGGATTAAACCGCATAATGGCCAAGAATTGCTACTCCCTTCCAGTCATGAATAGGCCTTTGAGATACTCCAAGGGGTAAGAGTATTCACGAAGCTAGCGCTGTGGGTTGCGTACAATGTGGTCTGTATAAAAGAGGGTGATGATTGGAAGACACCGACAGGGCACTATGAGTACCTGGTTATGCCCTTTGGGCTTGTGAATGCTCCAGCAGTTTTTCAGGCCTTTATCAACGACATGCTTCAGGATACTCTCCATAAGCAAGCCTTCTACTTGGATGATATCCTTATCTTCTCAAAGTCCATGGAGGAGCATGTCGCCCATGTCAGAGTATCCTAAAGAGGCTTCTAGACCATGGACATTATGTTAAGCTGGAGAAGTCCGAATTTCATGTAACAACCATTTCATTTTTGGGTTTCATCATCTTCAATAGCAATCTCAAGATGGACCCTAGCAAGACCCAGGCCACAACCATCCAGTGTCAAATGTCCAATGATTCCTGGGATTTGCAAACTTTTACCAGAAGTTCATCAAGAACTTCAGCTCAGTGGCAGCTCTGCTGACAGAGCTAAGTAATAAATCCATGAGTCTTTTTGTCTGAACTGCTGAAGCAGAGCTTAAACAGCAGTTCACATCAGCTCCCATATTGATTTCTGTTAACCCGAACCCTCCCTTCATCATAGAGGTGGGCGCCTCAGACATTGGAGTGCATTCTTCTCCAGGCAGCTATTCCCGGCACAGGGAAACTATGACATCCGAATTTGGGAGCTTCTTGTAGTTAGATTAGTTTTGGAGGAATGGTGTCACTGTCTAGAGAAAATAAGAATTCTTTTATCATTTGGACAGATCACAAGAATCTGGCTTATATTCAGGAGGCCAAGAGACAGAATTCTAGGCAGGCCAGGTGGCGTTTGTTTTTAACCGCTTTAATCTCATCCTGACCTATTGACCAGGGTCAAAAAAAAAACAGAGGCCAGATGCCTTATCCTGCCTGTTTGATGGACCTGAACAAGAGGAGTAGCCTACCACCATTTTGCCCCAAGCTAGAGTAGTAGGGGAGATTTCCAAGAACTGTTCTCTGGGTTGGCTGCTCATTCCAAGTTCCATCCGGTCTCAGATACTCTAATGGGGACATTTATCAAGAATGAACGCTCACCCAGGGATTCCCAGCACACTTGAGTTTATCAAGAGGAGGTATTGATGGCCCAGAATGATGAAAGAGGTTCAGCAATATGTGTAGGCATGCAAGCTGCATGCCTGGAACATGGAGCCCTGCACCCGACCTCAAGGGTTCCTCCATGCTCTACCAGATTCTGGAAAGACCATGGGTGCAAGTCTCCATGGATTTTCTTATGGGTCTCCTGCCATCCAAGGGTAAGACTGGCATCATGGTAACCGTTTTAGAAAGCCTGCAAGTTCATTGTCTTGGATAAGCTACCATCTGCGGTGGGGACAACCAAAATTATCCTGGACTAGGTCTTAAGGATCCAGGGCTTTCCAGTCGACATTGTCTCAGATTGTGGTCCACAATTGGCATCACATTTCTGGAAGGCGTTCTGAAAGTTGATTGGAGCAACAGCAAGTTTTTCCTTTGGGTTACACTCACAGTCCAACGGCCAGAAAGAGCAGACCAACCAAGATTTGGTACCCTAAGATGCCTGGCCTCAGAAAGACCGGATGAGTGGTGTGACCATTTGGTGTGAACAGAGGTTGCCCACAACACCTTACAGAATTCGGCAGCTGAGGTCTCACTCTTTGAGTGCCAGTTTGGTTATCCTCTGCCACACTTTCCGGAACAGGAGACCGAGGTTGGGGTTCCTGTGGCCAAAGATCTCACCCAGCCTTGCAAGCAGAAATGGATTATGGCAAGATAAATTTTGCTGGCTTCTACCTGGAAGGCAGAAACCAGGGCAAACTGAAGAAGAAAGAGACCTGCTTTGCAGCTTGGGCAACAAATCTGGCTGTCCACTCATGATTGCCTCTCTGGGTAGAGTCTAGAAAGTTGGTGTCCAAGTTCACTGAAGCCTTCAAAGTCCTGAGAAAAGTAAACCTGGTGGTTTACACCTTGCAGCTCGTTAAGACCCTAAAGATCAATCCAGCTTCCCTATATCTTAATTAAAATCTGTCTGCACCAGCCCCTTAGCCCCATCACCATCAGCCCCACTGCCACCCAGGTTTATTAATGGGGAACATCTTCACAGTGAGAAGATTTTAGACTCAGGAACTGTTCGGGGTGTTTGGCAATACCTCATGGACTGGGGGGATTCAGACCGGAGGAGAGGTGCTGTGTGCCTGAAAGAGATATCCTGGATCCAGCTCTCAACCATGATGACCATCACCACCTTTCCGACCAGGCAGGGCCATCAGGAGTCGGCCGTAGGGGACAGTGTCCTGTTATGAGACACTCCCAACTGTGCTAGCTGCCAGGATTTAGACTCTCGAACTCTCTGGAGTATGGATAGCTGGTGCGGCAACTTTAATGGTTCATCCTGCTAATTAGCAATCATGTTTTGGATGCCAAGAATCGAGTATTTAAAGAGCACCTGAACAGAGCTTCAATGCTCAGTCGTAAGCCTAATGAGAGATATTGTCTAGCATTTTGCTTTGGTCTCTTCTCATTCCAACTTCTTACCGTGCCTCGATCCTTGTTTTCTGATATTCCAGCATTTGGATCCTAATCATCCTTGTTTAGGTCTTTCATCACAATATAAGGAAGTACTGACACTCATATCCTGTTCAGAGAGATAGTTCTCAGCTTTGATGGAAGAATTACATTGATTTTTGATGAAACCTCTCCAGATACTCTCCTATAAAACACAGAGTTTCTAACTTGGGGGCAGATAAGCTTAAAAAAGAACAGCAGAAAAGATTACATGCCAGAGTAACTGAAAGGTCAAGAGATGTTGAGTATTAATTTAAAAACGCAAACAACAGGAATTCTGCAGATGCTGGAAATTCAAGCAACACACATAAAAGTTGCTGGTGAACGCAGCAGGCCACCCTCCCCCTCCAACTTTCAAATCCCTTACTCACTCTTCCTTCAGTTAGTCCTGACGAAGGGTCTCGGCCTGAAACGTCGACTGCACCTCTTCCTAGAGATGCTGCCTGGCCTGCTGCGTTCACCAGCAACTTTTATTTGTGTTGAGAATTAATTTATTTTTTTCAAGGAAATAGGTATCTTTGCCTCCAGAGATGCTGCCTGACCGCTAGAGTTTCTCCAACTGATTGAATTTTATTCCAGATTCCAGCATTTGCAGTATCTTGTGTTTTAAAGATTCACAGGGCTATGGACCAACTGCAGTCAGGATGGAGAAGTTGGGCTGAAGGGCCTGTTTCTATGCTGTACGTCAATAACTCAATTGGCTTCTAGATCAGAATTCATAGAAAGAATTTCATCAGTTGCTTAATTACAAAAATATATGAAGCAACATACTTAGATTAAATATGAACTGGATTTTGGTTGTGTATTACTTTAATATTAATCTTAATCTGTACATGTAGTTTAAAAATTGTCTAACATACACCATGTCTGTGCTGTATTTACCTTCCTTTTTCTTATGGCAGCTTCATCGCCTAAAACAGCCTCGCACACTCTGTTTATAGCTTCCCTGTGGAATAAAAAACATCACAATTATTGATAAAAAGCTTAAAAATAACAATGAAATTACCTGTGATGTAAAGCTTCAGAAGAATTTTTAGAAATCCGTTGTAAAGCAGCTGATAGTACAGTAGGTTTATATAGGTCAGCATAACACCATAGGCTCATTTTGTGCTTTACTGTTCCATGTCCTATGCTGTCTATGCTCTGTATTCTAGATGGTGGTTGGTTCAGGACACAAGCAGTAAACAGAAGACTCCATTAGACAAGCTGCTAACTACTTGGATCAATCAGGAGTCTCCAACTGGAGGAGATTTAAAATATGCTAACTATGAGTGTTTTAATTATCTAGACAAATATTATTGATTAACAGCTTCTGTGCAAGCACATGGGTGTTCTGCACAATGGGTCCTCATCTACATTCTCAATTTAAAGAAAGAACAAACTGATTAGAATTCTTTCAAGGTCTACAATATTTACTTCCAGCAACAACATTCCTCTGTCGGCAAACTTTAATGAAATTTCCTTTCAAAATAAAAGTTCAGCACATTAACATCAGTGTGAAATGATCCGATTGTACTGGAGATTGTGAAGTTTCATTTGTGGAGGACAGTGAGAGTATGTGATACATCAATCTCCAGAACTCCTGGGTATCAAAGGACAGGCAGGAAGTCAGAGGGGATGGCACTGCATGTTGGCAAAAAGTGAAATCAAGTTATTAGAAAGAGGTGGCATAAGATCAGCAGGTGTTGAATCATTATGGATATAGCTAAGGAACTGCAAGGATAAACAGACCCTGATGGGAGTGATATACAGACACTCAGAGAGTAGTAAGGATGTGGTCTACAAATTACAATGCAAGATAGAAAATGCATGCCAAAAGGGCAATGTTAGAATGGTTGTGGGGGATTTCAAAATGCAGATAGATTGGGAAAATCAGGTTGGTGCTAGATTCCAGGGACAGGAATTTCTAGAATGCGTATGAGATGTTTTTTTAGAGCAGCTCGTGGTTGAACCCACATGAGTGGTGGTAAGGCAATGATCCAGAATTGATTAAAGAGCTTAAGGTAGAAGAACCCTTAGGAAAAAGTGATCATAATATGATTGAATAGGGTCACAAAAATGATTCCAGGATTGAAAGGCTTGCCATATCAAGAGTGTCTGATGGCTCTAGGTCTGTATTCATTAGAATTCAGAGAATGAGCGGTGACCTCATTGAAACCTATCAAATGGTGAAAAGCCTTGATAGAGTGGATGTGGAGAAGGTGTCTCATATGGTGGGAGAGCATAAGACCACAGGACACTGCCTCAGAATAGAGGGGCATCCTTTTAGACAGAAATGAGGAGGAATTTCTTTAGCCAGAAGGCTGTGAAATCTATGGAATTATTTGGCATAAGCAGCTGTGAAGAACAAGTTTTTATGTATACTTAAGGCAGAGATTGATAGATTCTTGATTGGTCAGGGAATGAAGGGATATGGGAGAAGGCAGGAGATTGGGGCTGAGAAGAAAATTGGATCAGCCATAATGAAATGGTGGAGCAGGCTTGATGGGCCAAATAGCCTAATTCTGCTCCTATATCTTATAGTCTTTACCTACTAATCATTAATTATAGGAGGATTCTTTTCAAAAAACTACAATGAATACAAAGTACTTTCTAATGCATTTAAAATAGTAATTCCAGGTATCTGAAGGTTCAATTAATGTTATTATTGTCCTTTACACTTATTCTGTTTTTATTTTGTGAAGCACGTGGCCAAGTGGTTAAGGCGTTCACCTAGTTACCTCAAGGTCGCTAGTTCGAGCCTCAGCTGTGGCAGCGTCTCTGTGCCCTTGAGCAAAGTACTTAATCGCACATTGGTCTAGTCTGTGCGAGGAGTGGCGCCCCACACAGACTTCCAATCTGCGCCTTGTAAGGCATGAAAATGCCCGACGCAGGCCTCTCATGGTCTGAGTTGATGTTCTCTCCCTCCCCCTTATTCTGTTAGAAGAATATTTCTTGCATTACAGAGCAGATTCCATTTCCAAATTTATTTAAAAAATTATGAATGAATACAATAATAGACTGTATAACAAACTCATTCGTAAGGCCAGTGATGTTGTGGGGATGGAACTGAACTCTCTGACGGTGGTGTCTGAAAAGAGGATGCTGTCCAAGTTGCATGCCATCTTGGACAATGTCTCCCATCCACTACATAATGCGGTGAAATGATCGGACAAAGTCAGCATGGATTTGTGAAAGGAAAATCATGTCTGACGAATCTCATAGAATTTTTTGAGGATGTAACTAGTAGAGTGGATAGGGGAGGACCAGTGGATGTGGTATATTTGGATTTTCAAAAGGCTTTTGACAAGGTCCCACACAGGAGATTAGTGTGCAAACTTAAAGCACACGGTATTGGGGGTAAGGTATTGGTGTGGGTGGAGAATTGGTTAGCAGACAGGAAGCAAAGAGTGGGAATAAACGGGACCTTTTCAGAATGGCAGGTGGTGACTAGTGGGGTACCGCAAGGCTCAGTGCTGGGACCCCAGTTGTTTACAATATATATTAATGACTTGGATGAGGGAATTAAATGCAGCATCTCCAAGTTTGCGGATGACACGAAGCTGGGTGGCAGTGTTAGCTGTGAGGAGGATGCTAAGAGGATGCAGGGTGACTTGGATAGGTTGGGTGAGTGGGCAAATTCATGGCAGATGCAATTTAATGTGGATAAATGTGAAGTTATCCACTTTGGTGGCAAAAATAGGAAAACAGATTATTATCTGAATGGTGGCCGATTAGGAAAAGGGGAGGTGCAACGAGACCTGGGTGTCATTATACACCAGTCATTGAAAGTGGGCATGCAGGTACAGCAGGCGGTGAAAAAGGCGAATGGTATGCTGGCATTTATAGCGAGAGGATTCGAGTACAGGAGCAGGGAGGTACTACTGCAGTTGTACAAGGCCTTGGTGAGACCACACCTGGAGTATTGTGTGCAGTTTTGGTCCCCTAATCTGAGGAAAGACATCCTTGCCATAGAGGGAGTACAAAGAAGGTTCACCAGATTGATTCCTGGGATGGCAGGACTTACATATGAAGAAAGACTGGATGAACTGGGCTTGTACTCGTTGGAATTTAGAAGATTGAGGGGGGATCTGATTGAAACGTATAAGATCCTAAAGGGATTGGACAGGCTAGATGCAGGAAGATTGTTCCCGATGTTGGGGAAGTCCAAAATGAGGCGCCACAGTTTGAGGATAGAGGGGAAGCCTTTTAGGACCGAGATTAGGAAAAACTTCTTCACACAGAGAGTGGTGAATCTGTGGAATTCTCTGCCACAGGAAACAGTTGAGGCCAGTTCATTGGCTATATTTAAGAGGGAGTTAGATAGGGCCCTTGTGGCTATGGGGGTCAGGGGGTATGGCGGGAAGGCTGGGGCGGGGTTCTGAGTTGGATGATCAGCCATGATCATAATAAATGGCGGTGCAGGCTCGAAGGGCCGAATGGCCTACTCCTGCACCTATTTTCTATGTTTCTGTGTTTCTATAATGTACTGGTTGGGCACAGGAGTACATTCAGCCAGAGACTCATTCCACCGAGATGCAACACAGAGCATCATAGGAAGTCATTCCTGCCTGTAGCCATCAAGCTTTACAGCTCCTCCCTTGGAGGGTCAGACACCCTGAGCCAATAGACTGGTCCTGGACTTATTTATTAATTTACTGGCATAATTTACATATTACTATTTAACTATTTATGGTTTTATTACTATTTAATTATTTATGGTGCAACTGTAACGAAAACCAATTTACCCTGATATCAATAAAGTATGACTATGACTATAACATCATCTGGCAAGAACAAGAGACTGGGCAAATGCATCTCTCCTGCTCATGATCCTTACCTTTTACATTATAGAAACTCAGAACCACAGAACAATCACAGACAAAGCTCCATACACAAAAGTTGCTGGTGAACGCAGCAGGCCAGGCAGCATCTCTAGGAAGAGGCGCAGTCGACGTTTCGGGACTAGCTGACAAAGCTCACTCACTTCACTCCGTGCTGACTCTTTGGCAGAGCTTTTCAATTAGGTTCACTTTCCTATAACCCTTTTTCATTCAAGTAATTATCTAGTTTCCTTTTGAACATTACCACTGAATCAGTTTCCATGAACCCTTAAAGAACTGGACATTCAACAAATCACAGTTTGCTGGAGAAAACACCATCTCCTTGTACTGTGCTTTCCACCAAAAGAAAATAGAACACAGCACAGTAAAGACCATTCAGCCATGATATTGTATGGAATTTTTAACCTGCTCCACTATCAATCCTTCCTCTTACACAACCCATAAACCTCCATTTCTCTTACGCCCATTTGCCTATCAAAGAGACTTTTATATTGTATGTTCCTATTGCATGAGCCTTTACCACTACCCCCAGCAGTGGGTTCCAGACACCCATCACGCTCTGTGTAAAAAAAACCTTCTTTTGCATCTTCCCTAAACTTTCTTCCACTTACCTTAAACAGATGTTCTCTGGTGTTAGCTACTGCCACCTTGAGAAAAGGTGCTGGATGTCCACTTTATGCTTCTCATAGTCTTACACACCTCTGTCAAGTCACCTCTCATCCTCTGACATTCCAAAGAGAAAACCCATGGCTTGTTCCAGTCTTCCTTATAAGATGTTCTCTAATCCAGGCAACATGCTGGTATATCTCTTTAAACCTTCCACATCCTTCCGATAATGATGCAACCAGAACTGAACACAGTGCTCTTAACTGTGATCTAACCATCATTTTACAGAGTTGCAATCTAACCTTGTGGCTCTTGAACTCAGTCCCCTAACTGATGAAGGCCAACCTTCATGCCTCCTTAATATGCCTCCTTAACCATCCTATCAAATGAAACCAATGCCCTATCAGTTGTTAAATCTTCTACTTCTGAAATGGTTTCAAAGTACATTCATTATCAGCAGTACTTGATCAGGTCTCTGAACACCCTCCAAAGTTACAAAGTACTTTCTTCAAAATCAAAATGTATACAGTGTACAATGTTGGTAGCCATGAATGAAAGAAACACCACAGATTCATTTAAAGAAAACAAGTTGCACAAATAACACACAGAATATGAACCATCAAATTGCAGAGTCCTCAGAATGGTACAAGAGCCACAGCCACTGAGTCAGTTCAGTTTACTGCTGTGTCAATGACTGCAGCCTCAGCCAGAGCCAGCTCCACACTCAATCAAATTGTGCAATACAGTACATATAAAAAAAAGCAACCAGAAACACATGGAACGTGAACCACAGCGTCCTAAAAAAATGAATCCCACAGCCACAGGCTGCACCTGTTATGTTTTGTAACTCCAAAACATTATGGATTATTTAAACGAACAAGAATTCTTAATCAATCAATATATTGTGGTGAGCATTTGGTCCATAATGACAGATGAGGAATCTTGCTGAACTCAACAATCATTTTATTGTGATAGACACAAACAGACCGGGCACCATGACCCGGAGAGCGAACCCAACGATTCTCACACAGACGGGGGAGGTGACTATCAAACATCCCAGTTACAGTTAGGGTGACCCACAGCTACCCAAGCAAATAACTGTATAACCCAAGCTAAAATGTAACAATAAATGAACTGGAACTTCCCACTAAAATCCCACAAAAGCATTTTAACACAAGAACAATAAACAGTACTGGTCATTAGAAATGCAGGGGCAGGCTGTCAACCACATTCCCCCCGAACGTCACTATATTTACAATACTACTCAAATACTACTTAAATATTAAATACACAATATTCAATCCTGCCTAGCTCTAAACTCCAACTCAATATATAATGCATTTCAAATATATACACAACTGCCTATACAGACATCCACAGCAATTTTAAAAATTGTCCCTTTGAGACTTAAAGATTGAATTGCTGGAAGGCTTTTTTGCTCTTGTGGGATAATATCACCCCTGATAAGGGAGGTCACTCTACTTGGCAGGAGAAGCAATTAAGTGATCAAAGCAACTCCTCAAAGGCTAAGAGTGTCACAATCGGGGGGCATTGGGAACAAGGGTGAACCTAGGTTAATTAAATTTAGTTTACTGTTCGATACCAGGAGAGCAAGGCAGGAGCAGGAATAGCGAACTGGACAAGGACTCAGGACTATGACAAGGCTGGGACTAGGGGTCTGGGCTAGGACTCAGAATTGGATCCCAAAACTAGAGGAGACATGAAGAGGCTATGGTATGGACTCCGAGCCCGAGACTGGGCAAGAACCCAGTACCTGGGTCTTGCCTCGGGCTCGGATCCTAGAACCAGGCATGGACATGACATGGACTAGGGAGAGCAGGAACAGGGAAAAACAGAGCCTCGGTCTCGGGAGAGCAGGTACATGGAACCATGGACACATACACAGAACACAGAGTTGGGACCCCTCCTTGGATACAGGACATAGGGGCGGGACTCATGACACCCCCCCCCCGCAGGGGGGCAAGATGGCCTGACTTACCCCACGGAGGCGAGGACAAAACAAGACCAACATGAAAGAACACCAGACAGTACCTATCTAGCTCCAGCGATAGAACAAGACCGAGGTGCAGGCGAGGGCTGCAGACGAGGGCTAGAGGCGAGAGGGGCCAAGAAGGGATACAGACAGTGGGGTAGAACAGGAATCACAGACCACCAGGGCCAGGACTTGACTCGGTACTTGGATGCTGCCAGGGCCAGGACCAGGACTTGACTCGGTACTTGGATGCTGCCAGGGCCAGGACCAGGACTTGACTTGGTACTTGGATGCCGCCAGGGCCAGGACTTGACTCGGAACTTGGATGCCGCCAGGGACGGGACTTGACTCGGTACGTGGATGCTGCCAGGGCCGAGACTTGACTCGGTACATGGATGCCACCAGCACCGGGACTTGACTCAGTATGTGGATGCCGCCAGGTAGTGGCGAGCTCTCAGCTCGGCCCGGGAACAGTAGACAGCGGTTCTTGATTCCCTCCGGCGGGTTAACTGATGGACCCACCTCGGCGAGGAAACTTTGCAGGCTCGCTTTGGCGGGGTAAGTTGACAGGGTTGCTCCGGTGAGGAAAGGCGAATTACCAGCACTTGCTTCGGGTGGAGACTAGGCTTGCTCCGGCCAGATGACATTGGCACGCCGTACCTTTGGTGACTTTGCAGACGCTCTCGCGCCAAACAGCTGAAAGCCAGAGACTATAAACTACCGGTTCAGCCGAGAATAAATTGCCTCTAATCACCAAGGCTGAGGGACATGGGAAAACAGGGAACCAAAGGGAAACAGGGAGTCAACGGTCTGGATCGTAACATAAACGAAGTAAATTTAAAGAGATGATGGTGTGTTTGGCTGATTCGTCGGAGTTTGGGTGGTGCAGTGGCCCCCGCCCTCCAGTACGCAGACCGATACTGATCCGTGAAGCATGCAGTGGTGCAGTGGTAGCTGGGACACACCCAGCACATCTTTAAGGAAAAAGCCGAAATAAATAAGCACGTAAATGTCGACCCAGATCAGAGGTGACGCAATCGGCAATCGCCTCTGATCTGGGCTGACAATTACGTGCAGGGTGGCACCTAATTATTCAGCATGTTTATTTTGGCTTTTTTCTTAAAGATGTGCTGTGTGCCTCCCGGCTACCACTGCATTCTCCGCGAATTGGTATCTGTCCGCGGCCTGGGGTTTGGGGTGGTGGGACACTGGGGTGTCATCTCATTGTTGATCAGGGCAGGCAGGTCATCTTCTTCTATGTCTGCCTGCTTCAATGTCGAAGGTCGAGGTTCATCGTCTGCTGTGGCTGATGTGGAAGGCTTGCTTGACTGCTTAGCCTCGTGCATTTTTCTATCATACTGTTCCTTGTAAGGACTCAAACCATCTTGCAAATACACAACTGACGTACCCTTTCAAAATTAAAGTTGTACTTTATCATTACTCATTCGGTTTCGATTGTTATCTTTTCCTCTTCCAATTGCATCAGCTCTTCATCTATCAGTTCTTGGTCATGGGATGCTAAACCTCTTCAACATCACCTTCATCAACTTCCACAAGCCAAACTCACTTAGTCCTTACTTTGTTCACCATGATCGAAATGCTTGGTTATGTCTAGTTTTACGCTAAGTGTAACACCCTTACGAGCTCTTTTAGGCTTTTCCAATACCTGAGAACTCATCTTGCTAACGGCTGCTCACAGGCATGTGTTTAAGCAATGCCAGCGAGAATGTCATTCCAAATCCAGGGGAGAGCGGCTGCTCGGGGCACGCGCTGATTTTTTTTCATGCGCTGCCTTTTACCGTGCGATGCTTTTCCTGTGCGCTGCCTTTTTTCGTAACAGTGAGGTTTCGTAAAGCGAACATTCAAAAAGCGGGGGACACCTGTACTATATTCTGCCATCATATTTGACCTATCAAAATTAACCATTTCACACTTATCTGGCCACTTCTCAGCCCAGTTTTGCATCCTATCAATGTCCCACTGTAACCTCTGACAGCCCTCCACACTATCCACAACACACACAACCTTTGTGTCATTAGCAAACTTACTAACTCATCACTCCACTTCCTCATCCAGGTCATTTATAAAAATCATGAAGAGTAAGGGTCCCAGAACAGATCCCTAAGGCACACCACTGGTCACCGACCTCCATGCAGAATATGACCCGTCTACAACCACTCTTTGCCTTCTGTGGGCAAGCCAGTTCTGGATCCACAAAGCAATGTCCCCATGGATCCCATGCCTCCTTATTTTCTCAATAAGCCTTGCATGGGGTACCTTATCAAATGCCTTGCTGAAATCCATACAGACTATATCTACTGCTCTTCCTTCATCAATGTGATTAGTCACATCCTCAAAAAATTCAATCAGGCTCTTAAGGCACGACCTCCCCTTGACAAAGCCATGTTGACTATTCCTAATCATATTATACCTCTCTAAATGTTCATAAATCCTGCCTCTCAGGATCTTCTCCATCAACTTACCAACCACTGAAGTAAGACTCACTGGTCTATAATTTCCTGGGCTATCTCTACTCCCTTTCTTGAATAAAGGAACAACATCTGCAACCCTCCAATCCTCCGGAAGCTCTCCCATCCCCATTGATGATTCAAGGATCATCACCAGAGGCTCAGCAATCTCCTCCCTCGCCTCCCACAGTAGCCTGGAGTACATCTCATCCGGTCCCGGCAACTAATCCAACTTGATGCTTTAAAAAGCTCCAGCACATTCTCTTTCTTAATATCTACATGCTCAAGCTTTTCAGTCTGCTACAAGTCTGCACTACAATCACCAAGATCCTTTTCCATAGTGAATACTGAAGTAAAGTATTCATTAAGTACCCCTGCTATTTCCTCCGGTTCCATACACACTTTCCCAATGTCACACTCAATTGGTCCTATTCTCTCATGTCTCCACACTTGTAGAATGCCTTGGGGTTTTCCTTAGTCCTGCCCACCAAGGCCTTCTCATGGCCCCTTATGGCTCTCCTAATTTCCTTTTTAAGCTCCTTCCTGTTAGCCTTATAATCTTCTAGATCCCTAACATTACCTAGCTCTCTGAACCTTTTGTAAGCTTTTCTTTTCTTCTTGACTAGATTTGTTACAGCCTTTGTATAACACACTTCCTGTACCCAACTATATCCTCCCTGTCTCATTGTAACGTACCTATGCAGAACTCCACACAAATATCCCCTGAATATTTGCCACTTTTCTTCCTTACTTTTCCCTGAGAACGTCTGTTCCCAACTTAAGCTTCCAATTTCCTGCCTGATAGTCTCATAATTCCGCTTACTCCAATTAAATGCTTTTCTAACTTGTCTGTTCCTATCTCTCTCCAATGCTATTTTAAAGGAGATAGAATTATGATCACTATCTCCTAAATGCTCTCCCACTGTGAGATCTAACACCTGACGAGGTTCATTTCCCAATACCAAATCGAGTACAGTCTCTCTTCTTGTAGGCTTATCTACATATTGTGTCAAGAAACCTTCCTGAACACACCTAACAAACTCCACCCCATCTAAACCGCTTGCTCTCGGGAGATGCCAATTGATATTTGGGAAATTAAAATCTCCCATTATGACAACTCTGTTATTTTTACATCTTTCCAGGATATGTTTCCCTATCTATTGGGCGGCCTATAAAAAACACTCAGTACAGTTATTGACCCCTTCCTGTTCCGAACCTCCACCCACAGAGACTCCATAGACAATCCCTCCATGAAGTCCACCTTTTCTGCAGCTGTGACACTATCTCTGATCAACAGTGCCATGCCCCCACCTCTTCTGCCTCCCCTCCTTCTCTTCAAGTGCTTAAACCCGGCACTTGAAGTAACCATTCCTGTCCCTAAGCCATGCAAGTCTCTGTAATGGCCACTACATCATAGCTCCAAGTACTGATCCACGCTCTAAGCTCATCCGCTTTGTTCACAATACTCCTTGCGTTAAAATAGACACATCTCAAACCTTCGGTCTGAGCGTGTCCCTTCTCTATCACCTGCCTATCCTCCCTCACACACGGTCTCAAAGCTTTCTCTATTTGTGAGCCAACTATCTCTTCCCCAGTCTCTTCAGTTCGGTTCCCACCCCCGAACAATTCTAGTTTAAACTCTCCCCAGTAGTCTTAGCAAACCTCCCTGCCAGGATATTGGTTCCCCTGGGATTCAAGTGCAACCTGTCCTTTTTGTACAGGTCACACCAGCCCCAGAAGAGATCCCAATGATCCAGAAATCTGAATCCCTGCCCCCTGCTCCAATCCCTCAGCCACGCATTTATCCTCCACCTCATTCTATTCCTATTCTCACTGTCGTGTGGCACAGGCAGTAATCCCGAGATTACTACCTTTGCAGTCCTGCTTCTCAACTTCCTCCCTAACTCCCTGTAGTCTTTTTTCAGGACCTCTTCCCTTTTCCTACCTATGCCATTGGTACCAATATGTACCAATGGCTGTTCTCCCTCCCACTGCAGGATATCTTGGACACGATCTGAAACATCCCAGACCCTGGCACCCAGGAGGCAAACTACCGTCTGAGTTTCTTTCCTGCATTCACATAATCGCCTGTCTGACCCCCTAATTATAGGGTAGCCCTATCACTGCTGCCTTCCTCTTCCTTTCCCTACCCTTCTGAGCTACAGGGCTGGAGTCTGTGCCAGAGGCACGGCCACTGTCACTTCCCCCAGGTCATTTCTACAGATCCATTTTAGCCATTTCAACTGTGTGTACGGGTAGAGACATGCCTTGTTTGTTCAGTCCACGTCAATCACAAAACTTTTTGCTGAACCCGTGTGAATTTGCAACTGAATTCCTTGTGTTGGACTGGACAGATAATTTCCCTTCTGTTTTCTTCAAACAGGAGTACTTATTGTCAAGGGGTACTGTCTAGTACCTGACTCTTCCCCTTCCCTCTCCTGACTGTTACCCACTTGTCTGTCTCCCGTGGCCCCGGTGTGACCACCTGCCTATAACTCCTTTCTAACACCTCCTCGCTCTCCCTGACCAGACGAAGGTCTCCAGTTCCCTAACTCGGTCCCTTAGGTGCTGCAGCTCAACACACCAGGTGCAGATATGGCCGTCCGGGAGGCTGGGAGACTCCAGGACCTCCCACATCTGACACATCCCACATCCTTCATGTCTGGAATCAACCTGATGAACTTCCCCTGCACTGCCTCCAAAGCCAGTATATCCTTCCTCAAGTATGGAGACCAGAACTGCACTCAGTACTCCAGCTGCGGCCTCACCAGTACCCTGTATAGTTGCAGCATGACCTCCCTGCTCTTGAATTCAATCCCTCTAGCAATGAAGGCCAATATTCTGTTTGGCTTCTTAATAACCTGTTGTACCTGCAAGCCAACTTTTTGCGATTCATGCACAAGCACTCCCAAGTCCCTCTGCACAACAGCATTTGCGATCTTTCACCATTTAAATAATAATCTGCTCTTCTATTATTCCTTCCAAAGTGGATGATCTTGCATTTACCAATGTTGTATTCCATCTGCCAGACCTTGGCCCACTCACTTAACCTATCTATATCCCTCTGCAGACTCTCCACATCCTCTGCACAATTTGCTTTTCCACTCAATTTAGTGTCATCAGAAAATTTTGCTACACTACACTCAGTCCCTTCTTCCAAATCATCAATTGAAATGGTAAACAGCTGTGGGCCCAGCATTGACCCCTGTGGCACCCCACTCACCACTGACTGCCAACTGGAGAAACACCCATTTATACCAACTCTCTGCCTTCTGTTGGTTAACCAATCCACTATCCATGCCAATACACTTCCTTTGACTCCATGCATCCGTATTTTATTCATAAGTCTCTTGTGTGGCACTACATTGAACACCTTCTGGAAATCCAAGTATACGACATCCACCTGTTCCCCTCCATCCACTGCACTCATCACTGTCTTCAGCTTCTAATTGTTGCTGCATTTCTCTCCTTCTCCATACTGTGTCCTGCCCGCTCCTCCCTTACATAGCGTTTTTTCCAAATTCTCATTTTTAAAAAAAAACAATAAACTTTGTTTTCCTCCCTCCACAGTAGAACATCCTAACATTACAATTTTGGGTTTAATTAACCTGGGTTACATCAGCATTCAAATGAAATAAAAACAAATAACATATAATTAACATGAATAAGATATTGATCATAGGAAGGAAAATGAAACGCATGCCCAGAAAACGTGTGGTGTCAAAATAACTTTGAAATCGAAGGTGCAGATAAATGCGTGAATCCAATTTACAAATGGTCACAATGAAAAAGGAAACATGCACCACAAAACTGTGCAAACCACAGGACAGAGAAAGCCGTGCCTTAACTGTGTTGGTCTCGACCCAGACAACATTTTCATAACTGAGGCACATAAGAAACAAACTTGCAGTAAGTCATGAGACCCAGTTACAAGCATTAATTGCAGAAGTTGCAGCTCAGCAGGACGTAAGATGTGATCAAGTGGCAACTCAAAAATTACACAAAATAACCAGAAAGATGATGGGTGTAGAGTACTCCATTTTAAACATTCTAGGAGAGAGACTGCATCCATTTCAAGCATTCAAAAAGTGAATTTAGAAGCATATCCATAAAATCTGCCTTGATAATACATAAGGTTATCAGTCCACAAGATACAGGAGCAGAATTAGGCAACTTGATCCATTGAATCTACTTCATCATTTCAACATGGCTGATCTGTTTTTCCCCTCAGTCCCAGTCTCCTGCGTTCTCCGCATATTCCTTATGCCCTGACTAATTGAGAATCCATTAACATCGGCCTTAAACATACCCAATGACTCCACATACTCTTGTGGCAAAGAACTCCACAGATTTGCCACTCCCTGGCTAAAGAAATTCCTCCTCATCTCTTCTAAAATGACGTCCCTCTATTCTGAAGCCGTATTCTCTGGTTTTAGACTCCCCCACCAAAGGAAACATCTTCTCCACATGGAGTGGAACATATTCAGTAAATAGTAAGGTGCTAAGGGTTGTTGATGGACAGTGGTCGTGACAGAGAATCCAGGATGGTTTGTTGCCTCCCAGGTGCCAGGGTTGAGGATGTCTCTGATCGATTGCATGACATTCTGAAGTGGGAGGGTGACCAGCCAGATGTCGTGGTGCACATCGGTACCAATGACATAGCAAGGAAGAGTGAAGAGGTCCTGGACAGTGAGTATAGAGAGCTTGGTAGGAAGTTGAAAAGCAGGACCTCGAGGGTGGTAATCTCAGGATTGCTACCTGTGCTAGGTGCCAGTGAGGGTAGGAATAGGATGCTCTGGAAGAGGAACAAGTGGCTGAGGAACTGGTGTAGGGGGCAGGGTTTCAGATTTCAGGATCATTGGGACCTCTTCTGGGGCAGGTGGGACCTGTACAAGAGAGACAGGTTACACTTGAACCACAGGGGGACCAATATCCTTTCAGGGAGGTTTGTTAGTGCTATTGGGGAGGCTTTAAACTAGAATTGCAGGGGGATGGGAACCAGAGTGCCAGAGCTGACAGTGTGGCTGGGGTGAAAATAAATGATGTTGAAAGTTGAAGCAAATCCGCTGATAGAAAGGTTGTGAGTGGTGGTAAAAATCTTCTGAGGTGTATATATTTCAATGCTATGAGTATTGCGGGGAAGGCGGATGAGTTCAGGGCATGGATTGACACGTGGAATTATGATGTTGTAGCAATTAGTGAAACTTGGCTACAGGAGGGGCAGGACTGGCAGCTTAATATACCAGGGTTCCAATGTTTCAGATGTGATCGAGTCAGAGGAATGAAAGGTGGGGGAGTAGCATTGCTTGTTAGGGAAAATATTACAGCAGTGCTCAGGCAGGACAGATTAGAGGGCTTGTCTACTGAGTCCTTATGGGTGGAGCTGAGAAACCGGAAAGGTATGGCCACATTAGTGGGATTGTATTACCGACCACCCAATAGTCAACGAGACTTGGAAGAGCAAATCTGCAGAGAGATAGCAGGCAACTGCAGGAAACATAAAGTTGTGGTGGTAGGGGATTTTAATTTTCCATACATTGATTGGGACTCCCATACTGTTAGGAGTCTAGATGGTTTAGAGTTTGTAAAATGTGTTCAGGAAAGTTTTCTAAATCAGTATATAGAGAGACCAACTAGAGGGGATGCAATATTGGATCTCCTGTTAGGAAACGAATTAGGGCAAGTGACAGAAGTCTGTGTAGGGGAGCACTTTGGTTCCAGTGATCATAACACCATTAGTTTCAATTTAATCATGGACAAGGATAGATCTGGTCCTAGGGTTGAGGTTCTGAACTGGAAGAAGGCCAAATTTGAAGAAATGAGAAAGGATCTAAAAAGTGTGGATTGGGACAGGTTGTTCTCTGGCAAAGATGTGATTGGTAGGTGGGAAGCCTTCAAAGGGGAAACTTTGAGAGTGCAGAGTTTGTATGTTCCTGTCAGGATTAAAGGCAAATTGAATAGGAATAAGGAACCTTGGTTCTCAAGGGATATTGCAACTCTGATAAAGAAGAAGAGGGAGTTGTATGAAATGTATAGGAAACAGGGGGTAAATCAGGTGCTTGAGGAGTATAAGAAGTGCAAGAAAATACTTAAGAAAGAAATCAGGAGGGCTAAAAGAAGACATGAGGTTGCCTTGGCAGTCAAAGTGAAGGATAATCCAAAGAGCTTTTACAAGTATATTAAGAGCAAAAGGATTGTAAGGGATAAGATTGGTCCTCTTGAAGATCAGAGTGGTCGGCTTTGTGCAGAACCAAAGGAAATGGGGGAGATCCTAAATAGGTTTTTTGTGTCTATATTTACTAAGGAAGCTGGCATGAAATCTATGGAATTGAGGGAATCAAGTAGTGAGACCATGGAAACTGCTTGCTGTGTTGAGGAAAATTAAAGTGGATAAATCCCCGGGACCTGACAGAGTGTTCCCTCGGACCTTGAAGCAGGCTAATGTTGAAATTGCGGGGGCCCTGGCAGAAATATTTAAAATGTCGCTGTCTACGGGTGAAGTGCCGGAGGATTGGAGAGTGGCTCATGTTGTTCCGTTGTTTAAAAAAGGATCGAAAAGTAATCCGGGAAATTATAGGCCGGTGAGTTTAACGTCAGTAGTAGGTAAGTTATTGGAGGGAGTACTAAGAGACAGAATCTACAAGCATTTGGATAGACGGGCTTATTAGGGAGAGTCAACATGGCTTTGTGCATGGTAGGTCATGTTTGACCAATCTGTTGGAGTTTTTCGAGGAGGTTACCAGGAAAGTGGATGAAGGGAAGGCAGTGGATATTGTCTACATGGGCTTCAGTAAGGACTTTGACAAGGTCCCGAATGGGAGGTCAGTTAGGAAAATTCAGTCGCTAGGTATACATGGAGAGGTGGTAAATTGGATTAGACATTGGCTCAATGGAAGAAGCCAGAGAGTGGTGGTAGAGAATTGCTTCTCTGAGTGGAGGCCTGTGACTAGTGGTGTGCCACAGGGATCAGTGCTGGGTCCATTGTTATTTGTCATCTATATCAATGATCTGGATGATAATGTGGTAAATTGATTCAGCAAGTTTGCTAATGATACAAAGATTGGAGGTGTAGTAGACAGTGAGGAAGGTTTTCAGAGCCTGCAGAGGGACTTGGACCAGCTGGAAAAATGGGCTGAAAAATGGCAGATGGAGCTTAATACTGATAAGTGTGAGGTATTGCACGTTGGAAGGACAAACCAACGTAGAACATACAGGGTTAATGGTAAGGCACTGAGGAGTGCAGTGGAACAGAGGGATCTGGGAATACAGATACAAAATTCCCTAAAAGTGTCGTCACAGGTAGATAGGGTCGTAAAGAGAGCTTTTGGTACATTGGTCTTTATTAATCGAAGTATTGAGTATAAGAGCTGGAATGTTATGATGAGGTTGTATAAGGCATTGGTGAGGCCGAATCTGGAGTATTGTGTTCAGTTTTGGTCACCAAATTACAGGAAGGATATAAATAAGGTTGAAAGAGTGCAGAGAAGGTTTACAAGGATGTTGCCGGAACTTGAGAAACTCAGTTACAGAGAAAGGTTGAATAGGTTAGGACTTTATTCCCTGGAGCGTAGAAGAATGAGGGGAGATTTGATAGAGGTATATAAAATCATGATGGGTATAGATAGAGTGAATGCAAGCAGGCTTTTTCCACTGAGGCAAGGGGAGAAAGAAACCAGAGGACATGGGTTAAGGGTGAGGGGGGAAAAGTTTAAAGGGAACATTAGGTGGGGCTTCTTCACACGGAGAGTGGTGGGAGTATGGAATGAGCTGCCAGACGAGGTGGTAAATGCGGATTCTTTTTTAACATTTAAGAATAAATTGGACAGATACATGGATGGGAGGTGTATGGAGGGGTATGGTCCGTGTGCAGGTCAGTGGGACTAGGCAGAAAATGGTTCGGCACAGCCAAGAAGGGCCAAAGGGCCTGTTTCTGTGCTGTAGTTTCTATGGTTCTATGGTTCTATGGACAGAGAAATCTTGGGATTCAAGTTTATAGTTCCCTAAAAGTGACATCACAGGTGGATACGGTGAAGAAGGCACCTGTGATGTCTTACCTCCATTGGTCAGAGCATTGAATATAAATAATTGGTGGACCTGTGGTTGGTAAGGAAGGTTGTCAGAAGGATATCAAACACTGGAAATATGGTGGCGAATGGGGTTTAATCCAGTGAAGTGTGAGGTGTTGCACTTGGGTGGTCAAATGGAAGAGGAAATTAACAGTAAATGGCAGGAGTCTTGATATACAAAAGGATTTTGAAACCTTAGCCCACAGCTCCTTGAGATTGGCCAGACAGGTAGATAGCATGGTAAAGAAGGCATATTGTACATTTGCTTCATTGGTCAAGGTATTGAAAGCTTTGTGGTGCCATGGCAGTGTAGGGATTAGCTTAACGTTAATACAGCACCAGCAACGAGATTCAATTTTGGCACTATTTGTAAGGTATTTGTATGTTCTCTCCAGGACCATGTAGGTTTCCTCCTGGAGCTCCAGTTTCTTTCCATATTCCAAAGACCTATGGTTAATAGGTTAATTAGTCACATGGGTGTAATTGGGTAGTGCAATCTCATTGGCCCAGAAGGGCCTGTCACTGTAGTATCTCGAAATAAAATAAATATTTGAAATGTTCCCTCAGAGCTACACTATTGTCAAGCATTCAAAGAGACCAACACAAAAATAACTTTATGTGTCCCTTAATGGCAAATATACACTTCGTCTCTCTAAGGTGTGCGTGCACATCTTTTGCTACTCGCGCACAAAGGAATTGTACGAGGAATTTGCATCGTGACGGCTGCTGCTGAGTCCTGAGTCAGGAGTAAGTCAGTATAAATATAAATTTATGGAGAGTGAAATAAACATGATTTAATTTTAATGCGTTAACGGCATCCGCCATTGGAACAGAAATACTGCGGATTTGAGAATAATCAATCCATTAATTTTAACGCATTACCAGCATCCGTCAATGGAACAGAAATACTGCAGATTCAGCAGCAGTCGTGCGGGAGGGTTCCTGAGCTCCCTGGCTCTCCTGGGTCCTAAAGTCCGTCATTCACAAATCAGTCTTTGTGCAATTCCTTTGTACGCCAGTAACAAAAGATATGTGTGTGGCAAACCTCGCCCACATCCCTTGCTCCACAATTTCCCCAACTACCCCTTGCTCCTAATATATTTACGGAATAATTTAGGATTCTGCTTAATCTTATTCGCTAAGGATATTTCATGAATTGTCCTTGTCTTCTTAAATACTCTTCCTTAACCCTCTATATTCCTCATGAAAGATTGGAAGAAATAAAATAACAAAGGGAGTCTAAAAGTCCTCGAGCATAAGTAGAGTGAGAGTTCAGAGCTCACTGGATATACTTTATATACTTTATACTTTATTGTCGCCAAACAATTGATACTAGAGCGTACAATCATCACAGCGATATTTGATTCTGCTCTTCGTGCTCCCTGGAGTACAAATCGATAGTAAATATTAAAAATTTAAATTATAAATCATAAGTAGAAAATAGAAAAGGGAAAGTAAGGTAGTGCAAAAAAACCGAGAGGCAGGACCGGATATTTGGAAGGTATGGCCCAGATCCGGGTCAGGATCCGTTCAGTGGTCTTATCACAAATCTGGCTGTATGAGTCTTCAAGCTCCTGAGCCTTCTCCCGGAGGGAAGAGGGATGAAAAGTGTGTTGGCTGGGTATGTCATGTCCTTGATTATCTTGGCAGCATGGATCCGACAGCGTGCAGTATAAAGTGAGTCCAAGGATGGAAGATTGGTTTATGTGATGTGCTGGGCTTCTGCACGATCTTCTGCAGCTTCTTCTGGTTTTGGACAGGACAACTTCCATACCAGGTTGTGATGCACCCCAGAAGAATGCTTTCTATGGTACATCTATAAAAATTAGTGAGGGTTTTAGGGGACAGACCAAATTTCCTTAGCTTCCTCAGGAAGTAAAGGTGCTAGTGGGCCTTCTTGGCAGTGGACTCTGCTTGGTTGGACCAAGTCAGGTCATTTGTGATATTGACCCCGAGGAACTTAAAGCTTTTGACCTGTTCCATCAGTGGTGCCACTGATGTAAATAGGGTTGTGCGGTCCACTACTCCTTTTGAAGTCAACAACCTGGATATGTGGGTAAAATGGTGAAAAGACTTTCAAGATCCAACACAGTGAACCCATTCACAATATAACCAAAAAGAAATCACTTCAAACAAATTGAATCTGAATGAGTATGGTACTTTCAAGGTCTTTACAAAATTTTAAACAGAAATTGTTTAAATGCAGTTTCCACTATATCAGTGCGTCAGTGTTTGATGCACCTTCACATTAAGGAAGCCATTTAAGGTGTTTCACATCTCAGCACAAAGGGGTCCTGCCTTTCCAAGCAGCACATTGTATGTGTGCAACATTTTCACTCCATTTCTCCCAGGGAACAAGTGTGAACACTACTCTGAATTGTTCACTCTCTGGTCAAAGAGCCTTTCCTGCTTAGTTGCCAATGTGATTATTTGTGAAACAAAATTTGTCATTAGTCCCAAATTGTGCAGATAAAATAATGGTTCATGCACTCACTTGCTTTCCCCTGGAACAGTGATAGAGGAACAGGTTAAGGAAACTAAGCTGCTAGCATCTTATTGTCACTGTGATTATAAAATCAGTTTACTGATTGCTATATGATAGATAGTTCTAACAAGTTATTAGAGTGTCTGCACCAGTAACTTTCAAAGTGGCAGAGGGAGATACAGCATGAGAAACAAGTTGTTCAGCCTTCTGAGTCTATATTCACCACCAACTACCCATTTGCACAAACCCTGAATTCAACCCATTTTGTTTATCTAAATGGACATTTTGAAATAAGTCCTCTATCCAGAATGTGGAACACCAGACCCTCTCATACTTGAGGCAAGAAACATAGTTAAACAGAAAGCTTGATAAGCTGATTGATGAAGCCCATAATAACACCATAAGACATAGGAGCAGAATTAGGTCATTAGAACCATTGAGTCTGCTCTGCCATTCCATCATGGCTGATTTATTATCCCTCTCAACCCCATTCTCTTCACTTTGTAACCTGATTAATTAAGAACATATTATTCTCCACTTTAAATATACTCAATGACTTGGCCTCCACAGCCATCTGTGGCAATGAATTCCACAGATTCACCACACCTGGCTAAAGAAATTCCTCCACATCTCTGTTCTCAATGGATGTCCCTCTATTCTGAGGCTGTGCCCTCTGGTCCTAGACTCGCCCACTATAGGAAATATTCCCTCCGCATCCACTCTATTGATGCTTTTATATATTTCATAGGTTTCAATGAGATCCCCCCTCATTCTTCTGAACTCCAGAAATACAGGCCCAGAGCCATCAAATGCTCCTCATACACTAACCCTTTTGTTTCCAGAACCATTCTCATGAACGTTCTCTGGACCCTCTCCAATTTCTTTAATAAGGTGCCCAGAACTACTCACAATAGTGCAGTCTGACCAATGCCTTATAAAGACTCAGCAATACATCTTTGCTTCATATTCTAGTCCTTTTGAAATGAATGTTGACGTTGTATTTGCATGGTTGTCTTGTCCTCCCTTTAGAATAGCCTTTAGCTATTTCCCCAGAAGAGATCTCACTGACCCAGAAATCTGAAATCCTGCCCCTCAGCCACTTGTTCATCTATAGTTGTCTTCCTATTCTTGCCCTGACTATCACGTCATACTGGGACAATTAAACAATTACTACCTTAGAGGTCCTGCTCGTCAGCCTTCATCCTTTCTACCTGTGTCATTGGGGCTAATGTGCACCACAACTCTTGGCTGCTCCGCCTCCCTCTTAAAAATTCTCTGCCGCTGCTCTTGGAAATCCTGGACCTTAGCAGCTGGGAGGCAACACATCATCCTGGCATCTCTTTGGCAGCCACAATTTCTGCTGTCCATTCCCCTAACTATCGAGTCTCCATAAGACATGGGAGCAGAATTAGGCCATCTGGCCCATCAAGTCTGCTCCGCCATTCAATCATGGCTGATCCTTTTCTGTTCTTCCTCACTATCACTATCACTCTGCCTGACTTTACCCTTTCCTGCTGAGCCTCAGAGCCAGTCACAGTGCCACTGGCCTGGCTGCTGCTGCTGGGCCCTGATAGGTCATGCCCCAACACTCTCCCCCCAGCAGTATCCAAAGTGGCATACTTGTTGTTGGGGGGAACAGCTGAGGGAACTTTGCACTCCACTTACTTCTCCTGGTGGTCATCCATCTACTATCTGAAGCCTGCACCCTGGCGTGACCACCTCAGTAAAAGTCTCACCTATGAGGTTTTCAACCTCCCAAATGATCCTGAGTGCATCCAGCTCCAGCTCCAGTTCTTTGACTTTGTCAATCAGGACCTAAAGTTGTGCACTTCCTACAGATGCAGTCATTAGGGAGACTATTAGATCCATTGTTCATCCTGTCTAACTATCACCTTACCTACACTTGTTATACCTCTAACTTCTCAAGCTTTATGTTCTAGCCTGTGCCTGGTCTTCTCTAAGCTCATTGAGCCAAATCCTGGCCACTCCAACAATGGCTGCTCTACTTACACCTTGCTTCTTTTCATTGGCCCCTGCTGAGTGCCTGAGGTCATTATGATTGCACCCACCAAAAAGTTCTGTAATGCCGAGTTCTTTTTAAACCTTGCGCTGCCTCACCAACAAACAACTTTGCATGGTTATTGCAGACTGCCAAATAGAAGGAAGGGGAAATAGAAAGGGCTGATGATTTAGGGGAGTGGGAGCAAACTGGTGTTAAACTTCAGTATTGATATGGCTCATTTTAAGAACTAGGAACATAAAAAATAAAAGCATTAATTGGCCATTGTCTTTCACAACATTCACAAAAAATATGGCTTATCTTCTACCTCAAAGTCAGGGCCCTTTACTATCCACACATACCCTGGTATCTGTGACTCCCTGATCCATTTTTCTGCCCCCTGTAACCACTCCCCACCAAAGCACAGGAGTTGCAACAGCTGAACTTTCAAGTCTTCCCTTCCCACCATTGAGAGAAACATTCATTGCAGTGATGCAATCATTCAGAGTCATACAAGACAGAGACAGGCCCTTCAGCCCATCTGCTCCATTCTGATCTGATCAAAATGCCCATGCAAGCCAGCAATTTTTCCAAGCTAGTATTCAAGTGACCCTTCATTGCAGGGTTTTATAACCTGTATCACCCTGTGCATAGGTCAAGAAAAGCTTGTTGAAAAAGCAATAATTCTGTTTATTTATTTACATTTTTTCAATATAGATCCCATGACAAAGGGCTTTATTCTGTACCTCAGGTTTTAGGCAGTTACCGTGTTTGTGAGTTCTGTAAGGGTGAATTTCATGGGCTCACCTGCATGCATGCAGTGTTCACCACCTCATCTGCTGTACATTGGAGATGACCACTTTGTTTAACACCCACAGTCACTCTGCAGGGTGAACCCAGTCTTCCTATTCCTATTTTCCATCTCTCTCTGTCTCTGACTTCTTGTTTCCGTTACAATCAGGGTTAAAGCTTGAGGAACAAAGCCTCATCTCTGAGGCCTTGCAAACTTCCAGACTCAGTTTTGAATCCGATAACTTTAGGGAACACACTTTCTCTGCATCAGAACCAGATATTTCTGTTGTCAGTCTGTGCTATAGGTTCAGTTTTCACTTCCCATATGTGCACTTTGACATTTACTTTGTATTACAATTGCTTATATTAACCCATTGACTGGAGAATTTGAACAACTTACCCCTCAGCAACCCTAGCTTCACTAGGCACTGATAGAATTTGTCCTATCCATCCCTTTCCCCAGTTCATTGCAGAATTCAGCTACATTATTTTCCTCTCTCCCAGTTCTCACCAGATGTTTTTGGCATGAAATGTTAACTCTGTTTCTCTTTCCACAACTACTGTTGACCTGCTGAGTATTTCCACCATTTTCTAATTTAAATCTAGTTAAATCCACCATTTAATCCTAGTCAATCTCAGCTACACTCCATCTTTTATTTAAGTAAGGAAACCAGAGCTGTACAAGAACTACAGGTACAGTCTTGTGATGATATCATTATATCTGTGCTTAAACCTTCTCACAGTGAAGGCCGACATACCATGTGCCTATCCAAACCTGGACACAAACTCTCAGTCACTGGTATATAGGAGTCTCATGCCCTTGGTGAATCAACAGAATACCATCTCTTGCCTTTGAAACAATCTTTGCTTTGCTTTGTGGAGTTATATAAAGCTCTGCTGAGGCCATGTTTGGAACACTGTGTGCAGTTCTGTTTGCTGCATTACAGAAAGGAGGTGGAGGCTTTAGATAGACACTGCCTACCCCCCCCCCCCGATACTGGTTCTGACTCCAGATAGATGTTGTTCTCACTCCAGACACCAGTCCTTGCATCCCAGGCACCAGTGACTGCTTCAGACACAAATCCTGCCTCAGACAGACACTGGTCCCATCCACATGGACAACATTCCCACTCCTACCTTAGAAAGGCACAACAATACATTCAGAAGTGAACAGCATTTGACCAATTAGCTTCCTGTAAATAAAGAATATTCCAAATTCTCACGGACACAACCAGGCATATTGTGATTTGTTAATAGTTACAAAATAAAATTTGTAAAAATGAGAAAAAAAAATGTTTGAAGAGTAGATCTGTTGTTCCCTGACATCCAAGCTGCCAATTGGTCCTTACCTTGTGACCTGGGTTCTTGTATTGAAATCAAGTGATCTCATGGACTGCAAGACCTCCACACAACCCATATACTGTAAAAGGAAGGGAGAAAGAATGTAACTTTCCTAAGCAAAGATAAATTATGCCAACAAAATTCGAAAAGCTAGGAGGTCAGCATTGCGCAATGAATGATACTTGACTAGGCTGAACTGGGAATTGACCCATGGGGTGGATGCCATTGTCAAGGGAACCTTGTAATCTGCTCCTGACAAATAGTTCTATTGCCTTCAGTTTAGCAGTAGCGTACAAAGTACAGACCCTATCACTGATAATGTTCAGCACGAGTAAGAATAAATGTCTATGAAAGAGAAAAGGAGATGGACACCTTCCCACAGTTGCTAAATAACAAAAGAAGAGACTACGGATGCTGGAAATAGGGAGGAACACACAGAATGCTGGAGGAATTCAGCAGGTCAGGAACCCTGATGAAATGTCTTGAACCAAAGATTTGACTGCCTATATCCCCTAGAGATGCTGCCTACCTCCTGATTTGCTCCAGCATTTGTGTGTGTTGCTGGATTTTAAGGGCATTTTAATTATCTAATGAACAGCAATAGTGGAAGAACTCAGCTAGTCAAGCAGCATCTGTGGAAAGTCTTGAGTCAGAGACTTGCCTGAGAACTGGGGTCATGGAATCATAAAATCAGAGAACTCTACATCATAGAAACAGGCCCTTTGGCCTGTCTAGTTCAAACTGAACTGATGTTCCGCCAGTCGCATCGTCCTGCAACGGGCCCATAGTCCTCCATACCCCTCCCACCCATATACTTACCCAAACTTCTCTTTTATATTTCAGCTGAACCTCAATCCATCACTTCTGCTGGCAGCTAGTTCCATACTCTCATCACACACACAGAGTGAAAAGATCTCCCTCAAGTTCCCCTTAAATATTCACCTTTCACTCTTAACCTATGGCTTCCAGGTCTAGTCTTTGAAAAGCCTCCTTGGATTGACCCTGACTACCATCATCATCATTATGTGCCATGTTGTATATCATGGGCGATCATTGTCTTAGCCATGATCATGATTGCTCTTGGCAATTTTTTTTACATTAGTGGTTTGCCATTACCTTGTTCTGGGCAGTGGCTTTACAAGATGGGTGACCCCAGCCATTATCAATGCTCTTTAGAGATTGTCTGCCTTGCATCAGTGGTAACATAACCAGGACTTGTGATATGTACCAGCAACTCATACAACCATACCTGCTCCCATGGTTTCATATGACCCTGATTTGGGAGGGGGAGGGGGGAGGGGGCGAAGCAGGTGCTACACGTTGACCAAGGGTGACCTGCAGGCTAGTGGAGGGAAAGAGTGCCTTACAACTCTTTTGGTGGAGACGTAGCTCCACTCCACCCTACCACCCACAACCCTGTCTATACCCCTCATAATATTATACACTCAGTAGCCATTTTATTAGGTATACCTGCACACCTGTTCATTAAGGACAATATCCAATTATTGTCCTTAAGCATGCAGGCATGGTCAAGAGATTCTGTTGTTCAGACGGGGAAAGAAATCTGATCTACATGACTTTAACTATGGAATGATTGTTGGTGCCGGACAGGCTGGTCTGAGTATCTCAGAAACTGCTTATCTCCTGGGATTTTCACACACAACAGTCTCTTGAGTTTACAGAGAGTGGTACCAAAAAAAACTAAAAATAAAGACAGTCTGCAGTATTGACTCTGTGGGCAAAAACTCCTTATTAATGAGAGAAGTCAGAGGAGAATGGCCAGACTGGTTCAAGCTGACAGGAAGGTAAACATAATTCAAATAACCGTGCATTACTACAGTGGTGTGTAGAAGAGCAACTCTGAATGCAGAACAAGATGAACCTTGAGTGGATGCAGCAGAAGACCACAAACTTAGGCCTGACTTTATTAGTTACAGGAAGTACCTTATAAAGTGCCACTGAGTGTATATATCTATCAAATCTCCCCTTATTCTCCTTCGCTCCAAGGGAAACAAGTCCTAACCTATTCAACCTTTCCCTATGATTCAGGTCATCAAATCCTGGTAACATCCTTGTAAATTTTCTCTGAATTCTTTAAGTCTTATTGATAGTATTCCTGTAGGTAGGTGACTGACAAATACACACAGTATTCCAAATTTGGCCTCACCAATGTCTTATGCAACTTCAACATAACATCCCAATTCCTGTACTCAATACTTTGATTTATGAAACCCAATATGCCAAAAACTCTCTTTATAAACCTATCAACCCATGACACCACTTCAAAGATTTATGGATCAATATTCACAGATCTCTCTGCTCTATTGCAATACTCAATGCCCTACTGTTCATTGTGTAAGTCCTACACTGGTTTGACCACCCAAAGTTCAACACCTCACGCTTCCTTGCACTAAATTCCATCTGCCATTTTTCAGCTCACTGTCCCAGTTGGTCCAGATCTCACTGCAATCTTTGATAGCCTTCCTCACCATCCACTATGGCCCCAATCATGGTGTCATCTGCAAATATTCTGATCATGTTTACCATGTAGTAAGACCATAAGACATAGAAGCAGAATTAGGCCATTCAGCCCATCATCTCTGCTCCACCGTTCCATCCAAGCTGATTTATTATCCCTCTCAGATACATTCTACTACCTTCTTTCTATAACCTTTGACATCCTGACTAATCAACAACCTATCAAACTCCACTTTAAACATACCCAAAGAGTTGGCCTCCACAGCTGCCTGCGGCAATGAATTCCATAGATTGACTACGCTCTGGTTAAAGAAATTCCCCCCCTCACCTATATTCCACTACAGGAAACATCCTCTCCACATCCACTTTATCAAGGCCTTTCAACATTTGATATGCTTCAACAAGATCCCTCCCTCATTCTTCTAAACCTCCTCTGAAGCCTCTCTAATGCCAGGACAACCTTTCTTAGATAAGGGACCTAAAGCTGTTCACAATACTCCAAGCATTCCCTGAGCAAATGCCTTATAAAGCTTCAGCATTACATCCTTGTTTTTATATTCTAGTTCCTTACCACTGACACAACCTGCAAGTTAAACCTTTAGGGAGACCTGTGCCATGACTCCCAAGTCCCTTTGAATTCTTAATTTTCTTTCCATTTAGAAACTAAGCTATGCTTTTATTCCTTCTTCCAAAGTCCATATTCCCTACACTATATTCCATCTGCCATCATTGCCCATTCTCCTAATCTGTCTAAATCGTACTGCAGACTCCCTGCTTCTTCAACACTACCTGCCATTCCAACTATTTTCATATCATCTGCAAATGTAGCCACAAGGTCATCAATTCCCTCATCCAAATCATTGACATATAATTAGCACCACTAGTCATTGGCAGCCTTTACTCCCACTCTTTGCCTCCTGCCAGTCAGTTATTCTATCCATGCTAGTATCTTTTTTGTAATACCATGGGCTCTTACTTTGTCTAGCAGTTTCATGTGTGCCACCTTGTAAAAGGCTTTCTGAAAATCCAAGTAAACAACAAGTACTGACTCTCCTTTGTCTATCCTGGATGTTATTTCCTCAGAAGAATTCCAAGAGATTTGTCGGACAAGATTTCCTCTTAAGCCTATTTGGCCTATTTTATCATGTGCCTCCTAGTACCACGAAGTATCATCCTTAATAGTGAACTCCAATATCTTCTCAACCACTGAAGTCAGGGTAACAGGCCCATAATTTTCTGTCTTTACAATATTCAAGTCCTAAGGAACTATTCCAGAATCTAGTGATTCTTGAAAGATCACCACTAATGCCTCCACAATCTCTCAATTATCATGCAGATCATTGATATATCTGACAAATAACAATGAACCCAGCACTGTTTTCTGTGGCACACCATCTGGAACTACTTTCTGGCTTCTCCCACTAAGCTAATGTTTGAATCCAATTTACTACCTCAACCTGACTGGCAAGTGATAGAACCTTCTTGAACAGCCTCCCTTGCAGGGCTTTGTCAAAGGCCTTGCTAAAGTCCATACAAACAACATCCACTGCCTTTTTTCATCAACTTTCCTAGTAAGATGGTTAAACCGGACCTATTATGAACAAAGCCAAGTTCACTAGACCTACTCAGATCCTGTCTATCCAAATACTTACTTATCAGGTCCCTGGGAATACCTTCCAATAATTTATCCAGTAGAATTTCCTGGCTTATTCTCAGAGCTCTTCTTGAACAATATAAGCTTTCCTCAGGTCATTCAGCAATTCACCCGTGGCTAAGGACATTTTAAATACCTCTGCTGGGGCCTCTGCAATTTCTGCAGTCGCCTCTGATAAGGTCTGAGGGAACACAATTTTAGGCCTGGGGATTTATCCACCCTAATTTGCCTCAAGACAGCAAGCACCTTCTCCTCTGTAATCCATAAGCAGTCCATGACTTCACTGCTGTTTTGCCTCATTCGAGAGACTCTGTCCATCTCACTAGTAGACGTAGATGCAAAATATCCATTTAAGATCTACACCATCTCTTTCAGCTCCATGCAAAGATGATCATGTAGGACCTCAAGAGGACACCACTTTTGACCTTCGCTCTCAATATACTGTATCCGTAGAAGCCCTTGGCAATCTCCTTCACATTCCTGCTAGAGCAACCTCATACATTGTTGTTGCTCTCCTGATTTCCTTTGTAAGTATTCTCTTGCATTTTTATATTTCTCAAGCACCCCATTTGTTCCTTGCTGCCTACAACTGCTATGCACCTCCTTCTTCTTCTTAACCAGGGCTTTGATATCCCTTGAAAACCAAGGTTCCCTAAATCTATTAGGCTCGACTTTTATTCTATAGGTGCATAAACAATCCGAACTCTTGATATTTCACTTTTGAAGGCCTCCCACTTTAGGGAAGTTGCCCGAAAACAACCTGTCCCAATCAACACTTAAAACTCTGGCAAGTCCACATCAGACGTGTTGAGGGTGTTTCATGATTAATTGCACAGAGTACAGGAAAGGTATGTTCCTGTTAGAAGGAAGGACAGGGATGGAATGATTAGAGATATTTGGATGTCCAGAGGGCTGATGAGTTTAGTCAGGAAGAAAAAAGAAAAGTATGTAAAGCTTCAGAAGTTAGGATCAAAAGAAGCACATGATGAGTATAAAGAAGGGAATTAGGAAAGCCAGGAGGGGCCATAAAAAGTCCTTAACAAGTAGGATTAGGATGAATCCCAAGGCATTCTATACATACAACAAGAGCAAGAGGATGACTAGGGATAGGGTAGGACCACTCAAGGGTAAAGGGGTGAACATTTGCTTGGATGCAGAGAATGAGAGTGAGGTACTTAATAAATACTTTGCTTCAGTACTTACCAAGGAAAAGAATACTGGGGAGAAGGAGATCAGTGCCGAGTGTATAAATACATTAGGGTGTTTAGAAGTCAAAGAGGAGGAAGTGTTGGGCCTCCTAATGAGTATTAAGGTGAATGAGTCCCTTGGGCCTGATGGGATTTACCCCAGGTTTTTGATGGAGGCAAGACACGAGATTGCTGGGCCTTGACCAGCATCTTTGCGTCCTCTCTAGCCACAAGTGAGCTCCTGGAGGACTGGAGAGTGGCTAACGTTGTAGCTCTATTTAAGAAGGGAACAAGGGAGAATCCTGGAGGAAATTGCTGGAGGATAGGATATATTAGGGATAGGATGTATGAGCATCTGGAAACCCATGGCCTACTTAGGGAGAGCAGCATGGCTTTGTGTGTGGCAGGTTGTGCCTTAACTGAGTTTTTTGACAAGGTGATGAGAGAGATTGATTAGGGTAGGATGGTGTCTACATGGATTTTAGCAAGGTGTTTGACAAAGTACATATTGGGAGGCTAATAAGGAAGATTAAGATGCATGGGGTCCATGGTGAATTAGATTCAGAACTGGCTTGTGCATAGAAGACAGAGGGTGGTGGTTGAAGAGACTTATTCAAGCTGGAGGTCTGTAATTAGTGGAGTTCCACAGGGATCTGTGCTGGGTCCTCTGCTGTTTGTGATGTATATAAATGACCTAGGTGAAAATGTAGATGTGTGGGTTAGTAAAATTGCAGATGATACCAAGGTTGGTGGAGTTGTGGATAGTGTAGAAGACTGGCAAAGAATACAGCATAATATTAGTCAGTTGCAGATATAGACTGAAAAATGGCAGATAGCATTTAACCCAGATGAATGTGAGGAGTTGCAGCTCGGTACAGCAAATGCAAGGAGACAGTACACTGTTAACAGTGTTGCTGAGCAGAGATATCTTGGCGTCCAAGTTCATAACTCAATGAAGGTGGCTACACAGGTCAATAAGGCAGAGAAGGAGGCTTATGGAATGTTTGCTTTTATTAGTTAAGGCAAGGAGTTCAAAAGTCAGGAGGTTATGTTGAAACTTTATAAAACTCTGGTTAGGCCACATCTGGAGTATTTTGTACAGTTCTGATTGTGCCACTCCTCAAATGGATGTTGAGGCTTTGGAGAGAGTGCAGAAGAGGTTTACCAGGATTCTGCCTGGTTTATAGGCCACGTGCTATCACCAGACGCTGGATAAACTTCGCTTGTTTTATCTGGAGCATCCGAGGCTGACAGGAGATCTGATAGGTTTGCAAGATTATGAGTCATATATAGAGTGGACAGGGAGTATCTGTTTCCCTAGGTTGAAATGTTTAATACCAGAAAACATGAATTGAAAATGAAAGAGGTAGGTTCAAGGGAGTAGTAAGTTTTGACTCAAAGAGTCGTGAGTAACTGGAATGCACCGACTGGTCTTGTGAAAGAGGCAAATACATTACAGGCTTTTAAGGGACATTTGGGTAGGCACATAGATGTAAGGAAGATGGAGGGATGTGAACTTGGTGTAGGTAGGAGGGATTAGTGTTTGGGTGTTTTTCTGATCTGCTTTTTAGCTGGTTCAGCACAACATCGTGGGCTGAATGACCTGTTCTTGTGTCGTACTGTTCAATGTTCTATTTATCGGGATGATTCAAGGAATTAAGGGGTTAACATTTGAGCTGAATTTGGCAGCTTTGGGCCTGTACTCACTGTAATTGGTGAACTTTTAGAACAGGAGGAATTTTATTTAACCAGAGAGAAGTGAATCTGTGGAATGCTCTACCCAGACGACAGTGGAGGCGAAGTCCATGGGTATATTTAAGGCAGAAGCGGATAGTTTCCTGATCAGTCAGGGCATCAAAGGATATGGCAAGAAGAAAGGTATATGGGGTTGAGTGGGATATGGGATCAGCCATGATGGAATGGCAGAGTAAACTCAACAGACAGAATGGCCTAATTCTGCTCCTATGTCTTATGGTCTTATAACATTTCCCCAGCCTCATCTTGAGTATTTTGAACAGTTTTGGGCTCCTCACCTAAGAAAAGATGTGCTGGCATTAGGGAGAGTTTAGAGAAGGTTCACAAGAATGATTTGGGAAATGGAAGGGTTATAATATGAAGAACATTTGATAGCTGTTGGTCTGTACTTGCTGGAATTTAGAAGGATGAGGGAGGATTTCATTGAAACCTTTTGAATAGACAATAGACAATAGGTGCAGAAGTAGACCATTTGGCCCTTAGAGCCTGCACCGCCATTCTGAGATCATGGCTGATCATCTACTATCAATACCCGGTTCCTGCCTTGCACCCATAACCCTTGATTCCCCTATCCATCCTTCTTGAAAGCATCCAGAGAATTGGCCTTCACTGCCTTCTCAGGCAGCGCGTTCCACACCTCCACAACTCCCTGAGAGAAGTTCCTCCTCAACTCTGTCCTAAATAACCTACTCCTTATTCTTAAACCATGCCCTCTGGCACTGGACTCTCCCAGCATCTGGAACATATTTCCTGCCTCTATCTTGTCCAATCCCTTAATAATCTTATTTGTCTCAATCAGCTCCCCCCTCAATCTCCTTAATTCCAGCGTGTACAAGCCCAGTCTCTCTAAACTCTCTGCATAAGACAGTCCGGACATCCCAGGAATTAACCTAGTGAACCTACGCTGCACCTCCTCCACAGCCAGGATGTCCTTCCTTAACCTTGGAGACCAAAACTGCACACAATACTCCAGGTGCGGTCTCACCAGGGCCCTGTACAAATGCAAAAGGATTTCCTTGCTCTTGTACTTTGTAATAAAGGCCAATATTCCATTAACCTCCTTCACTGCCTGCTGCACTTGCTCATTCACCTTCAGAGACTGATGAACAAGTACTCCTAGATCTCTTTGTATTTCACCCTTACCTAACTCTACACTGTTCAGATAATAACCTGCCTTCCCGTTCTTGCTCCCAAAGTGAATAACCTCACACTTATTCACATTAAACGCCATCTGCCACGTTTCTGCCCACTCACCCAGCCTATCCAAGTTACCTTGAATTCTCCTAACATCCTCATCACATGTCACACTGCCACCCAGCTTAGTATCATCAGCAAACTTGCTGATGTTATTCACAATGCCTTCCTCTAAATCATTGACGTAAATCATAAACAGCTGTGGTCCCAATACCGAGCCCTGTGGCACCCCACTAGTCACCACCTGCCATTCCAAGAAACACCCATTCACTGCTACCCTTTGCTTTCTATCTGCCAACCAGTTTTCTATCCATGTCAATATCCTCCCCCCAATGCCATGAGCTCTGATTTTACCCACCAATCTCCTATGTGGTACCTTATTAAATGCCTTCTGAAAGTCAAGGTACACCACATCCACTGGATCTCCCGCGTCTATCTTCCTGGTTACATCCTCGAAAAACTCCAATAGATCAGTCAAGCATGATTTGCCCTTGGTAAATCCATGCTGGCTCAGCCCAATCCTATCACTGCTATCAAGATATGCTGCTATTTCATCTTTAATAATGGACTCTAGCATCTTCCCCACTACTGATGTTAGGCTATCAGGGCGATAGTTCTCTGTTTTCTCCCTCCCTCCTTTCTTAAAAAGTGGGATAACATTAACCATTCGCTAATCCTCAGGAACTGATCCCGAATCTAAGGAACATCGGAAAATGATCACCAATGCATCCGCAATTTCCAGAGCCACCTCCTTTAGTACCCTAGGATGCAGACCATCTGGACCTGGGGATTTGTTAGCCTTCAGTCCCATCAGTCTACTCATCACCGTTTCCTTCCTAATGTCAATTGTTTCAGTTCCTCTGTTACCCTATGTCCATGGCCCATCCATACATCTGGGAGATTGCTTGTGTCTTCCCTAGTGAAGACAGATCCAAAGTACTTATTAAATACATCTGCCATTTCTCTGTTTCCCATAACAATTTCTCCCAATTTATTCTTCAAGGGCCCAACATTGTTCTTAACTATCTTCCTTCTCTTCACATACCTAAAAAAACTTTTGCTGTCCTCCTTTATATTCCTAGCTAGCTTGCGTTCATATCTCATTTTTTCTCCCCGTATTGCCTTTTTAGTTAAGTTCTGTTGCTCCTTAAAAATTTCCCAATCATCTGTCTTCCCACTCACCTTAGCTCTGTTATACTTTTTTAATGTTATGCTATCTCTGACTTCCTTTGTCAACCACTGTGGCCACTTTCCCCCCTTTGAATCCTTCCTTCTCCGGGGGATGAACTGATTTTGCACCTTGTGCATTATTCCCAAGAATACCTGCCATTGCTGTTCCACTGTCTTTTCTGCTAGGATATCCAACCAGTCAACTTTGGCCAGCTCCTCCCTCATGGCTCCATAGTCTCCTTTGTTCAACTGCAATACTGACACTTCTGATCTGCCTTTATCCCTCTCAACTTGCAGATAAAAACTTATCATATTATGGTCACTACCTCCTAATGGTTCCTTTACTTCAAGATCACTTATCAAATCCTGTTCATTGCACAATGAATGTTGAAAGGTCCAGAGAGAGTAGATTTGGGAAGGATGTTTCCCATGGTGGGGAAGTCTAGGACGAGAGGGCACAGCCTCAGGATAGAGGGGCACCCTTTCAAAACACATGCAGAGAAATTTCTTTAGCCAGAGTATGATGAATTCGTGGAATTTTTTACCACAGGTAATTGTGGAGGTCAGGTCAGTTGGTGTATTTAAGGCAGAGCACGACAGGTTCTTAACTGAATACAGTATCAAAGGTTACGGGGAGAAGGCCAGGTAGTGGGGCTGGGGAAAAGAAAAAAGGATCAGCCATGATTGAATGGAGGAGCAGACTAGATGGGCCAAATGGCCTAATTCGGCTCCTATGTCTTATGGTCTCTGTTCTAAGTGGTCGCACCTCAGTTTTAGTGCCATCTAGTTCTGGATACCCCCACCATACAAAACATCCTCTCCACATCCACCTTATCTAGTTCTTTCAACATTTGGTAGGTTTCAATGTGATCTCCAAATTCTTCCAAATTCCAGTGAGTACAGGCCCAAAGCCGCCAAATGCTCCAAATATGTTAACCCCTTCATTGCTGGAATCATCCTTGTGAACCTCCTCTGGACTCTCTCCAATGACAACACATCCTTTTTGAGATATGGGGCCCAAAACTGTTGACAATACGTCAAGTATGGCCTGACCACTGTCTAATAAAGGCTTACCATTATGTCCTTGCTTTTATATTCTAGTCCCCTTGAAATTAATATCAATGTTGCATTTGCCTTCTTTACCACAAACTCAACCTGTAAATTAACCTTCTGGAAGCCTTACATAAGGACTCCTAAGTCCCTCTACACCTCTGTTGTTTGAACCTTCTCCCCATTTTGATATTTTCTTCGTCTCCCATTACTACTACACCAGCATCATCTTCCAGTGGTCAATATCAACTGTCACCTTCCTTTTACTCTTTGTATAACTGAAAAAACTTTTGGTATCCTGTTTTATATTATTGGTTAGGTTGCCCTCATTTCATCTTTTCTCTTATAGCTTTTTTCAGTAGCCTTTTGTTAGATTTTAAAAGCTTCCCAATCATCCAATTTCCCACTCACTTTTTCTACCTTATATGCCCTTTCCTTTCCCTTTATGCAGTCCTCAACTTCCTTTGCCATTTGAAAACTCCTTCCTCAGTGGGACTAACCCCGCACCTTGTGAACTAACCCCAGAAACTTCTGCCATCTCCGCTCTGCTGTCATCCCCGCCAGTATCCTCCTCCATTCCACCTGGGCAAGCTCCTCTCTCATGCTTCTGTAATTCCCTTTATTTCATTGTGATACTGATACATGTGATTTATGCTTCTCACTCTGAAACTGCAGGATGGATTCAGTCATATTATGATCACTGTCTCCTAACGGTTCCTTTACCTTAAGCTCCCTAATAAGATCTGGGTTATTACACAACACCCAATCTAAGGCAGCTTTTCCCTGAGTAGGCTTAAGTACAAGCTACTCTAAAAAGCCATTTCATAGGCATTCAAAAAATTCCCTCTCTTTTGATCACACACCAACCTGATTTTCCCAATCTTTTTGCATATTGAAGTCCTCCATTACAATTGTGACATTTCCCTTATTACATGCCCTTTCAAGCCCCCTTTGCAATCTTAATGCCACATCTTGCATATTATTTGGAGGCCTTTATATGCTTCCCATAATGTTTTTTTTTACCCTTGCATTTTCTTAACTCCATCCACAAAGATTTGACATTCTCTGACCCATGTCACCTCTTTCTAAAGATGTAATTCCATCTCTTACCAACAGAGCCACACCACCGCCTATGCCTTCCTGCCTGTCCTTTTCATACAAAGTATATCCTTTGATATTAAGTTCCCAACTCTGGCCTTCTTTCAGCCACAACTCAGTGATGCCCATAACATCATACCAACCATTCTCTAATTGCACCATGAGTTCATCCACTTTATTCCAAGAAGAATGTGCAATGAAATACAGCACCTTCAGTCCTGTATTCTTTGCCCTTTAATATTTTGCCTCTGTGGTACAGTTTAATTCTTTGCTCTGTCAGATTACATCCATCATCTGGATGTAATGATGGATGTAAAGGCGGTGGGAGGAGAAGATGGCAGCGCGACGCAGTGCGCGCAGCTCTCCGGTGAAATGATATTGTATCTGTTAAATAGGGGCCGTGGACAATTCTGATTTGATGGAGACAGATGTGAAAGCACAGAGGAACATTTGGAGAAATTTTTGAAATGCTGGTTCACTGCCTCTGCTACTGTGCGATCGAAAATCTCTGAAGGGAAGGCCCCAAAATCCCTGGCTTTGCCTGCTGCTGGCGACCGAGGCTGAGGTCGAAGCGTTCGGATAGAGATGGTGCTTGGTACTCAGCGTCGGAGGGCTGATCAGAACTCAAAGTTTTTGGATGACTCAGAGTCAGACTGTGGTCAGGCATGGCAGGGAGAGTTTTCTTCCTTCTCCCGTCTACATGAGATGTGGGACTTTTGAGAGACTTTGAACTTTTTTACTGTGCCATGGCCTGTTCTTCATCAAGTTATGGTATTGTTGCACTGTTGTAACTATATGTTATAATTATGTGGTTTTTGTTAGTTTTTCAGTCTTGGTCTGTCCTGTGTTTCTGTGATATCACACTGGAGGAATATTGTATCATTTCTTAATTCATGCATTACTAAATGACAATAAAAGAGGACTGCATGTCCTCATAATCCAATCTAATCTAATCATCTATTTGTAACCTACTGGCTGATCCTCAGCTCTACCATACTGGTTTCCATGAACGATGAATTCAGAAGGTGACTCGTTCTTTGAGGTTGTACAGTGAACTCCTGGCATCCTGAGCTTTAAATTCAAACATCAACTTTGAGAAAACTTTGAAAAGAAATCAATATTTTGTTTTGATAATAAGTTATCTCCTAAATTACTTACATCGTTCATGACTCACACTGAATGATATTTACACTATAAATACAAGAGATTCTGCAGACGCTGGAAATGCAGAGCAATACACACAAAATGCTGGAGGAACTCAGCAGGTCAGGTAGCATCTATGGAAATGAACAAACAATCGATATTTCAGACCAAGACCCTTCATCATGACTGGAAGGGAAAGGGGAAGATGTCAGAATAAGAAGGTGGGGGGAGGGAAGGAGGACAAGGTACAGGGTGGGTGGAGAGGAGGGGAATGAAATAAGATGCTGGGAGGTGATAAATAGAGAACAAGGGATCTGATAGAAGTGGAGAGTGGACCACTGGAGAAAGAGAAGGAGGAGGGGCACCAGGGACACCAGGACAGGCAGGTAAGGAGAACAGGTTAAGAGGCCAGAGTGGGGAAATGAAGAAGAGGGAAGTGGGGAAGGGAAATCAATGTTCATTCTATCACATTGGAGGCTACCTAGACAGAATACGTTGCTCATCCAACCTGAGTGGACACATCGTAGCGGAGGAGGAGGTCATGGACTGACATGTCTGAACAGGAATGGGGATAGGAATTGAAATAGTCACTGGGAAATTCCACTTTTTGTGAATGGAGCTCAGGATCACTGGGAAATTCTGCTTTTTAAGAGTAGAGCTGAGGATTTTCTCCATGATTCCCTTGTCCATTCATCTCTCCCCATTAATCCCACTCCTGGCATTTGTCTCCTGATCCCTACGAGTGCTAGAGCAACTGAATCACTTCTTCTCCCACTTCCTTTCAGGTGAAGCAATCTTCACCTGTGAATCTGTTGTTTTCTTCTACTGTAACTGATTATCCCGATGCAGCCTCCTCTACATTGGTGAGATCCAACTTTGACTGAGGGACCGCTTTGTCGAGCACCTCAGCTCCATCAGCATAAAGCAGAATTTCCTGCTGACCAACCATTTCAATTCCTAAGCCCATTCCCGTTCCAACATGTCAGTCCTCCTCTGTCATGATGAGGCCACTCTCAGGGTGGAGGAGCAACATATCACATTCCATCTCGGTAGCCTCCAACGTGAGGGCATAAGCATTAATTTCTCCAACTTCTGGTATTTTTTCCCTTCACCCTTCCCCACTCTGGCCTCTTACCTTTTCTCCTCACCTGCGTATCCTGGTGCCCCTTTCCTTTTCTCCCATATCCACTCTCCTCTCCCATCAGTTTCCTTCTTCTCTAACCCTTTGCCTTTTCTAGTTATTATCTTCTGCTCTACTTCATGTCCACTTCCTCACCCACCTGGATTCACCCATCACCTTTTTAGATTGTCCTCCTTCCCTTCCCCCCACATTCTTATTCTGTCATCTTCCCCTTCCTTTTCAATCCTGATGAAGGGTCTCAGCCCAAAACATTGACTGTTTATTCATTTCCATAAATGCTGCCTGAGTTTCTCCAGAATTGTGTGTGTGTTGCTTTGCTATTTACATTTGGTGTCTCTGACAATACAGTGGTGTCTACAAACTCAGAGGAAATAAATCTCCTTCTCTTTCTCCAGAGTTCAACCCAGATAAGTGTGAGGTGGTTCATTTTGGTAGGTCAAATATGATGGCAGAATATAGTATTAACAGTAAGACTCTTGGCACTGTGGAGGATCAGAGGGATCTTGGGGTCCGAGTCCATAGGACATTCAAAGCTGCTGTGCAGGTTGGCTCTGTGGTTAAGAAGGCATACGGTGCATTGGCGTTCATCAACCGTGGGATTGAGTTTAGGAGCCGAGAGGTAATGTTGCAACTATATAGGACCCTGGTCAGACCCCACCTGGAGTACTGTGCTCAGTTCTGGTCGCCTCACTATGGGAAGGATGTGGAAACCATAAAGAGGGTGCAGGGGAGATTTACAAGGATGTTGCCTGGATTGGGGAGCATGCCTTATGAGAACAGGTTGAGTGAACTCAGCCTGTTCTCCTTGAAGCAATGGAGTATGAGAGGTGACCTGCTAGAGGTGTATAAGATGATGAGAGGCATTGATCATGTGGATAGTCAGAGGCTTTTTCCCAGGGCTGAAATGGCTAGCATGAGAGGGCATAGTTTTAAGGTGCTTGGAAGAGGAGATGCCAGGGAAGCTTTTTATGCAGAGAGTTGTGAGTGCGTGGAATTCGCTGCCAGCGATGGTGGTGGAGGCGGATACAATAGAGACTCCTGGGTAGATATATGGAGTTTAGAAAAATAGAGGGCTATGGGTAAACTTAGGTATTTTCTAAGGTAGGGACGTGTTCAGCACAGCTTTGTGGGCTGAAGGGCCTGTATTGTGCTGTAGGTTTTCTATGTTTGTTTCTAACCAAGTTAATGTAGCACAGAGAAACATGACAGGGGCTATTCAATAGATATTTGGAGGAGGTGAGAATTGGTTCAATGGAAGTGTCTGGTTAAAGGAAGTTAATTACACTTTATGAAATAGTCAATACTTAAGAGAATTTTCTAAGACATCCTGAGATGCACTGTAAGACATATGCTGGACTCTAGGAACTCAGGTAAGACAACAGGTATGCAAAGGAATAAGCAGTCGACATTTAAGGCTGAGACCCTTCAACTGAACTGGAAAGGAAGGAAGAAAAAGCCAAAATAAGAAAGGGGGGAGGGGAAGGAGTACAGCTGGAAGTGAAGCAAGGTGGGTCAGGGAGGGGGTTAAAGTGAGAAAGTGAGAAACTGGGAGTTGACAGGTGGTGAAGGTAAAGGACTGAAGAAGAAGGAATCTGATAGGAGAGGAAAGTGGACCATGGGAGAAAAGAGAAGAGGGGCACCAGGGGAGATGCTGATGAGAAGATAAGAGGTAAGAGGGGAGCCAGAGTTGGGAATGGAAGAAGCGGGAAAGAGGTGAGCAGAAAATTCCTGGACGTTTATGCCATCAGATTTGAAGGTACTCAAAAGGAATATGGGGTGTTGCTCCTCCAATTTAAGAGTGGCCTCTTCTTAATAGTATAGGAGGATATGACCAACATGCTGGAATGGGAATGCGGATTAGAATTTAAATGGTTGGCCAATGGAAAATCCTGCATTTTACAGATGGAGCAGGTACAGTCCCTGAGTCTCACTGGGTCTCGCCAATGTAGAGGAGGCCACATCACAAGTAGCAGGCTGACCGGAAGTGCACTGAGAGCGGTGAGCGTAAAGGAGTTGGGGGCTTACTGTTCTGGTTAACAATGGATGGTGCAATCCGGGTCATATTACGATCGAGGAACATGTTTGTAGACCGACTATTGAACTTTTTACTGTTGGACTTCGGCCATATTCCACCGAGATACAACACTGGGCGGCACGGGAGGTCGTTCCTGCCTGTGGCCATCGAACTTGCAGCTCCTCCTGTGGAGGGACAGACACCCTGAGCCAATAGACTGGTCCTGGACTTATTTTCCATCTGGCATAGTTTGCATTTTGTTGTTTGATTGTTTGTGGTTTTTGTATTGCTATATTTATGCTCTATTCTTGGTACGTGCGGCTGTAACGAAACCCAGTTTCCCTCAGGATCAATAAAGTATATCTATCTATCTGTCAGATATGGTAGACAATTCTAACAGATTTGGAGGTGAAGTATTGACTCACCTGGAAGGACTGTTTTGGGCCCTGAATAGATGTGAAAGAAGAGATGTATGGGCAGGTGTACCACTCCTTCCTCTTACAGAGATAAGTGCCAGGAGGGAGATTAGTGGGCAAGGGAACCATGAGTGAGCAATCCCTGCAGAAAGCAGAGAGTGGGGAGGGGAGGAGAGTTAAAGCTGTGTTTGATGGAAGGATCTCACATAAGGATTTAGGATGGCCTATACACAACTCCAGCTCTTAATGCAATATAGAGGCTGTACTCCTCCCTCCCCCCCCCCACTTCTTATTTTAGCTTCTTAATGCAATATAAAAACAGAAAATGCATGGAATGCTCATCAGGTTGGGCTACATCTATGTATGGAAGGAGAAACAGAGTTAATTTGTTTGTACATTTATACTGGCCATTAGGTATTGGAACTGATAGACCAAGGTTTTCTATCAGTTAGATAGCTGTTTTCAGAACTGGGAAGGAGAGAAAAGAAGCTTGCTAATTTTCAGAGGATGGGAAGGAGGAAGTCAGTGACTGAGTAAGAGGGAGACCATGGGATAAACTGTAAACAAGTTATTGGGTCAATAATAGCCTGGGAACAGTTAGAGAGTGAGAACACTGTGTGAGAAAAAGATTCGGACATTTCGGACATTGGAAGTTTTGGGGGGGGGGGGACTTCAAACAGGTCCACTGCCGAGTATAAAAGGCAACAGTGGGTCGCTCGAGTGAAGAACAGCTTTGACCCAAAACCTGTGGCCAATCCACATTTAGGATTGATTAGCAAGCACAGTAGCCATCATTGCAGTGGCCGTCGTAGTGGACAGAGTCAGAGTGGTGCTCTTGAGGTTTTAGCTCTTCGAAGCTTCAGCGAAGAGAGGCTTCAGTTCCAGAAAGCAAAAGAAAAGAAAAGCTCAAGCCTAAGTTTTTTTCCCCTTCCCTTCTTTATATCTGCTCTGCTAGGACATTAGAGATGCCAACAGAGTTAAGGAGGGAGGGCATAATGCTCCTCTTGCATGATGTGGGAAAGCAGGGAGACCTCCGGTGTTACTGACAACGACAACTGTGAGAAATGCATCCAGCTGCAGCTTCAAACAATCTGTGTTATGGAGCCATCCCCCTCAACAACAGGTATAGCATTTTGGATACTGTTGGGAGGATGACCTAACCGAGGAGAGTCACAGTGGCACTGAGCCTGCCTCTGTAACTCAGAAGGGAAAAGTGGAGAAGAGCCATGCTGTGGTGACAGGGGATTCATTAGTTAGGGGAAGGGGCAGGAGGTTCTGTGGGCAAGAACAAGATTCCTGAATGGCATGTTGCCTCCCGGGTGCCAGGGTCCAGGATATCTCAGATCAAGTCCTTAGCATTATTAATTGGGAGGGTGAAGAGACAGAAGTCATGTTCCATGTAGGTACCAATGACATGGGTAGGATGAGTGACGAAGTTCTGCATTGGGAGTTCAGGGAGTTAGGTGTAATTTAAAGGGCAGGACCTCCAGGATTGCGATCTCAGGATTGCTACCCATGCCATGTTGGCGTAGGAGGGAGGGCAAAAGTTTTTAGATCATTGGGCTCTCTAGTGAGCAAGGCTTTGTGTGTGGGAAATCATGTCTCACAGATTTGTCTGAACTTTTCCAAAGTGACGACTAAGAATGGACTTTATCAAGGCTTTTGACAAGGTCCTGCATGGTAAATTGGTGCTGAATGTGAGAACAAATGGGATACAGAGTGAGATGGCCATTTGGAAGCAAAATTAGTTTGGTTTTAGGAATCAGAGAGCAGTGGAGAGTTGTTGGAGAGTGATGCAATTTGGTGAGTTACAACAGTGCAGGACTTGCACAGTGAATGACAGAGTGCAGGGAAGTGTTGTGGAACAGGGAGACTTCAGTGTACATACTGAAAGAGGTGACCCAGATAGTGGAGGCATATGGCATGCTTGCCATCATTGCACAGGACTAAGAGTTGGGATGTCTGTATAGCAGAATAGTGAGATTGCACCTGAAATAACATATGCAGTTCTGATTGCCAAGAGAGTGCAGAAAACATTCACAAGGATGTTGCCTGGCTGGAAAGCTTGAGTTATAACAGACTGGATTGCCTGGGACTGTTTTCCCTGGATCAGAGGAGGCTGAGTAGTGACTTAAAGATTTGTAAAATGATGAGGGGCATGAGTTGGGTGGATGGGCAAAGGTAGGGTAGTCTAAAACTAGAGGGCAGAGGTTTAAGATGAGAGGGGTAGGGATAAAGGGAACATAAGATAAACTTTGACACAGAGTGCATGGAATGAGGTACCAGAGGAAAAGGTACATATAATGACAATATTTGAAAGCTCAATTTCATTGGTTTGGAGGGATACAAATTAAACACATGGAAATGGGACAATCATAGGTATACAACTTGATCAGCATCGATGTGTGAGTCAAAGGGTCTGTGTCCATGCTGTATAACTCAAGAGGTCAATGGATACACTGGGATATCGATCAGTTGCAGACATGGTGGCAAAATGATAGATGGAATTTAATTCACTAAGGTGTGAGGTGTTATACTTTGGGAGATCAAAATGTAAAGGGACAGGAATTAACAGCAGGAGCCTTAATGGCATTGTTATTCACAGGGATTTGGGATCCAAGTCATGTAATGGCTGCACAGTGTAATAGGGTGGTAAAGAAGACGTTGGTTGCCTTTCTTAGTCAAGGTATTGAGTTCACAAGTTAGGTTAGGCTACATGTGGTATACTGCATTCAGTTTTTGTCTCCCATTATCAGGTCAATGTAGAACATTTGGAGAGGATGCAAAACTGGCTCATTTTTTATTTTATTTTATTGACATAAAGCACGGAATAGGCCTTTCCAGCTCTTCAAGCTATGCCACCCAGTGAGTTAATCACAGGACAATTTACAATGACCAATAAATCTACCAAACCGTACGTCTTTGGACTGTGGGAGGAAACTGGATCACCCGGAGGAAACCCACTTGGTCACAGGGAGAACGCACAAACTCCTTACTGGCAGCGGTGGGAATTGAACCCCGATCACCCGTACTGTAAAGCTTTCTGTTAACCACTATGCTACTGTCCCACCCTATGCTAGACACTGTCTGGATTAGTCGGCATACACTATAAAGTATATACACTATGTTGGACAAACCTTGAAGCTCAGGGGAGAATTGATAGAGGTTTAAAAGATTATGAGAGGCATAGATAGAACAGACAGCCAGCATCTTTTTCACAGGCCAAAATGGCAAATACCAAAGGGCATGCATTTAAGGAAGGAGGGTTTAAATTCAAAGATGTAAGATGTGTGGGGCAAAATGTTTAGTATGAAGAGAGTTGTGGGTGTTACCAGAAGTGGTTGTGGAGGCAAATATGATAGGAGTTTAAGAAGCACATGGATATGCAGGAAATGCAAGGATGTATGCATTGTTAAGGCAGAAGGGATTAGTTCATTTTGGCACTTAATTACTGGACAACATTGCGTGCTATCGGGCCAGTTCCCGTGCTTTACTATTCTATGGGTAATGACGCAGTGAAAAAACATCCTACTCAGAACAGATTTCTAATCAGAACTTTCCAAAGCTGAGAAAAAGTTGAATGTCAACTGGAAACGATTGGTACACCAAATAGCCTTCTGTGTTCTAATAAATCTGTGAATTTTAAAGTCAAATATTGTCATTCGCTGGACTTTAACTTTATGTTCATGTTTACCCAGGTGTAGTAGAAATCTTACTTGCAGCACCATCACAGATACATGCATCAGATAGACAGCATTCACAAGAAATAAAACAATTTGTTTGTACAAGAACAAAAACACAATTAGAGCAAAATAAAAGTGTTATAGTTTAAAGTGATCAAAATAATCACACTCTTGCTGAATTATCCTAATTAGGGTTGTGCTGGTTGCTCGAAGGGCAAGCTGTTCTTAAACTTGATGGTACCTCCTGCTCAATGGTAGCTGTGAGTAGATAACCCGATGGCGAGGACCTGTGATGATGGATTTTGATTTTTTGATTTGATTTTGATTTGAAAGTGGGGGGGAAGGGGGAGATCCAAAAAGGTCCTTTTTGGATCTCCCCCTCCCCCTCCCCCTTTCAAATCTCTTACTAGCTTTTCTTTCAGTTAGTTCTGATGAAGGGTCTCGGCCCGAAACGTCGACTGTACCGCTTCCTAGAGATGCTGCCTGGCCTGCTGTGTTCACCAGCAACTTTGATGTGTGTTGCTTAATATAAAGCTTATGCTTTACATGCTTCTCTCAAAGACAGCCAAAGTCTGCTTGGTTTTACTTTAGAGACTAGAGTACAGCGCAGTTAGTGTTGGTAACTTCAGTCCCCACTGCCACTTTCTGGCAGACGAGAACAACTGTTCTTTAATACTTCCTATCATCTCCTCGAAATTACTCACTAAGCTCCAAGACGTAGGCCTTGATACAACTGGGATAAGAATATGGATAACTCCACTTACCTCAACTCTGCACTGATTTTATAATATATGGACTAACATTGAAAGACTCCACACCTCATGTTCTCAATATTATTTATTTATTGGGGGGGGGCATCACGTGATGACATGGGATTGAGACGAGTAAATCCAGCTCTCCCGTAAAAAATCAGCAAAGTACCGTTTAAACAAAGTAAAGTTAATAAATACTTTCCAAAAACTACTTATAAACTTCGTAAGACTACTCTATGATATGCCTTGTAAACCTCAACAGAAGAAGTCTGTTGTTGTGAAGCCGCCACAAGATGGGAAGCAAAAAGGGCCTACTGCAGCAACTGAGCCTCGGATTCAGGTTGGATCTCCTTCAGAGGAGACGCATTTTATCTCTGGCGTAAAAGAATGGGGAGCAATGGCGGCGGTAGCGGTCTCTCGGAAGAAGATGCCGGAATTGCGCATGCGCAAATCGACACAATTTAAACTACAAGAACCGACGGCCACTGCAGCTGAAAGTGACTCAGAGTCAGAATTGGATATTGCAGAGAATACAGATGAAGAAGAGGAGGAAGAACTGGAAGAGATTGTAAGTAAAGGAGACGATGGAGACATAAGAGAGGCTTTATTGCAGTTAACGGCTGAATTAAGAAAATTAAGAACAGAGCTTAGAGACGTGAAGATGTGCTATGATAAAGCTATGAAAAGACAGGATAAAATGTATAAGAAACTTCAGAAGATGGAAAGAACAATTGAGCATATTAACGATAGAGTGGAAAAAACAGAAAATAATGTGCTTGTCTGGAACACGGAAAGAAATCAACTCTTGGAGAAAGTGGACGTGTTGGAAAATTTTAGTAGACGTAATAACCTTAAAATTGTTGGTCTCAAAGAAGGTATAGAGGGAGATAATCCAATAGAATTTTTTCAAAGATGGATCCCGAAAACCTTGCAAATGAAAGAGGAAGACCGATCAATTGAAATTGAGCGGGTACATAGAGCTCTGAGACCAAAACCACAAGATGACCAATATCCACGATCAATTTTAATCAAATTCTTAAGATTTCAAGACAAAGAAAGGATTCTACAGGTGGCTGCCCAAGCTGCCAAGAAGAGAAAAGGGCCATTGATGATAGAAGGGAAGAAAATTTTTTTCTACCCTGACATAAGTTATGAGCTTCTGAAAAGAAGGAAGAAGTTTAAATCCAGTGAAAAAAGCCCTATGGGATCACAGTTATCAATTTATATTGCATTATCCTGCAACCTTGAAGATTTTCTTGCCTGGTGGAGAAAAAAGATTTTTTGACGATTACCGGAAAGTGGAGGAGTTTGTGCGAGATTCTTTGAATATTCACCAGATACAAGAACAAACTTAGGGGAGCGAGATGGATTGAAGATGAAGATTGGATCAAGGATTAGGCCTATTGAATTTTTAGGCGGATGAATATATAAATATATTATTAATTATATGGGGGGGGAAGAAAGGTTAAAATTTGAGGAATATTAGTTGGGAATAATAACTAATTTTTTTCTATATATATATAATTGTTTGTTATGGGGGAGCTGGAAAAAACTGTCCAATCGCTACATTATTCATGTCTGCAAGCGTGGCAATAGCCACGACCTGCACAATGGAGGGGGGTAGTGTTGTGTATCTTTTCATTCACAACATTAGTGGGGGGGTATTTTGTTTTTTCTTTTTTTGTATCTTATCTATCTTTTTTTTCTTTTTGCCTGGATGATTGGGAGGGAAACACATAGCAACATGGTGAAGTTCAAAGAGATTCCCCAGGGAACTATGAGAGTTGAGAAGCTAAATAATGTTTTAGATTTTAAGAGATAAATATGTAACATTTTTGAATATTTGGACCCCTTATTTATAGCTCCGATGATGAAGATCTGGGTTCCTTGGGGGAAAGTAACAAATATATATTAAATTTATTTTTATCCCATGGAGCATGTGTAAACCTTCCAATATTCAGGCGGTTCCTTTTTTTTCTTTTCTTTTTAGGTAGGAGTATATATCGGGGGGGAGGGTTAAGGGGAGGGGGGAGGGTAGATAATTTTTTTTCTCTCATGTATCACTTGAAAACTCAATAAAAATTATATATATATATATAATATTTATTTATTTTGCACATTGATTACTTGACAGCCTTTGATTGCATATAACTTGTCATTGATTCTATTGCATTTCTTTGTTCTACTGTGAACACCTGCAAGAAAATAAATCTCAAGTCATACATGGTGACACAAATGTACTTTGATTACAAATTTTTTTTGAACTTTGTTAAGAGATAAATTTGCTAACTGGGTGCAAATATCAAAATGTCAGGATCTTCTGATCACACCTGGAGAAGGAGCAAACATTTCCCCACACAGCTTTCTGTTGATTTATATCAGGGTTTCTCAACAGGGGCTCCACGAGATCATGATTAAAAAAAACACATCATTTTTTGGACTTCATGCTCTCAGTAGTGGGCAGTGACCCAGCAGCACCATTCGCAATCTTGTTAGCGGTCTCTCAGCCTAGTGTGGTGGTGTGCAGTAGGACCGCATTTATTTGATTGAGGGTATTCTCAGTTTCTGACACAAGGTAGGGGAAGCCATTGATATTTGGTGAGTGCTGTACTGCATGGAGGGGAGGCAATAGGCTGATAATTGGTGAGCACTGTATTGCACGGAGGGGAGGCTGGTAGGCTGATAATTGGTGAGTGATGTATTTCACGGAAGGGAGGCCAGTAGGCTGATAATTGGTGAGCGATGTATTGCACGGAAGGGAGGCCAGTAGGCTGATAATTGGTGAGCGATGTATTGCACGGAAGGGAGGCCGGTAGGCTGATAATTGGTGAGTGATGTATTGCACAGAGGGGAGGCTGGTAGGCTGATAATTGGTGAGCGATGTATTGCATGGAGGGGAGGCTGGTAGGCTGATAATTGGTGAGTGATGTATTGCACAGAGGGGAGGACGGTAAGCTGATAATTGGTGAGTCCTTTTCTGCACGGAGGGGAGGCGGTAGGCTGATGAGGAGCATGAAGCGCTTTTACCAACCACTACATGGACCCGCCTATTTTTATATTTTATTGACTCCTGTGTTTTATAGATATGTCTGATGGTCCAATGTGACGATTTTTGAATTTCCACCTTCTGAGTCTTTTTACTGCACTAGTGCAACAACGGACACACAAAAAAATGTCTTTACAATGAAACCTACTTATCAATGGATTTTATATGGACTGGACTGGTGATCCAAGTTGTCCTATTCCATTGCCTAATCTGTGGCAAACAACTTACGAATGCAGTAATAGCTCCTGCAAAATTGAAAAAACACTTGACTACAAGTCACAGCCAAATGATGCAAAAAAGTGCTGATTATTTTAAATGGCTATTGGAATCTCAAACCACAGAGTAAAGCTTTTGTTAATAAAGTCACAGTCAGTAAAAGGAACCAGGAATTAGAATTTGTTACCCAGAAAAGGAAAAATGTCATACAGTTGGTGAGAACCTAATAATGCCAGCTTGTAAAATTACCGTGGGTATAATGCTGAGACAAGATGCAGTACAAGAAACTGAAAAGATTTCATGCTCAATGATGATGATGGCTGGTTCTTTGCTTGCAAAGATCAGGAGGGAAGAAGACTCTTCGGGAGTGATTGTTAATGACTGCAGAGGCCAATTCTGGATCTGAAAAATCTGGAGCAGTAGGGGCACAGGAACAGCTGGGATGCAGGCACTTGGGTAATGGTATTGTTCCTGTGTCTCCACTTTTCTTCAGCAGTTGCTCTTCTGGATTGCTCAGAATTCTTGGCTGTACCATGGATCAGCATTCTCCAGTGGTCTCTGTCACAAGCCAGCTGCTGCCACTCATCGACCTCAATATTTGCCTGACAGAGCTGCTGCTTAAGTTGTCCTTTGCACCTGTTGCACGGGGAACCACAATCTCTCTTGCCCTGAGAGAGTTCTCCATAGATTACTACTTTCAGTAACCTAGAGTTGCCCATGCGAGACACGTGGCCTAGCCAGTGAAGCTGCCTAGCAGCAAAGTGACTTCAATGCTTGGAAGGTGAGCCTTCTCCAGGACCTTGCAACTGGAGTTGCTTGCAGTACAAGACCCAGGCTTCGGAGCCGTATAGTAGTGTTGTGATCTGTAGGTCTGGATTTTTGTGGACAGACAGAGCAGGTGGTTCTTCCACAAAAGTGTAAGGGGGTTTCTTTTTTATTGTCACTGCATAGTCTAATTAAAACGGCTTCTTTGTTATGTTGTAATTGAAAGGGCTTCTTTGTTATGTTAACTGCTGAGAAAGTCCTCCCACTAGCAGTTTGCTTGGATCACGTTACTGATAAGAAAGGTGTTACGAACCAATTGGGATACTTGTTATGCTTTTGGTGTGTCTGAAGATATTGTATGCGCGGGGTTTTGGGGGAGAAGGCGGGAGAGAGAGATAGAGGATGGACCGGGTGCTGTGAGTCCGCTAACAGGGTCGGACCCCAAGCAGGGCGTTCAACGAGGAGAGGAGACAGAGATGGATTCGTGTGGAGTGTCTGGTCGACCACTGGTGTTGGTCCCAGGCGGCTGGTCGAGGTGGTCCGAGGGGTCTCAGGGTGAAGAAGAAGAGTCCTGAGCTTCAACGGTTTGTGCACGAAGAGATTGAACTTTGATAAGTGTGGCACCTTTTATTTTCCTTTTATATTTTGTTCTCTATTAATTATATAGTTCCAGTAATACCTATAAACTGTAAATCATTTAATCGTATCTGGTGTGTTGTCTGTTATTTGGGCAGGGTGGGGTACATCACACAGCATCCACACAAACTGATTACCCAGTTTGGCGGGCCGAGGGTTGTTTCCCCAGACGACAGTGAGCCGAGCGACCCTGAGGTTTGGCCCAGGGGCTACATTGTGTGGGCTTTTGTTCGGAATTGGATCTACTGGTATGCTGTGTGGTGGCCCTGTTTAAATCAGTAATGTGTGTCTCTGTGGGTTATTTGCTGGTTATTGCTGCATGCGTGGTGGGTGAGGTCTTTGTTTGAGTAAAGACTAGCATTGACGAGTTGGGGGTGGAACTCGGGGCTGTCCATGCTGTTGGGAGAGAGAGGAAAGAGTGGTCTGATGTGGAGGTAGTGTCCACGAATAAATGTTCTAGCTCTGGCAGGCTCTGCTTGGTGTTTGGGATAGTGTCCACCCCAAGAGGGGTGGAGGTGTGCAAGATGTGGGCAGAGCGGATCTCTCAGTTGTTAGATGAGTGGCAGTGCTCGGTTGAGGGAGAGCGACAGGGATTGGTTGAAAGTTTAAGTAGGCGGGCTGGTGACGGTGTTAGAGCTGTCAGGCTCACTTACACCATAGTGACAGCTGTCGGTTATTTGAAAGAGGGAGGAAAGTTTTCAGTGTGTCTTCTCTGGCTAGGAGGGCAGCTAAATTGCTTGCAGTGCCAGGGGGATCATTTCAGGGGATCAGCCCCTCCTTCAGTTGTTCAGCTGATCAGAGAGGTGTCGGGAAACTTAGTGGAGGCCCAGTGGGGGAACAGCTTGGGGTCTCTGAGGAAGCACGTTCCCAGCAATGTACCAATGAACTTCTGAAAGGAAAAGACCCTATTCCTGAAGGCTTAGAGGGACCATGCCCCAGGGTGTCATTACGGATAAAGGGAAGCGATGCTAAAGCCATCCTCGACCCCGGGGCGCAGGTCAAGTTGTTGTACAGTTCGTTTTACAACCGGTGTCTGAAGCATTTACCCTCGACAACCGCAAGAGCACTGGAGATTTTGGGTACCAGTGCCAGTAGTCATCCAGAAGACGATGATTGGTTAGTGACCCTGGAGTTCATGGGGGCATTGTCTGGGCACCCAGCGTGTCGAGTTGCTTCTGAGGACGTGTGTAGCAGCCTTGAGCCGGAACCGAATTTAAACGAGACCCAGCGGTGGTACGGCCTGGGGAAAGTAGCTGAGGGTGAGACCCTCTTAGTAGACACTCCGAACTACCACGAGGGAGGGGAGTTGCCCGCTGAAGACACCTCCGTGAGAGAGAGGTCGCGGCAACTGGACCCTGGCGCCATGGAAGATGTAGGCAGCGTGTGTGTGGATTATGCAACGTGGTTTAATGTGCTGGATCTAAGGAGTGGATGTTGCCAGATCCCGAGGAGTGCAGCTGTTGAACTGAAGATGGCCATTATTAGTTCCCTAGGATTCTTCCGATCCGAAAAGATGCCCAAGGGCATATCCAGAGCCCCTGCATCCTTCCCGCGGGGCATGAGGAAGACAATGGGGGAAGTGAAGGTGCGTGGAGTTTTGGCGTATGTGGATGACCGCCTAGAGCTTGGATTCGCCTGGGGGGACTATGAGGCGAGGCGAGTGGCTGAGCCTGGGCGACAGAAGCGAAGTGTCAAATGTGGAGGAGTTTTTGGCCGGAGGAGTTTGGTGCAATGTGAGAAAAATGACCCGACATACCAGTTGAACTTCCTGGTGTTGGAACAGACGGTGGTGGACCTGGGGATAGAAACCCAGGTCGTCAATCGGAATGAGACACAGGGGAGAGAGGGGATTTGCACCGCTGAAATGAGTGCTCAGAAATGCCAGCCAGAGACTGAGTGCCACACTTGTGGGACGACCATTGCAGACTTGGAATTCACGCTTGTCAACGTGGAGAAGGAGCAACTGCGGTCATGTACTGATGAATTAATCCAGCGAGAAGAAACAATGACTCACCTTCGAAGGGATCAGCAGAAACTCAAGACGTCGATTCAGAAAAGATTGGAAGACTTACAAGTTGGGGAAGATCAAGGAAGTGTTCTGACTAAGGCCAACAGAAAACCGAGAGCCCAGGGAGGGGAGTTTGACTACACTCCCGAGGAGGTGAAGAAATGGAGGACAGATCTCGGAAAAGGGAGACGGACGCTTAAAAGGAACCTGAAGATGACTATCGACAGTTTAAATGAAGTGGAAAAACTGAAAGTTGACCTGGAAGACGTCTTCAGGAAGAAACAACCGGAGGCTGAACATTCTTTAACTGCTGCTTTTCAGGTCAGGGTGGAAGATGCTGGTGGGGTAACTGTGTCCCAGATTGAGATGGCCGAGAACCGTGAGTCAGAACTGCAGAGGCTGTGGCGAGAGTTGAAGGAGTCCCCGAAGAAGCTGACGTATCAACTGCAGGAGGCTGAAGGGGTAGCCCCGGCTAAATGTTTCAGTTTGGAGAAACTCAAACAGCAGCTACCAATCGAGGGAATGAGGAAGAATACGGATTTGAACGATGATGTGCTGGACATGTGGTACATGCTACCTTTCGCTAACTTCCCCGTGATTGAGGAAGAGACCTTTGGCCCTTCTCCCACTGAGTCAGGTGTAGTGGGGAGAGGTAGCTGTGGGCAGCCTGGGTTACAGCAGGACCAGGAAGGAAAAGAAGCGGGGGCCCCGGACACGGGACAGGGGGCTCTGAGTTGTAATGGTGGCCTGAGTGAGAGAGGAGTTGGCACACAGGCCCAAGGTATCCCTAGTAGTGTCTGAGCCTTTAGGGTTTAGGTGAGGGGGTACGGAGGTCTCAGAGGATTAGGAAGCTCTCAGATAGGTTGGCCTATGTAGCCCCTGTGGACGGGTGGAAGGTCCACTGCTTGGGAAGCAATGTCACTGTGTGTATCTGGATGGGTTTCTGTGCCTGTAGGACTGGTTGGCGAGTTATTTAGAAGTCATAAGGACATGACTTTATTTGGTGGGGGGAGAGTGCAAGGGGGTTTGTTTTTTTTTGTCACTGCGTAGTCTAATTAAAATGGCTTCTTTGTTATGTTATAATTGAAAGGGCTTCTTTGTTATGTTAAGTGCTGAGAAAGTCCTCTCGCTAGCAGTTTGTTTGGATCATGTTACTGATAAGAAAGGTGTTAAGAACCAATTGGGATAGTTGTTATGCTTTTGGTGTGTCTGAAGATATTGTATGCGTAGGGTTTTGGGGAGAAGGCGGGAGAGAGAGAGAGAGAGAGAGGGAGGATGGACCAGGTAAGTGAGTCCGCTAATAGGGTCGGACCCCGAGCAGAGCGTTCGACGAGGAGAGGAGACGGAGACGGACTCATGTGGAGTGTCTGGTCGACCACTGTTGTTGGTCTCAGGCGGCCGGTCGAGGTGGTCCGAGGGGTTGCAGGGTGAAGAAGGTGTCCTGAGCTCCAACTGTTTGTGCACGAAGAGATTGAACTTTGATAAGTGTGGCGCCTTTTATTTTCCTTTTATATTTTATTCTCTATTAATTATATAGTTCCAGTAATATCTATAAACTGTAAGTTATTTAATCGTATCTGGTGTATTGTTTGTTATTTGGGCGGGGTGGGGTACATCACACAGCATCCACACAAACTGATTACCCAGTTTGGCGGGGCTGAGGGCTGTTTCCCTAGACGACAGCGAGCCGAGCGACCCTGAGGCTTGGCCGGGGGGCTACACAAGTTTCTGGAGGTGCCCAAAGGCACTGCTGGCTCTGGGGAGTTGATTGGCAATGTCCCTTACTACCGTAGCATTGTTGTTGATGGCACTGCCCAGGTAGGTGAACTGCTCAACTGTGGTGACAGGGTGGTCGTCAAGGTGATCTGAGATGAGTTGTATACACCACGAGAAGATTTCTGAGGGAGGATCATTGTTTTCTTCAGATTGACCGTTTACCTGAAAGCTCTTGCAGCCTTAGCAAACTCAGTAACTGCAGCCTGTAGCACCTCTTGTGTGCATGAGTAGAGCACAGCCATCTGCATATAGTAGCTCAAGAATGGGCTCTTGCATTGTTTTTGTTCAGGCGAGAAGACAGCCACCTTCAAACAGTACGATAAGTCAACTTAGCGATGACATGTAACATCTGAAGAGGTTTTATGGGATTAACAAAACCTTCTCTATCCAAGTTGATGAGTCAACAGATTTCACCAATAAATGTCAAGTTGTAGCATTTGTAAGATTTGTAAATGATGGTGAAATTCAAGGGAACTTTTTCTGTTGTAAAGATCTGCCCGAAACAAGCAAAGGCCAAGATATAATTAATGTTTTGTCTTCATATGTGGAAACAAAAGGTCTGTTTTGGTGGAACTGTGCTGGTACCTGTACTGATGGTGCCCTATGAAAGGTTGGCTCCATGAGAGGTTTCCTTGTTAAAAAAAAGAGAAAATCCTGGCGGTGCCACAATACACTGCTTTTTTCACAGTGAGCTGCTAATGTCAAAAACCCTTGGAGATGAAATGAAAAATGTTCTGGATGATACCACAAAATTAATTATTTTTTTTAAAAAATTAAATTAAATTAATTAGTTCACTTAATTAAACAAAGACCAGTTCACTCAAGAAAGTTTAAAATACCATGTGAAAACTAATCTCCTGCTACATACAGAAATCCCATGGCTTAGTTATCAAAGGGGGTTTGAATTGAAAGGTGAACTGCAGGAGTACTTTCAAGAAAATAGTATGCCAGATTTTGCTGAGTGCTTTGAAGATAGCCTACTTAGCACACATTTTTCATCATATGAACCAGTTGAACAAGTCTCTGCAAAGCCCTAGAGAAAATGTTTTGACTTCAAATGACAGAATTCTTGGATTTTAAAAGGAAGCTGAATCTTTGGAAAAATCAGGTTGCAAAAGGAAGTCTTGAAATGTTCCCACTGCTGTTTGTCTTGAGAGTGAGGAAGGATCAGAGAGTCTCAAGTCTTATTGAAAACCACCTGGTGGAACTGCAGAACAAAATTGAATAGTATTTTTCCTCCCTTTCAACACAAGTGTATGACTTAATTTATCAGGTTGCCCCTGAGCTCCTGATGCTCCAAAGAAAACCACCCAAGTTTTTCCAACTGTTCCTTACAACCCTAGGCAGCATCTGATGAGCCACCTGCACCCTCTCCAAAGTCTCCACATCCTTCCTGTAATGTAGCAAAGAATACTGCAGACAATCCTTCAAACATAGACTAACCAAAGTGTTGGACTTCTGCACCACAACTTATTGGCGTTTATTCTGAAATTCTTGAAATTTAAGTCTTTAATGACTGGCTTCACCATTTCTTTAATCATCTTTCATTCCACCCCACTCTGGGAAGAAAAACTCCACTCTGTGTTTCAGGTCCTTATTTCATTCAGAACAAAAAAAAGATACAGAAAGCCATGGTGAAGGAGCACGTCCTCATAACCCACCTCCTCAATGCACTGAAGATGAGATTTACTGATGGCCCCTGGGCAAGTTCTGGACTTCTGTGAAGGAAGAGTATCCTGCCATTCATAAGAAAGCAAGCAACATTTTGCTGCAGTTTTCAACTTTTTAAACATGTGTCAGCAAGCTTGTTCTTGTTTGGCAAGCATGGACATTGTCTCATTTGAGTTGAAGGTGCCATCCATGTGTACTTATCTCAAGTATGATCCAGAATTGAGTATTTGTGCAGCAAAAAAAAAACAACAAACACATACACATTGTACAACCTCCCCAATGAATGTTACTGTGGCCAGTTAACCAACAATTGACACACTCTTGGGTCTGCAGTGGCTTTCTTCCACCTTCAGCTTCCAGCCTTTGTCTCCACATCCACTCACCCTTTTTATGTCATCAGCCCCTTTCTCTTACCCTCTCTACACTTATCACCCACCAGCCACTGTCTGAAGAGTTAGGTGAGGAGGTATGGAAGTCTCAGAGAATTAGGAGACCACCGGATAGGTTGGCCTACGTAGTGCCTGGGGAACAGGGCATGATCTCTACTGTTTTGGGGAGCTATGTCACTGCTTTCTGCACCTGGATTGGGCTTTGTGTTTTACAGGAAGGGTTGGCGAATTATCTCAACATCATGAGGGCATGACTTCATTCGGTGGGGGGAGAATGTAGGGTTTCTCTGTAATGTTAACTGCTAAGGCTAATGTAATGGCTTCTCTGTAACGTTAACTGAAGAGGTAATAGTTTCTCTGTAACAGAAATGTTTGGGTTATAACTAGAGATAATGGGTGACTATCCAATGGGGGAAATGTTTTTTTTTTTGTGTGTCTAAAAGCTGTTGGTTTCGCGGACTTTTGCAGGAAGGCGTGAGGAAAATTAAGAGAGGAGACGTGACTTGTGCGAGTCGGTGGGCCGTCCGACTGGGGGTCTGAAGGAGGAGATCGATGGTGGAAGAAGAATTGCTGGACTGCCTGAGCTCCAACTTTGTGTGCACATGACTGTTTAATAAGATTATTGACGCCTTTTCTTTTATATTTTGTTTTGCTACTAATCAAGAGTAAGAGTTATAAAGCTTAGTCATTTATTCTCATATTGTGTACGGTTTGTTATTTCGGTGTACTGATTTGTAACAGGGGACACATCACACAGCATCCACCCAAATGAGATTTCTTAGTTTGGCCGGGCAGTGGGGTTATCACCCCCTAGATTAAGCTGCTAGAAGAAGCAAGTGTTACATACTATTTTGCCATTTGAGTATTTTTTCATTTTTGGAATACATTGTCCTGCACCTTTCACTTGCCCCAGAAACTCACACCATTGCTGCTCTGCTGTCATCCTGCCAGCAGCTCCTTCCACTTTACTTTACTTTGGCCAACTCCTCTCTCATACCACTGTAATTTCCATTACTCCACTGAAATACTGCGATGTCAGACTTTACTTTCTCCCAATCAAATTTCCCATTGAACTCAATTATATTGTGATCACTGCCTCCTAAAGGCTCTTTTACCTTAAGCTCCCTAATCGCCTCTGGTTCATCACATAGAACTCAATCCAGTACAGCTGATCCCCTAGAAGACTCAACAACAAACTGCTCTGAAGAGCCATCTCATAGGCATTCAACAAACTCATTCTCTTGATCCATTACGACCTGATTTTCCCCAATCGACCCATGTTAAAATCTCCCATGGCTATCATAACATTGCCCTTTTGACATGCCTTTTACATTCCAGCTACTATTGGGAGGCCTGTATATAACTGCCATCAGGGTCCTTTTACCCTTGCATTTTCTTAACTCAACCCACAAGGATTCAACATCTTTTCTTATACTCCATGCATTGAGATATAACACTGAGAGCTGTATTTGCTACCCTTTTTGATTTTGCATCCCTTATGCACTGATACTCACCCTGCTGGCTACAACTTTATCCTATCATTTGCCTGCCCTTTGTGACAGTCTAACTGCACGCTATCTTTGCTTTTTCACCATCCACCGTATCCTGAGTCCCTTCATTCCGGTTCCCACCCCCCTGCCAAATTAATTTAAACCCTCCCAATAGTTCTAACAAAACTGCCCACAAAAATATTGATCCCCCTCAGATTCAGACGCAACCTGTCCCTTTTGCACAGGTTATACCTCCCCCAGAAGAGATCCCAATGATCCAAGAACCTGAAGCCCTGCCCCCTGCACCATCTTCTCAGCCACACATTTATCTGCCATATCATCCTGTTTCTACCCTCACTAGTACCTGGCACAGGTAGCAATTTAGAAATTACTATTCTGGAGGTCCTGTTTCTCAGCTTTCTACCTAGATCTCTAAATTCTCCCTTCAGGACCTCATTGGTTTTCCTTCCTATGTCATTCCTGTGCTCTCCCACCATCTATAAAAAGCTGTGGACACGATCCAAGACCTCCCTGACCCTGGCACCAGGGAGACAACGTACCATCCAGGTGTCCACAGAATATCCCATCTGTTTTTCTGACTATTCTGTCCCCTATCACTACTTCCCCTCTTCTACCTCTTTACCTTCTGCACCACGGAGCCATGCCCAGTGCCAGTAACCTGGTAGCATTCCCCTGGGAGGTCATCCCCCACAACAGTATCCAAAACTGTATACAGGTTTCCCCCGCTATCCAAAAGTAGAGCGTTCCTATGAAACCTTTCGTAAGCCGAAATGGCGTAAAGCAAAGAAGCAATTACCATTAATTTATATGCGAAAATTTTTTTGAGCGTTCCCAGACCCAAAAAAAACCTACCAAATCATACCAGATAACACATAAAACTTAAAATAACACTAACATATAGTAAAAGCAGGAACGATATGATAAATACACAGCCTATATACAGTAGACATAATGTATGTGCAGTGTAGTTTCACTTACCAGAATCGGGAAGACAGCGAGCACACTGGAAGGTTCACATATTTTTCTATCATAGTTCTTTGTAAGCACTCAAAACATCCTGCAAACTTGCCCTAAACCTACGTGCCCTTTCAAAATTAAAGTCATACTTTTCTGTAATCATTGCAGCACTGTCAATTGTAACGAAAATCCCATGCAGTTAAAAGCTATGGCGGCTCGCTGCAAAACAAACGCTCGCTATTTTCGCCACTCTTGCTGCTCAGGTTGCGTGCTGCCTCTATAACGGCTCGCTGCAAAATAAATGCTGAACGCTATTTTCACCTTTTGCCTTTTTTCATAACAGCGAAAATCCTCTTTGGATTTCTTTCGGTTAGCAAAAACAGGTACTAATGTAGGTCTTTCGTAAAAGCGAAGTGGCGTAAAACAAACTTTCGAAAAGCGGGGGATACCAGTACTTATTTTTGATGAGAATGGCCACAGGGGTGCTCTGCACTAACTATTCACATTTCCATTTCTCCTGAGCCACCCAGCTGATGATCGTGATTGATCATGTGATAAAGAATTACAACATACACATGGTTACCATCTGGTCACTAGCTGTATCCACTTGTCAATTCTATATAAAAATGGCATTTGTTTGTTCAAACATCAGGACTGTGTGGTGACAGGGGCCACACTGTTCCCCTTGTGAAAGTGTGATTGAGGAATGAGCGCAAGTTTTCAGCATCCAGTTAATCAGTGAGGACACCATTAGCACATCACCTGTAGCACCAGAGGACCCTACACACTTGACCACTGCTACACTAACATTAGAAATGCCTGCCATTCTCGCCTTCAACCACATTTCTGACCATTTGGCTGTCCTCCTCCTACCTGCATATAAGCAGAGACTAAAGAGCAAGGCACCAGAGGTGACAACAAAAATAAAAGGGATTGTCATGAGAGGCCACGGGCTACTTTGAGTCCATGTTCAAGGACTGAGGACCTGAATGAATATACCACAGTTCTCATGGACATTGTAAAGACATTCATGGATGAGCATGACCCTATAAAATCATTGAAGTTTCCCCAACTAGAACCCTGGATGAACCAAAATAGTCAAACTCTGCTGAGGGGTAGACCGGAGGCAATCCATATAGGTGATCCTGGAAAGTACAAGAGGTTCAGGTATGAACTCCAGAAGGCTATCTCATATGCAAAGTGACAATTCCTGGATTAAATTTGAATCCCAGAGGGATGGTTGACAACTGTGACAGGGCTTGAATGCCATCAACTCCTACAGAGAAAAAACAATCAGCAAAAAAAATGTTTCACTCCCGCATGAGCTCAGTGCCTTCAATGATTACTTTAACCAATGGAAGATAGAGGCACCTTCACAAATCCCCACAGCCCCCAATGACACTGTGATCTCAGGCTCTGAAGATGATGTGAGAGCATCCTCAGGAGGGCAAATCCATAGAAAACATCTGGTCCAAGCAGTTTACCTGGCCGAGCGAGTACTGAAGACATGCACTAATCAACAGGCTTACGGATATTTTCAAGCTCTCACTTCAGCAGAGGTACCCAACTGTTTCAAGCAGGCTTCAACCACAATCATGCCAAAGAAGAACGTGGTAACGTGCCTCAATGACTATCGCCTGGTAGCGCTTAAATACACTACAATCAAGTGCTTTGAGAAGTTAGTCATGAAGCACATCAACTCCTGCCTAAGGAATAGCCTGGATCCACTCCAATTTGTATGTGTCACAACAGCTCAAGAGCAGATTCCATTTGATTGATTTGTTACTAGGCTCTGGAACACCTGGACAATGAAGATGCCTATGTCAGGATACTCTTCAATGACTTCAGCTCAGCATTCAATACCATCATCTCCTTAAAACTCACCACTATATAGCATGTATTCTGATAATATATTTACTCTGAACCTGAAACATAGATTTCTCAAATTTCTGGTAATTCCTCCAGTACTCCCCTCTCAACCCTTTTTCCTCATTCCCCACTCTGGTAATCCTCTCACTCCTTCTCTGTTTCTTCCCTATCCTCATGACCTGCCCATCATCTCCTTCTGGTTACTCTCATCTTTCCCTTTACATCATGGTCCACTGACCTCTCCGATTAGATTCCTTCTTCTTCAGTTCTTTACCTCTTCCACTTATCACCTCCCAATTTCTTACATTATCAACCTTCCTCCACCCAGCATCCCTCTCACCTTTCCTCTTCCCACTCATCAGGAAGAAGGGTCTCGGCCTGAAACGTCGACTGTACCTCTTCCTAGAGATGCTGCCTGGCCTGCTGCGTTCACCAGCAACTTTGATGTGTGTTGCTTGAATTTACAGTATCTGCAGAATTCCTGTTATTATGTGTGTGTGTGTTGCTTCCCCCTCACCTGCTTTCAACGATCAGCTGCCAGCTGGTACTCTTTCCCCTCCCCCCACCTTATTCTAGCTTCTTTCCAGTCATGAAGAATCTCAAACCAAAACATTGACTGTTTATTCCCCTCCATAGATGCTGCTTGGCTGACTCCAGCAGTTTGTGGTGAGTTGCTCTACATTTCATAATGTTACAGATGACACTGGAAACTGGTCACGATGATGCGCAGACTCAAGGGTAGAAGTGGTCTTAATGCAGACTCAGGAATTCCAGAAATAACTTAATGTAACCAGCAAAATGTCCTCAAATCAATATGACATGAAACAGAGAGGAATCAGGCAATTTGGCCCATTGACTCTATGCTGACCACTGATACTTATCCCATTTTTTATTGTCTGTACGTTTTCATCAGCTCGCACCCCTCCCAGATTCTACACTAGGGACAATTTACAGCAGCCAAGGTCAGGGTAAAATTTGGATCTCCATGTAATGAGACTGTGATTTTATTTGCTGAGCTGCTAGTGTGAATGAAGCACCACCCCTAATATAACTGTTTCTGATTACCCAAATACAAAAGTCACCACCATAGTTTACATCCTACAACTTTGTACTAACAGTTCAAGTCAGCTTGTAGATGGCTGTATGGAGTACTCAGGTTACCAGAGTGAAATAAGAGAGTTGAATGGAGTATGAAAGGATTTAGATAGAAGTATTTAATGTCTCCAAGTTGTCCTCTTTCTTCAAATGCCAGATATTGGGAAGAGTGAGTGTTAGAATGATGAACTTTGAAATTTTGACTTTAGAGACCAAGATAATCATTTGTAAAGATGGTTGAGTATTTAAGTTCTGAACTATGATCCATCAATAACATTGTCTTATCATGACTGTCATTGCTGAGCTCAAAAAAAAACACTGCCAAAATATCATGGAACTTGTAAACATAAATGATGCTCTGGCTTTAAGGCAGGGGCTCCAACCTTTTTAATGCCTTGGACCAATACCATTAAGCAAGGGGTCTGTGGACTCCAGGTTGGGAATCCCTGCTTAAAGGCATCAGCAACATAGTATGACTCAAAAAAAAGGGAATATTATTACAATTATATTTTGCTCTAAGATTATTTAAAAAACAGTAGCAAATCCCTCAAGCTGTTTTCACCTTCTCATCCTTATTTTCTGAAGGAATTCAAAGCCTTCCAACTGCCATAATCAGAACCTCAAGCTTGCAGTTGCTGACTTAACTAAATTTCATTTCTACTTGGTATACCAATATATTTTGTTGCTTGTATATCTGCTACACTTGGACTTTCATGGAAAAAGTTTTGGTTTTCATTTTGAGAATTCTGGATGCTATGGGTTTCCAATTTGCATGCATTTCCTGATGCACAAAAAAAGTCTATCAATCTGCGATACATAGTCATATTATTTGCTGGTTTTCCCTTCCATACAGTTAACAGACCCATCCAGAGGGCAAACCTTACAAGCTTCCATCACATCTTATGATTTTTAATTAGACAGTCACTGTGCTCCAACTGTAACTGGAGATTAAAATCTTTCTCTACTTCCTTTCTTGTTTGCTCCACTTTCTAGCTTAAAATCCAAAATCATTTCTTGGATTTTCATCAGATTTACCCCCTATATTTTCATCCAATGTACAGGTACACACGTCCAAACAGTTGCCCAAACTTGCAGAATTCGGAATTCTGTGCACAAGTTTGGTCCTTAATAGCTTGTTCTCAATTTGCTAATGAATAAGAAACCATTTCATGTCAGTATGAAAGAACCATCAGGCTCTTGAACCAGAGGGAATAACTTCACTCGTCATATCACTGAACTGTTCCCACAACTCAGATTCACTTTCAAGGACCCTTCATCTCATATTCTCAGTATTTATTGCCTATTGATTTAGATTAGATTAGATTATGAGGACACTTAGTCCTCGTTTATTGTCATTTAGAAATGCATGCATTAAATTTACTGATACAATGTTCCTCCAGAGAGATATCACAAGACAAACCAAAACTGACAAAACCACATAATTATAACATATAGTTACAACGATAGTTCCCTCTAAGCTGTGCGCATGTGCACACGCGCACACACGTTTTTCAACCAGCGCACAAAGGAAATTAGTGTGCACACAAAAAGTTAGTTACCTAAAATAATGTAGTAGTTAACAATTATACTTATGGAAAATAATCCTTTTGCTGTTTCTGTTATCTAGTTAGTTGGTTTTTCAAATACCACAATGCACGTCGCTAATTTACGTCACCTCACCTATCCTGTTCCGGTTTGTACAGCTGCATCACGGCAGCAGCCATGTTTGGCGTTCATATCGTAAAGTTTATAAAGATCTGTTTCAAATCCTGTAGATAGCTTACTAAGTTTTTATTGGAAAAAATATTGATTCACTATGTCCAATTCAAAAGAAGCAAAAGAACTGCAAGTTTGTTTGAAGTTGAATGGCTTAACAAAATAGTAGAAACTGCTACACCGAAAGCTCATGAGATCATGAACGTTCAGCTAAGAGAAATATTTATGTATGATTTGGAAACTTGAGTTATCTGTTTGTATTGTCGTGATGTGAAAGTTGCTGGAGAATTTGCCAGTGGAAAGAAGTGGAATGATATTTGGAAACTTGACTTTTTAAAGCATCATTTGGCAAGTAAATCGCATTTGGATGGTGTACAAAAGTTCAGGCAACAGAACCCGTCATTACCCGTTACAGGAGTACTACGCATGTTATGGTTGAGTGTAGATGAGCGAGAGCGAAAATGATCAAACCCAGAGGAGATCAAAGTTGAGGTACAAGAATGGTCAGCTTTTGATTTCTCCACAATTGCAGATTAAGACTTCACATTTGTCGATGAACAAGTTAATACCTTATGTCTAACATATCATGATTTTCTAGCTGAAAATATTGTAATTGTTAGACAGTTTAATGATTTCAAATTTTCCATGCAAGAAAAAATTTAAAATCAACCAATTTCAAACTTTGCTCAAGTGGTGGCATTTGTACTTCAAAATGAACAGATTTGCAACCTTGCACAGTTGATGGACATGGGGGGAACCTTTCTTGTGTCTAGTGCGGACTGTGAACGAAGTTTTAGCCTAATGAATCAACTCAAAAACAAGCTGAGAAACCGTTTAGGTGAATGTCATTTGGATATGTTAATGAGAATCAAAAGCTATCAATGGGATGGAAGTTCTATTAGTCAAGTTAGAGTTTACAAAGAATGGGTAAATGCCAAAGACAGGAGCGAGAAAAAATAACATACATCAAAGTTGCTGGTGAACGCAGCAGGCCAAGCAGCATCTATAGCAAGAGGTGCAGTCGACGTTCCAGGCCGAGACCCTTCGTCAGGACTAACTGAAGGAAGAGTGAGTAAGGGATTTGAAAGCTGGAGGGGGAGGGGGAGATGCAAAATGATAGGAGAAGACAGGAGGGGGAGGGATAGAGCCGAGAGCTGGACAGGTGATAGGCAAAAGGGGATATGAGAGGATCATGGGACAGGAGGTCCGGGAAGAAAGACGGGGGGGGGGTGACCCAGAGGATGGGCAAGAGGTATATTCAGAGGGACAGAGGGAGAAAAAGGAGAGTGAGAGAAAGAATGTGTGCATAAAAATGAGTAACAGATGGGGTACGAGGGGGAGGTGGGGCCTTAGCGGAAGTTAGAGAAGTCGATGTTCATGCCATCAGGTTGGAGGCTACCCAGACGGAATATAAGGTGTTGTTCCTCCAACCTGAGTGTGGCTTCATCTTTACAGTAGAGGAGGCCATGGATAGACATGTCAGAATGGGAATGGGATGTGGAATTAAAATGTGTGGCCACTGGGAGATCCTGCTTTCTCTGGCGGACAGAGCGTAGATGTTCAGCAAAGCAGTCTCCCAGTCTGCGTCGGGTCTCACCAATATATAAAAGGCCACATCGGGAGCATCGGACGCAGTATATCACCCCAGTCGACTCACAGGTGAAGTGATGCCTCACCTGGAAGGATTGTTTGGGGCCCTGAATGGTGGTAAGGGAGGAAGTGTAAGGGCATGTGTCCAACATATTATTCTCCGTAACTTCCGCCACCTCCAACGGGATCCCACCACTAAGCACATCTTTCCCTCCCCCCCCCTCTCTGCATTCCGCAGGGATCGCTCCCTACACAACTCCCTTGTCCATTCGTCCCCCCCATCCCTCCCCACTGATCTCCCTCCTGGCACTTATCCGTGTAAGCGGAACAAGTGCTACACATGCCCTTACACTTCCTCCCTTACCACCATTCAGGGCCCCAAACAGTCCTTTCAGATGAGGCATCACTTCACCTGTGAGTCGACTGGGGTGATATACTGCGTCCGGTGCTCCCGATGTGGCCTTTTATATATTGGTGAGACCTGACGCATTCTGGGAGACCGCTTTGCTGAACATCTACGCTCTGTCCGCCAGAGAAAGCAGGATCTCCCAGTGGCCACACATTTTAATTCCACATCCCATTCTGACATGTCTATCCATGGCCTCCTCTACTGTAAAGATGAAGCCACACTCAGGTTGGAGGAACACCACCTTATATTCCGTCTGGGTAGCCTCCAACCTGATGGCATGAACATCGACTTCTCTAACTTCCGCTAAGGCCCCACCTCCCCCTCGTACCCATCTGTTACTCATTTTTATGCACACATTCTTTCTCTCACTCTCCTTTTTCTCCCTCTGACCCTCTGAATATACCTCTTGCCCATCCTCTGGGTCACCCCCCGCCCCCCTTGTCTTTCTTCCCGGACCTCCTGTCCCATGATCCTCTCGTATCCCCTTTTGCCTATCACCTGTCCAGCTCTCGGCTCTATCCCTCCCCCTCCTGTCTTCTCCTATCATTTTGCATCTCCCCCTCCCCCTCCAACTTTCAAATCCCTTACTCACTCTTCCTTCAGTTAGTCCTGACAAAGGGTCTCGGCCTGAAACATCGACTGCACCTCTTCCTATAGATGCTGCCTGGCCTGCTGCGTTCACCAGCAACTTTGATGTATGTTGCTTGAATTTCCAGCATCTGCAGAATTCCTGTTGTTTAGAGAGAAAAAATAACTGAGTGACTTAAATATGATAAAAATTAAATATCTCCAATGTGATGGCATGAACATTGACCTCTCTAAATTCCGTTAATGCCCCTCCTCCCCTTCGTACCCCATCCCTATTTATTTATTATTATGATGATATTTTTCTTTCCCTCTTTTTTTCCTCTCTTTTTTCTCCATCTGTCCCTCTTACTATAACTCTTTACCCATCCTCTGGGCTTCCCCCTCCACTTTCTTTCTCCCTGGGCCTCCCATCCCATGACACTCTTCCTTCTCCAGCCTCGTATACCTTTTGCCAATCAACTTTCCAGCTCTTAGCTCCATCCCTCCCGCTCCTGTCTTCACCTATCATTTTGGATCTCACTCTCCCCCTCCCACTTTCAAATCTCTTACTATCTCTTCTTTCAGTTAGTCCTGACGAAGGGTCTCAGCCCAAAACATCAACTGTACCTCTTCCTATAGATGCTGCCTGGCCTGCTGTGTTCACCAGCATTTTTGTGTGTGTGTGTGTGACTTAAATACGTATGTTATTTTGTTGTTAATCTGTGCACTTTTATGTCAAATATTTTGTAAACCTACATAAACTGTCCCATGTGTGCATTCAGTGCGCACATACTTTTGTCACAGGAAAAAAACTTGCACAATGTAAGATTTTTGTGCACATTGACTACTAAAAATTAGAGGGAACATTGGTTACAACAGTGCAAAGCAATACCATAATTTGATAAAGAGCAGACCATGGGCACGGTAAAAAAAAGTTTCAAGTCCCGATGGCCCCATCATCTCACACAGACGGTAGAAGGGAGAAAATCTCCCTGCCTTGAACTTCCAAGCGCCGCAAACTTGCCGGTGCATTGGAAGCACCCGACCATAGCCGACTCTGAGTATTATTATTATTTTCCCCTTTCTTTTTGTATTTGCTCATTTTGTTGTTTTCCCCCCAGAATGTTTTTTTCTACCATCCTGTTGGGTACCGTCTTTCATTGAATCTATTGTATTTTTTGCATTTACTGTGACTACCTGCAAGGAAGTGAATCTCAGGGTTGTATATGGTGACATACACGGACTTGGATAATAAACTTTATTTTGAAATGAACAAGACATACCAAATATACATTTAGTACAGGTTTCCCCTGCCCTCCGAAGGTAGAGCGTTCCTATGAGCGTTCGTAAGCCGAAATGTCGTAAAGCGAAGAAGCAATTACCATTTATTTATATGGGAAAATTTTGTGAGCATTCGCAGACCCAAAAATACCAAATCATACCAAATAACACATAAAATCTAAAATAACAGTAATACATAGTAAAAGCAGGAATGATATGATAAATACACAGCCTATATAATGTAGAAATACTTTTCCACAATCATTACTGAACTGTTCTCCGTAGCGAAAATCTCAAGCAAGTGCCGTCGGCAGAAAATCTCACGCAAGCGCTGTTGGCAAAAACACGGCGCAAGCGCTGTCCAGTAACCTTTAAGCTATGAAGCTGCCAAATCATACCAAATAACACATAAAACCTAAAATAACAGTAACATATAGTAAAAGCAGGAATGGTATGATAAATACACAGCTTATATAAAGTAGAAATACTTTTCCACAATCATTGCCTGAACTGTTCTCCATAGTGAAAATCTCATGCAAGCGCCGTCGGCAAAAACACGGCACAAGCGCTCTCCAGTAACCTTTAAGCTATGAAGCTGCCAAATCATACCAAATAACACGTAAAAATACACAGCCAATATAAAGTAGAAATAATGTATGTACAGTGTAGTATCACTTACTGGAATTGGGAAGACAGCGCACAGCACACTTATGGTGGTGTGTTAGGCTGATGATTCGGAGTTTGGGTGGTGCAGTGGCCCCCACCCTCTGGGCCGCCGAGCGATACATTGCCACAAGGCACGCAGGGGTCCAGCGGTAGCTGGGAGGCACACAGCACATCTTTAAGAGAAAAGCTGAAATAAACATGCTAATTTATTAGGTGCTGCCCGGCACGTAATTGTCTGCCCAGATTAGTACCGATTGCATCGCCTTTGATCTGGGCCGACATTTACGTGTGGGGCGGCACCTAATTAGTTAGCATGTTTATTTCGGCTTTTTTCTTAAAGATGTGCTGTGTGTCTCCCGGCTACTGCTGCATTCTCCACGAATCGGTACAATATCTGTCTGCGGCCCGGGTGTTGGGGTGGTGGGGCACTGGGGTGTCATCTCGTTGTCTGTTTCCACTAGAGCAGGCAGCTCATCTTCTCCTCTGACTGCCTGCCTCGATGTCGAAGTTCATCGTCTGCTGTGGAAGACTTGCTTGACTGCTGAGCCTCGCGCATTTTTCTACAATACAGTTCTTTGTAAGGACTCAAACTATCTTGCAAATATCCCCTAAACCTACATACCCTTTCAAAATTAAAGTCGTACTTTATCGTTGCAGCGAAAATCTCACGCAGTTGCTTTACGTTCAGTTCGCTACTGCATGCAGTTTTGATCATTATCCTTTCCTCTTCCAATTGCATCAGCTCTTCATCTATCAGTTCTTGGTCATGGGATGCTAAAACCTCTTCAACATCATCTTCGTCAGCTTCCACAAGCCAAACTCACTTCGTCCTTACTTCGTTCACCACGATCAAAACACTTAATTATGTCTAGTTTTACGCTAAGTGTAACACCCTTACGAGCTCTTTCAGGCTTTTCCGATACCTTAGAACTCATCTTGCTAACGGCTGCTCACAGGCATGCGTTTAAGCAATGCTGTTCCGAATCTGGGGGAGAGTGGCTGCTCGGGTCGCACACTGATTTTTTTCGCGCACTGAATTTTTTTCATAACAGTGAAAACACCTTCTGAAAGCGAAAACAGGGTACTAACGTCGGTCTTTCGTAACAGTGAGGTTTCGTAAAGCGAACGTTCGAAAAGCGGGGGACACCTGTATCATGAATGATGGATGAAGTGGCAGAAGTAGAGTCAATTTATGAAGTGTCCAATTTATGAAGTAGAGCCAATTTATTTCCTACAAGTCTTTGTAGGTATCTCTGCCAGATTGGGCACCAAGATAGAAATAACTGCATTCTTACAGATTCAGCAAGAATCATACTTTCAAATACAAGTGGTAAATTTGATTTTACAGGTACAAATACGGGAATAAAGACCAGAATATAACATTTATTTACTGAATAGCTATCTGTTTATGGGCTGCACAATAGTGTAGCAGTTACAGTAACACTATTACATTGCTAGCAACCTGGGTTCAATTTCCACTGCTGTCTGTATGTTCCCAATCATACATTAAATACCAAATGCTGGATGTTATCAACTAAATATCAAACAAATGGGAATCTTATTACAAATGGATCAGTGATTGGTGGCTCTCATACAATCCAGAACTTTTTAAGTAGATGCAGACTTAGTGGCAGAGAAATGCACTGGATTTTATGCAAGATTGGGATGTCTTCCTTTGAAAGTTTATTCTACACTCCCTTCATGCCTTTTCCAAGCATCAATGACTACCTGCACTGGAGCAAACAGACCTGAATGTTTGGGTCTTTACTTTTAAGTCTTGTCTGGTGGCACCCATTTTACCTTCTGCTTCCATTCCCCTTGTGCAACCGCTTCTCCACAGATGCACAATAACCACTTGTCCTCAACTACTGCTTCTCTGTATTCACACCTACTCTCCCAATGGCACAGTTCTGTAAATAATGCTGCATCATAGCAACAGGGAAACAAGCTGAGGGAATGTGACAGTCAAGCACAATGTTATATTTTCAACTTCAATGATTATGGGTAAAAAAAACTGGTTGCATATACAATTGTTCTCCAGGTTTAGATTTAAAGCTAGGGACAGCGATATCCGGAAATCTTTCAAAGGAGAGTATAGACAATCAGGGAAGAAGAGAGTGGTTGGCAGAGTCCCCACAATTTTTAAGATTTAAAAAAATGGATACTGCCTGATAGTGCTTTGATGGCTTGCACAGAGGGTATTTCCTGCAAAGCTTTGTTGTTGAGGAACTAGACTAGATTACCAAATAGAAAGTGTGACCCCATTTTGCGAGTGGAAGTTTAATAAAAAGACTGCAGTTTAAATCCATCCCAGGAATTAAGTCTGCTGCTTTATCTGCATCCAATAGCAATACTTCTGGGAACACCCCTCTTCCCCCCCAAAAAAGAAAGCTCAACAATCCCAGAATACTCCAAAACAAAACGTTACTTTCACATTTCAGACTAGCTTAAAAATGATAGAATTCAAAATTGTGGTTGAAAGATTTATTAGTGGTATTTCAATTGTACAGTTTTATTTTTAAGCTATAGATTTTGAAGATAGTATTGGAAAATGCAAATGCATGCATTGTATTTTCTATGTATTACAGTATTTACTCAAATGCACACATTGTATTTTCTATATTTACTATGTAACCACTGCTAGCTCAATAGAAGGTATTCACTATGTAGCCGTGACTTTTGACCTGTTCTATTAATTCATGAAGAGAACTAGAATGAAACCAAGTAGAAAGATAACGGTGGCGAGTAAGATGATGAAATATGTGGCAGTATGTCAACGCAAGACTAATTAAGAAATAATTGTGGTTAGGGATGAGAGGATATATGGTCTAAAATGTAAACTAGGACATAATTAAGTTGGGGAGTAAAACAATAGTGGAAAGTCGAGAGTGGATATATTGGTGATATGTAATCACAGGCCAACTCGATATGATAATGTAGCTAAGATAGGAAAATTGCTATAAAAAATGCTGTATACAAGCCTCGAAGGGCAGTCAGCTACTAGCTTTCTGATTGTCTCAGCTTTGATTTGCAAATTAAAGTTTAAAACTTCTTGGAGTTTTCTGCGTCTCCTTGTCGTTTGTGAGAAACGAGAAACCACGACAATAGTTAATAGCTCTCTGAGATATAGTTATTTATAGGAGTGTCATATTTCATTTGCTTTGCCTTTTCTTTAACAACTCTTTACACTTCCCTGAAATTTTAATGTCACATTTCTGAAACAAGAAAAAAAAGAGTAAGAAAAGGCTTGTAAGGAAAAATGGATACACATGTCAAATTGCATCATTATGTGATGGACAAAATTTACACTCAACGTTACATAACTTTTCAACCTTCATTTCAGAATTATTTCAGTCAAATGATGTGAAATATTCTTCAGTTCCAAGTTCCTTTTTTTTATTTACCATCTTTGGCTCATTGTTATCTGTTTGATATACAGCTTTGACAAGTGATGCAGTTAGAATACAATCTTGCATTAGTCATGAACTAGCTGATGACCTATTAATTTACTGAACATCCACAATGAATACCTTGATAATTATTTCAAGGTCACCAGTACACCCAGTCAAACAAACATCAGGTCAATCAGAGTCTCATTGTTTGATGCACAAGCAGTGTCTGAATCACCAAGATAATCTTCTTTTATACACAATAACCACGAGAAGCCTCTGGCCCTGCCTAAATTTTGTTTTACAAATTTTCTGATCACTGCATTAGGGTTAAGAATTGCATGAAATCAGCAGAGTAACTAACTGCAGAAAAGAAGCCGCCAAGTGGAATGTACACAGAAGTGTGAGAAGCACATATTGGTTTCAATAAATGTCAAAACAATGTTGCCCTCACAACAAGGGCAGGGTGTCCTTTAAACCCAATGTTAACAATGGTTTTATTACTTTAGTTGTAAACTCTGATTAAACAAATCAGTAAATATTACCTGAAACAACAGCTCTTAATTAAAAATAAGATCTTGAGACTTACAGTACTGTGCAAAAGTCACAGGCACCCTTGATTTTGATTTTTTTTTAATATATGGTTTCAGATGGTATGACCTCCTCAGAGCAATGATCTCAACATCAGCAAGGCTCTCTGGGATTACCTGGAGAGACAGAAAGCATGCAAAGACAGCCAAAATCTGCACAAGAACTGTGGAAAGTTCTCCAAGATGCTTGGAAAAACATCTTATAAAACTGCACGTCAGTGTAACCCAAGAGAACTGATGCAGTTTTAAAGGCAAAGGGTGGTCCCGACAGATACTGATTTGAATCAGTTTTTTTTTAAGTTTACTATTCTTCATAGTATTTTTTTGGTATTTATAAGCTTTTTATTCCTTTATTTTTTGAAAACACCTTCACTTTACAGAATATTTTTTACGTGCCCAAGTCTTTTGCACAGTACTGCATGCGACTGGTTAGCCTAATGCTATTACAAGCCAGCGACCCAGGATCAACAGCCACCACTGCCCTGTTCTTTCCGTGACTGTGGGCTTCCTCACCGTGCTCATTCCAAAGACATGTGGGTCAGAGGGATAATTGGTTACATGGTCATAATCGGGCTCGTTGAGCCGCAAAGGCCTGCTACCTTGCTGTATCTCTAAATAAAAATAAGACTTAATTGTATATACAGAAATCTCTTTCACAAAATAATCTGCAGATGCTGGGGTCAAAGCAACACTCACAACACGCTGGAGGAACTCAGCAGGTCGGGCAGCATCCGTGGAAAAGATCAGTCGACGTTTCGGGCCAGAACCCTTCTCCAGCACTGTAGAGGGAAGGGGCAGAGTCCCTATAAAAAATGTGGGGGGAGAGTGGGAAGGAGAAGGCTGGTAGGTTCCAGGTGAAAATCTCTTTCATTTCATGTTACAAAATTACAATCTATAGTATCTTCATTGGGAACACTCAACTGCCACGTGGACATCATCTGAGCTCCAGACCAGAAATGAAGGCAATTAAATCGTTATTAGAGCTTGGAATATTCTTGCAAGATTTTTGATACAAGGTGAAAATGTATGCAATACACAGCGTGATTGTTTACTGCTGGTTGGCATCATGGTCAGCACAGACATATGGGACGAAGGACCTGCGGCTATGCTATCGGTCTTCAGGGTTGTTTTAAACGATGAATCATTTGCACGGCCAGTTGTTCATCTCCCCGAATCGCAGCAAGAGTTAATGTAAAAGTTTAAAGAAGTGACTTACTCTCACGGTGTAACGTATGCCGGAGTCGAGATCGTCCTCCCGATGTTGCTGTGAGCCTTTGGCCGAATCCGCACTGCAGACCCACTGCCCTCTGTCCAGCCGTTCCTTTTCGGGCTGCATTGTGCTCACCTTGTGGTCGTTCTTGGCCTGAGAAGGGACACAAAGGTAGTTCGTTAGACCCAGAGCCGAGAAAGGAGAGAGGCTGGGAGAGCCGACGGTGCTGCTCACTTTGATTCTCAACACTTTTTTTTTGTGGCCCGCGGAAAGCAGTTGAGAACAAGTAAACCAGCTGGACCGGACAGTTTCGAATGAGCCATTGTGCGCACATAGGTAGGCAGTGCGGCGGCAGCTTTTCAGCCGGAGAAGCGGGTATCAGCGAAAAGGAGCTACCGGGTTCTTGGCCCTCGGTGACGCATTGCTTGTTTCCTGTAGGAATGATAAGGCATCGTTTTTGAAGTGACTATACTTGGCTCTGTGAAGCATTCCCGGCTGTTTAAAGAGTGACGCGTATGCTGCAAGATCCCGGCGAATGCGTTCTCTCATCGCCGAATCTGCTCCTGAACGGTGTGTATTCATAGGAAGTTCCCAAATGCGGGATCTAATGAGGTTTTAGTGGCAAGTTAATGATACCCGTTTCTAGTATCAACGCACGCATTGGAAAGTGATACACAACCGGGGCTGGGGTTTTCCATAAACAATCGGTAGCGACGTGAGTCCGTGTCCCATCACCGTCAGCGAGCGGGGTTGCGGGAAGAAAGGCTGACCGTCTCTGCCCTCGCCCCAAGGCTGTGATCAGACGCCTGAGGTGCGGAAGTCCGCAAAAGTCTTCTCAAATGTTCCTCTTCGACTCGGCGAAGACAGTCAATAATCAACTGTCTTGGGACGAATAACGGAAAAACGCACCATGCCCAGGGACAACTCACAACGGCCGCTATTTCCCCTCTCAGGGCACATACTAATACTACTACATCAAGGAAAGAGGCGCAGGTTGTTGTAATTGACTGCCAATCCCTGTGGGATGTTCTCATCAACCAATCAGTAAAAGAGTTGCTGACCTAGGCGCAATAAAAATACTGAACCCCTAACACTTTGCATTTGCCCCAAAGTGGGTGTTTGAAAAAGCTGATTGGGGTAAGTTCCAGAAATTGAGTGAAGAAGGGTTGACAAAGATTGATATTTCTGGAAATGTAGATGAATTGAACAGTCAGGTGACTTCAGCAATTATCATGGCAGCAGAAGGATTTATACCTAGGAGTAAAAATAGGATGAATAGAAAACTGGTACCATGGTGGACAGAGGAATGTTGTCAGGCTGTAAAACACAGAAATAGAGCATTCAGGCTAGTTAAAAGAACCCATAATATGCAGCATTTGGTTCAATATAATAAAGCACAGGCAGTGGTGAGAAGAACTATACGTCAAGCTAAAAGGGCAAGTTGGAGGAGTTTTTGCGACAAGGTAGGAAGAACAACACCTGTGGGAGAGATATGGGGAATGATTAAGAGGATGGGAGGAGATAGAAGGGAATGGGAATATCCAGTAATGATATCTGAGGAGGAAACTGCAGTCTCCAGTAGGGATAAGGCTGAGGTCATGGCCAAGTCATTTGTACTGATACACAGTTCAGAAAATTTGTCTGAAGAAGGGAGAAGAAGAAGGGAAAGAATAATGAGCCAACACCCAGGTGTGCTAAGCAGGAGGGAAGGAACAGATGATATAATTGATGATCCATTTACATTAACAGAAATGGTGAGAGCAATAAAGAGATCGAGACCAACCTCCCCAGGGAAAGATCTGATATGCTCTGTGATGCTAAAAAATCTAGGAGAAGGAGCGCTCTTGAAGTTGCTGCATTTTTATAACAGAGTGTGGGAGGAGGGAAGATTACCAAGTGCATGGAAAGAAGCAGTAGTAATTCCAATAAGGAAGCCTGGCAAGGATCTGTCAAAACCCACTAGCTACAGACCAATTGCATTAACATCAAGTATATGTAAGATAATGGAAAGGATGATAACAGAAAGGTTATCATATGAGCTTGAGAAAAGGGGAATGCTGGCAAGTTATCAGAGTGGTTTTAGAAAGGGAAGGAATTCCATGGACTCAGTGATTATGTTAGAGACTGAAATAAGGAAGGCCCAGGCAAATAGAGAGTCAGTAGTGGCAGTGTTCTTTGACATTGAAAAAGCCTATGATATGATGTGGAAGGAAGGATTATTAACTAAACTGCACAAGATGGGGGTTGGTGGGAGAGTTTTTAATTGGATTAAAGATTTTTTGTTTGGTAGAAAAATTCAAGTTCGGATTGGATCAGAATTATCAAAACAGTACATAGTGGAAAATGGCACACCTCAAGGTAGTGTGATTAGCCCGTTACTTTTCATCATTATGATCAATGATGTCTTCACAAAGGTACCAGTGGATATAGGTAGGTCACTGTTTGCGGATGATGGGGCCTTGTGGAAAAGAGGCAGGAACATGGACCATATAATCAGGAAACTACAAGAAGCAATTGATGAAGTGGTGGAGTGGGGTTATGATTGGGGATGTAGATTTTCAGTAGATAAAACTCAAACTGTATTTTTTTTACCAGGAAAAGGGTTGAGGTAGGGAAGAAGTTAAGGATGTATGGGGTTGAATTAGAAAGGGTTGCATCATTTAAATTTCTGGGAGTTATATTTGATTCACGATTAACATGGGCAGACCATATCAGGAAAGTTGAGGAGAAATGTAAAAAAGTAATAAATGTGATGAGATGTTTGACTGGTAGGGAATGGGGAGCAAGTTGTTCAGCTTTGAAGAGAATGTATGTGGCTTTAGTGAGATCTGTATTGGATTATGGAAATATAGTATATGGATCAGCAGCTAGGTCTCTTATAAGGAAACTGGATGTGATTCAGGCTCAGGCCTTGAGAGTGTGCAGTGGGGCTTTTAAAACGTCACCAGTGTCAGCCCTACAGGTAGAAATGGGAATAATGCCTTTGGAACTAAGAAGGATACAACTGATGGCAAACTACTGGGCTAACTTGCAGGGGCACAATGATTCTCACCCTACTAAAGGAGTGTTGCAGGAGTGCTGGGAAAATGGGAGGTTTCAGAGGGATACCTTTAGTCGGGTAGGGAATGATATCGCCAAAGAATGTGGAGTATTTGATCTGAGGATAAGTCCTTCAGTAGTTTATCCGGTTGTAGCTCCATGGAAGCTTGTATGTCCTGACATAGACTGGCATTTGTTAGAGGTAAAAAGGAAAGAAAGATATAAAACAGATTTGGTAAATGCATTTAACTGTCATGTGATGGAAAAGTATAGTGATTATACTCACATTTATACGGATGGTGCAAAGGAACCTGAAACAGGAGTGACAGGGTTTGGGGTGGTAATACCAGCAAAAGAAATTGGAATCAGCAGAAGAACATCTAATAAGTTAGGGGTGTTTACAGTGGAGATGCTGGCAGTGTTGGTTGTGTTGATATGTTCAGATTCATCCTCAGTTCTAGCAAGTTTAAGGTCTTTTCACACAAACAGTCGGCAAGATGTACTTTATGAAGTCCTTCAGTTAGTTACAAGAATTGCAAATCAGGGAGGTCAGGTAAAATTTCTATGGGTTCCAGCACATGTAGGGGTGAAGGGGAATGAGAGGGTGGATGAGTTGGCAAAGAGGGCGTTAAAGAAAGAAAATGTGGAAATGCACATTAGTATCAGTAAAGCAGAGGTTAAGTGTGTAATCTGGGAAAAAGTCAACCGAATGTGGCAAGAAAGATGGGACAGGGAGGGGAAAGGGAGGCATTTATATCAAATACAAAAGAGTGTTGCAGTTACTAGGGTAGGTAATGGAAACAGAAGAGAGGAAATTGTGTGGACTAGGTTAAGGCTGGGGCATTGTGCATTAAACAAAACATTGAAAATGATAGGGAAACACCAGACAGGATTGTGTGAGGAATGTCAGGAAGAGGAGTCAGTAGAACATGTAGTTTTGTGTTGCAGGAAGTATGGGATACAGAGAGAGATGATGAGAAATAAATTAAGGGAGTTGGGGATGCAGGAATTCACATTAAAAGGGTTGCTGGGCATGGGTGAGAGAGCACAAGTCCGGGTATTTTTAGCGTTTTTAAGGGGTACAGGGGTTTTTTTTTATAGAATATGACGAATAAACAGGAATAGGATACCAGGATGGTCAAAGATGGGAGGGTGAAGTGTAGGTTTGTATATATATATGTGTGTGTGTGTGTGTGTGTGTGTGTGTGTGTACGTGCGCGATTGGGTGAAGGGATTTAGAATGTATGTCTAGTGCACATTCTGGAGCAGTGGGTGGCGGTAATGCACCATTAAGCTGGATGCCAACTGCCGTAAAACAAGATACAGACAGACACTTTGCATTTGTCCAATGTGTGTTTAAAGAAGCCTTCTCTGGAGATCCTGGACTTCAAGGCGTTTAGGAAGCAAGGAATTTGTCTAACAATATTGTCGCAACTTTAAATTCAAAATCTTCGTTTTCAAGAGGCTGTACAGTATTTGATGTTGAGCCAGTGCGAGGAAATGCGGTGGTGATCCCGTGAGAAGACAGGATGCATCTTTCTCAGAGCTTGTACTTTTTATTGGCTTGCTACAACTTCCTAAAGCTATCAACTTTACTCTGAAGACGTAATGAAAACGATCATGCACACAGGAAGCTAGGATCGGAGTGGGACCGACAGGGGAAATTAATCCGATTCTGTTCATTTAGCATTAATTCAGTGAAGTATGGACAGTTGTAGTGGAATAGAAGTAAACAAAAGGGCCGTGACCTCACTGAATGTCAGAGCAGGTGGAATGACCTGCTTCTGTTCTTAAAGCAGCGGGAGATTTAACCAGGCCTGCCTTCTCCTGTTGTGAACCCATAATGGTATGCAGTTTGAGAATTTGTGCCCCACAGCCCAGTTCCAGGTAAGTGGTTAGATGTGGTGGTGTAATGGTTAACAGGGTGCATTACAGTACCAGTGATCCGGGTTCAATTCCTGGCGCTGCCTGTAAAAAGTTTGTACTTTCTCCTCATGACTGCGTGGGTTGTGTCCTGATGCTCCAGTCTCCTCCCACATTCCAAACATCTACCAGGTTAATTGGTCATCGTAAATTTTCCCATGATTAGGCTAGGTTAAATGGAGGGTTGCTGGGTAGCACTGCTTGAAGGACTGGAAAGGCTTACTCTGTCTGAATGTGCAATATATAATTATAGTAATTTATAATAAATATTATGTACAACAGGAGAGTCAATATAAGAGAAATGCAGTTCCTGTCAGTGTGAATTAATCAGTCTGATGGCCTGGTGGAAGAAGCTGTTCCAGGGCCTGTTGGTCCTGGCTTTTATGGTGCGGTACCATTTCCAGGATGGTAGCAGCTTGAACAGTTTGTGGTTAGGGTGACTCAGGATGACCGTTTTCATTACGTCTTCAGAGTAAAGTTGATAGCTTTAGGAAGTTGTAGCAAGCCAATAAAAAGTACAAGCTCTGAGAAAGATGCATCCTGTCTTCTCACGGGATCACCACCGCATTTCCTCGCACTGGCTCAACATCAAATACTGTACAGCCTCTTGAAAACGAAGATTTTGAATTTAAAGTTGCGACAATATTGTTAGACAAATTCCTTGCTTCCTAAACGCCTTGAAGTCCAGGATCTCCAGAGAAGGCTTCTTTAAACACACATTGGACAAATGCAAAGTGTCTGTCTGTATCTTGTTTTACGGCGGTTGGCATCCAGCTTAATGGTGCATTACCGCCACCCTCTGCTCCAGAATGTGCACCTGTCTCTGTAAATGTCAAGAAAAAGTATTTCAGGATGTATATATTGTATATATTTTTCTGACATTAAACGTACCTTTGTAATGTGCTGAATAGTGGGAAGTTCACATCTACAGACGCACTGGGCTGTCTGCACCTCTCTCTGCAGAATCCTGTGATTGAGGGAAATACAGTTCCCATACCAGGCAGTGATGCAGCCAGTCAGGATGCTCTCAATTGTGCTATAGAAAGTTCTTAGAATTTGGGGGCCCGCATCAAACTTCTTCAACCATCTGAGGTGAAAGAGGCACTGCTGTACCTTTTTCACCACACAGCCCATGTGTACAGACCACATGAGATCCTTGGTGATGTGTATGTCGAGGAATTTAAAGCTGTTCACCCTCTCAACCCCGGATCCATTGATGTCAATAGGTGTTAGCCTGGCTTCATTCCTCCTGCAGTTCACAACCAGCTCCTTTGTTCTTGCAATGTTGTGGGAGAGGTTGTTCTCTTAATACCACTGTGTCAGAGAGATGACTTCTTCTCTGTAGGCTGCCTCATTGTTATTTGAGATTAGGCCAATCAATGTAGTATCATCAACAAATTTAATTAATAGATTGGAGCTGTGGGTGGCGACACAGTCATAGGTATACAGAGAGTAACGGAGGGGGCTTAGGGCACATCCCTGAGGGGCTCCTAGGTTGAGTGTCTAGGGGCAGAGATGAGGGAGCCCACCCTTACCACCTGCTGGCGATCTGACTAATTATCAATAAAAATCTGCAAAATTCTCTGAGCCTCTCGGGGCATCTCGCCCATTGTTGGCAGTGCAACTATGCAGTGGGCAGCAGAGTGACTGTGTGGTGACAGAATCAAGCTTCGATCCAACTTTCATGTTTTTAAAAGAAGTTTCATTGCGGTTTTAAAAAATTCTATTTTCCACACTAGCCATGTTTACTGAGGCAGTCCAACCCATGTTGCATCATTACAATTTACAAATATATATAATTTTGTCTTATCAGCCCATTAAAGGTTGGTCCTGCAGTTCACCCACTTCCTGTAGTCACCTTTGTTCACTGATGCAGTCATTACCAGCTCTCTTGGCTGAATCGGAAGTGCCTCTGAACCAGATGGTAGGTCTTTCTTTTTGAGACAGAAGGCGCTAGTGACTCCAGAGACTGAGGCACTTAGGGAAAGCTACCACTTTGCTGAGGTTTTGAAAGAGAACTCTGCAATCGACCATCTCATCTTTCAGATAAGATGCTGAATTAAAGACCTGACTACCCTGTCGGATACAGTGATAAATTACAGCACAGAAGCAAGTCCTTTACACAATCTAGTCCATGCTGATAGTGATCTGCACCCAGAAAATAGCCCCCCCTCCCCCTGTCATTCGTATACCTATCCAAACCTCTCAAATGGTGAAATCAATTCGCATGCACCACTTGCACTGGCAGCTCGTTCCACAGTCACGACCTCTGAGTGAAGAAGATACCCCTTATGCTCCCCTTAAACTTTTCATCTTTCATCCTTAACCCATGACTTCTAGTTGTAGTCTCACCAAACCATAGTGGAAAAAGTCTGCATGTATTTACCCTATCTATACACCTCATAATTTTGTATACCTCTGTCAAATCTCCCTTCAATCCCTATTGTCCAAGAAATAGGATATTCAATCTTTCCTCCAGTCCCAGCAGCATCCTTGTAAATTTTCTCTGTACTCTTTCAATATTATTTGCATCTTTCCTGCAGATGGGTTACCAAATCTGCACACAATACTTCAAATTATGCCTCGCCAATGTTTTGTACAAATTCAACATAACATCCCATCTCCCGTGTGCAGTACTTTTATTTATGAAGGCCAATCTACCAACAGTTTTCTTTATGACCTTATCCACTTTCAATGAATTATGGGCCAGTATCCCCAGATCCCTGATCCACACTGCTCAGTGCCGTAGTAGCCACTGTGTAGACCTACCCTGGTTGGTCCTACCCAAGTGCAACTCCTTGCAATTGTTTGCATTACATTCCATCTGCCATTTTTCCAGCTGGTCCAGATCCCATTGTAATCTCTGATAGGCTTCCTCTCTGTCCACTACACCCCCAGTCCTTGGGGTCATCCATAAATTTGCTGATCCACATTATATCATCCAGATTATTGATATAGATGACAAACAACAATGGACCCAGTATTGATTTCTGTGGCACTCCACTACTCAAAGGCCTCCAGATAGAGAAGCAACAATCTACCACCACTCTGGCTTCTCCCTCAAAGACAATATCTTGAATGGTGAGTGACTGAATCTTCTTGGCCAACCTCTCATGAGGGATCTTGTCAAATGCTTTGCTAAAGTCTTTGTAGACAATGTCCACTGGCTTGCCTTCATAACTTTCCTGGTAACTTCCTCAAAAATCTCTAAAATTGGTTACATGCGACCTACCATGCACAAAGCCATGCTGACTATCCTTAATCAGTCTATGTCTATCCAAATATTCATATATCCGGTCCCTTAGAATACCTTCCAATAACTTTTTCAGAACTGATGTCAGGTTCACTGGCCTATAATTTCCAGGTTTATTTTTAGAGCCTTTTTTTTTTAAACAGCAGAACATTAATGAACCTCCAATCCTCCAGCACCTCACCTGTCGCTAAGGATGATTTAAGGAGGTTTCTGCTTTTATGAATTTGGACTGTGGACTTCTTCAGTCTTGAGGTTTTTGTATTGTTTTCACTCGTTTTTTCTCCATTTTTTTGTGCATAGGAGAGGGATTTGGGGGTCAATATTCCTGTGGTGTTTTGTGTGGGTGGGAGGGGTGTCTGAGGGTTCATGTTCTTGTGTTTTTCTGAGCTTTTTGTGTGAAGGGGGGGATTTGGGCACCAATGTTCTTATAGTGCTTTGTGCGGGGGTGGAGAATTGGGGGGTCAATGTTCTTGTGTTTTGTGTGGGAGGATGGGGGGTTGAGGGGAGTTGATGATTGTGTTGCCATTCTTTTTTGTGCAAGGGGTGGGTTTGCTCTCTGATCTACCATGGTTTTACTTTGTTTTATGTCTATGTGGAGAAGAAGAATCACAGGGTTATATACTGCATACATACTTTGATAATAAATGGATCTTTGAATATCTCTGCTGGGGACCCTGCAATTTTTTCACTTGTCCCCCACAGGATCCGATGAAAAGCCTTGTCAGACCCTAGGAATTTATCCACCCTAATTTGCCTCAAGATGACAAACACCTCCTCCTCTGTAATTTGTATAGGGTCCATGAAGTTGATGCCTCTTTGCTTCACTTCTATGGACTCTGTGCCTGTCTCCTTCGTAAATACTGATGTAATAAATCCATTTAAGCCCCATCTCTTTTGGCTCCACAAATAGATTATTATTCTGACTTCCATCTTATCCCTTGCAATCTTTTTGCACTTAACATCTCTGTAGAATCCCTTATCTCTTTCACCTTATCTGCTAGAACTACCTCATGCTTTCTTTTAGCCCTCATGATTTCTTCCTTAAGTGATCTCTTGCATTTCTTGAACTCCAAAAGCATCTAATTTGTTCCTATCTGCCTATACCTCAATATCTCTTGAAAACCAAGGTTCCCTAGACCTGTTATCTTACCTTTCATTCTGACAGACACATACAAGCTTTGTACTCTCAAAATTTCACTTTTGAAGGTCTCCCATTTACCAAATATAGCTTTGCCAGAAGACAGTTTATCCTAATCCACACTGGGCAGATTCTTTCTGATACCATCAAAATTGGCCTTTCTCCTATTTAGAATCTTAACCCACAAAACAGACCTATCCTCTTGCAATTTACTTTGAAACCAAAGGCATTGTGATCACTATATTCAAAGTGTCCCTTACACAAACTTCTGTCACCTGCCCTGCCTCATTCCCTAATAGCAGATCGAGTATCACACAGTCTCTCATTGGGACTTCTATGTACTGATGAAGCAACATACACAAAATGCTGGAGGAAATCATCAGGATAGGCATGCTGTGGAAAAGAGTACAGTTGACGCTTCGTGCTGAGACTCTTCAGTGGTTCGGTGTGTGTTGCTTGGATTTCCAGCTGAGGAGTGCAGTGGGAAAAAAAATGGATCCGGGAATACAGATCCATAATTCCTTGAAAATGGTGTCACATGTAGATAGACTCATAAAGAGGGCTTTTGGCACATTGGCCTTCATAGAATACTGAGCACAGGAATTAGGACATTATGTTGAAGCTGTATAAGATGATGGTGAGGCCAAATTTGGAATACTATATACAGTACTGGTCACCTACAGTACTGGTCACCTACAGCACCTAGAGGGAAGATATCAATAAGATTGAAAGAGGACAGATAAAATTTACTCGTGACTTGAGTTATAAGGAAAGGTTGACTAGATTAGAAATATTTCCTTTGGAGAATAGGAAATGAGTGGAGATTTTGTATGGTTCAGCATGGACTAATTTAGCTGAAGAGCCTGTTTGAGCGCTGTACCTTTGACTCCATTTGATAGAGGTATACAAAGTTATGAAGGAATGTAGATTCAATTGTAACAATTACGAGGAGTTTGGATAGGTAGGTGGATGTGATGGTTAGCTATGGTCCAGGTAATGAGATTATGGTGAATAACAATTGGGCATGGACTAGGTGGGCTGAAGGACCTGTTTTGTGCTGTAGTACTCTGTGACTATTATACTACAGCCCCACAATAGCAATCTGGACAACGAGGAACAGATATACAGGCAGATTAGAGAACCATGTAAAAACAAATATCATTGTCATGGGTGACTTCAACTTCCTGAATATAGACTGGAAGCTGCTTACTGCAAGAGGTTTGGATGGGACATAATTTGTTAGAATATCAGGAGTGTTATGTAAAACAGTATGTAGATAGTACAAGAGGCAGGCCCACAGTGGACTTGGTGTTGGGTAATGAGCCTAGCCAGGTGACTGCCAGAACAGTGGCAGAACGGTTAGGGAAGAGTGACAAATTACAAGAGGAACTAGGGGAGTCAATTGGGAGCAGCTGTTTTTTGGGTAAGTTCACATATGACATGTTTAAATGCCAACTGCACAAGAGTTTTGGGCAGGTTTGTTCTAGTAAGAGGAAAGGACAAGGAGTCAAGGTAAAGGAACCTTGGATATCAATAGGACCTGAATTGGTACTTAATATTGTATTTACCAAGGAGGTGGACATGGAGGGAAGAGAGGTCAGTATGGAGATCAAGGAAAAGGTAATCTTGGGTATCCTAAAGGACATTAAGTTTGCAGGCCCTGATAGGATATACCTGAGGTGCCCTGGGAAATCTCAAGCACTCACATTCAGCCCATAACCAGATGACTTCTCTTGCACATTGGTTACATATTAGTAGGTATGGGTTAGAGTTAATGGTCAACTGGGTGTAATTGGGTGGCACGAACTCATGGGCTGAAAGAGCCTGTACCATGCTGTATCTCTAAACAATCAATAAATTTCTCAGAGGATCTATCCCTGGCCAAACATATTTATGTAATTACAAAGAAGGCATACCAGTGACTTCACTTCATCAGGTATATGACCAGAGTTGGTATGTCACTAAAGATGCTTGCAAATTTCTAAAGATGTAGAGAGTTTTCTGACTGGTTGCATCAGAGCCTGGTATAGAGGCTTCAATACATAGAATCACAAGAAGCCGCAGGGGGTTGTAGATTCAGCTGTTTCTATCATGGGCACAACCCTCCCCACCATTGAGGATATCTTCAAGAGACAGTGTCTCAGGAAAGTGATCTGTGATGATCCTTCTGTCAAGGACTTGTCCTGTTCTCATTACTATCATCAGGAAGCTCACACTCAACGATTCAGGAATTGCTTCTTCCCCTCTGCCATCTGATTTCTGAGTAATCTATGAACTATGAGCACGACCTCATTCAAAACACAGGAGATTCTATGGATGCTGGAAACCTTGAAGAATGCACACAAAGTGTACTGGAGGAACCCAGGAATTCAGGCAGCATCTATGGAAGGGAATAAACTGTTGATGTTTCAGGCCAAGATCCTTCATCAGGATTGGAAAGGAAGAGGGCAGAAGCCAGAATAAGAAGGTGGGAGGGGATGGGGAAGGAGTTCAAGCTGGCAGGTGATAAGTAAAACCAGGTGAGGGAAAAGATGGATTGGTGGAGGAGGTGGGAAAGAGGTAAGAAACTGGTTCAATAACAGCTACTTCCCTTCAACCATTCAGTTCTTGAGCCAACCAGCAAAACCCTAATCACAATAGCTTAGCAACACTGAGAACACTCCAATCACCTTGCACTATAGTGGACTTTATTTTGTCCTAATTGTTTTTTTTTCTGTTTTTTTTATTGCACCTATGCAGACACATAATTGTGCATATGACAATAAACTTGACTTTGGCTTTGACTTTTAGCAACAAGATGCTGGCAGAGCCAGGTTCCAACTATGCAATCTCTTGTTTTTCATTGTATTTGACTAATGGAGAAAAAGAAACTTTGAAAATAAAGATCTCAGGCACGATAGACAGCTTGTGAGCTTCATGACAATAGTGATCCCTCCTCTCCAGTACCAAAATATAGACCATCTGAAGTTCTGGAAGTATTTCTCCAGCATTCTCCTCTGGGAGTATGAACAAATCAACCTCAGTCTGCTGCCTTATACCAGACTCCAGGCACTGAGACCCTAAGTCCAGTCAGTCAGATTGTTCTGAAAGAGCATCTTTCTCCTGAAACAGAGCAGATTATTCCCAGTAGTATCACCACTGGAGGTCACCATTTGAACAGAGTCAAAGATACAAGGATGTTTTCAAAGCTTTCTTGAGAATATGCAGAATCTGCACTAAGTTATGGGAATGTAAGCCATAAACCACTCCAAATGGCCTGGGGAACCTGAGGTTGAATCATTGAAAGCAGCAAAGGTCCACCGGAGACAGGGCTTGGTTTCTAATTCCTATCTCTGTTTAGTACTGGCAATCCTGACCTATAAGAAGTGAGAACTCCAGAGGCACAAGACAATTCCAGAAAAAGCTGCAGTCATCGATGGATGCTCATTGCTGTGTCAGGGCTTAAACATTGTCACCTCCTACAAGGTGAGAATGAAGAGTATAAGTGGCAATGATGCATCACTCAATGGATGAACTTAATGCTGTGAGAGGAAGAACAATATCATATTATGTCCTCACAGCATCTGACAACTCTGTGATCTCGGTCTCAAAGGCTCCTTCAGGAGGTGAACCTTCGCAAAGTGTCAGACACCCACAGTGTACCTGATTAAGAATCAAATTTTTCTCCAAGGGTCGTCACCTTGTCATGGTGGAGAGTCTTATGAGTTGCTGAGATCCCAAGTTGCTGAGATTCATTCGTAAGGCCAGTGATGTTGTGGGGATGGAACTGGACTCTCTGACGGTGGTGTCTGAAAAGAGGATGCTGTCCAAGTTGCATGTCATCTTGGATAATGTCTCCCATCCACTACATAATGTACTGGTTGGGCACAGGAGTTGGTGGTAAGGTCAAGGGGAAGTTCCAGACAAAGTGTGACCACAACTGTGAAGACAGAGGAGGTCTGCAGCAGTGAAGAGCCTCCAGTCATCTTACATTCAATGGCACTGGACCCTGACTCTGATCTGTCATGGACTGTGTGGTGGCTACCCATCTTGGAGTATCGTATTCACCTCATTATTATAGGAAGGATGTGGAAGCTGTCGAAAGAGTGCAGAGATGTCGTGATTAAAATACATGTCATGATGAAAGATTAAGCAAGCTAGTGATTTTCTTTTTGGAATGAAGGAGGATGAGAAACAACTTGATAGAGGTGTATGAGATGATAAGACAGCTAGCGCCTTTTTCCCAGGGTATACAAGAGGTAATCCTTTGAAGATAATTAAAAGAAAGTATCAAGGGGATGACAGAGATAAGTATTTACACAAAGTGGTGGATATACAGAATGTGCTGCCAGGGGTGGTGATAGAGGCAGATACATTAAGGACATTTATGAGACTCTAAGATAGGCACATGGATGAAAGAAAAATGGAGTCTATGTGTGAGGGAAGGGTTAGATTGATCTTGGAGTAGGTTAAAAAAATCATCATAACATCATAGTCAAAGGGCCTGTACAGAACTATGTTTTATGAACTGTTCTATGTTCTACCCAAAAACTCTTTTGGCATTTCAATTATGTAGAAAAGAGAAAAGTGAAGCAGGAACAGCAATAGCTTGCAACAGGGTCAGAAAGGATAAAGTTAAAATAAAAATCTGCATTCAACCTGTTTATACCAAAGGAGGCTGCTGCAATACCCTATATCCAGATCAATTCTCCTTGTAACATTCAGTTTGGGAAATAACTCCCTGAAGCACGACTGGAATCTTTGCCCTTTGCATTTTTATCAACTAGTAACTTCCCGGGTTTTCAGTGGATATTGCTGAGTTCTCTGTAAGTCATTGACACAGTTTTCTTGGTCGTGGTCACGGCGAGCTGCTGACTATGAAATATGAACTGAATATATCCATGGATGAGTCAAACTCCAGAGTGAACACATTTCTTTCAACTGTGCAGATGAAGAGGCTTAACTGAAAATGTTCACTGTCCATTTCCCTCCATAGATACTGCCAGGCCTTCTGTCTCTGTCTCTGGAGACAGCTTATCCACTGATGTCTACTATAAGCCTACTGACTCTCACAGCTATCTGGACTATTCCTCTTCTCACCCTGTCTCTTGCAAAAACGCCATCCCCTTCTCGCAATTCCTCCGTCTCCGCCGCATCTGCTCTCAGGATGAGGCTTTTCATTCTAGGACGAGGGAGATGTCTTCATTTTTTAAAGAAAGGGGCTTCCCTTCCTCCACTATCAACTCTGCTCTTAAACGCATCTCCCCCATTTCACGTACATCTGCTCTCACTCCATCCTCCCACCACCCCACTAGGAATAGGGTTCCCCTGGTCCTCACCTACCACCCCACCAGCCTCCGGGTCCAACATATTATTCTCCGTAACTTCCGCCACCTCCAACGGGATCCCACCACTAAGCACATCTTTCCCTCCCCCCCTCTCTCTGCATTCCGCAGGGATCGCTCCCTACACAACTCCCTTGTCCATTCGTCCCCCCCATCCCTCCCCACTGATCTCCCTCCTGGCACTTATCCGTGTAAGCGGAACAAGTGCTACACATGCCCTTACACTTCCTCCCTTACCACCATTCAGGGCCCCAAACAGTCCTTCCAGGTGAGGCATCACTTCACCTGTGAGTCGACTGGGGTGATATACTGCGTCCGGTGCTCCCGATGTGGCCTTTTATATATTGGTGAGACCCGACGCAGACTGGGAGACCGCTTCGCTGAACATCTACGCTCTGTCCGCCAGAGAAAGCAGGATCTCCCAGTGGCCACACATTTTAATTCCACATCCCATTCCCATTCTGACATGTCTATCCACGGCCTCCTCTACTGTAAAGATGAAGCCACACTCAGGTTGGAGGAACAACACCTTATATTCCGTATGGGTAGCCTCCAACCTGATGGCATGAACATTGACTTCTCTAACTTCCGCTAGGCCCCACCTCCCCCTCGTACCCCATCTGTTACTCTTTTTTATGCACACATTCTTTCTCTCACTCTCCTTTTTCTCCCTCTGTCCCTCTGAATATACCTCTTGCCCATCCTCTGGGTCACCCCCCCCACCGTCTTTCTTCCCGGACCTCCTGTCCCATGATCCTCTCGTATCCCCTTCTGCCTATCACCTGTCCAGCTCTTGGCTCCATCCCTCCCCCTCCCCCTCCAGCTTTCAAATCCCTTACTCACTCTTCCTTCAGTTAGTCCTGACGAAGGGTCTCGGCCTGAAACGTCGACTGCGCCTCTTCCTATAGATGCTGCCTGGCCTGCTGCGTTCACCAGCAACTTTGATGTGTGATGCCAAATATCTTCTTCACTACTCTGTCGACCTATATAGCCATTTTCAGTGTACCAAGTACTTGATTCTTTGCTGTATTGTGTACCGCTCTAGATACCTACCTACAAGAAAGATATCAATGACATTGAAATAGTACAAAGAACATTTACTGGCAGTACTTGACGTCTTGAGTTATAGGGAAAGGTTAACTAGATTAGGACTTCTTTTCCTAGAGGAGAATGATGGGAGATTTGACAGAGGTATACAAAATTGAGGGGTATAGATAGGATAAATGAAAACACGCTTTCTCCACTGAAGTTGGGTGAGGCTAAGGGTGAAAATTGAAATGTTTAATGGGCAATTGAGGAAACTTCTTTACTCGAGGTGGTGCAACTATGGAAGGAGATGTTGGCAGAAGTTGTGGCCATAGGTTCAGTAGCGGTATTTAGAAGTTTGGATAAACACATGGATGGGAGAGGTATGATCCAGGTATGGGTCGATGGGACTGGGCAGAATAATAGTTCAGCATAGACTAGGTGGATCAAAGGCGTGTTTGTGTATTGTAGTGTTCTGTGACTCTTAACTCTCAGTTTTACAGCTCTACCCAGGGCCCTACCATTATGATGCAGATCAGTCAGCAGCTTCAGAAAGAGTGGGAGTCTAAAGCACTGTTCCAGAGGAACAGTGGAGTTAGGCTAAAGGCTGATTTATACTTGTGCGTACGGGCTACGCCGTAGGCCTGATTTATACTTTTGCGTAGCCCTACGCCGTAACAAGCATGTGTACTTGTGTCTGTGTCACTCTGCAATTCACCGCCAAAACGCTAGTTGGCAATGGGGTTTCTATGCCACTGTTGAGTTTCTTCGTGAGAGACATGGACGAGGAAATGCATTTCAAATAATTTTGGATGTCAGCAGGTAGATTTGACGATTTGGTTCATCGTCTCCAACCATTTATTATGCATCAGTGTACAGACATGGCGGAGAAAAGCAACCATAAATGCGTATGAGGAAATGTGATTCTACCAAGCAGACCAATCACAGTTGTTGCGGTCTGCGTTGCCACGACACAAGAGTTACATTTTTGGGAAGGTGCACATCACCCTACAGCATAGGGTACGGCGTAAGGTATGCGATACCTACGGCGTACATTTGACGCACAAATATAAATCAGCCTTTGGATAGAGTACACTTAAACCAAAGATGGGAAAAAAAAATATATATATATATTTGTTGCACATGGTGTGGAGCTTCTGCAGGATGGGTTAAATTGCATGATTTAATATTAATGTTCAGGTATTGTAACTCCAGTGACTTCTGTGTAAAAGACAGTCTCTGATATGACTCACCATCGTCTATGGTGTCAAAGTCCTAGAAATATACAGCACAGAAGCAGGCACTCTGGCACTGGGTGTCAACCACCCATGTAAATTATCAATGTTCTTCAGTTTTGGGGTTATAACACTTCCTGTGTGTGGGGTGTCCAGGGAGGGCTAAAATGTCTGATGAACGAGCTTGCCTTGTCCACTATAGGGCAGCTCACTCACCTTTGGTTACCTCTGGACACTCAGTTCTCACCTGTGGCTCCATATATTTGTTTGCATGTGGCGGCGGCTAAATCCAGAACACTGCTTTGATGGACAGGTTAAACCAGATGAGTGTAGCTGGTGGCCACATACCCCAGTGAGATAGGGACAGGCCTGTCCTAGTCAGTTCCAGCAGACTAGGCAGATGAGACCAATGACCAGGGAGGCAGTACTGCAACACTCCGTGGAGAGCGAAGGGCATGACAAGGCACAAAGACATCATGGTCATCCAATGCAACCAAGAGAGGCCTCTGTTTATGAGGCTTGTTAATACTACTGAACCTGGACTTCCCAGTGCAACAGCCTTTCCACTTTTAAAAGTCTCCCACACAGGTTTCCTGTCATCGTTGTACACAATTGACAATCACAACTCACACACTTCTCCCAGATTTCTCAGTCGGCCTGCAAAGTGAAGAGGACTGATACTGTTCTGTTTTTCAGTGACCATGCCTTTCTAGTAACACACATCAAAGTTGCTGATGAATGCAGCAGGCCAGGCAGCATCTCTAGGAAGAGGTACAGTCGAAATTTCGGGCCGAGACCCTTCGTCAGGACCCTTTGCATGGCCTGCTGCATTCACCAGCAACTTTTATGTGTGTTGCTTGAAATTCCAGCATCTGCAGATTTCCTCGTGTTTGTGTTTCTAGTGCACACCCTAACACAATCTGTAGATCTCCATCTGACTGCATCAAGAAGGACCTACCTCCCAACACTGCCCCTCTGCTGCAGATTCCTTCACACAATCTTGGATGCTTGCTGCCAAGAAGGGCACTTTAAAAATGGAAGATTTTTTCCCCTCTTTTAGTTGATTTTAGATGTACATCCTTTCCTTTAAATTCCGAGGTCACTGCACCAAGGGAGGTGTATCCTGGTAAATCTCCTCTGTATCCTCTCTAAAGCTTCCCATCTTTCCTATAATGAGGTGATCATAACTGAGCATAATATTCCAAGTGTGGTCTATAAAACCAGAGTTTTATAGATCTGCAACATTACCTTGTGGCTCTTGAACTCTGTCCCCCGATAATGAAGGCCAACTCATCATGCGCCTTTTTATCCACCCTATCAACTTGCACATCAACTTTATGGATGTGGACCACAAGATCACTCTGTCTTGTCATTAACCCTGTATTGTGCCTTCAAGTTTGACCTTCACACATTTCCAGTTGAACTCCATTTGCCAATTCTCAGTCCAACTCAGCAACCTATCGTTTTGTAACTTGCAGTATCTACCAGCCTCCATGTTATCTGCAGACTTACTAATCCATGCTTCCATGTCCTTATCCAAGTCATTTATAATTATTACAAAGAGCAGGGTCAAGAGAAAGATCACTCTGATCACTCCAGGCAGAATATGCTCTACCACATAACTATGGCCACACTTTGCGTTCTGTGGGCAAGCCAATTCTGAATGCACGGAGCCAGGTTTCCCTGGATCCCATGCCTCCAGACTTTCTGAATGAGCCTATTATGGGGAACCTTATCAAACACCTTACTAAAACATCACAGCCACTGCTCTACCTTCATCAATTTGCTTTGTCACTTTCTCAAAAAATGCAATTATCCATGATGACCATCCCTAAACAGTCTGATTTTCCAAATGCTCGTAAATGCTGTCTCTAAAATCTTCTCCAATCATTTGCCCACCACTGACATACTTATGGTAGACCTGTGCTAATGGAGATTGTGGAGGAGATGTTGCCAAACTGACTGAGGTCTGCAAGTGAGGAAACCAAGGATCCTTTTGCACAAGGAGATATTGAGGCCAAGGTCTTGAAGGTTACTGATTAGTTTTGGGGGCGGTGGGGGGGATGAGAATATTGAATATCAAGTTGTAGTTGATAAAGAGCATCCTGATGTTTGTATCTTTGCTGTCCAGATGTTCAGAGTTCAGTGAAGAGCCAATGAGATGGCATCTACAGTGGACCTGTTGTGCTGGTAAGCAAATTGGAGTGGATCCAAGTCACTTTTCAGACAGGAGTATATAAGTTTCATCACCAACCTCTCAAAACATTTCTTCATGGATATATCTAAGTGTTACCGGACGATAGTCATTGAGGCAGGTTACCAGGTTCTTCTTAAGCACCGTTATAACTGAAGGTTGCCTGAAGCATGTGGGTATCTCAGACTGCTAAAGTGAGAGGTTAAAATCTCAGTGAATGCTCCAGCCAGTTGATCAGCGCTGCTCTTTAGTTCTTGGCTAGGTATTTCATCTGGACTGGCTGCTTTTCGTGAGTTCACCCTCCTGAAGGATGCTTTCATGTCGGCCTCAGAGACTGAAATCACAGGATCATCAGGGGCTGTGAGAGTTTGTGATGCTTCCTCCATGCTTTAACAGTCAAAGCAAGCATAGAAGGTATTGAGCTCATCTGGAAGTGAAACTCTGTTGTCGCCTATATTGATTGATTTTCGTTTTTAAGAGGTGATGGCATTCAAGCCCTACCACAGCTGTCGAGCATCCCTTATTGATTCAAGTTTAGTCTGGAATTGCCAATTCACCTGTGAGATGGCTTTCCAGAGATTGTATATGGACCTCTTGTAACTTTCTTAGTCACCAGAATTAAATGCCTCTGGTCTGGCCTTCAGCAGATTGTGCATCTCATAGTTCATCCTGGCCTTCTGGTTGGGAAAGATTCTGAATGATTTTGTGGGGACACACTTGTCTATGACTGTTTTTATGAAGTCCATTACAACCATGGTGTACTCATTCAGATCCACAAGTGAATCCTTGTTCACAGCCCAGTCCACCAACTTGAAGTAATCCCACAGCTGTTCCTCTGTCTCCCGTGACCACCTCTTTGTTGTCGTAATCTCTGGAGCCTTGCTTTTTAGCCTCTGCCTGTATGCAGGTAGGAGAAGGACTGTCAAGTAGTCTAATTTCCCGAAATGTCGTCTGGGCATGGAACAGTATCATAGTATAACAGTGGTCTAGTGTGTTGGGACCTCTGGTGCTACAGATTATATGCTGATAGTAATTGGGGAGGAATTTCTCCAAACAAGCCTGATTGAAATCCATGACTCTGATTTGAAATATATCAGGGTGGATTATTTCTTGTTTGTGACAGCATCATGCAGTACCTCAAGCACTTGATTACAGTTTGCTGCTGGTGGTATGTAAACTATGGTCAAGATCATGGAGGAGAGCTATCTTGGTAAATAGAATAGTCGGCATTTAATAGAAACATAGAAAACCTACAGCACAATACAGGCCCTTTGGCCCACAAAGCTGTGCTGAACATGACCCTACCTTAAAACTACCTAGGCTTTACCATAGCCCTCTATTTTTCTAATTGAGAGGTGTTCAAGGTCTGGGAAATACTTTAGAGTGAGGGAGGAATACTTGATAGAGGTGTATAAGATGAAAAGTAATTTTTTGTGTGAAGAGATCTTTGGTCTTTGTCATCTTGATGCCTAAAATGAGGTTTCTCCTGGTTATTCTGAGAGTGGTTTTGTCACTGGACTAGATAGCAGCATCCTGGGCTTTTAGTAGGGAGCACACCTCTGCGTTTAGCCAGAGCTTCTGGTTGGGCCGTGAAATAACCATTCTTGAAGTACCAACATCATCTACACACTTACTGATGCTGCCGGTGACAAGTAAAGAATATTCTTCTTGGTCCGTGTTTTCTCCATTTGTGATGGCCTTCTTGAACATCTGCCAGTTAGTTTGTTCAAAACAGCCCTGAAGCATAGAGGTTGCCTCATTAGGCCACACACAGTGATGGTCCTCCTGACTGCTTTCTCCATTTTCAGCAGTAGTCAGTATTCTGGGATTAACATTATAGAGATGTGGTCAGAGAGGCCAAGATAAGAGTGTTAGGTGGCTATATGTTCCACTACTGGCCATGGTGATGTATAAAAAAACATAGAAAAACCTACAGCACAATACAGGATCTTCGGCCCACAAAGCTGTGCCGATCATGTCCCTACCTTAAACTACCTAGGCTTTACCCATAGCCCTTTAATTTTCTAAGCTCCATGTACCTGACCAGGAGTCTCTTAAAAGACCCTATCATATCCGCCTCCACCACCGTTGCTGGCAGCCCATTCCATGCACTCACCACTCTCTGAGTTAAAAACTTACCCCTGACATCTCCTCTGTACCTGCTTCCGAGCACCTTAAAACTATGCCCTCTCGTGATAGCCATTTCAGCCCTGCGAAAAAGCCTCTGACTATCCACACGATCAATACCTGACATTATCTTGTACACCTCTATCACATAACCTCTCATCCTCCGTCGCTCCAAGGAGAAAAGGCTGAGTTCACTCAACCTATTTTCATAAGGCATGTTCACCAATCCAGGCAACATCCTTGTAAATCTCCTCTGCACCCTTTCTATGGTTTTCACGTCCTTCAGATAGTGAGGTGACCAGAATTGAACACAGTACTCCAAGTGGGGTCTGACCTGGGTCCTATATAGCTGCAACATTACCTCTTGGCTCTTAAACTCAATCTTACAATGGAAGGCCAATGCACCCTGTGCCTTCTTAACCACAGAGTCAACCTGCATAGCAGCTTTGAGTGTCCTGTGGATTCGGATCCCAGGATCCCAAGATCCCTCTGATCTTCCACACTGCCAAGAGTCTTACCATTAACACTATATTCTGCCATCAAATTTGACCTACCAAAATGAACCACCTCACACTTATCTGGGTTGAACTCCATCTGCCACTTCTCAGCCCAATTTTGCATCATATCAATGTCCCGTTGTAACCTCTGACAGCCCTCCACACTATCCACAACACACCCAACCTTTGTTATCAGCAAATTTACTAACCCATCCCTTCACTTTCTCATCCAGGACATTTATAAAAATCATAAAGCGTAAGGGTCCCAGAACAGATCCCTGAGGCACACCACTGGTCACCGGCCTCCATGCAGAATATGACCCGTCTACAGTCACTCTTTGCCTTCTGTTGGCAAGCCAGTTCTGGATCCACAAAGCAATGTCCCCTTGGATACCATTCCTTCCTTACTTTCTCAATAAGCCTTGCATTGGATACCTTATCAAATGTCTTGCTAAAATCCATAGACACTACGTCTACGGCTCCACCTTCATCAATGTGTTTAGTCACATCCTCAGAAAATTCAATCAGGCTCGTAAGGCATGACCTGCCTTTGACAAAGCCATGCTGACTATTCCTAATCATATTATGCCTCTCCAAATGTTCATAAATCCTGCCTTTCAGGATCTTCCCCATCAACTTACCAACCGCTGAGGTAAGACTCACTGGCCTATAATTTCCTGGGCTATCCCTATTCCCTTTCTTGAATAAGAGAACAACATCTGCAACCCTCCCATCCTCTGGAACCTCTCTTGTCTTCATTGATGATGCAAAGATCATTGCCAGAGGCTCAGCAATCTCCTCCCTCGCCTCCCACAGTAGCCTGGGGTACATCCCGTTCGGTCCCGGTGACTTACCCAACTTGATGCTTTCCAAAAGCTCTAGCACATCCTCTTTCTTGCTTTCTACATTTTCAAGCTTTTTCAGTCCACTGCAAGTCATCCCTATAATTGCCAAGATCTTTTTCCGTAGTGAATACTGAAGCAAAGTATTCATTAAGTATGTACGCTATTTCCTATGTGTTGATAAAATTTGGGTAAAAGGTCCTGCAGATTAACATGATGGAAGTCTCCTGCAGTTATGAAGAGGCCATCCAGATGCTTGTTTTGTAGAGAGCTGATGATACTTTAAAGTTCATACTCGGGAATGTATGAGCATAAACTCCCTGAGCAGGTAAGATGTTTAATTGCCCCAGAACAGTAACTAACTAACCACATGAGTTTGTGCATCAACCTTTGTTAACGCACACACAGGTTTCACCTCCTTTTGATTCCATTGGCAGGGAGTTTCTGTCTGTGTGGAACAGAGTTATTCCGTTGAGTTGAAATGCTAAGCCAGGCATGTTATTGTTTAACCATGTTTTGGTGAAACCCAGAATGCAGCAGTTTCTCATCTCTTTCTGCGCATTCACTCTCAGTCTCAGTGAGTACATTTTATTTTCTAAAAAATAAAATGGCCTGGAAAAGTGATGGTACCACCAGCCTAGTCAGCTGGTTAGGTTAGCTCTCAGCTCTTTCTGCTTCCTCTTGCACTGCTTGCCTGTGCTGCTGCCTTGGTTTAGCTGCCTAGTCCAGGCCGCTGTCCATAGAACACAGTAGTCCACTGAGCACCGCTATTAACTTGGCTGCCACTGGATTAAAAGTAATTTTATCTACGAATTCAGCAGTGCTGTTTTCACGGAGCTTTGGTTAACTGAAATCCCTGACTAGAAGCTTTAAAACACTTTCTAACAATTTAAAGATAGCACCATTACAGGGAGCTGGATCTCAGCATGCTGCCATGTTGCCTGTTTTACCAGAGGTCTGAAGTTGAGCTGATTTTCCATTATTAAAGAAACACAACAGGGATAAACTAGCGAGCTATACAGAATTATAGAGTCATCAAACTATGCAGTATGAAAACTGTCTACACTATCTATGCCTCTCATAATCTTATAAATGTCTATCAGCTCTCCTGTCAGCCTTTACTACTCCAAAGGAATTGACCCAAATTTGCCCAACTTCTCTCTACACTCATACACTCTAATCCAGGAAGTATTCTTGCCTGTGCCCTTTCCAAAGCCTCCATATCCTTCCTGTAATGTGCAAACAGAAATGTGCAATGAACAAGAGAAAGGCTGCTGATGCTGGGAATCTAGAGGAACACATAGGAAATGCTGGAGGAATTCAGCACGTCAGGCAGCAACTATGGAACTGAACAAGTAGTTGACGTATTGGGCTGAGATCTTTCTTCAGGACTGTCAAGGAAGGGGGAAGATGCCAGAATAAAAAGATGGGGGTGGGGAAAGAGGCTACCTGGAAGGTGATAGATGAAGCCAGGTGGTCAAGAACTGGAGAGGAAGGAATCTGATAGGAGAGGAGAGTAGACCATAGGAGAAAAGGAAGGAGGAGGGGACCCAGAGGGGAGTAATAGGCAGGTGAGAAGAAGAAAAGGTCAGTGGGGAATAAAGGAAAGGGAGGTGGGGTAAAATATGCTTACCAGAAGGAGAAATTGATATTCATGCCATCAGGTTGGAGGCTACCCAGACAGAATATAAGGAGTTGCTCCTCCATGCTGAGGGTGACCTTTTCTTGGCACAAGAGGGGGCCATGGACTGACACATTGGAATGGGAATCATAATTAAACTCTTTGGCCCTACTTGTGGTGGATGGTGCAGAGAACCAATTTACAAGTTCTGACCAATGTAGAGGAGACTGCATGGGGAGCACCAGACACGATGGACCCCAGTAGATTCTCAGGTGAAGTGTTGTCTCACCTGGAAAGACTGTTTGGGGCCCCAGATGGAGGTGAGAGAAGAGGTGAATGGGTGTAGCACAGTGGAGGATAATGTGTTGGATGGGGAGGCTGACAGGTTGGTAGGTAAGCACAAGAGGAACTCTCACTATTAAGGCAGTGGGAAGATGGGCTGAGAACAAATGTAAGGGAAATGGAGGGGACTGCACATAGTACGCCACATGTGGCCTAACCAATTTTATAAAACGGCAACATGACTTCCTGACTCTAATTCAGAGTCCCAAACATTGAAGAAGTCTTGCACCTTCTTCTACTTCAATCTATTTGTGTGACCGTTTTCAGGGAGCTATGGCCTTGGAGCTCAAGATCCCTCCATAAATCAATGCCATTAAGGGTCTTTCCTTTAACTGTGTACTTTCCCCTTAATTAGACCTCCAAAAATGCAAACCTCCTCTTGCTTGGATTAAGCTCCATCTGCTATCTCTCTGTCCCATACCTGTATTTATTGACAACCCTCTATGCTGTCCACAACTTCACCAATCTTTGTGCCGTCTGCAAGCTTACTAACCCATGTACATTTTCATCCAGGTCATATATAGGCATCCTTCTGACTCCAAAGAAAGTGGGTTTCAGTTGAGGAAAATCAACCTGTGGTGATGCACTTCCTAGAATGACTGAAGAGTCCCACCCTGGAGTGACAGCCTCGTCCATGCTGGCTGGAGCTGAAGGAAGACTGGCATCTGGTTGAAGCAGCCTTCTCCTTCCATGGAGCTCTCTTAGCCGCCAGCTCGTTGCTGTTGGTACTTTCTGCTTTTTGTATGCCTTTTCAAACTGCCAGGTGGCCCAGTTGTCTGCTACGTCTTCCCTATTGTTCACATCGATGTTGGCCAGCTTCAGATCTATTCTGCAGACATCCTTAAAGCAAAACTGTGGGAAACCAACTGGGTGTGCAGCCTCTGCCTGTTGCCCATACTGAAGGTCTTTTGGGAATTGACCAGAGCCCATTCTGTATATATATGTCCCTGTAGAATGCCACTGGTTTCAGTTCACAAATGCAGCACATCACACTTGTCTTAGTTAAGTTCTGCTTGCAATCCTTTGCCTGCTTCCTTGGTTGTTCTGGATCCTGTTGTAACTGAGGCAGTCTTGTTCATTGTACAGTACACCATCAATTTTGGTGTTATCCATTAACTTCGTTCTTTTCCAATACTTTAAAAATATAAAACAAAAACAGGAACCCAGAACCAAACCCATGACAAACCATTGATCACAGGCCTCCAATCAGAAACACAACCCTCCACTATTGCCCTCTGACTTTACCACCAAAGCAGTTTTGGCTAGATTACCAGGAATACCATATTTAAAGTATCTACATCAGGGCCCAACCAGCCATTGGGCAGGAGGAACAGAAACCTGAAATCCCACAAAAGGTTCAAGAACAGAATCAGAACTAGAATAAGATTTATTATTGCTAATTTATAACATGAAATTTGTTTTGTGGCTGTAGTACAATGCGAACATGTAAAATTGCTATAAATTACAAAAAACAAATAAATCATGCATAAAAAGAGAATGTTGAGGTATTGTTCATGGACTGTTCAGAAATCTGATAAGAGGGGAAAGAACCTTTTTCTTGAGTCATTGAGTGTGGATCATGTACCTCCTCCTCAATGCTAACAATGAGCATGTTCCTAATGGTGAGAGACCTTAGTTATGGATATTTTCTTGAGGGACCACCTCTAGAAGATGTCTCCTGGTATGCCTTCTGTGTAATTACATCAATCTGTTGAGCCCAAGATAGATACTCTGAGATTTTAACACCCTGGAACTTGAAGCTTCTCACTCTTATGACCACTCACCCCTGACCTCTGAATGAGTACTGTTGCATGTTCTTCTGACTTCCCCTTTTTGAAGTCCACCTTCAATTACTTGCATACAAGGTTTTTGTTGCAGTACCACTCAACCATCTATCTCACTCCTGTATGCCTTCACGTTGCCATCTGAGATTTTAACAACAATGGCAAATTTAGAGATGGCATCTGAACTGTGCTTAGCCACACAGTCATGAGGGTAGTGAGAGTAGAACAATGGGATAAGCACATATCCTTGAGGTGTTGCTTGTCAGTGACGAGAAGATATATGTACAGACTATGATCTCCTGTTAATAAAGTTGAGGACCTAGTTGCAGAGGGAGGTCCAGATTTAGAAGCTTGGTGATTAATACTGAGGGGATGATGGTGCTGAATGCTCAGGTATAATCAATAAACAGCAGCCTGACATACCTTGTGCTGTTACTTAAATGCTCTAAGTCAAGTATAGAACCTGTGAGATTGTACCTGCTGCAGACCTGTTGTGGTGTTAGGCAAATTGCAGTGGATCCAGGTTTTGTTCAGGCAAGAGTTAATTCTAGCGTAACCTCACCGATGCCTTATAAAGTCTCAACATTATATCCTTGGCTTTATATTCTAGTCCTCTCTAAATGAATGCTAACATTGCATTTGTCTTCCTCACAGTGGACCTGCAAATTAACCTTCAGGGAATCCTGCATGAGGACTCTCAAGTCCCTTTGCACCTCAGATTTTGGAATTTTCTCTCCATTTAGAAAGTAATATGCATTTTTATTTCTTCTACCAGAGTGCATAACTCTACACTTCCTGATAGTGTATTCCATCTCTCACCACTTTGCCCATTCTCCTCATCTGTTTATGTCCTTCCGCAGCTTTTCTGCCTTCTCAACACCACCTGCCTTTCCATCTATCTTTGTATTGTCCATAGACTTGGCCAGAAACCATGAATTCCATCATCCAAATAATTGATATACAACATAAAAAGAAGCAATCCTGACTTCAAACTTAGCAGAACTCCACTAGTCACCACTTGGCAGCCAACCAGAAAAAGCTCACTTTATTCTTGCTCTTTGCCTCCTGCCAATCAGCCACTGCTTTATTCATGCTAGTATCTTTCTTGTAATACCATGGGCTCTTAACTTGTTAAGCTGCCTCGAGGGTGGCACTTGCCTTTTGAAAATCCAAGTACACAACATCCACCAATTCTCCTTTGTCTGTGCTGTTTGTTATTTCTTCGAAGAATTCCAACAGATTTGTCAGGCAAGGTTCTCCCTTAAGGAAACCATGCTGACTTTGGCCTATTTTATCATATCTTCAAGTACCCTGATACCACATCCTTAACAATCAACTTTAACATCTTCCCAACCACTGAGGTCAGACTCATTTGTCTAAAATTAGATGGCACAAGTTTAATATGAGACAGGCAAAGTTTAAAGGAGATCTGAGAGGCAGGTTTTTCACACAGAGGGTGGTGTCTTCAACGAGCTGCCAGAGGCAGTGGTACAGACAGGTACAACGACAATATTCCCATCAGATCCTCCTGAAAATTTCTTCTTGTCACTTGAAAGCCATGCTTTTTTGTTATTGATACCCCTATACTCATACCATGGGAAAAACTGTCTGATTGTCTACCCTATCTATAGTTTATAATTTTATTTTATAATTTTAAAAATCTTTTACCATAATCCCAGACTATCCAATGCACCCCCATAACAAAAGTCCATTTTGGGCAACACACTGATGAATTTCCTCCATACTCTCTTCGGCATCTTCCTGTAGAATGGTGGCTAAAACTGCACATAGTTTTCCAAGAGAAGCCTGACCAGCATTTTGTTTGGAGAAGGTGTCTGAACTTCAAGAGGCACTCAACTCTCAGGCCTGGTTTTCTTTAAAAGGCTTCATAACTCAATGTATTTGTCAAGCATAGGGTGAGGTCATAAAGGTTCCTCCAATTTTCTTCTAGTTTGCTCGTGTTTAATGTCTCAAACTCCCACGTGGACTTAGCTAAAAATCCACTGCTGTGGTGTGAAGTGAAATGTACTTCTCTAGCTGAAGTGAATTTGGCAATTTATCTCTAACCTTAGACCCAGTAAAGTTACCAAGATTATGAAATGAAATTGACACTTACACTGTATTGTAGGCAACAAGGTTCTGGTGGTTTGCGAATGGCTCCTTGTATCCCAGTCAGTAATCAAAAAGGCAAAACTTCAGTATATTGGTTAGCTTTTTTTTTCAAGCTAAAGTCTTGGATGTAGAAATAAACACTTCGGTTTGCCTGCGATGTCAAAATGACTGCACGTACCAAATACCGGCAGAAAAAGGGGAACTCAACTATCGTTCAATTATTAGTTAGTCACTTATAAATAGAAATAGAGGAAGTCACGGGGTGGTGTCTAGAAATTTCTTTAGAAGAACAATTCCAGTGTTATTGCTACAGAAAATACAAAAGTGAACATTAAAATTTGAAGTAAGAACTGTTGAAGCTGTTCATTAATAAAAATCAATATTCAAGTTTGAACCATATTTTACAATTGGAACAATCGGATATTTTTGTGTGCAACACAAAGCCATGTTAAAGTCTGAGGCGACATGGCTCAGTGCTCCATGGTGGCTCTTGTCCTACAGCTTGTGCTTGCTTGCATACCTGAACTTGAACTCATCACTTGATGCATGTGCTGAATAAACACTCCATGTATGTACTGAGTACATACTTCATACATGTGCCATGTATGCACTCCATGCATATGTTTCCTGCTCACTTCACTTCACAGTTATGGGGAGCATTTAAGCATCACCTCACACTGAGGAATTTGCTGGGATAAACAGGACAAATTGTTCTGGTGAACTCGCAGATTTGGAGAGATAAGGACCAGAATGGCAGGTCTTAGGTTCTTGCTTCTCCTTATGGGGCATCGACGGTGACATCACAGATGAGGGAAGTCATAGAGTCAGAGAGCATGGAAACAGGCCCTTCAGACCAACTGTCCATAGCAACCAAGATTCCCATCCAAGTGAACCACTTCTGTGTGAAAAAGCTGCCCTTCAGATCCTGATTAAACCTCTCTCCTCTCATCTAAACCTATGCAGCAACATCTTACATCTACCAGATTTCCCTTCAATTCAAAATGCAAATCAAAGCAAATTATGTTGAAAGTGTCTCAGTTCTGATTCTCCAGTGACTCACAGGGTTGGCATAGTGCCAACGCATTGAAAGTGAGCTAAGAAAATCTTCTCTTAAACAAAAAAACGTTATCTGGACCTTATATGAAGAGCTTTTAATATATTCTTTATATTTTTTGAAGTATTTTCCCTAGATTTCTGTCAGCAACCTGAGTACTATGACATGAAAAATATATTAGTGGGAATTTCAATCCAAGTTCCAAAATTTTGGTGACTTTATAGTGGGGGAAAAAGGTAGAAATGAAGGATGTGAGGCAGATTCAGTGGCAACCTCGAAGAACTTTCTTTGCTTCCTTTTTTCCTTCAACCAAATCATCTATGCCCTTTAGGGAAGGAATTCGGTTCTCACCTCCAGTAATTTTAAATTTGATTGGGCCGCCGTTTTTTTTCCGGTGGCCTAATCAAATTAGGAGCTGGAGAGAAGGTGACTCATAGGTCAAAGAGAGAGATTTAAAAAGGAGTGTTCATAGGCTTTCCATGTTTTCCAACAGCCAATAAAATCATGATTCATTGGCAAGAGCAAATTAAAATGAGGCAAGGACAAGCAGAGCAGGAGCAGCTAGTGTTGGAGTGAAACAGTGTTGCAGTGGGAGGCTTTGGCTCAGCAGGCTTGGGCGAGACTGGTATCCGGTAAGTTTCTTCTTCATTCTTTGTTAGTGCATAGTTAGAGCAATGAGGATGGCTCTGGGGACTGCGTTTGTATTCTTTATGTGAGATGTGGGGATTCTGGGAGACTTCCAGCCTCCTGATAACCACATCTGGATGAGGTGCACCATGCTGCAAGTCCTCAGAGAATGTGTTGGGGAACTGGGGCTGGGGCTCGATGACCTTCGGCTCATGTGGAAAATTGAGGAGATGATAGATAGGAGCTACAGGGAGGTAGTCACCCCTAAGTGGCAGGAAGCAAGTAACTGGGTGACTGTCAGGAGAGGGATAGGAAATGGTCATCCAGTACAGAGTACCCCTGTGGTTGTTCACTTCAATAATAGGTATGCTACTTTGGATACTATCGAGGGGGACGACTTACTAGGGGGAAGCCGCACAATCAGGTCTCTGGCACTGAGTCTGGCTCAGAAGGGAAGGGAGGAGATGAGGAGTGCAGTAGTGATGGGGAATTCCATAACTAGTGGAGTAGATATGAGATTATGTGGACACGATACAGGCACCCAGATGGTATGTTGCCTCCCACGTGCCAGGATCAGGTACATATGTCTTGGATTGGGTCCAAGCATTCTAAATGAGAATGGTAACCAGCTAGAGGTTTTGGTATATATTGGCGCAGGGTAATGTAACTGGTACGTAACTTACAACCACCAACGTTGAGTTGGGGCTTCACTTTAAAACGGAATTATGTAGAGGGTTTTTAGTGTGCTTTGTGTTCAGTGTTTGGAGTTCAATATGATGTGTTACAGGTTTCATTAAACATAAAACACCTCACTTCATTTTATTTGCTAAAACCTACACTGGTGACCCTGATGCTCCAGAGTTACTGAACATGTCAGTCAATGCACTCGCTTTGAAACTGCCAGAGTTTTGGGAGAAATGCCATCGATGGGTTTGTACAAGCTGAGACCTAGTTTGCTCTGTGAGAAATCACGCTGCCAACACCAAATATTTCAATGTAATAGCATCGCTCACCAACTCCACAGCTACAAGAGTGTTGAGTCTACAAGAACACCTGCCTCAACACGATAAATACCCATCACTGAAAACTCACCTTTTACCGACTTTCGGACGATTGGAGTCTGTGTGCCAAACAGTTGCTGTCGGTGTGGCTAAGCCTTTGGAGCTAATGGACCACATGCTTTCTCTCCTGGGAAATCACCACCCTTGTTTTATTTTTAAAGAACTCTTCATTCAGCAAATGTCTGATCCAGGTACCTTAATAATGTACCCGTGATGGACTATAGGGAGCTTACTAAAATGGCTGATAGTTTACACTCAGCCGGGCAGTGGTGCATCATTCCTCCTCCTTTCTCTACCTCAATAAGCCCAGTTAGCAAGGCCCCCAACATAAGGATTCCCCTGGCTGTGAAACAAACTCTACTAGGCCCGTGTTTTTACCACGTTCGCTTTGGTAGGGACTCTAGGAAGTGCTGGCGCCTTGCCGCTTTAACAGTGCCTGTGCATGGGGACATCAGTGGTCTGTGAACACTGTGGGTTCTAGCTGCCAGGGTCATCTGCTGTTCATTATGGACACCCTTTCATGGCAATGCTTCCTGTGTGACAGAAGTGCTCAAGTGAGTATGTTGCCAGCATAACCTATTGATGAGATGGCAAAGAGGGATGAAACCTCATTGGAGGCCACCAACAGCAACAAAATCCCAACTTGCTGAACACAATGGGTGACGCTGTGCTTCAGTGGGTGACGTTACACATAGGACTTTGTTCTACGTAAAGTGATTGGACCTCTGCTCATTGCAGATTTCCAGTGTGCCCAGTGTGTTTGTCGATCTTAAGAACTGCCGGCTTGTGAACGTCAAGGACTTTGGGTCCTTACCTTCTCCCCTAGTAAGTTCTCCACAACGACTCTGACAAGTGCATGCTCAACCACATGTGAATTTGTTTGACTGCTGGGAGAATTCCCAAACCTTACCAAGCCCATATTCTCCACTACAGTTACAAAACACGGGGTTGAGTGTCACATTTCTACAACTGGCCCGCCAGTCCATGCCCACATGCTTAGACTGGACTCACAAAAGATGGCAACCGCGAAGGTTGAGTTTCCCAACATGGAAAGACTCGGCATTGCATGCCGGTCGAATAGCCCCCGGGCTTCACCCTTCCATTTGGTCCCTAAATCCGATGGTGGTTGCTGCCCCAAGTGTTGATTACTGATGCCTTAATGAGGCCACCACTTCTGATAGTTTCCCGGTCCTACAGTTCAGCCAGAATTTTTTTCAAAGTCGATCTAGTTAGGGGCTACCATCAGGTGCCTATGTGCTTGGAGGACATTCCAAAAAAAGCTGTGATAACCCCATTTGGCCTTTTTGAGTTTCTGTGCATGCTGTTTGGCTGAAAAATGCAGTACAGACTTTCCAACGGCTGATGGACTCTATTAAAAGACAGATTTTCTCTTTGTCTACCTGGATGGCATACTTTTCACTAGTGCGTCCAAATCTGAACACATATCTCATCTCTGCATGTTTTTTGAGTGCTGAACCCAACATGGGTTGATTGTTAACCCAACTAAATGCCAGTTTCGATTGTCAACCATTGACTTTCTCAGCCATCGCATCTCCACAGAAAGTATGAAACCCCTCCCATCAAAAGTTGCCACTATTATGGATTTCTCACTGGCCCTGCACAACTAAAAAAAACTACAGGAGTTTTTAGGCTTGGTGAATTTCTATCACTGCGTCGTTCCACGAGCTGCTGAACTTGTGCTTCCCTTGTAGAGTGCATTTAAAGACAATTCCCTTAATCAAGTGCTTGGCTGGTCAGCAGGTCATGGCCAGGGCATTTGATGATGCCAAATGAGCTCTTTGTAATGTAACAATACTGGCGTGCACAGCACCCATAGCCATTACTACTGACACCTCAGATTATGCTGTGGGTGCTGGTCGGTGGCACGTGGCAGCTGCTCACCTTCAGCCAGCAGCTCTGTCCCTCTGAAAGGAAGTACAGCACGTTTGACTGAGCTTCTTGGTCTCTATCTGGTTGTCCATCATGTTTGTTTTCTTCTAGAGGGTCGCCATTTCACAGCATTCATTGACCTCAAACCCCTCGTGCACATGATAGCCAAAATATCAGACTCTTGATCTGTGCAGCAGCAATGCCACCAGGCCTACATGTCAGAGTTCACAACTAATATTCAATGTATCAAGGAGAAAAATAATGCTGTGGCTGATTGCCTCTCACAGCTAGCCATCGAGACTGTACACATAGGGGTTGACTGTGCCGGCATGGCAGCTGACCAAGTTACTGACCCAGAGGTCCAGACTGACCAAACAGTAGTCACAGGCCTGCGGTTAGCTGACATAAAGTTTGGGGAAGCTTTAGGTTTCTTTCCTATGCGATATCTCAGCCAGTTACCCTAGCCCCATCGTGCCTACAAACTGGAGATGGACTGTTTTTGACTCCATTCATGGCCTCTCGCATCCGGGACCAAAGGCCTTACAGAAAATGGTTGGATTAAAGTTTCTTTGCATGGCTTCAGTAAGGACATGCATGATTAGAGTGCAGCTTGTGTGGAGTGCCAACGGGAAAGAAGTTGACCGTCATGTTCAGGCACCGTTGGCACCTTTTGATGTCCCTGAGCCATGGTTTGACCATGTCAATGTGGTCCTTGTTGGTCCTCTTCTCCCCTCCCACTGTTTCATGCACCTTCTTACTACAGTGGACTGTACCACCAGGTGGCCAGAGGTCGTCCCTCCAGCATCAACAATGACCGCATGCGTGGCTCAGAAGTTCATCAGCACCTGGGATGCTTGGTTTGACACCCTATTTGACATTTTCTCTGACTGCGGTCCCCAATTCATATCAAACCTCTGGGCTGCAATGACCCAGAACTTTGGTGTTAGGCTACAGCACACCATGGCATATCACCCACAATCCAATGGACTCTGCGAGAGGTTTCACCACTTCTCAAAGACTGCTCTGAGGACTTCTCTGACTGATGCGTGTTGGCATGATTGTCTCCCATGGGTCCTGCTGGGACTCAGAACAGCTCCAAATGTGGAACTTCACTTGTCCATAACTGGGTTGGTAGATGGGCAGACGTTAAGAGTGCCAGGTGATTTCATTCCTGACATCGGAACCGCCTCGTCAGTCCCTCAACAGCGTTCCACCATCCTCAGTAAATTCAATTCCTTTTCGCCTTCTTCAATCTTCTATCATGGCGTTAAGCACTCTTGGGTTTCTGTTGACTTGCGTTTCACCTTGTTCGTTTTCGTGCACACCAACATCCCCTTAGGCCCCCTTAAGATGGCTCATTTCACTTGGAACGGGGAGAAAAGACTTTTATCATACATGAGAGAGGTAAACTGAACGTACTTTGATAGATCACCATAAACTGGCCCAGCAAGATTTGGAGGAACTGCTAGCATGCCCCTAGAATCACAGCATGACCATGAATATGTCAACACACCTCTGGGTGAGCCAGAGGCACTTGCCATTCCTCCACCCATGGAACACAGGACCCGAGCTGGGTGGTTCATTTGAGCTTCAGACAGGCTTACAACGCCGGTTTTAGTGAATTCTGGGGGATGTGTGCAGGGTAACGTAATTAGTACCTAATTCACAGTCAGAGGCGGGTAAGCGAAGGTGAGTAGACAGGTAGTGCAGAACACCCCTGTAGCCCTTCTCCTAAATAATAAGTATACCATCCTGGATACTGTTGGCGGGGCACTGAGTCTGACCCTGTGGTGCAGAAGGGTGGGATGGAGAAGAGGAAAGCTGTCATAATTGGGGTCTCGAAAGTCAGGGGAGCAGACAGCAGATTTTTGTGGACGTGAGAAGGACACCCACATGGTTTGTTGCCTCCCGGGTGCCAGGGTCCAGGATGTCTCTGACCAGGTGCACAACATCGTAGTATGAGAGGGAAAGCAAACAGAAGTTGTGATACATGTTGGTACCAACAACTTAGGTAGGAAGAGGGATGAGGTCCTGAAGTGCGAGTTCCAGAAACTAGGCAGAAGGCTGAACAACAGGACCTCAAGAGTGGCATTCTCAGGATTGCTGCCAGTGCTACGTGTGATAGTGATGGTAAGAATTGGAGGAAATGGCAGTTGAATGCATGGCTGAGGAGTTGGTGCAGGGGGCAGGATTTTAGACTTTTGGATCATTGGGATCTCTTCTGGGGAAGGTGGGACCTGTACAGATTGGATGAGTTGCACCTGAACTTGAGGGGGAGCAATATCCTTGCGGGTAGGTTTGCCAGCATGGTTCGGGAGGGTTTAAACTAATTTACAAGGGGGATGGGACCCAGAGCGATAGAGCAGTGAAAGAAGTGCATGGAGTAAAGCCAGATCTAACAAAAAAGAGCTTTGAGGAAAGAGAAGCAGAATAAAGGGTATAAAGGTAGTAAGGTAGAAGGGCTAAAGTGCATGTACTTCAATGCAAGAAGCATCAGGAACAAAGGTGATGAACTGAGAGCTTGGATACATACATGGAATTATGATGTAGTGGCCATTACAGTGACTTGGCTGGCACCAGGGCAGGAATGGATTCTCAATATTCCTGGATTTCAGTGCTTTAAAAAGGATAGAGAGGGCAGAAAAAGGGGAGGAGGGGTGGCATTACTGGTCAGGGATACAATTACAGCTACAGAAAGGGTGGGTAATGTAGCAGGACCCTCTTTTGAGTCAGTATGGGTGGAAGTCAGGAACAGGAAGGGAGCAGTTACTCTACTAGGGAGTATTCTATAGGCCTTCTGGTAGCAGAAGAGATACCAAGGAGCAGATTGGGAGGCAGATTTTGGAAAGGTACAAAAATAACAGGGTTGTTATCATGGGTGACTTTAACTTCCCTAATATTGATTGGCACCTGATTAGTTCCAATGCTTTAGATGAGGCAGAATTTGTTAAGTGTGTCCAGGGCGGATTCCTGTCACAGTATGTTGATAAGCCTACTAGGGGGAATGCCATACTAGATCTAGTATTAGGTAATGAGCCGGGTCAGGTCACAGATCTCTCAGTGCGTGAGCATCTGGGGGACAGTGACCACTGCTCCCTGGCCTTTAGCAATATCATGGAAAAGGATAGAATCAGAGAGGACAGGAAAATTTTTAATTGGGGAAGGGCAAATTATGAGGCTATAAGGCTAGAACTTGCAGGTGTGAATTGGGATGATGTTTTTGCAGGGAAATGTACTATGGACATGTGGTCGACGCTTAGGGATCTCTTGCAGGATGTTAGGGATAAATTTGTCCCGGTGAGGAAGATAAAGAATGGTAGGGTGAAGGAACCATGGGTGACAAGTGAGGTGGAAAATCTAGTCAGGTGGAAGAAGGCAGCATACATGAGGTTTAGGAAGTAAGGATCAGATAGGTTTATTGAGGAATATAGGGTAGCAAGAAAGGAGCTTAAGAAGGGGCTGAGGAGAGCAAGAAAGGGGCATGAGAAGGCCTTGGCAAGTAGAATAAAGAAAAACCCCAAGGCATTCTTCAATTGTGTGAAGAACAAAAGGATGACAGGAGTGAAGGTAGGACTGATTCAAGTCAAGGGTGGGAAGATGTGCCTGGAGGCTGTGGAAGTGAGCGAGGTCCTCAATGAATACTTCTCTTTGGTATTCACCAATGAGAGGGAACTTGATGGTGAGGACAATACGAGTGAGGTTGATGTTCTGGAGCATGTTGATATGAAGGGAGAGAAGGTGTTGGAGTTGTTAAAATACATTAGGACGGATCAGTCCCCAGGGCTTGACGGAATGTTCCCCAGGCTGCTCCACAAGGCAAGGGAAGAGGTTGCTGAGCCTCTGGCTACAATCCTTATGTCCTCGTTGTCCACGGGAATGGTACTGGAGGATTGGAGGGAGGAGAATGCTGTCCCTTTGTTCAAAAAAGGTAGTAGGGATAGTCTGGGTAATTATAGACCAGTGAGCCTTACATCTGTGGTGGGAAAGCTGTTGGAAAAGATTCTTAGAGATGGGATCTGTGGGCATTTAAAGAATCATGGTCTGATCAGGGACGGTCAGCATGGCTTTGTGAAGGGCAGATCATGTCTAACAAGCCTGACAGAGTTCTTGAGGAGGTGACCAGGCATATAGATGAGGGTAGTGCAGTGGATGTGATCCACATGGATTTTAGTAAGGCATTTGACAAGGTTCCACATGGTAGGCTTATTCAGAAAGTCAGAAGGCATGGGATCCAGGGGAGCTTGGCCAGGTGGATTCAGAATTGGCTTGCCTGCAGAAAGCAGAGTGTCGTGGTGGAGGGAATACATTCAGGTTGGAGGGTTGTAACTGGTGGTGTCCCACAAGGATCGGTTCTGGGACCTCTACTTTTCATGATTTTTATTAACGACCTGGATGTGTGGGTAGAAGGGTGGGATGGCAAGTTTGCAGACAACACAAAGGTTGGTGGTGTTGTGGATAGTGTAGAGGATTGTCGAAGATTGCAGAGAGACATTGATAGGATGTAGAAGTGGGCTGAGAAGTGGCAGATGGAGTTCAACCTGGAGAAGTGTGAGGTGGTACACTTTGGAAGGACAAACTCCAAGGCAGAGTACAAAGTAAATGTCAGGATACTTGGTAGTGTGGAGGAGCAGAGGGATCTGGGGGTACATGTCCACAGATCCCTGAAAGTTGCCTCACAGGTAACTAGGGTAGTTAAGAAAGCTTATGGGGTCACACAAACACAAGAAAATCTGCAGATGCTGGAATTTGAAGCAACACACATAAAAATTGCTGGTGAACGCACCAGGCCAGGCAGCATCTATAGGAAGCAGTATGGTCGGCGTTTCGGGCCGATGCCCTTCGTCAGGACTAACTGAAAGAAGAGCTAGTAAGAGATTTGAAAGTGGGAGGGGGGAGGGGGAGATCGAAATGATAGGAGAAGACAGGAGGGGGAAGGGATGGAGCTAAGAGCTGGAAAGTTGATTGGCAAAAGGGATATAAGAGGATCATGGGACGGGAGGTCTAGGGAGAAAGGAAGGGGGAGGGGGGAAGCCCAGAGAGTGGGCAAGGAGTATAGTGAGAGGGACAGAGGGAGAAAAAAATTAATAATAATTACAAAAAAACGGTTGGGGTACGAAGGGGAGGTGGGACATTAACGGAAGTTAGAGAAGTCAATATTCATGCCATCAGGTTGGAGGCTACCCCGATGGAATATAAGGTGTTGTTCCTCCAACTCGAGTGTGGCTTCATCTTGACAGTAGAGGAGGCCGTGGACAGACATATCAGAATGAGAAGGGGACGTGGAATTATAATGTGTGGCCACTGGGAGATCCTGCTTTCTCTGGTGGACAGAGCGTAGTTGTTCAGCGAAACGGTCTCCCAGCCTGTGTCGGGTCTTGCCAATATATAGAAGGCCGCATCGGGAGCACCAGATGCAGTATATCACCCCAGCCGACTCACAGGTGAAGTGTCGCTTCACCTGGAAGGACTGTCTGGGGCTCTGAATGGTGGTGAAGGAGGAAGTGTAAGGGCATGTGTAGAACTTGTTCCGCTTAGAAACATAGAAACATAGAAAATAGGTGCAGGAGTAGGCCATTCGGCCCTTCGAGCCTGCACCGCCATTTATTATGATCATGGCTGATCATCCAACTCAGAACCCAGCCTTCCCTCCATACCCCCTGACCCCTGTAGCCACAAGGGCCATATCTAACTTCCTTTTAAACATAGCTAATGAACTGGCCTCAACAGTTTGCTGTGGCAGAGAATTCCACAGATTCACCACTCTCTGTGTGAAGAAGTTTTTCCTAACCTCGGTCCTAAAAGGCTTCCCCTCTATCCTCAAACTGTGACCCCTCGTTCTAGACCTCCCCAACATCGGGAACAATCTTCCTGCATCTAGCCTGTCCAATCCCTTTAGGATCTTATACGTTTCAATCAGATCCCCCCTCAATCTTCTAAATTCCAACGAGTACAAGCCCAGTTCATCCAGTCTTTCTTCATATGAAAGACCTGCCATCCCAAGAATCAATCTGGTGAACCTTCTTTGTACTCCCTCTATGGCAAAGATGTCTTTCCTCAGATTAGGGGACCAAAACTGCACACAATACTCCAGGTGTGGTCTCACCAAGGCCTTGTACAACTGCAGTAGTACCTCCCTGCTCCTGTACTCGAATCCTCTCGCTATAAATGCCAGCATACCGTTCGCCTTTTTCACCGCCTGCTGTACCTGCATGCCCACTTTCAATGACTGGTGTATAATGACACCCAGGTCTCGTTGCACCTCCCCTTTTCCTAATCGGCCACCATTCAGATAATAATCTGTTTTCCTATTTTTGCCACCAAAGTGGATAACTTCACATTTATCCACATTAAATTGCATCTGCCATGAGTTTGCCCACTCACCCAACCTATCCAAGTCACCCTGCATCCTCTTAGCATCCTCCTCACTGCTAACACTGCCACCCAGCTTCGTGTCATCCGCAAACTTGGAGATGCTGCATTTAATTCCCTCATCCAAGTCATTAATATATATTGTAAACAACTGGGGTCCCAGCACTGAGCCTTGCGGTACCCCACTAGTCACCGCCTGCCATTCTGAAAAGGTCCCGTTTATTCCCACTCTTTGCTTCCTGTCTGCTAACCAATTCTCCACCCACACCAATACCTTACCCCCAATACCGTGTGCTTTAAGTTTGCACACTAATCTCCTATGTGGGACCTTGTCAAAAGCCTTTTGAAAATCCAAATATACCACATCCACTGGTTCTCCCCTATCCACTCTACTAGTTACATCCTCAAAAAATTCTATGAGATTCGTCAGACATGATTTTCCTTTCACAAATCCATGCTGACTTTGTCCGATCATTTCACCGCTTTCCAAATGTGCTGTTATCACATCCTTGATAACTGACTCCAGCAGTTTCCCCACCACCGACGTTAGGCTAACCGGCCTATAATTCCCCGGTTTCTCTCTCCCTCCTTTTTTAAAAAGTGGGGTTACATTAGCCACCCTCCAATCCTCAGGAACTAGTCCAGAATCTAACGAGTTTTGAAAAATTATCACTTACAAGGATAAGTGCTGGGAGGGAGATCAGTGGGAAGCGATGGGAGAGACAAATGGACAAGGGAGTCGCATCGGGAGCGATCCCTGCGGAATGTGGGGGGGGAGGGAGGGAAAGATGTGCTTAGTGGTGGGATCCCGTTGGAAGTGGCGAAAGTTACGGAAAATAATATGTTGGACTCGGAGGCTGGTGGGGTGGCAAGAGGATGGGGTGAGAGCAGATGTGCGTGAAATGGGAGAGATGAGTTTGAGAGCAGAGTTGATGGTGGAGGAAGGGAAGCCCCTTTCTTTAAAAAAGGAGGACATCTCCTTCGTCCTGGAATGAAAAGCCTCATCCTGAGAGCAGATGCTGCAGAGACGGAGGAATCGCTAGAAGGGGATGGCACTTTTGCAAGAGACAGGGTGAGAAGTGGAATAGTCCAGGTAGCTGTGGGAGTCCATAGGCTTATCGTAGACATCAGTGGATAAGCTGTCTCCAGAGATAGAGACAGAAAGATCAAGAAAGGGGAGGGAGGTGTCAGAAATGGACCAGGTAAACAAGGGCAGGGTGGAAGTTGGAGGCAAAGTTAATGAAGTTAACAAGCTCAGCGTGCGTGCAGGAAGCAGCGCCAATGCAGCCGTCGATGTAGCAAATGAAAAGTGGGGACCAGATACCATTATAGGCTTGGAACATGGATTGTTCCACAAAGCGAACAAAAAGGCAGGCATAGCTGGGACCCATACGGGTGTCCATGGCTATACCTTTAGTTTGGAGGAAGTGGGAGGAGCCAAAAGAGAGATTATTAAGAGTAAGGATTAGACGGAACAGAGTGGTGGTAGAGGGGAACTGGTTAGGTCTGGAATCCAAAAAGAAGTGGAGAGCTTTGAGACATTCCTGGTGGGGGATGGAAGTATATAGGGACTGGACATTCATGGTGAAAATAAAGCGGTGGGAGCCAGGGAACTTAAAATCATCGAAAAAATTCAGAGCACGAAAGGTGTCATGAACATAGGTGGGAAGGGATTGAACAAGGGGGGATTCAACAGTGTCAAGGTATACAGAAATGAGTTCGGTGGGGCAGGAGCAAGCGGAGACAATGGGTCTGTCAGGACAGGCAGGTTTGTGGATCTTGGGTAGGAGGTAGAAACAGGAAGTGCGGGGTGTGGGAACTGTAAGGTTGGTAGCAGTGGATGGGAGATCCCCTGAGCAGATAAAGTTGGTGATGGTGTGGGAGACAATGGCCTGGTGCTCCTTAGTGGGGTCATGATCGAGGGGTAAATAAGAGGAGGTATCCGTGAGTTGTCGCTGTGCCTCAGCAAGGTAGAGGTCAGTACGCCAGACTACAGCACCCCGCTTATCGGCGGGTTTTATAGTAAGGTTAGGATCAGTGCGGAGGGAGTGGAGAGCAGAGCGTTCGGAAGGAGTGAGGTTGGAATGGGAACAAGGTGTTGTGAAGTTGAGATGGTCGATGTCCCATCGGCAGTTAGCAATAAAGAGATCCAGAGCAGGCAGAAGACCAGGGCGGGGTGTCCATGAAGAGGAGGGTTGAAGACGGGAGAAGGGGTCATCGGTGGTGGTGGGAGAGTCCTTGCTGAAGACGAAGTCTCGAAGATGGAGCCGGCGGAAGAAGAGTTCAGTGTCATGGTGAATGCGGAACTCACTGAGGTGTGGGCAAAGGGGGACAAAGGTGAGGCCCTTACTGAGGACAGAGCGCTCTGCCTCAGGGTTAAAGGTCGGAGGGGATGGTAAAGACCCGGCACGGATGAGAAGTGGGATCAGAAGGGGGAGGGGGAGGGAGGCTGGTGGTGTCAATGGAGACGGGAGGGTTGGGGTGAGAGGAAGATGGAGCCTCTGAGGGCCCAGGAGTTGACAGTGGGATCTGAGGGAGGCAAGGTTGCAGAGTGGTAGGGGGAAGGGGAGACAGGAGTCACAATAGCAGCATGTGAAGACCTGGCCTAGAGTTCAAGGCTGGAATAGAAACCATAGAAAAAACTACAGCACAGAAACAGGCCCTTTGGCCCTTCTTGGCTGTGCCGAACCATTTTCTGCCTAGTCCCACTGACCTGCACATGGACCATATCCCTCCAAACACCTCCCATCCATGTATCTGTCCAATTTATTCTTAAATGTTAAAAAAGAACCCGCATTTACCACCTCGTCTGGCAGCTCATTCCGTACTCCCACCACTCTCTGTGTGAAGAAGCCCCTCCTCATGTTCCCTTTAAACTTTTCCCCCCTCACCCTTAACCCATGTCCTCTGATTTTTTTTCTCCCCTTGCCTCAGTGGAAAAAGCCTGCTTGCATTCACTCTATCTATACCCATCATAATTTTATATACCTCTATCAAATCTCCCCTCATTCTTCTACGCTCCAGGGAATAAAGTCCTATCCTATTCAACCTTTCCCTGTAACTGAGTTTCTCAAGTCCCGGCAACATCCTTGTAAACCTTCTCTGCACACTTTCAACCTTATTTATATCCTTCCTGTAATTTGGTGACCAAAACTGAACACAATATTCCAGATTCGGCCTCACTAATGCCTCATACAACCTCATCATAACATTCCAGCTCTTATACTCAATACTTTGATTAATAAAGGCCAATGTACCAAAAGCTCTCTTTACGACCCTATCTACCTGTGACACCACTTTTAGGGAATTTTGTATCTGTATTCCCAGATCCCTCTGTTCTACTACACTCCTCAGTGCCTTACCATTAACCCTGTATGTTCTACCTTGGTTTGTCCTTCCAACGTGCAATACCTCACACTTGTCTGTATTAAGCTCCATCTGCCATTTTTCAGCCCATTTTTCCAGCTGGTCCAAGTCCCTCTGCAGGCTCTGAAAACCTTCCTCACTGTCTACTACACCTCCAATCTTTGTATCATCAGCAAACTTGCTGATCCAATTTACCACATTATCATCCAGATCATTGATATAGATGACAAATAACAATGGACCCAGCACTGATCCCTGTGGCACACCACTAGTCACAGGCCTCCACTCAGAGAAGCAATTTTCTACTACCACTCTTTGGCTTCTTACATTGAGCCAATGTCTAATCCAATTTACCACCTCTCCATGTATACCTAGCGAATGAATTTTCCTAACTAACCTCCCATGCGGGACCTTGTCAAAAGCCTTACTGAATTTCCATATAGACAACATCCACTGCCTTCCCTTCATCCACTTTCCTGGTAACCTCCTCGAAAAACTCCAATAGATTGGTCAAACATGACCTACCACGCACAAAGCCATGTTGACTCTCCCTAATAGCTCCCTGTCTAAGCAAATGCTTGTAGATGCTGTCTCTTAGTACTCCCTCCAATAACTTACCTACTACCGATGTTAAATTTACCGGCCTATAATTCCCCGGATTACTTTTCGATCCTTTTTTAAACAACGGACCAACATGAGCCACTCTCCAATCCTCCGGCATCTCACCTGTAGACAGTGACATTTTAAATATTTCTGCCAGGGCCCCTGCAATTTCAACACTCGTCTCCTTCAAGGTCCGAGGGAACACCCTGTCAGGTCCCGGGGATTTATCCACTTTAACTTTCCTCAAGACAGCAAACACCTCCTCCTTTTCAATCTGTACAGTTTCCATGATCACACTACTTGTTTCCCTTAATTCCAGACTTCATGCCAGTTTCCTTAGTAAATATAGACGCAAAAAACCTATTTAAGATCTCCCCCATTTCCTTTGGTTCCGCACATAGCCGACCACTCTGATCTTCAAGAGGACCAATTTTATTCCTTACAATCCTTTTGCTCTTAATATACCTGTAAAAGCTCTTTGGATTATCCTTCACTTTGACTGCCATGGCAACCTCATGTCTTCTTTTAGCTCTCCTGATTTCTTTCTTAAGTATTTTCTTGCACTTTTTATACTCCTCAAGCACCTTATTTACTCCCTGTTTCCTATACATGTCATACAACTCGCTCTTCTTCTTTATCAGAGTTGCAATATCCCTTGAGAACCAAGGTTCCTTATTCCTATTCACTTTGCCTTTAATCCTGACAGGAACATGCAAACTCTGCACTCTCAAAATTTCTCCTTTGAAGGCTTCCCACCTACTGATCATATCTTTGCCAGAGAACAAGCTGTCCCAATCCATGCTTTTTAGACCTTTTCTCATTTCTTCAAATTTGGCCTTTTTCCAGTTCAGAACCTCAACCCTAGGACCAGATCTATCCTTGTCCATGATCAAGTTGAAACTAATGGTGTTATGATCACTGGAACCAAAGTTCTCCCCTACACACACTTCCGTCACTTGTCCTAACTTGTTTCCTAACAGGAGATCCAATATTGCATCCCCTCTAGTTGGTCCTGCTATATATTGATTTAGAAAACTTTCCTGAACACATTTTACAAACTCTAACCCATCTAGACCCCTAACAGTATGGGAGTCCCAATCAATATATGGAAAATTAAAATCCCCTACCACCACAACTTTATGTTTCCTGCAGTTGCCTGCTATCTCTCTGCAGATTTGCTCTTCCAAGTCTCGTTGACTATTGGGTGGTCTGTAATACAATCCCACTAATGTGGCCATACCTTTCCTGTTTCTCAGCTCCACCCATAAGGACTCAGTAGACAAGCCTTCTAATCTGTCCTGCCTGAGCACTGCTGTAATATTTTCCCTAACAAGCAATGCTACTCCCCCACCTTTCATTCCTCTGCCTCGATCACATCTGAAACATCGGAACCCTGGAATATTAAGCTGCCAGTCCTGCCCCTCCTGTAGCCAAGTTTCACTAATTGCTATAACATCATAATTCCACGTGTCAGTCAACGCCCTCAACTCATCCACCTTCCCCGCAATACTCCTAGCATTGAAATATATACACCTCAGAAGATTTTTACCACCACTCACTACCTTTCTATTAGCGGATTTGCTTGAACTTTTAACATCATTTATTTTCACCCCAGCCACACTGTCAACTCTTACACTCTGACAGCTGGGATCTGTGGGGGGAGGGGGAGGCTGGGGGTGTCAGTGGAGAGGGGAGGGTTGGAAGCTGATGGGGTGTTAGCTTTCATAGGTCGAGGAATAGAATTTGAGTCGCGAGGTAATGATGCAGCTGTATAAAACTCTGGTTAGGCCACATTTGGCGTACTATGTCCAGTTGTGGTTGCCTCACTATAGGAGGGATGTGGAAGCATTGGAAAGGAAAGGGTACAGAGGAGATTTACCAGGATGCTGCCTGGTTGAGAGAGTATGCATTATGATCAGAGATTAAGGGAGCTAGGGCCTTACTCTTTGGGGAGAAGGAGGATGAGAAAAGACGTGATAGAAGTGTACAAGATATTAAGAGGAATAGATAGAGTGGATAGCCAGTGCCTCTTCCCCAGGGCACCACTGCTCAATACAAGAGGATATGGCTTTAAGGTAAAGGGTGGGAAGTTCAAGGGGGATATTAGGGGAAGGTTTTTTTACTCAGAGTGGTTGGTGCATGGAATGTACCGCCTGAGTCAGTGGTGGAGGGAGATACACTAGTGAAATTTAAGAGACTACTAGACAGGTATATGGAGGAATTTAAGGTGGGGGGGTTATATGGGAGGCAGGGTTTAAGGGTCGGCACAAAATTGTGGGCCGAAGGGCCTGTACTGTGCTGTACTATTCTATGTTCACAAGCACTGACATTGAGTTGGGTTTTCACGTTGAGGGACTGGTCTGACGTGATGATTTAATTATGTAAAATCTTTTTAGCGCACTTTTGTGTTTAGGTTTTGGAATTTAATAAAATGTGTTACGAGTTTCATTAAACATAAAACATCTGACTTTTTTAATTTGCAAAGATCTACAACAGCACCAATAACTAGTAGGGAAGCTGAGGAGGTTCTGATGAAAGAATTTAGAGAGCTAGGTAGAAAGCTATAAAGCAAGAGCTCCAGGGTAGTAATCTGTGGAGTGCTGCCTGTGCCTCAAGTGAGGATAAGAATATGATGATTTGGCAGATTAATGTGTGCCTAAGGAACTAGCACAGGGCTTCAGATTCCTGCATCATTTGGGATCACTTCTGTGGAAGGTGTGAACTGAACCCAAGGAGACCAACATCCTTGCAGGCAGGTTTGCTAGTGTAGCCTCAGGCTCACTCAACTTGCTTTCGTCTGAGGGAAGCAGCCTTTGGCCCCGCCAAACTAGGTAATTAAGTTTGTGTGGATGCTGTGTGATGTGCCCCACCCCGCCAAATAACAGACAATACACCATATACGATTAAATGATTACAATTTATAGATATTACTGGAACTATATAATTAATAGAGATAAAATATAAAAGGAAAGTAAAAGGCACCAAACTTATCAAAGTTCAACCTCCTCGTGCACATTTGGAGCTCTAGTAACAGGGTCAGCTTTCCACCATTCAGTCCCCTCTGACCACCTCGACCTGCTGCCTGGGACCAACTATGGTGGTCTACCAGACGCTCCAAGCAAGTCTGTCTTCATCTCCTCTCCTCACCCAAGGCTCTGGACCTCGGACTCTGGCTTGGCATCCGCCCCATCGGCCAGCTCACAGCATCGCGTTCTCTCTTGTTCTCTCTCTCTCTCTCCATCGTGCCTTCTGCTCAAAAACCCACACATCGCAGTAGCTTACAGACACACAAGAAAGGATAACATTTATCCCAATTTGTTTGTTCCTTCTCTTATCAATAATATAACTTAAACAAGCTGCTAGCGAGAGAACTTTCTCAGTAGTTAACATAACAAAGAAGCCATTTTAATTAGCCTACGCAGTAACTTAAAAGAAGAAACCTCTTGTGCCAGAGGCACGGCCATTGTTACTTCCCCTAGGTACGCTGTCCCCCCAACAGTACTCAAACAGGAGTACTTATTGTCATGGGGCACAGCCACAGGGGTACTCTCTATTACCTGATTCTTCCCCTTCGCTCTCCTAACCATGACTTACTTGTCTACCTCCCGTGGCCCCGGTGTGACCACCTGCCTGTAACTCCTCTCTATCAACTCCTCACTCTCCCTGACAAGACGAAGGTCATCGAGCTGCAGCTCCAGTTCCTAACACAGTCTCTTAGGAGCTGTATCTCAATGCACCTGGCGCAGATGTGGACGTCCGGAAGGCTGGAAGACTCCACGACCTCCCACATCCGGCACTGAGAACAAGCTGCCCTCACACTCATACTTCCCCCTCTCCTCAAATAACAGGAAAAAATGAATACCAAACCTTCTTTGCCTCGCCCATTTCTGCCTAAGCCCATTGAACTAAAGCCCTTAAGCCTTCACTCTGCTCCTGGCTCACTCCACAGCCCGCAAACAACATTGCCCGCTGTATAAGGCTATGTTCCTTTTAAATCTTCCGCACTTTACTCCCGACATCACACGCCTGCGCAGTCCCGCCTCTCTGATTTATATGAATATAATGTTCTTCCATTTGGGATGAAGAATGCACCAGGTACTTTCCAGCGGATGATTAATAGGGTGATTCATGGGTTAAAAGATACAGATGCCTATATTGATGATTTAGTTACAGGAAATAATACTTGGAAAGCACATATTACTGCAGTGGAGAAACTATTTGAGATACTTTCAAAAGCTTACTTAACTGTTAACTTTGCTAAAAGTGAATTGCCACAGTGACCTACCTTGGTTATGTTGTGGGTAAAGGAAAACTAGCTCCTGTTCAGGCAGAAGTTCAGGCAATTTTAGAAGTACCCACTCCAACTGGTAAGAAAACTCCCAGAAGATTCTTGGGTATGATAGGATATTACCGAAAATTTTGTCAGAATTTTGCAAACATTGCTCTTCCATTAACTAACCTCTCGAAGAAAAATGAAAAGTTTGTTTGGACCGAGCCTTGTCAAGAGGCCTTTGATAAATTGAAAACTATACTATGTAGTCAACCCGTGCTCAAATCCCCTGACTTTGAAAAACCATTTTCATTAGCTGTAGATGCTAGCGATGAAGCTGCAGGAGCAGTGTTACCTCAAAGGGATGAGAGTGATGAAGTTGATCGTCCGGTAGCTTACTTTTCTAAGAAATTTAATTCACATCCAAGAAATTATTCAACCATAGAAAAGGAATTATCATCTCTTGTTTTGGCTTTACAATATTTTAAAGTGTATGTTGATACTACTCAGAAACAACTCAAAGTTTACACCGATCATAATCCGTTAGTGTTATTGAGTAAGATGAGAAACAAAAATAGATGATTACTAAATTGGAGTTTGATGTTACAGGAGTATAATATTTTGATAACTCATATTAAAAGTAAAGATAATGTGATCGCTGACTGTCTATCTAGATGTTAAATGTACAATATAAAATTTTTTTAATGGAGTGGTATTTTAACATTTGTAACACTCCTACTGTATATTAGTTTGTAAGGTGCTGAAAGATAATACTGTGTATGTTATGTATGTTGTAAATTTTATACATTTGTATTTTTTTTTGTAAATAGTTGTTAAAATTTTGCTCATAAAAGGACAAATTTTTTGGAGGGAGGTGTTACATACCTCATGGATATCTTGTGACTGTCTTATGACCATGATGTAATTTGAGTATCTGATGAGCATGAGGTAATGGTCCTGTGGAGGTCACATGATGTAATTTTCCCGCGGATGACATGTTCACCACAGGTATAAAAGGGAGACCCCTGGGGAGACGCAGTTAGTTTCAGTTTGGATTGTCAGTCAGATACTCTGCTATGCTGCGTATTCGTCCTATGATGCAGTTTAGTTTTAAAATGGAGTTTTACTTTCTATTGTAAAGTACAGAAGTGTTGGGCTGGCAGATTTACCAATAGCTGCCAGCTTTGTTGGTGTACCTTTTCAGTAGTATTGGAGAGTGAAGACCTTACAAAAGTACGTGAACCTGAAGGTTTGGAATAAAGTTGGAGTCGTTCAGCGGTTTAATGAAGGATCAACCTTATTGAGGATTCATTCAGAATATGGTGACCTGTATCTGAGATAACTCCTGCAAGAAGCAGGGAAGTTAGTGTAGTGTCGATTCTCCAGAGGAAAAGTTCAGTTCCTTTAAACTATTTTATTTCCGTCGTCATGAATCCTGCGGACAAAGCAGGTTCAGGCTGGGATCAGCTGTAAAGTCATGTCTTCGAGGAATTCTTTACTTCAGGAAAGTCTCTCCTAATTGACTGTACAAATCACTTGGACTTTCGGATTTACTACTTTAAGAACTGTTAGTCATTTGAATATTTTTCACTATTGTTGATCAGAGTTTGATAAATGTTTGTTATAAAACTTGACTCAATTGATGTATTTAAAAACGCAAACACAAGGAAATCTGCAGATGCTGGAATTTCAAGCGACACACTTAAAAATTGCTGGGGAACACTAGGCAGCATCTATAGGAAGAGGTACAGTCAACGTTTTGGGCCAAGACTGTTCGTTAGGACTAACTGAAAGAAGAGATAGTAAGAGATTTGAAAATGGGAGGGGGAGGGGGAGATCCGAAATGATAGGAGAAGACAGGAGGGGGAAGGGATGGAGTTAAGAGCTGGAAAGTTGATTGGCAAAAGGAATATGAGAGGATCATGGGACGGGAGACCGAGGGAGAAAGAAAGGGGGAGGGGGCAAGCCCAGAGGATGAGAGGGAGTATAGTGAGAGGGACAGAGGGAGAAAGAGGAGAGAGAGAAAAAGAATGCGTGTATATAAATAAATAATGGGTGGGGTATGAGGGGGAGGTGGGGCATTAGCAGAAGTTTGAGAAGTCAATGTTCATGCCATCAGGATGGAGGCTACGCAGATGGAATATAAGGTGTTGTTCCTCCAACCTGAGTGTGGCTTCATCTTGACAGGTAGAGGAGGCCGTGGATAGACATATCAGAATGGGAATGGGTTGTGGACACATGAGGCGACACTTCACCTGTGAGTCGGCTGGGCTGATATACTGCATCCGGAGCTCCCGATGTGGCCTATATATTGGCGAGACCTGACGCAGACTGGGAGATCGTTTCGCTGAACACCTATGCTCTGTCCGCCAGAGAAAGCAGGATCTCCCAGTGGCCACACATTTTAATTCCACATCCCATTCCCATTCTGATATGTCTATCCACGGCCTCCTCTACAGTAAAGATGAAGCCACACTCAGGTTGGAGGAACAACACCTTGTATTCCCTCTGGGTAGCCTCCAATCTGATGGCATGAACATTGACTTCTCTAACTTCCGTTAATGCCCCGCCTCCCCTTCGTACCCCATCCGTTATTCATTTATTTATTTTATATATATATAATTTTATTTTTTTAACTTTTTTTCTCTCTCCTCTTTCTCCCTCTGTCCCTCACTATACTCCCTGACATCCTCTGGGCTTTACCCCCCTCCCCCTTTCTTTCTCCCTAGGCCTCCCGTCCCATGATCCTCTTATATCCCTTTTGCCAATCAACTTTCCAGCTCTTAGCACCATCCATCCCCCTCCTGTCCTCTCCTATCATTTTGGATCTCCCCCTCCCCCTCCCACTTGAAAATTTCTTACTATCTCTTCTTTCAATTAGTCCTGACGAAGGGTCTTGGCCGGAAACTTCGACTGTACCTCTTCCTATAGATGCTGCCTGGCCTGCTGCGTTCCCTTTTTTATGTGTGTCAATTGATATATTCATTGTTGCCGGTCATGTGACAATAAAAAGAAGTGGTCCCAACACCGACTCCTGCGGAACACCACCAGACACTGGTAGCCAACTAGAAAAGGATTCTTTTAGTCCCACTTGCTGCTTCCTACTAATCAGCCAATGCACTAACCATGCTAGTAATTTTCCTGTAATACCATGGGCTCTTACCTTGATAAGTAGCCTCGTGTGGCATCTTGTCAAAGGCCTTCTGAAAGTCCAAATATACAATATCCACTGCATTCCCCTTATCTATCCTATTGTAACCTCCTCAAAGAATTCCAACAGGTACGTCAGGCAAGATTTTCCATTAAGGAACCCATGCTGACTTTGTCCTGTATCACCAAATATTCCATAATCTCATCCTTAACAATTAACTCCAACATTTTCCCAACCACTGAGATCAGGCTAACTGGTCTATAATTTCCTTTCTGCTGTTTTCCTCCTTTCTTAAAGAGTGGGGTGATATTTGCAATTTTCCAGACCTCTGGCACCATGCCAGAGCCCAATAATCTTTACTAATGCCTCCACAATCTCTACCGCTACCTCTTTCAGAACCCTGGGATGCAGTTCCTCTGGTCTGGGTGACTTATGGTCTGTCAGCTTTTTGAGCAACTTCTGCCTTGTAATAGTAACTGCACTCACTTCTCTTCCCTCACATCCTTCAATATCTGGCACACTGCTAATGTCTTCCACAGTGAAGACTGACGCAGAATACTCATTCAGTTTACTTGTCATCTCCTTGGTCCCCATTATTTCTTCAGCCTCTTTTTCTAGCGGCCTTATATCCACTCTCAACTCTTATTTTTTTATATATATACTTGTAAAAGTTTTTTCTATCAACTATGATATTGTGTGCTAGCTTGCTTTCACGTTTTATCTTTTCCCTTCTAATCATTCTTTTAGTTGCTTTCTGCAGATTTTAAAAGCTTCCCAATCCTTTCTTCCCACTCATTTTTGCTTTGTTGTATGCCCTCTTTTGCTTATACATCAGCTTTGACTTTCCTTGTCAGGCACGGTTGTACTATTTTTCCATTTTAGTATTTCTCAGTTTTTGGAATACATCTATCATGCATGTTCCTCACTGCTTTGCTGTCATCACTGCCGGCATTTCCTTCCAATTTATTTTGGTCAACTCCTCTTTCATACCACTGTAATTTTCTTTACTCTACTGAAATAATGCTACATCACACTTTACTTTCTCCCTATCAAACTTTAAGTTGAACTCAATCATATTGTGATCACTGCCTCCAAATGGTTCTTTTACCTTAAGCTCCCTATTTGCCTCCGGTTCATTACATAACACGGGATCCAGTATAGCTGATCCCCTAGTAGGCTTAATGACAAACTGCTCTAAAAAGCCACCTTGTAAGCATTCAACAAATTCATGCTGAGATCCATTACCTACCTAATTTTCCATATCTACTTGCATATTAAAATCTGCCATGACTATCATAACATTGCTCTTTTAGTCCCCTCGGGTGCAATTTGTCCCTTTTGTACAGGTCATACCTCCCCCAGAAGAGATGAGATCCCAATGATCCAAGAACCCGAAGCCCTGTCCCCTGCACCAGCTTCTCAGCAACTCATTTATCTAATGTGGTAATGTGGTTAATCAGATCAGCAATTCTGTGGATGACACCAAGTTTGGGGGTGTAGTGGATATTGAGGAAGACTAACATTGGAGCGAGATCTGGATCCGCTGGAAAAATGGTCTGAAATGGCAGATGGAATTTAATGTGTGGGGTGTTGCACGTCAGTAGGACCAACCAGGGTAGGTCTGACACAGTGAACGGTAGGTCACTGAAGTGTGCTGGAAAACAAAGGGATGTGGGAATACAAGTCCACAATTCATTGAAAATGGCATCATAGGTAGATAGGGTCATAAAGAAAGCTTTTGGCACATTGGTCTTCATAAATTAAAGTACTGAGCAAAGGAAATAAATGTTGTTTTGAAGTTGTCCAAGGCAGGCCTAATGTGGAGTATTATGTGCAACTTTAGTCAGCTATCTATAGAAAAGATGTAAAAATGTTGAAAGAGTACAGAGAAAACTTACAAGCATGTTGCTGGGACTGAAGGAACTGACTTGTAAGGAAGGTTTGAATAGGTTTGGACTTTTTAACTTGTTACGTAGAAGATTGAGAGGAGATTTGAGGGAGGTATACAAAATTATGTGAGGTATAGATGGAGTAAACACAAGCAGGCTTTTCCCACTGAGGTTGGGTGGGACTACTACTAGAGGTCATTGGTTAAGTGTAAAAGGTGAAAGGTTTAAGGGGAACATGAGGGGAAACTTCTTCACTCAGAGGGTTTACGAGTGTGGAGAACAAACTGCCAGTGCAAGTGGTGCATGCGAGCTGAATTTCAACATTCAAGAGAAGTTTAGATTGGTACATGGATGATAGGTGTATGGAAAGCTGTGGTCTCGGTGCAGGTCAATGTGAGTAGGCAGTTTAAATGGTTCGGCGCAGACTAGATGAGTTGAATGGCCTGTCTTGTGCTGAACTTTTACATGACTATTTTGAAAATGTCTGCACCTTTATTCTGCTACCAATGAGCCTGACTTTACACTACCTTACACTATAAATCATCTGCCACTTCCTTGCCATTCTTCTAATTTGTTTAAGTCCTTCTGCAGCCTCTGCTTCTTCAACACTGCCATCCCGCCATCCAGAATGGCCAAGTCAGCAATTTCATCATCCAAATTATTGGCATATCACCTGAAAAAATAAATCCCAACGTTGACCCCCATGGAAAATCACCAGTCACCGGCAGCCAATCAGAAAAGGCCCCCTCCATTCCCCACTCTGCCTCCTGCCAGTCAGTCAATATTCTGTCTTTCCTGTAAGAGCTTGGGATCTTATTTAGCAGTCTCATGTGCGGCACTTTATCAATGATCTTCTGAAAATGTAAGTAAACAATATCCACTGTCTTTCCTTTGTCTATCCTGCCCGTTACTTTCTCAATTAATTTTAACAGATTTGTCAGGAAATATTTCTCTTCAAGAAACCATGCTGACTTTGGCCCATTTTATCATCTGTCTCCAAGTACCCCTAACCCTCATGGTGCCATGGTAGTGTAGAGGTTAGCATGATAGTATTGCAGCTTGGGGTTTTGGAGTTCAATTCCGGTGCCATTTTGTAAGGAGTTTGTCCGTTCTTCCTGTGTATGGTTTCTACCAGGTGCTCTGGTTTCCTCCCACAGTCCAAAGATGTACCAGATTGGTCATTATAACGTGGCGTGTGATTAGGGATTATTGGTAAGTTGCTGGGCAGCATTGCTCATTGGGCCGTATAAACCGTATAACAATTACAGCACGGAAACAGGCCAACTCGGCCCTTCTAGTCCGTGCAGAACTCTTACTCTCACCTCATCCCACCGACCTGCACTCAGCCCATAACACTCCATTCCTTTCCTGTCCATATATCTATCCAATTTAACTTTAAATGTCAACATCAAATCTATCTCAACCACTTCTGCTAGAAGCTCGTTCCACACAGCTACCACTCTCTGAGTAAAGAAGCTCCCCTTCATGTTACCCCTAAACTTTTGCCCTTTAAATCTCAACTGATGTCCTCTTGTTTGAATCTCCCCCACTCTCAATGAAAAAAGCCTATCTACGTCAACTCTTTCTACCCTCCTCATAATTTTAAATACCTCTATCACGTCCCCCTCAACCTTCTACATTCCAAAGAATAAAGACCCAACTTGTTCAACCTTTCTCGGTAACTTAGGAGATGAAACCCAGGTAACATTCTAGTAAATCTTCTCTGTAGTCTCTATTTTGTTGACATCTTTCCTATAATTCGGTGACCAGAACTGTACACAATACTTCAAATTTGGCCTTACCAATGCCTTGTACAATTTCAACATTACATCCCAACTCCTATACTCAATGCTCTGTTTAATAAAGGCCAGCATACCAAAAGCTTTCTTCACCACCCTATCCACATGAGATTCCACGTTCAGGGACCATTATTCCTAGATCCCTTTCTGCTACTACATTCTTCAATGCCCTACCATTTACCATGTATGTCCTATTTTGATTAGTCCTACCAAAATGTAGCACCTCACATTTTTCAGCATTAAACTCCATCTGCCATCTTTCAGCCCACTCTTCTAACTGGCCTAAATCTCTCTGCAAGCTTTGAAAACCTACTTCTTTATCCACAACTCCACCTATCTTAGTATCATCTGCATACTTACTAATCCAATTTACCACCCCATCATCCAGATCATTAATATATATGACAAACAACATTGGACCCAGTACAGATCCCTGAGGCATACTACGAGTCACCGGCCTCCAATCTGACAAACAGTTATCCACCACTACTCTCTGGCATCTCCCATCCAGCCACTGCTGAATCTATTTTACTACTTCGATATTAATACCTAACGATTGAACCTTCCTAACTAATCTTCCATGTGGAACCTTGTCAAAGGCCTTACCGAAGTCCATATAGACAACGTCCACTGCTTTACCCTCATCAACTTTCTTAGTAACTTCTTCAAAAAATTCAAAAAAGATTTGTCAAACATGACTTTCCACGCACAAATCCATGTTGACTGTTCCTAATCAGACTCTGCCTATCCAGATAATTATATATATCATCTCTAAGAATAATTTCTATCAATTTACCCACCACTGACATCAAACTCACAGGCCGATAATTGCTAGGTTTATCCTTAGAACCCTTTTTAAACAATGGAACAACATGAGCAATACGCCAATCATCCCCGTTTCTAATGACATTTGAAATATTTCTGTCAGAGCCTCTGCTATTTCCACACTAACTTCCCTCAAGGTCCTAGGGAATATTCTGTCAGGATCCAGAGACTTATCCACTTTTATATTCCTTAAAGGCACCAGTACTTCCTCTTCTTTAATCATCAGAGGTTCCATAACTACCCTACTTGTTTTGCTTACCTTACATAATTCAAAATCCTTCTCCTAAGTGAATAGCGAAGAAAAGAAATTGTTCAAAATCTCCCCCATCTCTTTTGGCTCCACACTTAGCCGTCCACTCTGATTCTCCAAGGGACCAATTTTATCCCTCATTATCCTTTTGCTATTAGAAACATTGAAACATAGAAATAGGTGGAGTAGGCCATTCGGCCCTTCGAGCCTGCACCACCATTCAGTATGATCATGGCTGATCATCCAACTCAGAACCCTGTACCAGCCTTCCCTCCATACACCCTGATCCCTTTAGCCACAAGGGCCATATCTAACTCCCTCTTAAATATAGCCAATGAACTGGCCTCAACTGTTTCCTGTGGCAGAGAATTCCACAGATTCACCACTCTCTGCGTGAAGGAGTTTTTCCTAATCTCGGTCCTAAAAGGCTTCCCTTTTATCCTCAAACTGTGACCCCTCATTCTGGACTTCCCCAACATCGGGAACAATCTTCCTGCATCTAGCCTGTCCAATCCCTTTAGGATTTTATACGTTTCAATAAGATCCCCCCTCAATCTTCTAAATTCCAACGAGTATAAGCCTAGTTGATCCAGTCTTTCATCATATGAAAGTCCTGCCATTCCAGGAATCAATCTGGTGAACCTTCTTTGTACTCCCTCTATGGCAATGATGTCTTTCCTCAGATTAAGGGACCAAAACTGCACACAATGCTCCAGGTGTGGTCTCACCAAGGCCTTGTACAACTGCAGTAGTACCTCCCTGCTCCTGTACTCGAAACCTCTTGCTATGAATGCCAGCATACCATTCGCCTTTTTCCCCGCCTGCTGTACCTGCATGCCCACTTTCAATGACCGGTGTATAATGACACCCAGGTCTCGTAGCACCTCCCCTTTTCCTAAGCGGCCACCATTCAGATAATAATCTGTTTTCCTGTTTTTGCCACCAAAGTGGATAACCTCACATTTATCCACATTAAATTGTATCTGCCATGAATTTGCCCACTCACCTAACCTATCCAAGTCACCCTGCATCCTTTTAGCATCCTCCTCACAGCTAACACTGCTGCCCAGCTTCGTGTCATCCGCAAACTTGGAGATGCTACATTTCATTCCCTCATCCAAGTCATTAATATATATTGTAAACAACTGGGGTCCCAGCACTGAGCTTTGCAGTACCCCACTAGTCACTGCCTGCCATTCTGAAAAGGTCCCATTTATTCCCACTCTTTGCTTCCTGTCTGCCAACCAATTCTCTATCCACATCAATACCTTACCCCCATACCATGTGCTTTAAGTTTGCACACTAATCTCCTGTGTGGGACCTTGTCAAAAGCCTTTTGAAAATCCAAATATACCACATCCACTGGTTCTCCCCTATCCACTCTACTGGTTACATCCTCAAAAAATTCTATGAGATTCGTCAGACATGATTTTCCTTTCACAAATCCATGCTGACTTTGTCCGATGATTTCACTGCTTTCCAAATGTGCTGTTATCATATCTTTGATAACTGACTCTAGCATTTTCCCCACCACCGACGTTAGCCTAACCGGTCTATAATTCCCTGGTTTCTCTCTCCCTCCTTTTTTAAAAAGTGGGGTTACATTAGCCACCCTCCAATCCTCAGGAACTAGTCCAGAATCTAAAGGGTTTTGAAAAATTATCACTAATGCATCCACTATTTCTTGGGCTACTTCCTTAAGCACTCTGGGATGCAGACATCTGGCCCTGGGGATTTATCTGCCTTTAATCCCTTCAATTTACCTAACACCACTTCCCGACTAACATGTATTTCCCTCAGTTCCTCCATCTCACTGGACCCTCTGACCCCTACTACTTCCGGAGGATTATTTATCTCCTCCTTAGTGAAGACAGAGCCAAAGTAGTTATTCAATTGGTCTGCCATGTCCTTGCTCCCCATAATCAATTCACCTGTATTCTGTCTGCAGGGGACCTACATTTGTCTTAACCAATCTTTTCCTTTTCACATATCTATAAAAGCTTTTACAGTCAGTTTTTATGTTCCCTGCCAGTTTTCTCTCATAATCTTTTCTCCCCTTCCTAATTAAGCCCTTTGTCCTCCTCTGCTGGACTCTGAATTTCTCCCAGTCCTCAGGTGAGCCACTTTTTCTGGCTAATTTGGATGCTTCTTCTTTGGAATTGATACTATCCCTAATTTCCCTTGTCAGTCATGGGTGCACTACCTTCCTTGATTTATTCTTTTGCCAAACTGGGATGAACAATTGTTGTAGTTCATCCATGTGATCTTTAAATGCTTGCCATTGCATATCCACCATCAACCCTTCAAGTGTCATTTGCCAGTCTATCTTAGCTAATTCATGTCTCATACCTTCAAAGTTACCCTTCTTTAAGTTCAGAACCTTTGTTTCTGAATTAACCATGTCACTCTCCATCTTAATGAAGAATTCCACCATATTATGGTCACTCTTACCTAAGGGGCCTCTCACGACAAGATTGCTAATTAATTCTTCCTCATTGCTCAATACCCAGTCTAGTATAGCCAAGAACAGGAAAATAATGATTCTGTACCCTCAAAATTTCACTTTTAAATGACATTTATTTCTCTATTACATCCTTCCCATAAAACAAATTATCCCAATCCAGTCCTTCTAAATCCTTTTGCATCTCCTCAAAGTTAGCCTTTCTCCAATCAAAAATCTCAACCCTGTGTCCAGTCCTATCCTTCTCCATAATTACATTGAAACTAATGGCATTGTGATCACTGGACCTGAAGTGCTCTCCAACACATAACTCTGTCACCTGCCCTATCTCATTCCCTAAGAGGAGATCCAACACTGCCCCTTCTCTAGTTAGTACCTCTATGTATTGCTGCAAAAAACTATCTTGCACACATTTTACAAACTCTAATCCATCCAGCCTATTTACAGAATGGGTTTCCCAGTCTGTGTGTGGAAAATTAAAATCTCCCACAATCACAACCTTGTGCTCACTACAAATATCTGCTATCTCCTTACAAATTTGCTCCTCCAATTCTCACTCCCCATTAGGTGGTCTATAATACACCCCTATAAGCGTTACTACACCTTTCCTATTCCTCAATTCCACCCAAACAGCCTCCCTAGATGAGTCCTCTAATCTATCCTGCCAAAGCACCACTGTAATATTTTCTCTGACAAGCAATGCAACACCTTCCCTTCTTGCCCCTCCAATTCTATCACACCTGAAGCAACAAAATCCAGAAATATTTAGTTGCCAATCACACCCCTCCTGCAACCATGTTTCACTAATAGCTACAACATCATATTTCCAGGTATCAATCCATGCTCTAAGCTCATCCACCTTTCTTACAATGCTCCTAGCATTAAAATAGATGCATTTAAGAAACTCTCCACCTCTTACTCTCTGTTCATCCCTAATGGTGCAAACAACTTTATCTTTTTCTTCCTTCTCCCCTATATCTTTGGTCTGAGCGCTCTCGTTCTCTGTCCCCTGCCTATCCTCCCTCCCTCATACTAGCTTTCTCTATTTGTGAACTAACCTCCTCTCTCCAAGTCTCTTCCATTTGATTCCCACACCCAAGCCATTCTAGTTTAAAGTCTCCCCAGCAGCCTTCGCAAATCTTCCCACCAGGATATTGGTCCCCCTAGGATTCAAGTGCAACCTGTCCTTTTTGTACAGGTCACACCTGTGCCAAAAGAGGTCCTAATGATCCAGAAACTTGAATCCCTGCCCCCTGCTCCAATCCCTCAGCCACGCATTTATCCTCCACCTCATTCCATTCCTACTCTCACTGTCACGTGGCACAGGCAGTAATCCCGAGATTACTACCTTTGCAGTCCTTCTTCTCAACTCCCTATATTCTCCTTTCAGAACCTCTTCCCTTTTCCTACCTACGTCATTGTTACCTATATGTACCACGACCTCTGGCTCCTCACCCTCCCACTTCAGGATATTTTGGACACGATCAGAAACATCCCGGACCCAGGCACCAGGGAGGCAAACTACCAACCGGGTCTTCTGACTGCACCCACAGAACCACTTATCTGACCCCCTAACTATCGAGTCCCCTATTACTACTGCCCTCCTCTTCCCTTCCCTACCCTTCGGAGGGCCAGACTCTTTGTTGGAGGCACGGCCACTGTTGCTTCTGTCAGTTAAGCTGTTCCCCCCCCGCCAACAGTACTCAAACAGGAGTACTTATTGTAAAGGGGCACAGCCACTGGGGTACTCTCCAGTACCTGACACTTCCCCTTCCCCCTCCTAACTGTGACCCACTTGTCTGCCTCCTGTGGCCCCGGTGTGACCACCTGCCTGCAACTCCTCTCTATCAACTCCTCACTTTTCCTGACCAGACGAAGGTCATCGAGCTAACACGGTCCCCTAGGAGCTGCAGCTCGGCGCACCTGGCGCAGATGTGGACGTCCGGGAGGCTGGGAGACTCCAGGACCTCCCACATCCGACACCGAGAACAACAAGCTGCCCTCACACTCATACCTACCCCTTTCCTCAATTAACAGGAAAAATTGAAAACCAAACCTACTTTGCCTTGCCCGTTTCCGCCAAAGCCCTTAAGCCTTCACTCTGTTGTCGGCTCACTCCGCTGCTCGTTGTCTGTCTGTATCTTGTTTTACGGCGGTTGGCATCCAGCTTAATGGTGCATTACCGCCACCCTCTACTCCAGAATGTGCACTAGACATACATTCTAAATCCCTTCACCCAATCTCTCTCTCGCGCGCACACACACACACACACACACATACATATATATATATATATATATATATATACAAACCTACACTTCACCCTCCCATCTTTGACCATCCTAGTATCCTATTCCTGTTTATTCGTCATATTCTATAAAAAAAACCCCGTACCCCTTAAAAACGCTAAAAATACCCGGACTTGTGCTCTCTCACCCATGCCCAGCAACCCTTTTAATGTGAATTCCTGCATCCCCAACTCCCTTAATTTATTTCTCATCATCTCTCTCTGTATCCCATACTTCCTGCAACACAAAACTACATGTTCTACTGACTCCTCTTCCTGACATTCCTCACACAATCCTGTCTGGTGTTTCCCTATCATTTTCAATGTTTTGTTTAATGCACAATGCCCCAGCCTTAACCTAGTCCACACAATTTCCTCTCTTCTGTTTCCATTACCTACCCTAGTAACTGCAACACTCTTTTGTATTTGATATAAATGCCTCCCTTTCCCCTCCCTGTCCCATCTTTCTTGCCACATTCGGTTGACTTTTTCCCAGATTACATACTTAACCTCTGCTTTACTGATACTAATGTGCATTTCCACATTTTCTTTCTTTAACGCCCTCTTTGCCAACTCATCCACCCTCTCATTCCCCTTCACCCCTACATGTGCTGGAACCCATAGAAATTTTACCTGACCTCCCTGATTTGCAATTCTTGTAACTAACTGAAGAACTTCATAAAGTACATCTTGCCGACTGTTTGTGTGAAAAGACCTTAAACTTGCTAGAACTGAGGATGAATCTGAACATATCAACACAACCAACACTGCCAGCATCTCCACTGTAAACACCCCTAACTTATTAGATGTTCTTCTGCTGATTCCAATTTCTTTTGCTGGTATTACCACCCCAAACCCTGTCACTCCTGTTTCAGGTTCCTTTGCACCATCCGTATAAATGTGAGTATAATCACTATACTTTTCCATCACATGACAGTTAAATGCATTTACCAAATCTGTTTTATATCTTTCTTTCCTTTTTACCTCTAACAAATGCCAGTCTATGTCAGGACATACAAGCTTCCATGGAGCTACAACCGGATAAACTACTGAAGGACTTATCCTCAGATCAAATACTCCACATTCTTTGGCGATATCATTCCCTACCCGACTAAAGGTATCCCTCTGAAACCTCCCATTTTCCCAGCACTCCTGCAACACTCCTTTAGTAGGGTGAGAATCATTGTGCCCCTGCAAGTTAGCCCAGTAGTTTGCCATCAGTTGTATCCTTCTTAGTTCCAAAGGCATTATTCCCATTTCTACCTGTAGGGCTGACACTGGTGACGTTTTAAAAGCCCCACTGCACACTCTCAAGGCCTGAGCCTGAATCACATCCAGTTTCCTTATAAGAGACCTAGCTGCTGATCCATATACTATATTTCCATAATCCAATACAGATCTCACTAAAGCCACATACATTCTCTTCAAAGCTGAACAACTTGCTCCCCATTCCCTACCAGTCAAACATCTCATCACATTTATTACTTTTTTACATTTCTCAACTTTCCTGATATGGTCTGCCCATGTTAATCGTGAATCAAATATAACTCCCAGAAATTTAAATGATGCAACCCTTTCTAATTCAACCCCATACATCCTTAACTTCTTCCCTACCTCAACCCTTTTCCTGGTAAAAAATACAGTTTGAGTTTTATCTACTAAAAATCTACATCCCCAATCATAACCCCACTCCACCACTTCATCAATTGCTTCTTGTAGTTTCCTGATTATATGGTCCATGTTCCTGCCTCTTTTCCACAAGGCCCCATCATCCGCAAACAGTGACCTACCTATATCCACTGGTACCTTTGTGAAGACATCATTGATCATAATGATGAAAAGTAACGGGCTAATCACACTACCTTGAGGTGTGCCGTTTTCCACTATGTACTGTTTTGATAATTCTGATCCAATCCGTACTTGAATTTTTCTACCAAACAAAAAATCTTTAATCCAATTAAAAACTCTCCCACCAACCCCCATCTTGTGCAGTTTAGTTAATAATCCTTCCTTCCACATCATATCATAGGCTTTTTCAATGTCAAAGAACACTGCCACTACTGACTCTCTATTTGCCTGGGCCTTCCTTATTTCAGTCTCTAACATAATCACTGAGTCCATGGAATTCCTTCCCTTTCTAAAACCACTCTGATAACTTGCCAGCATTCCCCTTTTCTCAAGCTCATATGATAACCTTTCTGTTATCATCCTTTCCATTATCTTACATATACTTGATGTTAATGCAATTGGTCTGTAGCTAGTGGGTTTTGACAGATCCTTGCCAGGCTTCCTTATTGGAATTACTACTGCTTCTTTCCATGCACTTGGTAATCTTCCCTCCTCCCACACTCTGTTATAAAAATGCAGCAACTTCAAGAGCGCTCCTTCTCCTAGATTTTTTAGCATCACAGAGCATATCAGATCTTTCCCTGGGGAGGTTGGTCTCGATCTCTTTATTGCTCTCACCATTTCTGTTAATGTAAATGGATCATCAATTATATCATCTGTTCCTTCCCTCCTGCTTAGCACACCTGGGTGTTGGCTCATTATTCTTTCCCTTCTTCTTCTCCCTTCTTCAGACAAATTTTCTGAACTGTGTATCAGTACAAATGACTTGGCCACGACCTCAGCCTTATCCCTACTGGAGACTGCAGTTTCCTCCTCAGATATCATTACTGGATATTCCCATTCCCTTCTATCTCCTCCCATCCTCTTAATCATTCCCCATATCTCTCCCACAGGTGTTGTTCTTCCTACCTTGTCGCAAAAACTCCTCCAACTTGCCCTTTTAGCTTGACGTATAGTCCTTCTCACCACTGCCTGTGCTTTCTTATATTGAACCAAATGCTGCATATTATGGGTTCTTTTAACTAGCCTGAATGCTCTATTTCTATTTTTTACAGCCTGACAACATTCCTCTGTCCACCATGGTACCGGTTTTCTATTCATCCTATTTTTACTCCTAGGTATAGATCCTTCTGCTGCCATGATAATTGCTGAAGTCACCTGACTGTTTAATTCATCTACATTTCCAGAAATATCAATCTTTGTCAACCCTTCTTCACTCAACTTCTGGAACTCGCTGCTCGTTGTATAAGGCTGTGTTCCTTTTAAATCTTCCGCACTTCACTGCCCGACGTCACACGCCTGCACAGTTCTGCCTCTCAACTCCGATGATAAGAAAATATCAAAATGGCTTCCGCCACACTCCCGCTCCGATTCTCAGACTTCCTTCTCCGAATTTATTTATCTCTAAATACAAAACATAATAAGTAGACGCCAACATCTTCCCAGCCACAGAAGTCAGGCTAATTGGCCTATCATTTCCTTTCTTTTGCGTCCCACCCTTAAAGTGTTGTGTGGCAATAGGTGCAGGAGTAGGCCATTCGGCCCCATGAGCCAGCACCGCCATTCACTGTGATCACGGTTGATCATCCACAATCAGTATCCAGTGCCTGTCTTATCACCATAACCTTTCATTCCACTATCTTTAAGAGCTTTATCCATCTCTTTCTTGAAAGCAGCCAGAGCCTTGGCCTCCACAGCCTTCTGGGGCAGAGCATTCCATATATCCACCACTCTCTGGGTGAAAAAGTTTTTCCTCAACTCCGATCTAAATGGCCTACCCCTAATTCTTAAACTGTGGCCTCTGGTTCTGGACTCGCCCATCAGCGGGAACACGCTTCCTGCCTCCAGCATGTCCAATCCCTTAATAATCTTATTTGTTTCAATAAAATTCCCTCTCAGCCTCCTAAGTTCCAGAGTATACAAGCCCAGTCGCTCCAATCTTTCGACATATGATAGTCCCGCCATCCCGGGAATTAACCTTGTGAACCTACGCTGCACTCCCTGAATAGCAAGAATGTCCTTCCTCAAATTTGGAGCCCAAAACTGCACACAGTACTCCAGGTGTGGTCTCACCAGGGCCCTGTACAGCTGCAGAAGGACCTCTTTGCTCTTATACTCAATTCCCCTTGTTATGAAGGCCAGCATGCCATTAGCTTTCTTCACTGCCTGCTTTACTTGCATGCTTGCTTTCAGTGACTGTTGTACAAGAACACCTAGATTTCGTCGTTTGCCCACTAATCTCCTATGCTGGACTTTATCAAAGGCTTCCTGAAAGTCCAGGTACACTACATCCACTGGCTCTCCCTTGTCCATTTTCATAGTTACATCCTCAAAAAATTCCAGAAGATAAAGTCAAGCACAATTTCCCCATCGTAAATCCATGCTGACTCGGACCGACCCTGTTACTGCTATCCAGATGTGTCGTAATTTCATCTTTTATAATTTACTCCAGCATCTTTCCCACCACCGGCGTCAGGCTAACCGGTCTATAACTCCCTGTTTTCTCTCTTCTTCCCTTCTTGAAGAGAGGGACAACATTACCCACCCTCCAATCCACAGGAATTGATCCTGAATCTATCGAACATTGGAAAATGATTACCAATGCATCCACGATTTCTAAAGCCACCTTCTTAAGCACTCTGGGATGCAGACCATCAGGTCCCGGGGCTATCAGCTTCAGACCCAACAGTCTATCCAACACCATTTCCTGCCTAATATAATTTTCCTTCAGTTCATCCATTAGCCTTGGTCCTTTGGCCACTATTATATCTGGGAACAAGCTGCAGATGCTGGAAATTCAAGCAACACACATAAAAGTTGCTGGTGTACGCAGCAGGCCAGGCAGCATCTCTAGGAAGAGGTGCAGTCGACGTTTCAGGCCGAGACCCTTCATCAGGACTAACTGAAGGAAGAGTGAGTAAGGGATTTGAAAGTTGGAGGGGGAGGGGGAGATCCAAAATGATAGGAGAAGACAGGAGGGGGAGGGATGGAGCCAAGAGCTGGACAGGTGATAGGCAAAAGGGATATGAGAGGATCATGGGACAGGAGGTCCGGGAATAAAGCCAGGGTGGGGGGACCCAGAGGATGGGCAGGGGTATAGTCAGAGTGACAGAGGGACAAAAAGGAAAGTGAGAGAAAGAATGTGTGTATATAAATAAATGACAGATGGGGTACGAGGGGGAGGTGGGGCATTAGCGGAAGTTAGAGAAGTCAATGTTCATGCCATCAGGTTGGAGGCTACCCAGACGGAATATAAGGTGTTGTTCCTCCAACCTGAGTGTGGCTTCATCTTTCCAGTAGAGGAAGCCGTGGATGGACATGTCAGAATGGGAATGGGATGTGGAATTAAAATGTGTGGCCACTGGGAGATCCTGCTTTCTCTGGCGGACAGAGCGTAGGTGTTCAGCAAAGCGGTCTGCCAGTCTGCGTCGGGTCTCGCCAATATATAAAAGGCCACATCGGGAGCACCGGACGCAGTATATCACCCCAGCCGACTCACAGGTGAAGTGTCGCCTCACCTGGAAGGACTGTTTGGGGCCCTGAATGGTGGTAAAGGAGGAAGTGTAAGGGCATGTGTAGCACTTGTTCCGCTTACACGGATAAGTGCCAGGAGGGAGATCAGTGGGGAGGGATGGGGGGGACGAATGGACAAGGGAGTTGTGTAGGGAGCGATCCCTGCGGAATGCAGGGGGGGGGAGGGAAAGATGTGCTTAGCGGTGGGATCCCGTTGGAGGTGGGTAACTTTCGCTAATGCCCCACCTCCCCCTTGTACCCCATCTGTCATTTAGTTATATACACACATCCTTTCTCTCACTTTCCTTTTTCTCCCTCTGTCCCTCTGACTATACCCCTGCCTATCCTCTGGGTTCCCCCCCACTTGTCTTTCTTCCCGGACCTCCTGTCCCATGATCCTCTCGTATCCCTTTTGCCTATCACCTGTCCAGCTCTTGGCTCCATCCCTCCCCCTCCTGTCTTCTCCTATCATTTTGGATCTCCCCCTCCCCCTCCAACTTTCAAATCCCTTACTAACTCTTCCTTCAGTTAGTCCTGACGAAGGGTCTCAGCCTGAAACGTTGACTGCACCTCTTCTGAGAGATGCCGCCTGGCCTGCTGCGTACACCAGCAACTATTATATCTGGGAGATTGTTTGTGTCTTCCCTAGTGAAGACAGATCCAAAGTACCTGTTCAACTCGTCTGCCATTTCCTTGTTCCCCATAATAAATTCACCCGCTTCTGTCTTCAAGGGCCCAATTTTGGTCTTAACTATTTTTTTCCTTTTCACGTACCTAAAGAAGCTTTTACTATCCTCCTTTATATTCTTGGCTAGTTTACCTTGGTACCTCATTTTTTCTCCGTGTATTGCCCTTTTAGTTCCCTTCTGTTGCTCTTTAAAAGTTTTCCAATCCTCCAGCTTCCCACTCGTCTTTGCTATGTTATACTTCTTCTCTTTTATTTTTATACTGTCCATTACTTCCCTTATCAGCCATGGCCTCCCCTTAGGATCTTTCTTGTTCTTTGGAATGAACTGATTCTGCACCTTCCACATTATTCCCAGAAACACTTGCCATTGCTGTTCCACTGTCATCCCTGCTAGGGTATTGTTCCATTGAACTTTGGCCAGCTCCTCCCTCATAGCACCATAGTTCCCTTTGTTCAACTGTAATACTGTCACTTCCAAGTTTGAAAAATTTCAGTTCTCCAGCAAATCCAAAGTTTTGAAAGATCTCTGCTAATGACTTCACAATCTTTTGAGCTATCTCTTTCAGAACCCTGGAGTGTAGTCCTTCTGGTCCAGTTGACTTAACTTCAGACCTTTTAAGTTCCCAAGTACCTTTTCCTTAGTAATAGCAATACGCACACTTCTGCCCAACACTCTTAAATCACTGTCATATTGCTGACACAAAATACTCAAGTTCATACACCATTTTGTTGTCCCCCATTACTCCCTCTTCAGCATCATTCTCCAGTGGTCCAATATTCCCCTCTCATCTCTCCTTTACAGTTTATGTATCTAAAAAAAAACCTTGGTATTCTTTTTGATATGATTGGCTAGCACAGCCACATTTCATCTTTAGTCTCCTGTTGCTTGTTTCCTTCTGTTGGTTTTTACATAGCTTCTCAATCCTCTAACCTCATTTCCTGCCTACACTTTTGAAGCCCATATACAACTCCCATCAGGTTTTTTTTTAAAAAAAAGCACTGTGGTTTCTTTACTCTACCAACAAGGATTCTATAGCTTCTGATCCAGTTACCTCTTTTGAAGGAATTGATTTCATTTTTTACCAACAGAGCCACCCTCTGCTTGTCCTTTCGATACATTGTGCATTTTTGGATGTTAAGCTCCCAACTATGAGCCACAACTCAGTGATGTCCACAACATTTCCACCAATCTCTAACGGCACTATATGATGCTGAGTCCCAGCATCTCCTTCCTCATCTTTCGCAGCAGCTTGGAGATGCATCCCACAAAACCCATGTCATCTAATATCTTTGTATACATGGTCTAGAATATCCAAATGCTCCAACAAGTACTTGCCTATAGAAAACAGAGTGTTAATGGGACTTATTCTGGCTAGAGGCCTGTGAATCGTGCTGTTTTGTCAGGATCCCAAAATGGTTTGGAAGAAAATGTGGATGTCTGGGTTAGCAAATTCATAAACATAAGGTTGGTGGTATTATGGATATAATCCCTATAATTCTTACACTTCTGATTTGCCCCTCTATCTCGTGATGAATCTTGAGGCATTAGCAGTGTATATAAATGTTTGTAGAACATATAGAACCATAGAAACTACAGCACAGAAACAGGCCTTTTGGCCCTTCTTGGCTGTGCCAAACCATTTTCTGCCTAGTTCCACTGACCTGCACACAGACCATATCCCTCCATACACCTCCCATCCATGTATCTGTCCAATTTATTCTTTAAATCCCAGCAGTGACCATCTAATATTTCCCCACATCTGTGCTCATTGAAGAGTCATCAAGGACATCTTCCCTCATTACTGATGGTCTCCAAAAATCAATAATACCACATCTCCATTTCCTCAGCAAGACACAAAGTACCAGAGGAACTCAACAGGTCAGGCAGCATCTGTGGAGGAAAATTCAGTCGATGCTTCAGGTTCAGATTCATTTGAGCTGGACCCTTCATCAGTCTTGGCCTAAAATGTCGACTTTCCATTCCCCGCCCCCCATAAAAAATGCCTGACCCACTGAGTTCCTCCAACGGTTTGTTGGTTGCTCAAGATTCCAGCATCTGCAGTCTCATATCTCTTTTACATCCTCCCCTATCAAACATTAAGTGCCTACATTATTGCATTCTGAGTTGTTACTACTTCCTTTTTGGAATTATCTTCCTCAATCTGGTGGAAGCAGAATCTTTGAACATTATAAAGCACAAGGAGATACTACTATTTTTGTTAATAGATTGGAAAACAAAATAACGAAGGCGAAATTTTATAACATATTAACTAAAACTATAAAAGCAAGCTGATCGGATAGACTAATTGTACTTCAGGATTAATTCATATTTACCCAGGCACACAAAAATAAATGTTCTGTAACCAAAGTTCAGAACAAATCTTAGACATCAGAGTCCATTTTTCAAAGCTGAAAGTTCAAATAAAACTAGTAACGAATTACACAAAGCAAGGAAAATTTTATAATCAGTAAATTTATTAGATACAGAAGGAAAAATTCTGATATTTACATAGTGCAAGTATAACTTGTTAATTATGGAATTATGTACATTAAATGAAATGACAAATGCTGGTCACACAAGCAAAAATGCATATCATCCTTCATATCACCAATTATCAAACTTCTGCATCTGCCAATTTTGAATTCGATTCCAAATGAAAACAATAAAATATAAATCAAACTAACCTATAGCAAGAGGCACATTAAAGAATATTAACAGTCCGTTTTGAGAGCCTCTTGGAGAAAATACAAATGTACAATTTAGCCTATAGCATAGATCAGACAAACATTACGATTTTCATTCTGTATAAATCAAGGATCAGGTCACTTTGCACAGTTGGACACATTTGGATTTCATGTAGTACGGAGTGCTAGAAGTTAGCTGTCCCAGGAATTTGACCAAACAGAAACATACATGTCTCAATCCTCTGCTATTCAAAACAAGATCAATGTACATGAAAAAGAAACTGGTTCCTATTAAGTGATAACAGCAACAATCACAAAGCTATCCACACTATTAGTACAATACAGCCTGAAATACAATGAGTATTATGTTAGCTTTTTACCACCAACTTGATGGACCATCTTTGTTTATGTATCAATACAAAGTTGAACCTAAACCCGCTCAAGACACCTGCTTACAATAGAAAAGTGTTAAATTATAAACTAAGATAACAATTTTTGAAAGTCATTTTGCATAATATATTATTTTTTATCATGAATTAAATACTAAAGATTATTTGAAAGTTGCCATTGTTCTGTATATGAATAGTTCTATTTTGGGTAAAAATTTACAAATGGAATTAATTATGAAACAAAAAAGATAAGTATGTGAACTCTATAAAGATTAAAAAATATTTTCTGAAAGGTTTTTTTTAGCACCAGCTGTTGCCATATAGATCAAGTTGTGCACAACCTACTGGTGCCACAAGGAAGTACCAACTTCTGAACATCAAAATAATGCATTACTGTGGAATATTAAATATTGTATAACATCACCATACACCAGCAGTGTTCTTCCATCATTTCCATGAAGCAACGAAGTTTTAATTGTGAAAGTATTTTAAGTTTTTGCATATGAGAGTAGGTGAAAAATTCTCCTGTCAAAGTCCTGTACCATTTTGAATGAGATGCATTCTTCCACTTAATTTGGTTTCTATAAGCCACTATAAAAGTTTGTTCAAATGTGCAAGTTTTAGTTTAAATGCACATTCTGTCAAAGGAAAACACTTTTAGACACCACCTGTCATTAAAGAAAACTTGCATTTAGTTGATGTGCATGACATAAATCCTGAAGCTTCAATTTAAGAGCAATAAATGTGAACATAATTTAATTTCTTTACACTTAGACTTACAATTAAAAGGTTTACTTTGTCAGTGTACAGATAGAGCTGAAGGTCTGATCTTTAAATATTTTTTATGACATATTTAAACAACTTTGCCCCTATATATTTGTGTGTATTTTATGACGTAAACCTGCAACTCCTGCAACCAATATAGCACAAAACAGATTTTCCATCACAATCACGATGCAATTAAAAGGATACAGGTCTAATTTGCATTATCAAGTGCAGCTGATGAACACATTTACGTTTAGGTGGATCTGTCTATGTTACCTTTGAACATTGGACCAATTTACAACTGTTAAAAATATACAAAAGAATCCCATTGCCTTTATTACCATGAAGAAGCTGCATTGAAGGTATAATTTACTGCTGTAAGCAACAGTGCAAGTTTATAACTATGCAAGTAGTCAAAACTGATATTTTAAAAATATCTATCAAGCAATCCAGAATTGCAAGCCTGATGCTACATAAAGGAACCATAATTAAGACAGTACAGCTACTGTACACTTGATGTTGTGTAAATGTGTTGTACAAGGTAACAAAATTTCACCTGTTACTGTCAATTAAAATGAACTATTTTCTAGTATATCCCATGCACACACAAGGCCAGCTGTCATATTATTTTCCAGATTCCAGTCCAAAACGTTTTGGATGACAGCAAAGTAATATCCATATAGAAAAGGCTAATAAAGAGCTGTATAACACCCATTTTATCAACTTTCCCTGAATTCAATTATACAATGCTGATATAAGCAAATTCATATTAGGTCCAAGAAATGCTTTAAAAAATACAAGTAACATTAATTTCATTATGGAGAGCTATGGTTACATGCATCCATCAATTAGGTGCCACATATTGCACACTAACGATCACAAGTCACAGTTGCGCAATGAGTATATCTTAGAAACATCACCATTTTGCTGTTCAAGTTGTGTAGAATTAAAAAATATCAGTCAAATTATCTTCTGATATAAAACTACTGTCACTCAAGAGACTGGATTTCTTGTAAACAAAACTGCTGGCTTTTTCCTCCCATCAACATATTTTACATTTTCTCCAAAGATTCAGAAAAAAACTTTCACAAACCATCTAGAAAAACATTTTACATTTGACAAAGACACTGAGGTTAGGGTCAATTGTGGACAGATTTTGAAAAGACAGAATTTTTCAATATGTGACTTTATGATCTATCTGTACAAGAAGTGAAATTGAGTTAAGTTATAAACAGCAGACTTTACTAGTTGTTCCTATACATGTTCCTGAGATCAGTGACATTTTGTTTACAGTAACTCAGATCGACTCAATGATTGCTCAAAAAAATTACAGTTAGGCATTAATCTTTATAATTTTATCCAATTAAGTGCCAACAATGGTAAGTTGGTAGGTGGAATAAATATATATTTGCCAAGTCCAAAGGAGAAACAAATCCAACAGAACATGCCAAATATTGAAGAATAATTTTAAGTACTTTATGGCTAATGCCTTTGGTTTCTAAATTTGCACTTCATATTCTTACTGTTAGAAATAAATTTGTACTTTCCACTACATTTGAACCCTTTTTAAACAAAGCATTACCATTAATGGGATTAAAATACTTTTAACAGTTACATTTGCTTGTGTATTTTTGTAATCTCATGAGTTTACCAGAAAATAATCGTGTTCCACACCAATCTGCTGGTCTGGGGCTGCAATTATTAGGTGTCTCTCTCTGTTTCTCTAGGTTGAGAGCCCTCACTCTCGGCAATCGCATCTGCTTGCTCCACCATTTCGTGTTCTTCTGCATCACATTGCCCACTGTGATCTTCCTCTGTACCATCAATATTTTTGCTAAGCTGCAAAGTTTCCAGTGTTTTCTGTGCTTCTGATACCCAATCATCAATTCTACTGCTAAGTGTTACCACCATAGCAACAGGTTCAGGGATATCATCATCTTCCTCCTCCTCCTCCTCCTCCTCTTCATCATCATCTCCCTCCTCCTCAAGCATGTCTGGTACAAGAGTACTAGTAGTGCTAATCATGGAGGAATTAAGAACATCCCTGCAGCTGCCATCAAGTGATCCAGTCTCAGTACTTTGCTGAGAGGCCCACTCTAACATATCATCAGCTTTTCCATCTTCCTTGTCTGAACCAGTGGGCTTTGTTGGATGAGATGTCTGACCCATAGAGGAAGTGCTTGTTGTTCCCAAGACAATTTTGTTAAAATTGTGTGAGACTGCTGGAAAACCTGTAGACTTCTGCAGGACGATAGTCGCACTGGGTATGGTTTTCTCTATCTCAGAACCATCAGCTGCATCAGTAGCTTCCACCATGTTCCGCCAGTTTGTTTCTTAAAAGCAAAATATATTTTATGATTAAAGATTAATATTGGATAACAAAATGAAAAATACAAGTCCCAAATGTAGAGAAATAAATAATTTTAGAATTAGATCAATCTCCAGATTATGTAGCTTTAAAGTACAGTCCATCAGGGGGACAAACAGTTGCTCTTACGGATGTTGTGGACAGTGGGATATAGATCAGTTGTAGACATGGGTGAAAAAATGGCAGATGGAATTTAACCAGTCAAATGTGAAGTGTTGCACTTTGGTCAATCAAATGTAAAGAAACAGTACACTGTTCAGGGTACAACATTGATGAGCAGAGGGACACTGGGAAACAAGTTTATAGCTCCCTGAAAGTAGATACACAGGTTGATAGGGTGGTTAAGAAGGCATATGGCATGCTTATCTTTATTAGTTGAGGCATTGAGTTCAAAGTCACTAAGTTATTTTACAGCTTCATAAAATTCTAGTTAGGCTACATCTAGTGTACTGTATACAGTTCTGGTCACCCAGTATAGGAAGGTTCTCAAGGCCTTGGAGATGGTGCAGAAGAGGGTTACCAAGATGCTGCCTGGATTAGAGTGCATGTGTTGTACTTGAATAGGGACCATCACATTGGCTATCTCATTGCACAAGAGTTTTGCTAATACTTCCAAGTTGGCAAAATGATCTGAAGAGTAGTCACTCACCATATTCCTTCTCGTTTACTTCAGAAATAGGCTCAGATATCACACTACAAAATGAAATGGCACTCGCTGCAGAAGGGTTGCGAGAATGGCCCATGTGTGGAACTTTCCTGGTGTGTTTCAGTGCCTCCTCAGCTTGTTCCTGCTCCAAGGCTGTTACCATATCACGGTAAGCTTTACGGGCCTCCTCTGTTAATGCCACCAGTTTATTAAACAAATTCTAAGCAAAGAAATCACACGATTGTTCATTTGAAGTTGCATTAACATTTTTTACTGATAAAAGTGAACACAGGAAAATCATAATACTTTAATAAGTAGGATATATCATACCAACATCTTCAGCTGTTGTACTGTCTCTGTGTACAAAATGTGCTTTGATGGCTGAAGATGGTATTTATGGAAGCTTTATATCATAAGTACTGGAGGCTCAGAAGTTAATACAGGTCAGCAAAGACAGCAATTAACAGGTGTGTGGAGTTGTTGAAGGACAATATACATCCAAACTTAAGGATGAAGATACAAGGGGGAAATTGTAGTAAAAGTCTAACATACAACATTACAGCACAGTACAAGCCCTTCTGTCCATGATGTTGCACCAACCTTTTAACCTACTAAGAGCAATCTAACTCTATAATCTTACATGCCCTTTCATTTTTCTATTACCCATGTGTCTATCTTAGAGTCTCTTAAATGTCCCTTACATATCCGCCTCCACCACCACCTGTGGCAGGATGTTCCATGTACCCACAAGTGTAAAGGACTTCGGTCTGACATCCCCAATCTTAAAAGTATGCAACCTTGTATTAGCCAGTTCTTTCCAGGGAAAAAGTCTCGATCTATGAGTCCTATCATATTGTACACCTCTATCAAGTCTCCTTTCATCCACCTTCAATCCAGAGAGAAAAGTCTTAGCTCATGTAACCTATCCTCATATGACATGCCCTCTAATCCAGGTAGTATTCTGGTTAAATCTTCTCTACACCCTCTCTAAAAGCTTCCACATTCTTCCTAGGAGATCATTATGGTACATGCTACCAGAACATGCTGGTAGAGAGAGTTTTATTTGGGTTTTCTTTAGCGCTGGAAATGGTTACATCCCGACACGCGGGACAGAAGCAAGGTCGCATTGTGTATTCCACGGACCAGCGAAGACCGGCCGGCTTAGCGAACAGAGCGGTGGACACCCTGCTGAAATCCGGAGGAAAACACACAGAGGGGGATCACAAAGCCGAGGAAAGAGGACCGGGTCGAGACAACTCCTCTTCTTTTGGAGAAGAGGAGTTTGGTGGGTAATACCAATCCGGCTGACCGGAAATGCACTGACAGCAGTAAGCGTAAGTGAGTTGGGTGCTCACTGTTCTGGCTAACAACAGATGGTGCAATCTGGGGTATATTACGATTGAGGATCGCGTTTGCAGACTGGATATTGAACTTATTACTGTTGGACTTCGGCCACATTCCACCGTGATACAACACTTGGCGGCACGGGAGGTTGTTCCTGCCTGCGGCCATCGAACTTGCAGCTCCTCCCGTGGAGGGTCAGACACCCTGAGCCAATAGACTGGTCCTGGACTTATTTTCCATCTGGCATGGTTTGCATTTTGGTGTTTGATTGTTGGGGGTTTTTGTATTGCTATATTTACGCTCTACTCTTGGTGGTGCGGCTGTAATGAAACCAAATTTCCCTCGGGATTAATAAAGTATATCTATCTATCTATCAGGACTGAACATAATATTCCAAGTGTGGTTTAACCGATATAGACCTGCAACATTATCTCATAGTACTTGAACTCAAGTCCCTGACTAATGAAGGCCAACACATCATATGCTTTTCTCAACAACCCTATCAACTTGCCAGATAACTTTGAGGGATCTATGGACATTGAACCCAGGATCCCTCTGTTCCTCCACACCCTGCCTTTAGCTCTGTATTCTGCCATAAAACTTGACCTTCTAAAATGAATTACTTCACACTTTCCTGGGTTGAACACCATCTGCCACTTCTCAGCCCAGCTCTGAATCCTGTCAATGTTGTAACCTACGACAACTCTCCATGCTATTCACAACTCCACCAACCTTTGTGTCATCTGCAAACTTCTCTGGGCAAGCCAATTCTGGGGAATCCACACAATCAAGCTTCCTGGATCCCATGACTCCTAACTTTCTGAATGAGTCTACCATGGGGAACCTTATTAATGACTTACAAAAATTAACATACACCACATCTACTGCTCCACCTTCATCAATGTGCTTTGTCACATCCTCAAAAGTTTCAGTCAGACTCAGGAGACATGACCTGTCCCTCACAAAGCCATGCTATCTATCCCTACACACTCAATGCTTAAAAACAACTTATTTCCCACCACCACCAGATTTCAGAATGGACAATAAATCCGTGTACACTACCTCACTATTATTTTTTGCTCTCTTTGTGTACTATTTAATTTAATACGCATTTTTATTGTATGGATTTTTATGTTTTGCACTGCACTGTTGGTACGAAACAAATTTCATGACATTTATTATATTTTTAATTTAGAGGTACAGAGCCAAATAGGCCCTCCTGGCCCTTCACGCTGACTGCCCAACAACCCCGATTAATCCCAACTTCATCATGGGATAATTTACCTACCCGGTATGTCTTTGGACCATGGGAGGAAATTGGCGGACCTGTAAAAAACCCACACATTCCATGGAAAGGACGTACAGAAACTCCTTACAGAGAGTGCCAGAAATTCTGACGCCCCGAGGTGTAATAGTGTAATTTCAGTGACATTAACTTGATTCTGATTCATCAGACTACGCTTCACCAAATACCGAAAAATCCTGTCTCTAAGATTCTCTTCCAATTGTCCACCACTGAAGACACAATGGTTTATAATTCCCAGGGTTATCTCTACTCCCTTTCTAACATATAAATATAGAAAACCTACAGCACACTACAGGCCCTTCGGCCCACAATGCTGTGCCGAATATGTACTTACTTTAGAAATTACCAAGGGTTACCCATAGCCCTCTATTTTTCTAAGCTCCATGTACCTATCCAGGAGTCTCTTAAAAGACCCTTTTCTATCCGTCTCCACCACCCCATTCCACGCACTCACCACTCTGCATGAAAAACTTACCCTGACATATCCTCTGTACCTACTTCCAAGCACCTTAAAACTGCACCCTCTCACGCTAGCCATCTCAGTCCGAGGAAAAACCCTCTGGACTATCCACATGATCAATGCCTCTCATCATCTTGAATACCTCTATCAGGTCACCTCTCATTCTCTGTCGCTCCAAGGAGAAAAGGCTGAGTTCACTCAACCTATTCTCATAAGGCATGCTCCCCAATCCAGGCAACATCCTTGTAAATCTCCTCTGCACCCTTTCTATAGTTTCCACATCCTTCCTATAGTGAGGTAACCAGAACTGAGCACAGTACTCCAAGTGGGGTCTGAACAGAGTGCTATGTAGCTGTAACATTACCTCACGGCTCTTAAACTCAATTCCAATGCACCATACACCTTCTTAACCACAGAGTTAACTTGCACAGCTGCTTTGAGCGTCCTATGGACACGGACCCGAAGATCCCTCAGATCCTCCACACTGCCAAGAGTCTTACCATTAATACTATATTCTGCCATCATATTTGACCTGATGTGAATTGAACTCCATCTGCCACTTCTCAGCCCACTTTTGCATCCTATCAAAGTCCCGCTGTAAACTCTGACAGCCCTCCACACTATCCACAACACCCCCAACCTTTGTGTCATCAGCAAATTTACTAACCCATCCCTCCACTTTCTCATCCAGGTCATTCATAAAAATCACAAAGAGAAGGGGTCCCAGAACAGATCCCTGAGGCATTCCACTGGTGACCAACCTCCATGTAGAATATCACCTGTCTACAACCAATCTTTGCCTTCTGTGGGCAAGCCAGTTCTGGATCCACAAAGCAAGGTCCCCTTGGATCCCATGCCTCTTTACTTTCTCAATAAGCCTTGCATAGGGTGTCTTGCTGAAATCTACTACTGTACTTTCATCAATGTGTTCAGCCAAATCCTCAAAAAATTCAATCAGGCTTCATAAGGCACGACCTGCCTTTGACAAAGCCATGCTGACTATTCCTAATCATATTATGCCCCCACAAATGTTCAGAAATCCCATCTCTCATGATCTTCTCCATCAACTACCAACCACTGAAGTAAAAGTCACTGGTCTATAATTTCCTGGGCTATCTCTACTCCCTTTCTTGAATAAGAGAACAACATCTGCAACCCTCCAATCCTCCGGAACCTCTCATGTCCCCATTGATGATGCAAAGATCATTGCCAGAGGCTCAGCAATCTCCTCCCTCACTTCTCACAGTAGCCTGGGTACATACCGTCCGGTCCCGATGACTTATCCAACTTGATGCTTTCCAAAAGCTCCAGCACATCTTCTTTCTTTATGACTATATGCTCAAGCTTTTCAATCCACTGTAAGTCATCTCTACAATTGCCAAGATCCTTTTCCATAGTGAATACTGAAGCAAAGTTTTTATTAAGTACCTCTGCTATCTCCTCCAGTTCCATACACACTTTTCCACTGTCACACTTGATTGGTCCTATTCTCTCACATCTTATCCTCTTGCTCTTCACATACTTGAAGAATACCTTGGGGTTTTCTTTAATCCTGCTCCCCAAGGCCTTCTCATGGTCCCTTCTGGCTCTCCTAATTTCATTCTTACTCTCAATCCTGCTAGCCTCATAATCTTCTCGATATCTATCATTACCTAGTTTTTTGAACCTTTCATAAGCTTTTCTTTTTGACTAGATTTTCAACAGCCTTTGTTCACCATGGTTCCTGTACCCTACCACCCTTTCCGTCTCAATAGAATGTACTTAGGCAGAACACCACGCAAATATCCCCTGAACTTTTGCCACATTTCTGCCGTACATTTCCCTGAGAACTTATTTTCCCAATTTATGTTTCCAAGTTCCTGCCTGATAGCTTCATATTTCCCCTTACTCCAATTAAACGCTTTCCTAACTTGTCTGTTCCTAACCCCTTTCAATGCTATGGTAAAGGAGACAGAATTGTGATTACTATCTCCAAAATGCTCTCCCACTGAGAGACCTCACACCTGCCCAGGTTCATTTCCTGATACCAGATCAAGTACAGCCTCTCCTCTTGCAGGCTTATCTATGTATTGTTTCAGGAAACTTTCGTGAACACACCTAACAAGCTCCACCTCCTCTAAACCTAGGGAGGTGCCAATCAATATTTAGGAAACTAAAATCTCCCACAACAACCCTGTTATTATTACACATTTCCAGAATCTGTCTCCCTATCTGCTCCTCGATGTCCCTGTTACTATTGGGTGATCTATAAAAATCACCCAGTAGAGTTATTGATCCCTTTCTGTTTCTCACTTCCACCCACAGAGACTCAGTAGACAATCCCTCCATGACGTCCTCCTTTTCTGCAGCCGTGACACCAACTCTGATCAGCAGTGCCACACCCCCACCTTGTTTGCCTCCCTCCCTGTCCTTTCTGAAACATCCAAAGCCTGGCACTCAAAGTAACCATTCCTGCCCCTGAGCCATCTAAGTCTAATCATAGCTCAAGGTACTGATCCACGCTCTAAACTCATCCGCTTTGTTTATGATGCTTCTTGTGTTAAAAGACACATCTCAGACCATCGGTCTGCGCGTGTCCCTTCTTTATCACCTGCCTATCTTCCCTTTCGCACTGTCTCCAAGCTTTCTGTGTTTGTGAGCCAACCGCTCCTTCCTCTGTCACTCCAGTTCATTTCCCACCCCACAGCAATTCTAGTCTAAACTCTCCCCAATAGCCTTAGCAAACCTCCCTGCCAGGATATTGGTTCCCCTAAGATTCAAGTGCAACCCATCCTTTTTGTACAGGTCACGCCTGCCCCAAAAGAGGTCCCAATGATCCAGAAATCTGAATCCCTGCCCACTGCTCCAATCTCTCAGCCACGTATTTATCCTCCACCTCACTCTATTCCTACACTCACTGTCACGTGGCACAGGCAGTAATCCTGAGATCTACCTTTGATGTCCTGCTTCTCAACTTCCTTCGTAACTCCCTGTATTCTGTTTTCAGGACCTCCTCCCTTTTCTTACCCATGTCCTTGGTACCAATATGTACCACAACCTCTGGCTGTTCACCTTCCCACTTCAGGATATCATGGACATGATCAGAAACATCCTGGACCCTAGCACCTGGAAGGCAACTGCTATCTGTGTCTCTTTCCTGCGTCCAAAGAATCGCCTGTCTGATCCCCTAACTATAAAGTCCCCTGTCACTGCTGACTTCTTTTCCCTACCCTGAGCCACAGGGCCAGACTCTGTGCCAGAGGCACAGCCAATATTGCTTCCCCCAGGTAGGCCATTTCCCACCCCCCCAACAGTACTCAAACAAGAGTACATATTGTTAAGGGGGACAGGCACAGGGGTATTCTCTAGTATCTGACTCTTTCCCTTCCCTCTCCTGACTGTTACCCACTTATCTGTCTCCCAAGTCTCCTTGAAAACTAATTGCCTATAGCTCCTCTCTAGCACCCCCTCATTTTCCCTGACCAGACAAAGGTCTTCGAGCTGCATCTCCAGTTCCCTAACCTGTTCCCCAAGGAGCTGCAGCTTGACGCACCTGGTGCAGACGTGACCGTTCGGGAGGCTGGGAGTCTCCCGGACTTCCCATATCTGACACCCAGTACAGACCACCAGCCTCTCAGACATACTTCCTGTTTCTATTCACTGCTAACTTACCTCGTCTCAACCCATTATCGCCAAAGCCCTACCACTCTGCCTCAGAGCACTCCGTCGATGACCGCTCCGCTAGGCAGTATCTCCCTTTTATTCCTGAACCTTCCCTGCTATTTAATCTGATTGATGCTCTGGTTATAGCCGCTGATAGGCCGCATACAATGGACTAATGCTCTCAAAGCTCCCTTTTTAAATAACCACCGCCGACCTGCGAGAAATCCCTCTTGGTAAAGCTCAACGTGTTGACACCGCTGATAGACCACGTACAATGGATTTCTTGATTTCTTGAACAATCATTTGGTTCTATTCCTGTGGTCAGTGAGGACACAAAGATCACAGCAATTTTTCCCCCTCATCCAGAACTCTCAAAATCACGAATGATAAAAATTTCGACGAAGTTACAAGTGGAGGCTAGAGAGATTATGAAAATAGCTTTGTCATTTGTTTCTTTCTTTACTGGATGAAATAGTTTTGCTCCAAAGTAGAGAGGGTTGGATTGTATAATACAGGAACATTATCCTGAGGATTAGTTTATTAGCCCTTGGAAAACAGCAATACATTGAAAAAGATTCAAGTATTTTCAAGTTTTGACAGGTATTCCAGCCTAATGAGAACCAAGTTGCAAATTTGGAATGGCGCTATATCAGTCAATGACCATTTTAATGATGTATTTTTTAATTTGGAAACTAGAGTTAAAGTCCTCCAGATAATAAAAGGAATGAGCAACTGGCTAAAGAAGAAACTGTATATCGATAAGTGTTGAGATTTGATGGGAGACAAGAGAGGAAGTGGCTGGTTGATGGCCAGTATACAATCAGTGGCTGAGGGCCAATTTCTGTGTTTAAGTGGCCTGAAAAAAAATGTTAAGTACCTTCTATGATCTACACTGTTAACCACTTCTATGTTTCATTCTATGTTCAAACACTAGCACTGTAAATGTATTTCTATCACCCTTGGTCTATCACCCATGGCTTGAAAAAACCTTGGTGGAACGTCAAAGCCTTATTAAGGCTGCTTTATACTTGTGCGTCAAATCAACGCTGTAGCCGCGAACCCTATGCAGTGCCTACGTGGATCCCTACACCAAGCCTGACGCGCACCTCTCCCAAAATGTAACTACGCGTCGCGGCAACACAGACCGCAACAACTGTGATTGGTCCACTTGGCAGCATCGCATTTCCTCCTCCGCTGCAATAGCTTCCCATTGGGCGAATGAAGGGCAGGGAAGGAACTCTGGCTGCGATGCTTTCCATAAAGCTTTACAGACCTCTGAAATTATGGAGGACACATTTCGCTTAAGTTCGCTTTAAAATTGTTTACCCCGAGAAAGACTACCATGACATGCACAGGCAGGTGTGTGCGCATGCATGAGGTGCGAATAAGTGACGTGCACATGCGTGTACATGCCCGAATGGCAGAGCGGCGCAGACACACCAACGCACAAGTATAAATGCTCACAACGGCATAGCCCACTTGCGTAGGCTACAGTGCAAACTAGTATGCACAAGTATAAATCAGCCTTTACTGGGAGTCCAATGAGAATGGCAGGTCAAAAGCCAATTCTCCAATTGTAGACAACCTCTGGAACTATTCTTAATGAAAGTGAATTGTCAACAACAAGAAAACTTCAGATTAGAGAAATGTTCAAGCAGATGTTTTAAACAATGAATGTGCATTTCAATATAGTTAAATATTCATGTTTTAATATTCTGCATATTCATTTAGTTACACTAAAAAAAACTTCAATGACTTTTTCTCTCCCCTACTGGAGCAGTCTTTTTTCTACCTCCCTTGCATGCTTCAGTAATTTACTCTGAAGTGTTTCACAGCATTATTAACAGAAGAAATCATTTTTGATGTTTTACAAACAAAAGAATTTGTTACACACAGTATAGTGTTACTGAAGATAAAGGAAAGCAATCTGTAAGACTGGTAAGGGGAACTGTGATAGCCTACCTTGGTAAAATGGACTCATGGCCTCGTTCCTATTTTCGTCCCTTTTAATTGTGATCTTACTTACTTACTTGTGACCTTACTTGTGATTGCTGAATGTACCTGGCACAACTGAGTTTCTCTATTAGTAATCAACTACTGGAATTATGAGAAAAGATAAAATCATGGAAACCCAACAATCCCATTGCTCCACACCAAGTGTCATGGAATTGACTCACCTGATTCCAGGATTGTAATATGAAGAGGAATAGGGGCTGACCTAATTGAAACCTATCAAATGGTGAAAGGCCTTGATCAGAGTGGATGTGGAGAGGATATTTCCTGTAGTGGGAGAGTCCAGGACCAGAGGACACAGCTTCAGCTTAGAGGGGCGTCCATTTAGAATGGAGATGAGGAGAAATTTCTTTAGCCAAATAATGGCGAATCTGTGGAATTCATTGCCATAGGCAGCTGTGGAGGCCTAGTCTTTACGTATATTTAAAGCAGAGGTTGATAGGTTCTTGACTGGTCAAGGCATGAAGGGATGGGGGGGGGGGAATGATATGACATTGGGGCTGAGAGGAAAAATGGATCAGCCGTGATGGAATGGCAGAGCAGATTCGCTAGGCCAAATGGCCTAATTCTGCTCCTGCATCATATGGTCTTGAAAAACGACATAGCACTAGGTTGTTTTACTTTCAGCCACTTAAATGGGCACTGCTTACATCAGGAGACATCAAGGGCAGCACAGTGGTGCAGCTAGTGGAGCTGCTGCCTCACAGCACCAGAGATCCAGGAACAATCCTGATATAAGATGCTGTCGATGTTAACCGTGTGGGTTTTGTCGAGATGCTCTGGCTTCCTCTCACATCCCAAAGATGTGGGCTGGTGGGTTCATTAATTGCTGCATGATGTCGTAACTAGGTAGGTAAACTTTGAGAGTAAATTGGAGTAGGTGGTTTACAGGTAAAGGCATGTCTGGCAAGTAGGAGCTTTTCCAAAAGCAAGATCGTGTTCAAGATCGCCATGTTCCTGTTAAAGGGAAGGGCAAGGCTGGAAGGAATGCAAAATCTTGGATGTTCCTGTCCGGGGGTGGGGGGGGGGGGGGTGGGAAGAGGCATGGGGCATGGGTCAGGTACAAGCAGCTTGGTTCAAGTGAGTCCCAGGAGTACTGGGACACGCGAGAACAAAGGATGTACGAGTATATTCAAGGAGGAAATCAGAAGCGCAAAAAGTAGACATGAGATAACTCTAGCAGAGAAGACCACGAAGAATCTTAAGAAGAGATTGTTGTACGTTAAGGGAAAAGAACAACTGGAGAGAGAATAAGACCCCTCAGAGACCGAAGTGGTAATATGCATGTGGAGTTACAGGAAGTAGGCAAGGTCCTCAATGAATATTTCTCCTCTATTCTTATGGAAGAGAAAGACAAGCCAACTTTGGAATGTGACAAGATTGATTGGTGAGGTCTTGGGGATAGTTAACACTGAGCTTAGGTGGTGCTGGATGTAAGATGATAGATAAATCTTCAGGACCCAAGCAGGTATATCACAGTCCCATAGCAGGGACTATGGGAAGCTACAGAAGAAATTGTGGGAGCCCAGCTGAAATATAAGCATCATCTTCAGTCACAGGACAGGTACCACAAACCTGGAGAATGTCAAATGTCTTTATTAAAGAGCAACAAAAAAAAATCTGGTAAATACAAATCAGTAAGTCTGACATCTGTAGCACATAAGTTAAAAGATGGGGCTGATCAGGGATAGACAGTATGGCTGTGTGTGGGATATCATGACTCATGAATAAGGAAGCTTTTTGCTGAAGTAATCAAGGTCATTGATGATAGGGCAGTAGATATCGTCCATATGGACTTCAGTAAGGCCTTTGATAAGGTTACAGATGGTAGGCTGCTATGGAAAGTTAGAGTGCATGGGATTGTTCCTTTTGGTAAAAGGAACAATAGTGTGGACTATTATTTAAATGTGGAGAAGGTTCAAACTTCAGTGCTGCAGAGGGACTTAGGAATCCTCCTGCAAGACTCCCAGAAGGTTGATTTACAGGTTGAGTTTGTGGTAAAGAAGGCAAATGCAATGGTGGCAGAGCTGCCAAGAGTCAGAGCCGTCTCTATTTCCTGAGGAGACTGAGGTCCTTTAACATCTGCCGGACGATGCTGAGGATGTTCTACGAGCCTGTGGTGGCCAGTGCTATCATGTTTGCTGTTGTGTGCTGGGGCAGCAGGCTGAGGGTAGCAGACACCAACAGAATCAACAAACTCATTCGTAAGGCCAGTGATGTTGTGGGGATGGAACTGGACTCTCTGACGGTGGTGTCTGAAAAGAGGATGCTGTCTAAGTTGCATACCATCTTGGAAAATGTCTCCCATCCACCACATAATGTACTGGGTGGGCACAGGAGTACATTCAGCCAGAGACTCATTCCACCAAGATGCAACACTGAGCGTCATAGGAAGTCATTCCTGCCTGTGGCCATCAAACTTTACAACTCCTCCCTTGGAGGGTCAGACACCCTGAGCCAATAGGCTGGTCCTGGACTTATTTCATAATTTACTGGCATAGTTTACATATTACTATTTAACTATTTATGGTTTTATTACTATTTATTATTTATGGTGCAACTGTTACGAAAACCAATTTCTCCCAGGATCAATAAAGTATGACTATGACCATGACTATGGCATTTATTTCAAGGGGAATAAAATATAGAAGCAAGGATATAATGCTGAGGCTTTATAAGACACTAGTCAGGCTGGACTTGACAACAATTGTCAACAGTTTTGGGCCCCATATCTCAGAAAAGATGTGTTGTCATTGGAGAGAGTCCAGAGGAGGTTCACAAGAATGATTCCAGGAATGAAGGGGTTAACATTTGTAACACCCTGGGAAAGGTTTCAGTACTAACATAATGGCCTTTCTGTAGAAGCAGTGTTTGGGTTATGGTTAGAGATAATAGATGCTTTGGAATGTGAACTGGGTCTTTTGTTTGGGGGAGATGACGAGAAGATGCTGGAGAGAACTGGTTGGCGAGATCGACTGATGATCGGTGAATTGTGCACCAGCTGGTGCATATTTGACTGCTTAATTATAATGGGCTCTTTTTGTTTTTTTCTTTCTTTTCTTTACTAACCCTTTAGTTAAGATTCATAAATAAGATTCCTTTAATCGTATGTAGTGTGCTATCTGTTGTTTCTTGGCATTGAGTTGTAATAGAGTTGTAAATTACACAGCATCCACACAAACCAGGGCTTGGGTGAGAGAGCCGTCTCAATCTCAAGGGTTTGGTGGGACTGGAGTGGGTCTTCCCGAGACTTACGCAGCCAAGGAAACCAGCGGGGTTTAACATATGAGGAGTGTTTTGTAGCTTTGGGCTTGTACTCACTGGAATTTAGAAGAACATGTGGGGATCTCATTGAAATCTACCAAGTGTTAAGGGGTATCCAGAACTAGAGGGCATAGCCTCAAAATTGAGGGGTGACCTTTTAGAACAGAGGAAGAATTTTTTTTTGCCAGAGAGTAAGTGAATCTGTGGAATGCTCTGTCATAGACTGTGGTGGAGGCCAAGTCCTTGCATATACTTAAGGCAAGTTGATAGTTTCCTGATCAGTCAGGGCGTCAAAGGATATGGCGAGAAGGCAGGTGTATGGGGTTGGGTGGGATATGGGATCAGCCATGATAGAATAATGGAGCAGACTCAATGGGCTGAATGGCCCAATTCTTTTCAGGTGAGTCAATTCCATGACACTTGGTGAGGAGCAATGGGATCCAGTGAGAGCTAACTAAATAGATACATAATTGCCTTGATGGTAGGAAGCATGCTGGTGTTCCCGGGGGTTGGTCAAGTTGTATTATTTCTTATATCAGTAATTTGAATGAGAATGCACAAAGCATAGTTAAGCAGCTTTTCAGTATGTTTTAGGATTATAATAAATGGGTCCCTGACAATGCTGTCAGAGGTAGACAGGGTGGTGAGGGCAGCATTTGGCACGCTGGGGCGCCGACTGAAGCTGGGACGCTGCAGTTGCAGAAGATATTGGTAAATAGCATTTGGTTTATTGTGTTCTTTTTGCTCACCATGCTACATGAACGATTGAATTATGCTGGGAAGAATGCAAATTAGGAAGCTACCAAGATTTGAGGGACCGAGTGATGGAGAATGACCAAGCAGGCTAGAACTTATCTCTTTGTTGCTGAGAAGAATGAGGACTGATCTTGTAGAGGTGCGTAAAATTATGAGGAGCATGGATAGGGTGAATGCATAGAGCCTTTCTCTCAGGGTTTGGAAATCGAGAATGAGAGGGCACAAGTTTAAGGTGAGGGGGACAGATTCAATAGGAACCAGAGTGGCATGTTTTCACCCAGAGATGGTCTGTTTCTGAAATGAGGTGACACAAGCAATGATGAGGCATGCACATAAACATTTAAAAGGCACTTGGACAAGTACAAAAGTCTAAAGGGATATAGTTAAGACCAAACACAGACAAATGTGACTAACTTGATGGGCATCTTGGTTGGCATGGACTAGTTGGGCCAAAAGCCCCGTCTCCACACTATATGACTTAATGAGAGTAAGGATATATGAGATGCAAGTTTTCTACAGAGAGTAGTGATTATCTGGAACAAGATGCAGAAGAGAAAAAATTATGATGTTTTAAAGGCATGTGATAAATACTCAGAATGACCTCCAGAGACAGGCAAATGGGATTAGAGTAGATAGGCATCACAGATGGCATGTATGAGATGGGCTAAAGAAGCTGGTTTTGCAATAAATATATCATACTGTATTTTAACCTGATATACAATTCAAAAAAATTAATAACTTACTGATTAATGCAAATCTAGTTACATATATAGATAAGAAATACATGAAAACAATGTTATTTTAACTTATAGTCTGCTAATTACAGTAGGAATCTACTGCTGTTTCATAGTAAATACAATTTATTCCATTTAATTGTGCAATTAGCAGAAGCATACTGTAACACTGATACATAAATGGCAATTATCAAGCACTAGGTTGCCATCCATTAGAACTGAGGTGCATTGCATATGTCCATATTGAAATGGAAATCTTTGGGACCAAGTCCAACAACATACCTCAGCACCACTGTAGTTGAAAATCCCCACAACACTAACAGGAACAAGTTTATTCACGCAACGACCAAGAGCTTTACGTCCAAGAGCAAAGACAAAAGGAATTTCCTGCTCCCGTGCCATAGCGATCACATTGTATAAAGCTTCATCCAGTCCACCTGAAAGAAGAATGGGACAATGAATTAAGCCAGTTCACTGTAATGACAGTGAAACTGAGAGCAAATGCCAATATTATTCTGTAAAATCTGCAATAATTTCTGACATCTGAATGCATGCAATGAAGCACAGAAATTCACTAATTGCTGTCAGTAATATTCTGTTCCTCCACAGACTTCATTATTCAACACACTGACTTGACCAGAACTTAAAACCACAGAAAATATTTAGCCTTACTAAATGAGATGAAACTTTTTAAACAGCTTACTTAAGACAATTGTTTCTTCATTATCCCCGTGGTCCAGAAAATTTTAACTTGTGTCAATTTACTTTGAACATCTGCAAGTTCCAGTAATATACTTTTTTTTATATTTGGTTGTTTACTTTCCACCAGTGTGTACACTTAAGATATTACTACAAACTATTTACTTCCTTACTTGCTGTCCAAGAATCACATTTGTTGCAAAGCCAGTTTGATAACAAAACCTATGCTCTACACTGTGGATATCCAGACTGAAAATCAGATACCACAGAATCCACTTAATCTTTATGGGCAGATCTTCATGTTGCTAACTGAAAATTCCCGGTCTTTATTTCAGCATTAGATAACTACGACACCAAGAAAGAAAATACTGGTAAAAGTCAGGTCAGGCAGCATCTCCGGAAAGAGAAACATTGAATGTTTCAAGCCCAGGACTTGTAGTTTTGTCTGCAACATGATTTAATGATGTCTCATATACCTTTGGACTGAATTTTCTCACAATTTGGAGAGATGATTACACACTTAATCTTTTTTAGTTTCATGTGCTTGGTTACTTCTCGTAGACCCATGACAAGTCTTCTCTTCATTTTAGCTTTGATTGGATCTTTCTGGTAAACACGTTCTTGAAAGCGAACAAGTTCTTGCAGTAGCAAAGTCACACATTCGTCGATATCTTTACTGAGCACTTGATTACAATATCTGGTCCAGGGAAAAAATTTAAACAGAGTAAAAGAAAGGTATTTTTTGCCACAATTTTAAGAAAGCTGATAACATGGCTACTTAGAAAATATAACCAAGTAACTTTGGGTTACAATAGTTTACTCTGTAATACTGAAAGTAATATGTATTTAATGTCCTGAATCATCCAGTGTCTGCGCCTTTGGATTCAGTTGGTAGTCTAATAGAACAGAATCATAAAACACCGCAGCAAGGCAACAGGTCCTTCAGCCACTTACTCCATTCTTCCTGGTCACACTGACCTGCACCTGAACTACAGCCTTCCATACCCCTCCCATCCAGGTACTTATCCAATGAGCCTTCTGATTCTTTGTTGGCCATCAATATCTATATTTGACCAATTATTCATTCTCATCAAAAGTTAGTAATAAAAATGATTGTTTTAGTTGGAAAAAGATCACCAAACATACGCATCTTCATTTGATCCCACTGGTTATCAAAAAGTAACGCAATACACTACAAATTATTTCATAAGACAAAGTTCCACATGGTAGGCTTATTCAGAAAGTTAGAAGGCATGGGATCCAGGGAAGTTTGGCCAGGTGGATTCAGAATTGGCTTGCCTGCAGAAGGCAGAGGGTGGTGGTGGAGGGAGTACATTCAGATTGGAGGATTGTGACTAGTGGTGTCCCACAAGGATCTGTTCTGGGACCTCTACTTTTCGTGATTTTTATTAACGACCTGGATGTGGGGGTAGAAGGGTGGGTTGGCAAGTTTGCAGATGACACAAAGGTTGGTGGTGTTGTAGATAGTGTAGAGGATTGTCAAAGATTGCAGAGAGACATTGATAGGATGCAGAAGTGGGCTGAGAAGTGGCAGATGGAGTTCAACCCGGAGAAGTGTGAGGTGGTACACTGTGGAAGGACAAACTCCAAGGCAGAGTACAAAGTAAATGGCAGGATACTTGGTAGTGTGGAGGAGCAGAGGGATCTTGGGGTACATGTCCACAGATCCCTGAAAGTTGCCTCACAGATGGATAGGGTAGTTATGAAAGCTTATGGGGTGTTAGCTTTCATAAGTCAAGTTTAAGAGTCACGATGTAATGATGCAGCTCTATAAAACTCTGGTTAGGCCACACTTGGAGTACGGTGTCCAGTTCTGGTCACCTCACTATAGGAAGGATGTGGAAGCATTGGAAAGGGTACAGAGGAGATTACCAGGATGCTGCCTGGTTTAGAAAGTATGCATTATTATCAGAGATTAAGGGAGCTAGGGCTTTACTCTTTGGAGAGAAGGAGGATGAGAGGAGACGTGATAGAGGTGTACAAGATAATAAGAGGAATAGATAGAGTGGATAGCCAGCGCCTCTTCCCCAGGGCACCACTCCTCAATACAAGAGGACATGGCTTTAAGGTAAGGGGTGGGAAGTTCAAGGGGGATATTAGAGGAAGGTTTTTTACTCAGAGAGTGGTTGGTGCGTGGAATGCACTGCCTGAGTCAGTGGTGGAGGCAGATACACCAGTGAAGTTTAAGAGACTACCAGACAGGTATATGGAGGAATTTAAGGTGGGGGCTTATATGGGAGGCAGGGTTTGAGGGTCGACACAACATTGTGGGCCGAAGGGCCTGTACTGTGCTGTACTATTCTATGTTCTATAAGGAAACTACCTTTGCCCATACTTATTTCCAATCAACTTTCTTGTGAAACAAATATTCAACTAAATACAGCACCAGACTACACACACCCAGGCATTATCCCCGATGAAGATGGCAGATTTTGCCATCGAAATGTCAGTTAAATTTCATTACAGCACCCAGCTGGAAGCCCAAGAAGAGTTTATTCGTCATATATGCCGGAACAGTACTGGATCCTTTAAGGTACATATAATTATTAAGTTTGCAGATTACACAAAAACTGGTGTTATGCATAGTGAGGAGGGCTGTCTAAAGCTTCATAGGATAAAGATCAGTTGGAAATCTGGGAGGACTTTCCCAAAAGCGAGTTGATATATTTGGGAAGGGGACCAATATCCTGGCGGGAAAGTTTAATAGAGCTGTTAGGGAGGGTTTAAACTAATTTGGCAGGGGGGTGGGAACCAGAATGACAGAGTGGAGGAAGGGGAAAACAGAAATAAATCTAAGATAGTGAGCAGTAAAGATGTCAGGAAAGATAGGCAGGTGATGGGGCAAATTTGTAGCCACTGGGATGAGTTGCAGTGTAATAAAGTTGCAGTGAAATCAAAGCAAAAAGTACCAAATACTGGTCTTAAGGTGTTATACTTAAATGCACGCAGCATAAGGAATAAGGTGGATGATCTTGTCATACAGCTACAGATTGGCAGTTATTATATTGTGGCCATCACTGAGACGTGGCTAAAGGATGCATGTCTCTGGGAGCTGAATGTCCAAGGATACACAGTGTATCGGAAGGATAGGAAGGTAGGCAGAGGGGGTGGCGTGGCTTTATTAGTAAGAAAAGATATGATATCAAATTAGATAGAGGTGACATAGGATCGGAAGGTGCAGAATCTTTATGGGTTGAGCTAAGAAATGGCAGGGGTAAAAGGACCCTGATGGCAGTTATATATAGGCCTCCAAACAGCTGCAGTGATGTGGACTACAAATTACAACAGGAAATAGAAAAGGCTTGTCAGAAGGGCATTGTTATGATAATTGTGGGGGATTTTAACATGCAAGTGGATTGGGAAAATCAGGTCGGCACTGGATCTCAAGAGAGAGAATTTGTAGAATGTCTGTGAGATGGCTTTTTAGAACAGCTTGTTGTTGAGCCCACTAGGGAATCGGCTGTATTGGATTGGGTACTGTGTAATGAACCAGAGGTGATTAGAGGGATTGAGATGAAGGAACCCTGAGGAGACAGTGATCATAACATGATTGAGTTCACTGTGAAATTTGAAAAAGAGAAGCTGAAATCTGATGTGTCGGTATTTCAGTGGAGTAAAGGAAATTACAGTGGCATGAGAGAGGAACTGGCCAGAGTTGACTGGAAAGGGACACTCATGGGAAAGACGGCAGAGCAGCAGTGGCTGGAGTTTATGTGAGAAGTGAGGAAGGTGCAAGACAGGTATATTCCAAAAAAGAAGAAATTTTCGAATGGAAAAAGGATACAACTGTGGTTGACAAGAGAAGTCAAACCCAAAGTTAAAGTAAAGGAGAGGGCATACAAGGAAGCAAAAATTAGTGGGAAGACAGAGGATTCGGAGGTTTTTAAAAGCTTACAGAAGGAAACTAAGAAGGTCATTAAGAGGGAAAGGATGAACTATGAAAGGAAGCTAGCAAATAATATCAAAGAGGATACTAAAAGCTTTTTCAAGTATATAAAGAGTAAAAGACAGGTGAGAGTAGATATAGGACCGATAGAAAATGATGCTGGAGAAATTGTAATGGGAGATAAGGAGATGGCGGAAGAACTGAACCAGTATTTTGCATCAGTCTTCACTGAGGAAGACATAGCAGTATACCGGCACTCAAGGGTGGCAGGGAAGAGAAGTGTGTGCAGTCACAATTATGACAGAGAAAGTACTTAGGAAGCTGAATAGTCTAAAGGTCGATAAATCTCCCAGACCAGATGGAATGCACCCTTGTGTTCTGAAGGAAGTAGCTGTGGAGATTGCGGAGGCATTAGCGGTGATCTTTCAAAAGTCGATAGATTCTGGCATGGTTCCGGAGGACTGGAAGTTTACAAATGTCACTCCGCTATTTAAGAAGGGGGCAAGGAAGCAAAACGGAAATTATAGACCTGTTAGCTTGACATTGGTGGTTGGGAAGTTGTTGGGAGTCGATTGTCAAGGATGAGGTTACAGAGTGCCTGGAGGCATTTGACAAGATAGGCAGAACTCAGCATGGATTCCTTAAAGGAAAATCCTGCCTGACAAACCTATTACAATTTTTTGAGGAAATTACAAGTAGGCTGGACAAGGGAGATGCAGTGGATGTTGTATATTTGGATTTTCAGAAGGCCTTTGACAAGGTGCCACATATGAGGCTACTTAACAAGATTAGAGCCCATGAAATTACAGGGACGTTACATATGTGGATAGAGCGTTGGCTGATTGGCAGGAAACAGAGAGTGGGAATAAAGGGATCCTATTCTGGGTTGGCTGCCAGTTACCAGTGGTGTTCCACAGGGGTCCGTGTTGGGGCCGCTTCTTTTTAAGTTGTACATCAACGATTTGGATTATGGAATAGATGGCTTTGTGGCTAAGTTTGCTGACGATACGAAGATAGGTGGAGGGGCCGGTAGTGCTGAGGAAACTGAGAGTCTGCAGAGAGACTTGGATAGATTGGAAGAATGGGCAAAGAAGTGGCAAATGAAATACAATGTTGGAAAGTGTATGGTTATGCACTTTGGCAGAAGAAATAAACGGGCAGACTATTATTTAAATGGGGAAAGAATTCAAAGTTCTGAGATGCAATGGGACTTGGGAGTCCTTGTACAGGATACCCTTAGGGTTAACCTCCAGGTTGAGTCGGTGGTGAAGAAGGAGAATGCAATGTTGGCATTCATTTCTAGAGGAATAGAGTATAGGAGCAGGGATGTGATGTTGAGGCTCTATAAGGCATTGGTGAGACCTTACTTGGAGTACTGTGGGCAGTTTTGGTCTCCTTATTTGAGAAAGGATGTGCTGACATTGGAGAGGGTACAGAGAAGATTCACTAGAATGAACCCAGAAATGAGAGGGTTAACATATGAGGAACGTTTGTCCGCTCTTGGACTGTATTCCTTGGAGTTTAGAAGAATGGGGGGGAGACCTCATAGAAACATTTTGAATGTTGAAAGGCATGGACAGAGTGGATGTGGCAAAGTTGTTTCCCATGATGGGTGAGTCTAGTACGAGAGGGCATGACTTCAGGATTGAAGGGTGCCCATTCAAAACAGAAATGCGAAGAAATTTTTTAGTCAGAGGGTGGTGAATCTATGGAATTTGTTGCCACAGGCAGCAGTGGAGGCGAAGTCATTGTATTTAAGGCAGAGATTGATAGGTATCTGAGTAGCCAGGGCATCAAAGGTTATGGTGAGAAGGCAGGGGAGTGGGACTAAATAGGAGAAAATGGATCAGCTCATGATAAAATGGCAGAGCAGACTCGATGGGCTGAATGGCCTACTTCTGCTCCTTTGTCTTCTGGTCTTATGGAAGTCAAATAAAGTTAAGACATTATTTTTGAACAAAAATCTGCAGGTCCAAGTCCATATATTGTTAAAAGTGGCAACAGGAAGATGAGGTTGCATAGGTCAGGGCTGAAGATATAAGCTTTGGGAAATATTATTATCACTGGTTAGGACACATGGAGGATTGTGCACAGTTCTGGTCACCACACTATTGAAATAATGTGATTGTGATGGAGTGTGCAAGGGAGATTCATCGGGATGTTGTCTGGACTGGAGGACTTTCGTCATGGGGAAGAGATTGGATCAGTTGGGCTTGTTTTTCCTGGAGTGAAGGGGATTCAAGGGTGATCTGACAGAAGTTTACAAATATTATGAGAGGCATGGATAGGAAAGATAGTCAGAACGTTTTGCTCACTGTGGAGTTATCGAAACTAGAAGTATGGATTTAAGGTGAAATTTTAGGGCCAAAGTTCTTTTTTAAACACAGAATTGCTGACAGATGGAAGGGTTCTATCTCGGGTGTTGGTGGAGTAGGGTAAATTCACCAGATTTTAAAGGCATTTCGACAGACACTTAATAGACAAGTCATAGAAGGATATGGTCCTAATGGAGGCATAAATGTCAGCATGGACATGGTGAAACAAAAGACCAATTTCATATACTACAAACTAAGCATTTTTCAGTCCAGTAATTCCATTTATGACAATGCTCCGTGATAGGCTTAGAAGCAGCAGAAGTGATATCTTTAACATACCATCTCTGCAAGCAGTTATGATTCTAAAATACAACTCTTTCCAGTATCACTGATACCGACCCTACGATTTAAGATACCTAAGCACGTAACACAAAACATAGCTACATTTCCATTCCAAGACTTCTGAATTACAACTCCAATCACTTGAGGTGAACCCAAAAAGAATATAAACAATCAATATATCCAATGAACTTTCACTTTTCTATATGGTTCTGTCTATCTCTCCCATCCATGCCTCTCATAGTCTTTACATACTTCTGTCTGATCACCATTCAGTACTGTTCCCAAGGAAAAACAAGATGGAGGGCCTTAACCAGAAACATTGACTGTCTACTTCCTCCCACAGATGCTGCCTCACCTGCTGAGTTCCTCGAGAGTTTTTTCCACTCAGCCTCCTCCTTATTTTAAGATAAATCCAAGTTTTCATAACATTTCAAATAAGAAACAACTTTTATAAATTCCTCTGAAATGCTTACTCTCTAAAGCGCCTACTATGAATTTTTGTGATTGTTGAAGACGCCATTGGACTGCCAACTCCAGAACTGACTGGGGAGCCTTGTGAAACTGGTGTCATACTGTACGGAGAATTCTGGCTTGCAGGAGACAGAGATGTATCACTGGTAACACTCAATCCAATATCTAGAAATAAGAACATTTAAACACAACATTTAAATTCACCACAAAGTTCATTTTAGCAATAAGGCCTATTATGCTTCTTGCTCACAGATTAGTACCTGGGTACATAGACATCCACATCCAGTTTTGAAAATAAATGTGAATGTCAAGTTTTTGCCTATAGCTCGGTTATTTTGGTATTAATTTCAAAGAAGTGTATTACTGAACTGATCTTTCGTTTAGGCTTTTCAACTAAAAGGATTACTTACCGATTCCTTGTGAATTTATTAATGGCCAAGACTATTTAAGCTATTGAACCTCACGCTACAACATACAATCAGTTATGCCCTCGACCTTCACTTAGAAGTACAAGTTATTAAATGAACAATTGTACAATGTTATTGTACAATTAGTTCATGCAAAGTCACAAACAGAAGGGTTGTGTGTGGTGGTAGTAATCTTCTGAAGTGTGTCTATTTCAATGCGAAGAGTATTGTGGGGAAGGCTGATGAACTGAGGGCATGGATTGACGCATGGAATTACGACATTATATCCATTAGTGAAACTTGGCTACAGGAGGGGCAGGACTGGCAGCTTAATGTTCTAGGGTTCCGATGTTTCAGACGTGATAGAGGCAGAGGAATGAAGGGTGGGGGGGGTAGCATTGCAAGTCAGGGAAAATGTTACAGCAGTGCTCAGGCAGGACAGATGCTCAAGGCTTGTCTACCAAGGCCATATGGGTGGAGCTGAGAAACAGGAAAGGTATGACCACATTAATGGGGTTGTATTATAGACCAGCCAATAGTTAGCGAGAATTGGAGGAGCAAATCTGCAGAGAGATAGCAGACAACTGCAGGAAACGTGAAGTTATCCACTTTGGTGGCAAAAATAGGAAAACAGATTATTATCTGAATGGTGGCCGATTAGGAAAAGGGGAGGTGCAACGAGACCTGGGTGTCATTATACACCAGTCATTGAAAGTGGGCATGCAGGTACAGCAGGCGGTGAAAAAGGCGAACGGTATGCTGGCATTTATAGCGAGAGGATTCGAGTACAGGAGCAGGGAGGTACTACTGCAGTTGTACAAGGCCTTGGTGAGACCACACCTGGAGTATTGTGTGCAGTTTTGGTCCCCTAATCTGAGGAAAGACATCTTTGCCATAGAGGGAGTACAAAGAAGGTTCACCAGATTGATTCCTGGGATGGCAGGTCTTTCATATGAAGAAAGACTGGATGAACTGGGCTTGTACTCGTTGGAATTTAGAAGATTGAGGGGGGATCTGATTGAAACGTATAAGATCCTAAAGGGATTGGACAGGCTAGATGCAGGAAGATTGTTCCCGATGTTGGGGAGGTCTAGAACGAGGGGTCACAGTTTGAGGATAGAGGGGAAGCCTTTTAGGACCGAGGTTAGGAAAAACTTCTTCACACAGAGAGTGGTGAATCTGTGGAATTCTCTGCCACAGCAAACTGTTGAGGCCAGTTCATTAGCTATGTTTAAAAGGAAGTTAGATATGGCCCTTGTGGCTACAGGGGTCAGGGGGTATGGAGGGAAGGCTGGGTTCTGAGTTGGATGATCAGCCATGATCATAATAAATGGCGGTGCAGGCTCGAAGGGCCGAATGGCCTACTCCTGCACCTATTTTCTATGTTTCTATGTTTCTATGAAACATAAGTTGTGATAGTAGTGGATTTTAATTTTCCACATATTGATTGGGACTCCCATACTTTTTAAGGTCTAGACGGGTTAGAGTTTGTAAAATGTGTTCAGGAAAGTTTTCTAAATCAATATATAGAGGTACCAACTAGAGAGGATGCAATATTAGATCTCCTATTAGGAAACGTGTTAGGACAGGTGACGGAAGTGTGTGTAGGGGAACACTTTGGTTCCAGTGATCACAACACCATTAGTTTCAACTTGATCATGGATAAAGATAGGTCTGGTCCTCGGGTTGAGGTTCTAAACTGGAAAAAGGCCAAATCTGAAGAAATGAGAAAGGATCTAAAAAGCCTGGATTGGGACAGGATGTGGCAAGGACATGATTGGTAAGTGGGAGGCCTTCGAAGGAGAAATTTTGAGAGTGCAGAGTTCATATGTTTCTGTCAGGATTAAAGGCAAAGTGAGTAAGAATAAGGAACCTTGGCTCTCGAGGGATATTAAACATAGAAACATAGAAACATAGAAAATAGGTGCAGGAGTAGGCCATTCGGCCCTTCGAGCCTGCACCGCCATTTATTATGATCATGGCTGATCATCCAACTCAGAACCCAGCCTTCCCTCCATACCCCCTGACCCCTGTAGCCACAAGGGCCATATCTAACTCCCTCTTAAACATAGCCAATGAACTGGCCTCAACAGTTTGCTGTGGCAGAGAATTCCACAGATTCACCACTCTCTGTATGAAGAAGTTTTTCCTAATCTCGGTCCTAAAAGGCTTCCCCTCTATCCTCAAACTGTGACCCCTCGTTCTGGAACTCCCCAACATCGGGAACAATCTTCCCGCATCTAGCCTGTCCAATCCCTTTAGGATCTTATACGTTTCAATCAGATCCCCCCTCAATCTTCTAAATTCCAACGAGTACAAGCCCAGTTCATCCAGTCTTTCTTCATATGAAAGACCTGCCATCCCAGGAATCAATCTGGTGAACCTTCTTTGTACTCCCTCTATGGCAAAGATGTCTTTCCTCAGATTAGGGGACCAAAACTGCACACAATACTCCAGGTGTGGTCTCACCAAGGCCTTGTATTACAACTGCAGTAGTACCTCCCTGCTCCTGTACTCGAATCCTCTCGCTATAAATGCCAGCATACCGTTCGCCTTTTTCACCGCCTGCTGTACCTGCATGCCCACTTTCAATGACTGGTGTATAATGACACCCAGGTCTCGTTGCACCTCCCCTTTTCCTAATCGGCCACCATTCAGATAATAATCTGTTTTCCTATTTTTGCCACCAAAGTGGATAACTTCACATTTATCCACATTAAATTTCATCTGCCATGAGTTTGCCCACTCACCCAACCTATCCAAGTCACCCTGCATCCTCTTAGCATCCTCCTCACTGCTAACACTGCCACCCAGCTTTGTGTCATCCGCAAACTTGGAGATGCTGCATTTAATTCCCTCATCCAAGTCATTAATATATATTGTAAACAACTGGGGTCCCAGCACTGAGCCTTGCGGTACCCCACTAGTCACCGCCTGCCATTCTGAAAAGGTCCCGTTTATTCCCACTCTTTGCTTCCTGTCTGCTAACCAATTCTCCACCCACACCAATACCTTACCCCCAATACCGTGTGCTTTAAGTTTGCACACTAATCTCCTGTGTGGGACCTTGTCAAAAGCCTTTTGAAAATCCAAATATACCACATCCACTGGTTCTCCCCTATCCACTCTACTAGTTACATCCTCAAAAAATTCTATGAGATTCGTCAGACATGATTTTCCTTTCACAAATCCATGCTGACTTTGTCCGATCATTTCACCGCTTTCCAAATGTGCTGTTATCACATCCTTGATAACTGATTCCAGCAGTTTCCCCACCACCGACGTTAGGCTAACTGGCCTATAATTCCCCGGTTTCTCTCTCCCTCCTTTTTTAAAAAGTGGGGTTACATTAGCCACCCTCCAATCCTCAGGAACTAGTCCAGAATCGAACGAGTTTTGAAAAATTATCACTAATGCATCCACTATTTCTTGGGCTACTTCCTTAAGCACTCTAGGATGCAGACCATCTGGCCCTGGGGATTTATCTGCCTTCAATCCCTTCAATTTAGCTAACTCCACTTCCCTACTAACATGTATTTCACTCAGTTCCTCCATCTCACTGGACCCTCTGTCCCTTACTATTTCTGGAAGATTATTCATGTCCTCCTTAGTGAAGACAGAACCAAAGTAATTATTCAATTGGTCTGCCATGTCCTTGCTCCCCATAATCAATTCACCTGTTTCTGTCTGCAGGGGACCTACATTTGTCTTTACCAGTCTTTTCCTTTTTACATATCTATAAAAGCTTTTACAGCCCGTTTTTATGTTCTCTGCCAGTTTTCTCTCATAATCTTTTTTCCCCTTCCTAATTAAGCCCTTTGTCCTCCTCTGCTGAACTCTGAATTTCTCCCAGTCCTCAGGTGAGCCACTTTCTCTGGCTAATTTGTATGCTACTTCTTTGGTATTGATACTATCCCTAATTTCTCTTGTCAGCCACGGGTGCACTACCTTCCTTGATTTATTCTTTTGCCAAACTGGGATGAACAATTGTTGTAGTTCATCCATGCAACCTTTAAATGCTTGCCATTGCATATCCACCGTCAATCCTTTAAGTGTCATTTGCCAGTCTATCTTAGCTAATTCATGTCTCATACCTTCAAAGTTACCCCTCTGAGTTCAGAACCTTTGTTTCTGAATTAACTATGTCACTCTCCATCTTAATGAAGAATTCCACCATATTATGGTCACTCTTACCCAAGGGGCCTCTCACGACAAGATCGCTAATTAACCCTTCCTCATTGCTCAAAACCCAGTCCAGAATAGCCTGCTCTCTAGTTGGTTCCTCGACATGTTGGTTCAAAAAACCATCCCGCATACATTCCAAGAATATAAGAAAAACAGAGAGATGTATAACATGTATCGGAAACAAGGAGCAAATAAGGTTCTTGAGGAATATAAAAAGTGCAAAAAAACTTAGGAAAGAAATCAGGAGGGCTAAAAGACATGAGGTTGCTTTAGCAGTCAATGTGTAGGATAATCCAAAGAGCTTCTACAGGTATATTAAGAGCAAAAGGATAGCAAGGGATAAAACTGGCCCTCTTGAAGATCAGAGTGGTCGGCTATGTATGCAAACAAAAGAAATGGCGGAGATCTTCCTGGTGAAGGGTTCCGGCCCGAAACGTCGACCGATCTTTTCCACGGATGCTGCCCGACCTGCTGAGTTCCTCCAGCGTGTTGTGAGTGTTGCTTTGACCCCATCATCAGCAGATTATTTTGTGTCTTAAATAGGTTTTTTGCATCTGTATTTACTAAGGAAATTGGCATGGAGTCAATAGAAATAAGGCAAACAAGTAGTGAGGTCATGGAACCTATACAAATTGAAGAGGAGGAGGTGCTTGCTGTCTTGAGGCAAATCAGAGTAGATAAATCCCCAGGACCTGACAGGGTATTCCCTCGGATCTTGAAGGGGACTAGTGTGGAAATTGTAGGGGCCCTGGCAGATATATTTAAAATATCGGTATCCATGGGTGAAGTGCCGGAGGATTGGAGGATAGCCTTGTTTAAAAAAGGCTCAAAAAGTAATCCGGGAAATTATAGGCCGGTAAGTTTGACATTGGTAGTAGGTAAATTATTGGAAGGAGTACTAAGAGATAGGATCTACAAGTATTTGGATAGACAGGGACATGGCTTTGTTTGTGGTAGGTCAAGTTTAACAAATCTATTAAGAGTTTTTCAAGGAGGTTACCAGGAAAGTGGATGTAGGGAAGGCAGTGGATGTTGTCCATATGGACTTCAGTAAGGCCTTTGACAAGGTCCCACATGGGAGGTTAGTTAGGAAGATTCAGTCGCTAGGTATATATGGTGAGGTAGTAAATTGGATTAGACATTGGCACAATAGGAGAAGCCAAAGAGTGGTAGTGGAGGATTACTTCTGAGTGGAGGCCTGTGACTAGTGGTGTGCCACAGGGATCAGTGCTGGGTCCATTGTTATTTGTCATCTATAGCAATGATCTGGATAATAATGTGGTAAATTGGATTAGGAAATCTGCTGAGTATACAAAGATTGGAGGAGTAGTGGACAGAGAGGAAGGTTCTAAAAGCTTGCAGAGGGATTTGGACCAGCTGGAAAAATGGGCTGAAAAATGGCAGATGGAGTTTAATACAGACAAGTGCGAGGTATTGTACTGTGGAAGGACAAACCAAGGTAGAACATACAGGGTAAATGGTAAGGCACTGAGGAGCGTAGTAGAACAGAGGGATCTGGGAATACAGATACAAAATTCCCTAAAAGTGGCGTCACAGGTAGATAGGGTCGTAAAGAAAGTTTTTGGTACATTGGCCTTTATAAATCAAAGTATTGAGTATAGGAGTTGGAATGTTAGGTGAGGTTGTATAAGACATTGGTGAGGCCAAATTTGGAGTTTGTGTGCAGTTTTGGTCACCTAATTACAGGAAGGATATTAATTAGGTTGAAAGAGTGCAGAGAAGGTTTACAAGGATGTTGCCGGGACTTGAGAAACTCAGTTACAGAGAAAGGTTGAATAGGTTAGGAGTTTATTCCCTGGAGTGTAGAAGAATGAGGGGAGATTTGATAGAGGTACATTAAATTATGATGGGTATAGATAGAGTGAATAAGCAGGCTTTTTCCACTGAGGCTAGCGGAGAAAAAACCAGAGGACATGGGTTAAGGGTGAAGGGGGAAAAGTTTGAAGGGAACATTGGGCGGGGGGGTTCTTCACACAGAGAGTGGTGGGAGTGTGGAATGAGCTACCAGATAAAGTGGTAAATGCAGACTCACTTTTAACATTTAAGAAAAACTTAGGACAGGTACACGGATAAGAGGTGTATGGAGGGATATGGTCCAGGTGCAGGTCAGTGGGACTAGGCAGAAAAATGGTTCGGCACAGCCAAGAAGGGCCAAAAGGCCTGTTTCTGTGCTGTAATGTTTCTATGGTTTTATATATTTTGGGCAGCAGCAGTGGTTCTTAAGGCTGCCACCTCACTGGCTTACCATCATTTTTGGAGACAAAAGATCATTTTCTTTATTTTGGAAGTTATCTTTACAATTCTGTGACCCAGCTCTCAAATTTATTACCAGATCAAAAGGATTTTCCCCCTCTTTTCTATGTTGGAGTCAATGCCTGTATGGAGACCAACTGTTCTTATTTAATAATTAATAGTTAAGGACAGACCAAGAACTGAACATATGATGTGAGCTTTTTTTAATTTTGAAGTAAAATAAAAATAAGAACTGAAATCCAAAATTAAGTCTTGTATTTATGCATTACTGCAGAGAAAGATCACTTTGCAAAATATGGTTCAAATTCCAACCAATTACCAGGTTTAGAGAATGAAGTGATTTTCCTTTTAATTTCAATGACTGACTGAAGAAATACTTCATCAGAAAATAATAAGTTTTTAATAAGCTACCAGATGGATAAAAGTTTCTTTATAGAAAAAGTTAAAATTTGGTTTAGTTATTTTTTTAAACCAAAGTAAGTTTCAAAGATTCAATGGTGTAGCAACTGCTAATAAAAACCTCCTTCACATCAACTCATCAGACATATATATGTGAACCAATCAGACAAGTGCTACATCATTCAATAATAATTGCTGTTGGTCAAAGTGCTTATTTGAGGACAGCTTAAGAAAAAATAATGTAACTCCATTATAAAATTTCCAATTGCCTAGACATGGGTACTCAATGATTGAACAGCTCTCAATTCAGTTTGCCGGCCCTTACATTTGCAAAGAGATGAGTCAGATTCAGATTTTTTTCTGATTCAGATTTATTTATCGCATGAACATGAAAACAGAGTAAAAAGTGTTGTTTGGATTAACCGCACCCTGAAGTCCAGGCTTGAACTCCAGGCGCACTGACTCATTGACCCTCTTGCCTCCTGCTTTCAGGGGGACACTCTGAACTGTGACAGAACATCCAAGGATGTCCTTTGTCACCCATTCACATTGCTGGCCTGGGTGCAGTGTGGAGGCTTATGTGCTTTGTCCCATGTCCACGTCGCTGGGCTTCAAGTGCAGAGCCGAGGCCTAAACTCTGGATGTCCTTTGTCACCCACACCATTGTCCCTTGAGGGCAGAGCAGATGCATAGACATAGATGTCCTTCATTCTAACCATAGAAAGGGTGCAGAGGAGATTTACAAGGATGTTGCCTGGATTGGGGAGCATGCCTTATAAGAATAGGTTGAGTGAACTCAGCCTTTTCTCCTTGGATCGACGGAGGATGAGAGGTGACCTGCTAGAGGTGTGTAAGATGATGAGAGGCATTGATCATGTGGATAGTCAGAGGTTTTTCCCCAGGGCTGAAATGGCTAGCACAAGAGGGCATAGCTTTACGGTGAGTGGAAGTAGGTACAGATGTCAGGGGTAAGTTTTTTTATGCAGAGCGGTGAGTGTGTGGAATGGGCTGCTGGCGGCAGTGGAGGAGGCAGAAATGATAGGGTCTTTTGAGAGACTCCTGGATAGGTACTTGGAGCTTAGAAAACCAGAGGGCTATGGGTAAGCCTAGGTAGTTCTAAGGTAAGGACATGTTTGGAACAGCTTTGTGGGCCGAAGGGCCTGTATTGTGCTGTAGGGGTGTATGGAGTGTCTCTGGTGCAGAACACGTCGCGTCCTTTTCAAGGCGGTTAGTCCACCTTTGGTCTGCACCTGGCACTCAGCTCTCACCTGTGGCCCCCATAGCTGTTTGCATGCGACAGCTGCCACACCCCGGGCGACGGCTTCGACAAGCCGGCTAAACCAGGTGCGGATAGCCCACAGGTCTCAAACCTTCAGTGAGATAGGGAGTTGTCTATCCCAGCATGTGAAGACAGACTCCGGCAGATTGAGTGGACGAGACCAATGGAAGGTCCAACGGTCAAGAAGGCGGTCTCTGCAAGCGTTGTGGAATGTGTAGAGCAGGACTAGACACAGAATACGCCCCGGTCATCCACTGCGTCTAGTCCCATCTCCAGCCGTCTTGACTCTGTCTTGCCACTGGATCCAGATGGGAATTGGGAAGAGAGAGTGAGGTTGACACTGCGCAACTCTCCCTCACTTAAATCCAAATCACGCGCTAGTCTCGACACCATCATAATGGTGTCGAGGTCCTTATCAACGTTGACGATGGACGAACACATTGTGCTGTAGGTTTTCTATGTTTCTATCCCACCTACACACTGCTGGCCTTTGAATGTGGAGTGGAGGCCTAGGCTCCAGACTGTCTTTCATCAGCCGTCCACATCATTGGCTTTCAAGCACAGAGTGGAAACCTGAACTCCTGATGTCCTTTGACTCAAGCTTCTGGTCAAGATGTGAACATTGGACAATCTCTAACACTCAAAAAGCAGCTACATATTGTGGAAGGCATTTAAATACCAGTAAGAATGTCAATGGTGCATGGAAATGTACCCGAAGAGATAGCTAACCACAAAAAAGCAGATGATCAAAAGAAAATATTAATTCACTCCATTTGTAAGGACTTGCCTTCTTGAGAAACCACTTCCTGTGTTAATTTTGGTTCCTCCTGAAAACTTAGCTGCACATCACCTTGTTCCTCTGACCCCACAATTGTTGGCTCTATCGAAAATCTGTTTTTCTTCTCCTCTCTTTCCTTCAATATAATCTGTGTGCAGTGAAATAAAAAGAATTTTAACATGTTGATTGGAAAATGAAGGAGAACTGCAATTTAAAATTGCTGCATTAAATAGGGAACTAAAACATATATATATATCACTATTTTAAACATATATGTGCCTTTTAAATCCATTTAAAGAAATGGTTTTGCATTTTTTCTGTTTAAACCTTTGTACTTGTTTGTTGAAACAAAGGATGGCCAAGCCTTCACTGAAAGCTACAGCTTAGTCAAAAATGGAATTTGTACCGGTTTATCTTGGACTTTACCTCCCTCAGAAAGATGGGCCACTCAGTTTTCACAAGCCATCCCAAAAATACACTAATCTGCATATCCATATTCAAACATTATTTAAGGAAAATATATAATTAGTAATGATTTACTTAGTAAATATATAATATTTAGGAGTCAGCCAATATAACTCATTCATAACAGTCTTTGTCTTTCTTTATCAAAGCCAAATTACATTAAAAATTTAGATGGAATTGATGCTGCTGGTGATGGTGCTTGCGTTAATTTTTCATCCTCAATTTTACGAAATCTGTTCTAGATTGTGGTTACGCTTCACCAAAACTAAAATTTCCACAGTCAAGACTGAGACTTAATTCTTTCACCATGCATTAATTATACAGGACAACAATTCTTTTCTAAAGTGTAGCTTCCTCAAAATTTTGTTGTGGTTATGATAGACCACTTGAAGCTGAACACAAATATAATGCATTTAATTGCATAATTGTGATGACACTTTGCAACAGTTCAACTAAGCTAAAAGTGTTTTGTTGATGATTTTCATTTGTACTCAGTGTCTGAGGCTTTTCACTTAATAATCAGCCAGCATCGATGGATTCCAGTTGCCTTGATACTGTTTCACCATGACTGCAATGTCCTCGTGAAACTTTTCATCATGCTTGTCAATGAGAGCATCACGATTTGCAGGAAAAGTCTAAATGGGAATGCAACAAATGTGAGGAGCCCAGGCTTTGTCTTAGTCACCAATTTTACACACAAAGTGGAGCTCATAGGCTTTCTTAATAAGAGGAGTCATGCTCCGTCTTTGAGATTTAAGCGTACACTCACCACAAATATAACAGAAAGTATCACGGCTGTTGCAACATTGGCTAGACATTTTGCTATCACAAATACTCCTAAAAAACACAACTATTTTATTATAATGAGTACACATAATATGCTTTGCACATGAAGCATGTGCATTAATGTGATTGAAAACCAATATACATGTAAATGTCCGCATAGAACGGTGTGTGCATGATGCTTCACAGGCCTTTCTAAAGCCTGTCCTGCCATGTAGCATCCACCCTGCCTAAGCATGCCTGGACAAGATAGAAAACCCTTCAGCTTATATTGTGGACAACATTTCAACTGACCTGAATTTTGAAATAAGAAAAAGAGGCAATTACAACAAAATGGTGCATGATTAGAAAATTGCATGGTGATTTTCATGATTAGCAGCCCAAGATCCATAAGATACATGCAAAAGTATTCAGGAAGCAAAACCTTTGTTGTCTTGTGCTATCTGATCAAATAGTTACCTTTTTAAGAGCAGTTGGACGTTTTGTTTTTGGAATCTCCCTTTCCTTTCCTCTTTTTATCCTTGGGGCACCAGAATCCAATGGATTATGAAATCCGATAAATTGCTGATTAGGTAAGTTTTTCATGCTTCCACAATCTTTGACAGAAAGAAGTGCTGTTGTACCAACTGCAAAAATGGAGAATAAAACATTTTATTAGTAGAATACTGGCAGGGCACCATGGTATTGCTGGTAGTGTAGCAGTTACAGCAATGCTATTGGGCCATTAGAATTGGCAGTTCAATTCTGGTACTGGCTGTAAGGAGTTTGTACATTCTCCCTGCGACTGCATGAGATTGTTCCAGGTGCTCTAGTTTCCTCCCACATTCCAAAGACGTACCAACTAGTAGGTTAATTGGTCATTGTAAATTGTCCTGTGATTTAGGGTTAGGGTCAGCTCATTGGGCTGGAAGCACCTCTTCTGTGCTGTATCTCTAAATAAATAAATGTATCAATACTAAGAGTTAGGAGTGAGATCTCAGGACTGGAAGACCAATGTCTGTGAAATGATTTTATCAAATACTTAGGAAAACAAGATCTTTAAAAGATGGAAGTTAAGCTACCTGGGAATGCGATTCAGTTAAATGTCAGCACAATGTCACAGGCTGAAGGGTCTGTATTGTGCTGTAATGTTCTATGTGATCTGTCAGTGTATAATCTCCTGGACCTTATGGCTTTCAATCTGGTCCTTTTTTTTGTTACCCTACCACCCAAGGGGACACATCATTCACACAAATTGATATCGGATTCTGATACTGGCTCAATAGAACTCCTCAATTTTTGTAATAGTGGCTGAGGAACACGGTTAGGGTTTATTCTAGGTCCAATTTACGTCAAAGGTAGTGAAAGTGTTTATTCCCTATAAAGGTATTTGACTGTCATTAGCAGTAACATCAATAATATATCCAGTTTACGGGCAAAATTAGGCACACAAGTAGTATAACAATGAAGTTTACCGGAGTATGTCAGTGGTTTTGTATTAGTCATTTGCCTTGCTTTCATGGCTTGTTGCTGTTTCTCTAGTGCAGCTAACATGTCACCAAGATCCAGTTGCACAGGAGCTTTACTCTTCCTCCCTGCTGCCTTATTCAGAGCCTCCTTGAGAAAATGCAAAACATGAAAAAGACCACAGCATAAAATACCTCTGACATTAAATGAATGTTTTGGGATACACAAATGTATTATTTCTTTCATGAAGTTAATCAGATAATTTAAAAAAATACACAACCTTCATATGAGCTCCATCACAGTGCAAGACTTTTATAACCACAAAGTTAATCCAACAGAGTGATTTGAGTTACCTGATTCAAGTAACTTAATCGAGTAAGATTAAGTTATGGGTGCCAAAATTTACCTAATTAAATCATGAGCTGCATTTCAGTGTTTTCTAACTTAAGCTTTGGCTGTTGTATTATTTAAAACATCTGAGTAAATATATCTTCAAACTCTAAAGAAACTTCTAAAATGTTACTGACCTGGAGTTTTTTTTGCTCCATGCTAATCTCTGAATACTCCCGAGCAGTGGCAAGTGCTGCAGCCAATGCTTTTTTCCTTTGACTTTTAGCACGTTTTGGAATAGCTGTAGTTATTGGAATTGGTGTCTGCACTATATTGATTGGAGAAGTTTCTGGGAGATCACCCAACTAGGGAAATGCAAAATTAACAAACAATAATAAACATCAAAATTCCTCATTTACTTCATGGATCAGAAAGCAGTAAAATACCATCACCAATCTCCTACAAAATGGTAGACGTTTCTGCCCCACTTTGATTCCAGAATCAGATTTATTATTACTGGCATGTGTCGTGAAATTTGTTAGCTTAGCAGCAGTAGTACCATGCAATGTATAACATAGAAAGAAAAAAGTAAATCAACTACAGGACACATGTACACAGAGAGTTACAATAAATATGCATATTGAATAGATTTAAAAAGTGCAAATACAGAAATAATATACAGTACATTAAAAAAAGTGAGGTCGTGCTCATGGGCTTAATGTCTACTAAGGAATCATATGGCAGAGGGGAAGAAGCTGTTACTGATTCACTGAAGTATGCACCTTCAGGCTTCTGTAGCTCCTTCCTGAGAGTGACAATGAGAAGACGGCATGCCCTGGGTGATGGGGTTCTTATTAAGGAGGCTAGTACCCAGGATGGAGCTGATGAGTTTTACAACTTTCTGTAGCTTCTTTCGGTCCTGTGCAGTATTGCCCCCATACCAGACAGTGATGCATCCTGTCAGAATGCCCTCCACAGTACATCTATATAACCATATAACAATTACAGCATGGAAACAGGCCATCTCGGCCCTTCTAGTCCGTGCCGAACTCTTACTCTCACCTAGTCCCACCGACCTGTACTCAGCCCATAACACTCCATTCCTTTCCTGTCCATATAGCTGCCCAATTTAACTTTAAATGACAACATTGAACCTGCCTCAATCACTTCTGCTGGAAGCTCGTTCCACACAGCTACCACTCTCTGAGTAAAGAAGTTCCCCCTCATGTTACCCCTAAACTTTTGCCCTTTAACTCTCAACTCATGTCCTCTTATTTGAATCTCCCCCACTCTCAATGGAAAAAGCCTATCCACGTCAACTCTATCTATCCCCCTCATAATTTTAAATACCGCTATCAAGTCCCCCCTCAACCTTCTACGTTCCAAAGAATAAAGACCCAACTTGTTCAACCTTACTCTGTAACTTGGGTGATGAAACCCAGGTAACATTCCAGTAAATCTTCTCGGTACTCTCTCTAATTTGTTGACATCTTTTCTGTAATTCGGTGACCAAAACTGCACACAATACTCCAAATTTGGCCTCACCAATGCCTTGTACAATTTCAATATTACATCCCAACTCCTATACTCAATGCTCTGATTTATAAAGGCCAGCATACCAAACGCTTTCTTCACCACCCTATCCACATGAGATTCCACCTTCAGGGAACTATGCACCATCATTCCTAGATCCCTCTGTTCTACTGCATTCTTCAATGCCCTAACATTTACCATGTATGTCCTATTTTGATTAGTCCTACCAAAATGTAGCACCTCACATTTATCAGCATTAAACTCCATCTGCCATCTTTTAGCCCACTCTTCTAACTGGCCTCAATCTCTCTGCAAGCTTTGAAAACCTACTTCATTATCCACTCCACCAACTATCTTAGTATCATCTGCATACTTACTCATCCAATTTACCACCCCATCAACCAGATCATTGATGTATATGACAAATAACATTGGATCCAGTACAGATCCCTGAGGCATATCACTAGGCACAGGCCTCCAATCCGACAAACACCACCACTCTCTGGCGCCTCCCATCCAGCCACTGCTGAATCCATTTTACTACTTCAATATTAATACCTAATGATTGAACCTTCCTAACCAACCTTCCATGTGGGACCTTGTCAAAGGCCTTACTGAAGTCCATATAGACAACATCCACCGCTCTACCCTCGTCATCTATAGAAGCTTTTGAGTGTCTTAGGTGACAAACTAATCCCTTCAAACTCCTAATGAAATATAACAACTACCTTGCCTTCTTTATAGCTGCATCGATATGTTAGGACCAAGTTAGATCCTCAGAGATCTTGACACCCAGGAACTTGAAACTGATCACTCTCTCCACTTCTGATCCCTCTATTAGGATTGGTGTGCTCCCTCACCTTACCCTTCCTGAAACCCACAATCAACTTTTTTGTCTTATGATTTTGCTGCTGCAAAACCACTCCATTAGTTGGCATAACTCGCTCCAGTACGCCCTCTCATCCCCATCTGAGGTTCTACCAACAATGGTTGTACCATCAGCAAATTGATAGATGGTATTTGAGCTATGTATAGCCACACAGTCATGGGTATAGAGGGAGTAGAGCAGTGGGCTAAGCACACACCCCTGAGATGTGTCAGTATTGATTGTCAGCGAGGAGGAGATATTATCACCAATCAGTATAAATTGTGGTCTTCTGGTTAGGAAGTTGAGGATCCAACTGAAGAGGGAGATAGAGGCCCAGGTTCTGTGGCTCAACAAACGGGACTCTGGAAATGCTGTTAAATGCTGAGCTATAGTCAATGAACAGCATTCTGATATACGTAGGCGTATGCATTGTCCAGGTGATCCAAGGCTGCGTGAAGAGCCATTGAGATTGTGCCTGCCATAGACCTACTGTGGCGATAGGCAAATTGCAGTGGGTCCTGGCTGAGGCAGGAATTCATTCTAGCCATGACCAACCTGTCAAAGCATTTCATCACCAGTGCTGCTGGGTGATCATCATTAAGGCAGCTCACACTACTCTTTTTAGGCACTTGTATAATAGTTGCCTTTTTGAAGACATTCAAATTTTAGTGAAGACGTACAAATATTCCAATTTAATATTTTGCTGAATACAATGGGAAACAGATCTAAACCATAAACTCACCCCCAATGGCTTTTTAGTGAGTTGACAAACGGAAGAGCTTTTATTCTGAGCATTATCAAGGCCAACAGTTTTGCCTTTAGAAACCCCAGCTCCACTAATCAACTCTGGAAACTCACTGTCATCCTATTGAGAAAAGTTAAAGACCATGAATGTAAATCATGGTACTAGAGGCAGTTAATGAACAGATGAACAGTAATCATTTGATATTTCTCCAAGCATTGTTATACGTTGTTTTTTACAACAGCACATTGGTCTGACATTATATTATTTAATAGAAACCCTTCAGAGCAAGCCAAATGACAATATCAGACTCCACCACATACAGAAGATTTTTTGAACACTGAAACAAACTTCTTTTGGACTCAATTACATATGAAAACAGGCTACTTCAAAGTATTAGGAATCAATAGGTAGTTCCTCTCTCCACACCAATTCACCAGGACTAATCAGTACTGAAGACATCAATCCTTTTACCAGGCCAGGAACTGAAACTTGCTTTACATAGCAAATAGCCACACCACAAAGCATTACATTTAATATGCTGCCAAAATTGTAACACCATTCTAACAAAAATAATCAAACATTTCTAGCTGCATTAATGCAATTATGTACAAAACTTAGAATACCTTAAAATATATTGAGTCAGGATTTTGATCAGCTCCGGTCTTTTGCCTACTGGCAAACTGCAGTGTTTCAGGAGACTGTCTGGCAGTCCAATCGCGATTCTTCTGATGGGTTGGTGTTCTCTCTGATGACAAATCCTGCACCCTTCCTCTGAAGCAATCCTACACATCAAAACTTATCAACTTGTAAACAGCTCACATTTCCCAAAGGTTCACAATTTGCAGAATTATACAAATTCAAGCAGTTCCAGAAAATCTGTTGCAGCTGATTGTGCTACATTTGGGCCACTTCAACATTTCCTGAGAAATTGTACATTCCAGGTCGGAGGAGGCGCGACAGGTGAAGGAGTAAGTGCGAGGATTGGCTGAGAAGGAGCGGCTGATTTAAAAAGCCGGTCGTGAGCAGCGAGGAAAACAGACCTTCCAGGTCGGAGGAGGCGCAGCAGGTGAAGCTAATTACTCAAATTATCAGCTAATATAAGCAAGGTTTGCTGTAAGGGAGCGGCCTTGTCGAGGGAAGTGTCTTGTGAGAAAAGTGTGAGTCTTTGGCTCGAGAGTCTTCGGCGAGGAGGCTGAGAGAGGAGACTACGCCATAGTTGGAGAGGGTGAGAAGTGGTGAAGAGATGACCGCTAGGCTGATTCAGTGTGCTGCGTGCATGATGTGGGAGGTCAGGGACACTGATAGTGCCTCTGGCTCCTACACCTGTGGAAAATGTGTCCAGATTCAGCTTCTGAAGGATTGTGTTGCAGCACTGGAGAGGCAACTGGATGAGCTTAGGTTAATCCGGGAAAACGAGAGTTTTCTGACAGGACCTACAGTGAGGTCATTACACCGAGGATACCGGAAGAGAAAAGGGGGCGGGGGGGGCGACAATGAGCAAGGAAAGGATGCTTGAAGTACAGGAGACCCCGGGGGATGTGCCTCTGGTAAACAAGTTCACCCTCTTGGAAGCTGTTGGGAAAGAAGATGATGCCAGCCTGAGAGGCAGTCAGGTCTGCGAGTCAACAATTGGCGCTGAAGCAAAGCCGAGGAGTCAGACTTCAGGCAGAGCCGTGGTAGTAGGGGATTCCACAGTGAGAGGTACAGAAAGGGGTTTCTGTGGCAACAGGCGAGATTTAAGGATGGTGTGTCACCTCCCTGGTGCCGGGATCCAGGATGTCATGGACCGATTCCAGGGAATCCTCAAGAGTGAAGGTGAACATCCGGAAGTGGTGGTGCATGTCGGCACAAATGACATGGGGAAGAAAAGGAAAGACATTCTACAGCGTGACTTCAGAAAACTCGGAAGAAGGCTGAAAAGCAGGACTTCCAGGGTGGTTATCTCCGGTTTGCTTCCAGTTCCTCGTGCTGGAGTGGGCAAGAACAGGGAGATAATGGGTCTGAATGTGTGGCTGAGGAACTGGTGCAGGAAGCAAGGATTTACATTCTTGGACCACTGGGGGATGTTTTGGGGTAAGGATGAATTGTACAAAAGGGACGGGTTGCACCTTAATAAGCGGGGCACCAGCATTCTGGCAGGCAGGTTTGCCTCTGCAACACAGGTGTGTTTAAACTAAGTAGTGGGGGAAGGGGACGAACTGGAAATATAAGGATGGAGATAAAGGGAAAGTGAGAATAAGAAAAGTTAAGAAAGATAGCAGAATCAACAGAGCAGAAAGCTCAAGAAGGGATTGTACAGTATGGCCAAGTGAAATAGGAATTGATATGGGAGTTGAGGGGAGTAATGAATTAAAATTATTATATATGAATGCACGGAAGAAATAAAGTAGATGAGCCTGAGGCACAGTTGGGAATTGGTAAGTATGATGTTGTGGGAATAACAGAGGCATGGCTTCAAGTAGACAGGACCTGGGAAATGAATATCGAAAGGACACACTGGTGGGCAGAGGGGGTGGGGTGGCTCTGTCGGTGAGGAATGATATTCAGTCCCTTGCAAGTGGGGACATAGAATCAGGAGACGTAGAGTCAGTATGGATAGAAATGAGAAATTCTAAGGGTAGAAAGACCCTAATGGGAGTTATCTACAGGCCCCCAAACAATAGTCTGGATGTAGGGTGTAAGTTGAATCAAGAGTTCAAATCGGCATGTCGCAACGGTAATGCTACAGTTGTTATGGGGGATTTCAACATGCAAGTAGACTGGAGGAATCAGGTTGGTACTGGACCCCAAGAAACAGTGTTTGTGAAGTCCCTCCAAGATAGATTCTTAGAACAGCTTGTACTGGAGCCTACCAGAGAGAACGCAATTCTCGATTTAGTGTTGTGCAATGAACCGGATTTGATCAGGGACCTCGAGGTAAAGGAGCCATTAGGAGGTAGTGACCATAATATGATAAGTTTTAATCTACAATTTGAGAGGGTGAAGGGAAACTCGGAAGTGTCAGTATTACAGTTGAACAAAGGGAACTATGGTGCTATGAGGGAGGAGCTGGCCAAAGTTCAATGGAACAATACCCTAGCAGGGATGACAGTGGAACAGCAATGGCAAGTGTTTCTGGGAATAATGCGGAAGGTGCAGGATCAGTTCATTTCAAAGAGGAAGAAAGATCCTAAGGGGAGTAAGGGGAGGCTGTGGCTGACAAGTAATAGACAGTATAAAAATAAAAGAGAAGAAGTATAACATAGCAAAGACGAGTGGGAAGCCGGAGGATTGGGAAACTTATAAAGAGCAACAGAAGGTAACTAAAAAGGCAATACGCAGTGAAAAAATGAGGTATGAAGGTAAACTAGCCAAGAATATAAAGGAGGATAGTAAAAGCTTCTTTAGGTATGTGAAAAGGAAAAAAATAGTTAGGACCAAAATTGGGCCCTTGAAGACAGAAGCGGGTGAATTTATCATGGGGAACAAGGAAATGGCAGAAGAGTTGAACAGGTACTTTGGATCTGTCTTCACTAGGGAAGACACAAACAATCTCCCAGATATAATAGTGGCCAAAGGACCTAGGGTAATGGGTGAACTGAAGGAAATCCATATTAGGCAGGAAATGGTGTTGGACAGACTGTTGGGTCTGAAGGCTGATAAGTCCCCAGGACCTGATGGTCTGCATCCCAGGGTACTTAAGGAGGTGGCTTTAGAAATCGTGGACGCATTGGTAATCATTTTCCAATGTTCTATAGATTCAGGATCAGTTCCTGTGGATTGGAGGGTGGCTAATGTTGTCCCTCTCTTCAAGAAGGGAGGAAGAGAGAAAACAGGGAATTATAGACCGGTTAGCCTGACATCGGTGGTGGGAAAGATGCTGGAGTCAATTATAAAAGATGAAATTATGACACATCTGGATAGCAGTAACAGGATCGGTCCGAGTCAGCATGGATTTACGAAGGGGAAATCGTGCTTAACTAATCTTCTGGAATTTTTTGAGTATGTAACTATGAAAATGGACAAGGGAGAGCCAGTGGATGTAGTGTACCTGGACTTTCAGAAAGCCTTTGATAAGAGTCCAACATAGGAGATTAGTGGGCAAAATTAGGGCACATGGTATTGGGGCAGAGTACTGACATGGATTGAAAATTGGCTGGCTGACAGAAAACAAAGAGTAGCGATTAACGGGTCCCTTTTGGACTGGCAGGCAGTGACCAGTGGGGTACCGCAGGGTTTAGTGCTGGGACCGCAGCTGTTTACAATATATATTAATGATTTAGATGAGGGAATTAAAAGTAACATTAGCAAATTTGCCGATGACACAAAGCTGGGTAGCAGTGTGAAATGTGAGGAGGATGTTATGAGAATGCAGGGTGACTTGGACAGGCTGGATGAGTGGGCAGATGCATGGCAGATGCAGATTAATGTGGATAAATGTGAGGTTATCCACTTTGGTGGTAAGAACAGGAAGGCAGATTATTATGTAAGTGGAGTCAAGTTAGGAAAGGGTAAAGTACAATGAGATCTAGGTGTTCTTGTACATCAGTCACTGAAAGCAAGCATGCAAGTACAGCAGGCAGTGAAGAAAGTTAATGGCATGCTGGCCTTCATAACAAGGGGAATCGAGTATAAGAGCAAAGAGGTCCTTCTGCAGCTGTACAGGGTCCTGGTGAGACCACACCTGGAGTATTGTGTGCAGTTTTGATCTCCAAATTTGAGGAAGGACATTCAGCTATTGAGGGAGTGCAGCGTAGGTTCACAAGGTTAATTCCCGGGATGGCGGGACTGACATATGTCGAAAGATTGGAGCAACTGGGCTTGTATACTCTGGAATTTAGAAGGCTGAGAGGGGATCTTATTGAAGCATATAAGATTATTAGGGATTGGACATGCTGGAGGGAGAAAGCATGTTCTCGCTGATGGGTGAGTCCAGAACCAAAGGCCACAGTTTACAAATAAGGAGTAGGCCATTCAGAACTGAGTTGAGTATAAACTTCTTCACTCAGAGAGTGGTGGATATATGGAATGCTCTGCCCCAGAAGGCTGTGGAGGCCAAGTCTCTGGATGCTTTCAAGAAAGAGATGGATAGAGCTCTTAAAGACAGCGAAATCAAAGGTTATGGGGATAAGGCAGGAACTGGATACTGATTGTGGATGATCATCCACGATGACAGTGAATGGCGGTGCTGACTCAAAGGGCCGAATGGCCCACTCCTGCACCTATTGTCTATTGCTCTGCTGTGACCACTCATAATAAAATTTACCTTCACAGAGCACCATTCCCCAATAGTGTTGACAACAACATCTGGCAACTCCCTGCCTTCACTAAAACCTGAAAAGAAGGAAGCTATCTGGTTTCCAAGGTTCAGCATACAAAATTAGGAACCATTCAATATTTTCTATATACAAGAGCCTTGGTGCCAAAGTACAGTAACATGCTCCACACTGTAAGTGCCTATACTAATGTCATTTATCAGCACTTGCTTTATGACCTTCTGCACCTTGGTGATTCAGGAGCTTAGCTACATGCTTTTTGAATGTTTTAAGAATATCTGCCAGTAATAGTCCAACATCTAAGGAATTTCACATTCCTTAAAGATTAACTTAATTTGTCATGTGTACATTTAAACCTGAATTAAAATGTGTTGTTTGCATCACATGTGCTGGAGGTAGCCCCCAAGTGTCGCCATACCTCTGGTGCCAACACAGCATGCTGCAAAACTACTAACCCTAACCCATACGTCCTTTTGGAATGTGGGAGGAAACCCATATTGTCATGAGGAGAAAGTACAAACACCTTACAGACGGTGGCATGAACAAATCCCTGTTTCATCTGATCGCTGTTGCTGTAAAGCATTGCACTAACCACTATAAAACCAAAATGCCCACACACTAGGTTAAAAGTTCCTCAGATCTCATTTAATCTGTTTCTCTCTTCCATAATGGATATGGACCAAATGCAAATGAGATAGGATAGGCATTGTAGACTTAATTAGTTCAATACAACATTATGGGGTAAAGGGCCTGTTGATGTGCTGTACCATCTCAGGTTTCCCTGAAATAGCTCCCCACACTTCTGCTGTGGGAGAAAAAAAAATTATTTATACTCTTGAAAAATTTCCACATCTGTAATCAGTTTTCTTCTCGGTATCCTCCAAGGAAAACCAATACAACCTGTCCAGTCTTTCCTCAGCTAAGCCTAACATGCAAGCTCCATAACTGAGAAAATTTATTGGAAGGGATGGAAAAGATGAAAAAGAAAGGGCAAGGAAAAATGCTGCAGCCTCCATCTCTTATACTGCGCGACATATGCAAGAGCTAAGCACATCTTACTTAAAAAAAACTTCACTTTGCAAAGGGAAAATTGAAGATGAATGTAGAGAAGTATTTGAATAGGTACAGTGGCATGCAAAAGTTTGGGCACCCTGGTCAAAATTTCTGTTACTGTGAATAGTTAAGCGAGTAGAAGATGAATTGATCTCCAAAAGGCATAAAGATGAAACATTCTTTTCAACATTTTAAGCAAGGTTAGTGTATTATTTTTTTGCACAAGTTTAGAGTGAAAAAAAGGAAAGGAGCACTATGCAAACGTTTGGGCACCCCAAGAAATTTGAGCTCTCAGATAACTTTTACCAAGGTCTCAGACCTTGTTAGGGCTATGTTAGCTTGTTAGGGCTATGGCTTGTTCACAATCATCATTAGGAAAGGCCAGGTGATGCAAATTTCAAAGCTTGATAAATACCCTGACACCTCAAACCTTGCCCCAATAATCAGCAGCCATGGGCTCCTCTAAGCAGCTGCCTAGCACTCTGGAAATTGAAATAAATGATGCCCACAAAGCAGAAGGCTATAAGAAGATAGCAAAGCATTTTCAGGTAGCCGTTTCCTCAGTTTGTAATGTAATTAAGAAATGGCAGTTAACAGGAACGGTGGAGGTCAAGTTGAGGTCCGGAACACCAAGAAAACTTTCTGAGAGAACTGCTCATAGGATTGCCAGAAAGGCAAATCAAAACCCCTCTTTGACTCAGGAAGATTTAGCAGACTCTGGAGTGCTGGTGCACTGTTCTATTGTGCAGCGACACCTGCACAAATATGACCTTCATGGAAGAGTCATCAGAAGAAAACCTTTCCTGCATCCTCACCACAAAATTCAGCATCAGAAGTTTTGCAAAGGAGCATCTAAATAAGCCAGATGCATTTTGGAAACAGGTCCTGTGGAGTGAAGTTAAAATAGAACTTTTTGGCCGCAATAAGCAAAGGTATGTTTGGAGAAAAAAGGGTGCAGAATTTCATGAAAAGAACACCTCTCCAACTGTTAAGCACAGGGGTGGATCGATCATGCTTTGGGCTTGTGTTGCAGCCAGTGGCACAGGGCACATTTCACTGGTAGAGGGAATAATGAATTCAATTAAATACCAGCAAAATCTGGAAGCAAACATCACACCGTCTGTAAAAAAGCCGAAGATGATGTCCTGTCTACAACACGATAATGATCCTAAACACACCTCAAAATCCACAATGGACTACCTCAAGTGGCGCAAGCTGAAGGTTTTGCCATGGCCCTCACAGTCCCCCGACTAAACATCATCGAAAATCTGTGGATAGACCTCAAAACAGCAGTGCATGCAAGATGGCCCAAGAATCTCACAGAACTTTTGCAAGGAAGAATGGGCGAAAATCCCCCAAACAAGAATTGAAAGACTCTTAGCTGGCTACAGAAAGCATATAAAAGCTGTGATACTTGCCAAAAGGGGTGTTACTAAGTACTGACCATACAGGGTGCCCAAACTTTTGCTTCAGGCCCTTTTCCTTTTTTATTATTTTGAAACTGTAAAAGATAGAAATAAAAAAGTAATCCTGCTTAAAATATTAAAGAAATGTGTCATCTTTAACTTCATGCCTTTTGGAAATCAGGTCATCTTTTACTCGCTTAGCTATTCACAGTAACAGAAATTTTGACCAGGGGTGCCCAAACTTTTGCATGCCACTGTAAATGACTGTTTAAATAGATTACTAAGAAATGAAGTGTTAACCTTTTTCTCCCTTTCCAAATACTGTTTGACCAAACAAAATCCAATCTCAATTTACATAAGAAGAATAAATATCTGAAAGAACTTTTGTTCCGAAGGCACTGGAGATCTTAAGTTTAATGCAGCACTGAAACTCATGTCAGTACAGAGTTTGTATATTAAATGAAGTGTACCATTTTCCAAATAGTGTAACATTTTAAACTTGGATGAATCAAATTCAGAACAATTCAGTTCAAAGTTTAAAGTAAATTGTATTATTAAAGTATATATATGTCCACATAACCCTGAGATTCGTCTTTTTGTGGGCATACACAAGTCTATAAAATAGTAACTATAACAGGATCAATGAAACATCAAAGTGTAGAAGACAACAAACTATGCAAAGGCAAAAATAAATAAATAGCAATAAAATACAAGAACATGAGATAAGGAGATAAAGAATTCTTAAAAGTGAGATCATTGGTTGTGTGAATGATTTCAATGATGATGCAAGTATAGTTATCCCTTCTATTCAAGCGCCTAATGGTTGAGGGGTACTAAACTATTGTTAAGCCTGACGGTGCGAGTCCTGAGATTCTTGTACCTTCTACCTGAAGACAGTAGCGAGAAGAAAGCATGTCCTGAATGGTGGGGGATCTCTGATGATGGATGCTGCTTTCTCACGACAGCATTTCAATTGTTAGGAGGGCTTTAACTGTGCTGATTCTGAATTTATATATATATATACCTGTGTGTTTCGAGGATCTGCTGGTCTTCCACTTCTGCAAGAAATGGTCTGGAATCTCTCCATGCCAAACCGCTGTGGTGCTTGGGAAGCTATACTTGCCCAGCTGGGGCTTCCTGAAGAAAAGATCATTCCATTTCTATTAACAACTGCCATAGTACTTCACTTAAATGGTGAACACATGAACATAAACACTTATTAACTGACATGTATAGGAACTCTCAGAGGAAGTAACTAAGTTCAAACTTAGCTTCACACAAATAGAAAGTAGAAAAGTTGATTTCAATCATAAGTGCAACTGGCAAAGCCTGAACACAAACCTAAGGAGGCTACATTGTGAGCCAAGTAGGCAAGATTGTGACATCTTTCCAAATATTCCTTTACCGAAGAAAGAAAAAAAAGTTCCATTCATATTGCTGAAACAAAGGAAGATTTGTTTTGGTATTCAACTGGCCCAAATAAAGTGGAGCAATAATCAAAAGCTGAGTCATTTAATACAATTTGTTCAAGGAAAAATGGGTCCAATCACCTTGTTAAATCAAATGTATCAGAGCAATAAATGCAGCCCTGCCAGTATCATTTACCCAAGAACAAAGTTTGAAAAACTTATAGTGTCATGCTCTGCCCAAACAACATCATGTTTCTAGTTCTGATCCCAAATTCTGATTATCAGTAAGGTTTACAAAGCTAAGTTAAACCACTGCTTCTGTTAGTGTCAGTTCTTTCTTCTTGTTGATCTCAGTCAGTACAAATTGTTTGACAATGAAGGATCAAGGGATGCAAGGCAGGAGACGATCACCTTTGGCCTTATTGAAAGATACAGCAAGAGAATCTGCAAGGCCTACTCCTATTGTTTTTACATTAGTGACAGAATGGTAGCATTAAATGAGCTTTATTTGTAAGACGTACATAAAAACAGTGAAATGCATCACTTGTGTCAAAAATTTGTTAGGGGCAGCCTATGCTTATGATAAAAATCTATTGCAATCAAAAGTAATTACCTGTGATCCCTGTTGAATCCTCTGCCTGAAATTAGAAAAAAATAATTTAACAAAACTCTGCATATCTAGATTTATAATCTTCTGGCAGAACATAATTTATATTCTTGGTTCAGATGAGAAGTGTTCAACCCGAAATGTTAACAGCTACTCTCCTAAATTTGCTGCCTGACCTGCTGAGTTTCATTATTTGATTTTATATGCTTTTGAACTTTTGCAAACTGATCTTTGGCTTCATTCACATGACAGATTTTCCTATAATTAGTGGAGACAGAAGCCAGATCTGTGTGCTATTCATACTTTCTGTATCTCAGCTTATCATACTGTTACGGCTTTGCAAGTCAAATGAACAGTGATCTCAGATGAACTGTATTTAACTGTTTTCACCTTGAAAAATGTACATCCTCTCCGGGTAGAAAAGCATCTCAATTATCTCATCAGACAAATTATACTTGCCAATGATTCTTTTCAATTTAATTTTCAGCATGGAAAGTGGGAAGACAAATGTCTTAAAATTATTTTAAAACTAATAAAATCAAAAATATTTAATGCTTTTACATCAGAGGCATGTGATACCTAAAACTGGCAGGCTTATAGACATTGACACAAAATAAAATTCTGACCCAACTTTGCCGTTAGTCAAAGGCTGTTAAGATATTCTGGGGTAATATCTCAAGAATACACACCAAAGCCTTGGGACACATGGCCATTCAACTACAGAATGTGAGGAGTTATTAAGGCCAGCCGTCCCTAAATGGCTCGGGCACAGCAGGGGACTACAGGCAGTGGGTTTTCATCAGTATGATTTATCCCAACATTTTAAACCATCCATGCAGTACATTCTTTGTCCATCTCACAGTTCCTCATGAAAACAGGTCTCCAATCTTAATCATCTCGATATTTACCCTGATGATTGGAGTTCAGCGAGGATCAGCGCTGGGACCTCCAATATATAGCAATGATTTGAATGGAACAGAAGATGTGTAGATTAGCAAGTTTGCAGATGACACCAAGATTGGTGAAGTTATGGAGGGTACAAAGGGTGATCAAAGTAGGATCAGTTTCACATATGGACTGAGAAGTGGCAGAGTGCAGCAGGCATAAGCTAAGAAAAGAGACGAGGTCCTGAAAAGGAGCGAGGTCGGAAGCGAGAAAAACAGGACCTCTTGGGTAGCAATCTCTGAATTACTGCCTGCGACATGCACCACAGTAAGAGGATTTGACAAATGAATGTATAATTGAGGAATTGGTGTAGAGGACAGGGCTCAGGGTTTCAAATTTCCAGATCATTGGCACCTCTTCTGGTATGACCTGTATAAAAAAGGACAGGTAACACCTGAATTTGATGGGGACCAATATCCTTGTAGAGTAGATCTGCTATTGGTTGGCAGACAGGAAGCAAAGAGTGGGAATAAACAGGACCTTTTCAGAATGGCAGGCAGTGAGTAATGGGGTACCGCAAGGCTCAGTGCTGGGACTCCAGTTGTTTACAATATATATATATTAATGACTTAGATGAGGGAATTAAATACAGCATCTCCAAGTTTGCGGATGACACAAAGCTGGGCGGCAGTGTTAGCTGTGAGGAGGATGCTAAGAGGATGCAGGGTGACTTGGATAGGTTAGGTGAGAGGGCAAATTCGTGGCAGATGCAATTTAATGTGGATAAATGTGAGGTTATCCACTTTGGTGGCAAAAACAGGAAAACAGATTATTATCTGAATGGTGGCCGCTTAGGAAAAGGGGAGGTGCAACGAGACCTGGGTGTCATTATACACCAGTCATTGAAAGTGGGCATGCAGGTACAGCAGGTGGTGAAAAAGGCGAATGGTATGCTGGCATTCATAGCAAGAGGATTCGAGAACAGGAGCAGGGAGGTACTACTGAAGTTGTACAAGGCCTTGGTGAGACCACACCTGGAGTATTGTGTGCAGTTTTGGTCCCCTAATCTGAGGAAAGACATTCTTGCCATAGAGGGAGTACAGAGAAGATTCACCAGATTGATTCCTGGGATGGCAAGACTTTCATATGATGAAAGACTGGATCGACTAGGCTTATACTCGTTGGAATTTAGAAGATTGAGGGGGGATCTTATAGAAATGTATAAAATCCTAAAGGGATTGGACAGGCTAGATGCAGGAAGATTGTTCCCGGTGTTGGGGAAGTCCAGAACAAGGGGTCACAGTTTGAGGATAAAGGGGAAGCCTTTTAGGACCGAGATCAGGAAAAACTTCTTCACACAGAGAGTGGTGAATCTGTGGAATTCTCTGCCACAGGAAACAGTTGAGGCCAGTTCATTGGCTATATTTAAGAGGGAGTTAGATATGGCCCTTGTGGCTAAAGGGATCAGGGGGTATGGAGGGAAGGCTGGTACAGGGTTTTGAGTTGGATGATCAGCCATGATCATACTGAATGGCGGTGCAGGCTCAAAGGGCCGAATGGCCTACTCCTGCACCTATTTTCTACGTTTCTATAGCTGTTGGGGAGGGTTTCAACTAGTGTGGTAGGGAATGGGCACCAGACTGATAATTCAGAGAATGGCGCAGTAGGTGTCCAGGTAGATGCAGCTTGTAAACAGATTGTGATGAAGAATAGGCAGTTGATAAGGCAAAATTGCAGTCAGTCAGATGGGATGAATTATGTCTATTTTAATGAAAGAAGTATCATGAACAAGAGTGGGAACTTGGAGCATGGAACTATGATTTTGTGGCTATGACGGAGCAATGGCTGCCACAAAGGCCAGAATAGTTGCTGGAAGTTTCAGGGTTTAAATGTTTCAAAAGGGTAAACGAGGTGGGGGAGTGGTATTGCTAATTAGTGGAAGCATCATAGCTGCACTAAGGATGTTGTGGATGGATTGTCTTTTGAGTCAGTGTGGAAAGAAGACAGAAGCAGGAAGAGAGTAATCCTTCCATTGGAAGTACAGTCGGCCCTTCTTATCTATGAGGGATTGGTTCCCGGACCCCTCGTGGATACCAAAAAACGCGGATGCTCAAGTCCCTTATTCAACCTGTCTCAATGTGGTGGTCCTTAGGACTCAGCGGAACCCGAGACCTTACTTAACCTGGCTCAGTGCGGTGGACATTAGGACCCGGCGTATAAATCACTTCAAGATAGACACAATATATGGGCCAAGTGGCCTGTCCAATGGTGTACTGTTCTAAGTTCCAGAAAGCCTCCTAATTATTCAATTACAATTTTATCTGGTGAGTCTTGACCACAATCGACCTGGGCCTTTTCATCATTTTGCCTCACTTAATTATCTTTAGTATTTTTAATATACTGTATCATAGTTTTTTGTTTTGTTCCCAAACCCAAATTTTACTCTGACCTTTTTTGCATCCTTACCTTTGGTATCTCAAGAGTATATTGCCAGCCCCCCCATCTCTTTTCAAAGTAAAGCCCATACGTTATCCAAAAGTAGTGTATCAGTTTCCACATATAGAGTGAAAACAACCAACTCCATCTCAACCTTCCTCAAGTATCGTACTGTTCCACTGCTGGACAAGTAGAAGTTCCTTCCAATTCTCTTGGGAAAAAAGTTCCATCCTTTATATACCAGAACCTCTTTTCATTTTTTCTACTTTTGTAAAATGCAAGTTATTGAACCTCCTGTATCTGTGTCTGAACTTGCCCACCCCACCCGTTATCCCCTTGTATCCCCCGACACTGACTACGGTTAATCAATTTTAAATATATACATTTTTATTTTCAAATCTCTCCAACCACTCGCCATCTCATCCTTAAATGTCCTTTAACTCTACAAACCGAGCTATCAACATTCCTTTAGGTTTCTTGACCATTTTGCTGTAGACCATGTGCCAGGTACCAAGCTCTGAAAATGTTCTCTCTAAATACTTTTAAACACCCCACTTTGATCAAAGATCAGAACTAAATGGATCCATGTCAAATTCTTTTTCACAAACTTCCATGGAGTACTTGGTCACTTTACAATACAGAGATGACATAGATATGGAATATAGCACAATTATCACATCAATGGAACAAGTATAAATGGAATTTATTATTTTCCCCCATTCAACCTTTAGTCTTTTCGCCAGCAAACTTTTGATGTCTTATTGAACACTAAAGCTTTAGCACCACCTACTCCTCCCTTAAGTTGCTATTTTACATTTCATGTAATTATATATTATAATTAATATTATAATACTGTAATTATATTACATTGCTATTTTTTGTAAAGCCATATCAAGAAATGTAACCAGTCATACCAAAACAGTATTAGGAAAATCAAAATGGGAATTCCTCAAACAATTTTTCATCTCCTTTTTGATCCATCAAGCATGTGATAAGAAACTTATTAGCACTTTCTACTCTAACACATTTCAATGCAAATTCATTTTGATTAACAATATAGATTTACATACTTTAACGTTGCTGCCTTCTATATTCCGAGTTATAGCTGTTGTAGTCTGACTGTGACTGTGCTTGGGACTGCAATAGCCACTATCACTGTCAATATCAGCTTCACTAGCTCCTTGCTCACTTGAAGACTCAGCAGCAGGGTGAGATGCTCTTCTTCTCCTGACTTTTGATTTCCAGAGCAAGGGGCTGGCCCTCTCAGAGAGAGATTTATTAGCTACATCTCCAGGGAAGTCTTTGAACGACAGAATTAAATAAAAATAACAGATATTTAACTGTAAACAGTTAAGATATAAATTATTATAACTATCAAATGCTACAAATTCCAACAGCATTTATTACAAACACAAAAGGATTTGTGAGTCCTCATGTAAGATTCCTTAAAGATTAACTTCCAGGTTGAGTTGGTGGTAATGAAGGCAAATGCAATGTCAACATTCAGATCGAGAGGACTAGAATATAAAAGCAAGGATGTAATGCTGAGGTTTATAAAGCATTCATCAGACCACAACTGGAGAACTGCGAGCAGTCTTGTGCCCCTTATCTAATAAAAGATGTGCTGGCATTGAAGAGGGTCTAGAGGAGGTTCATGAGAATGATACTGGGAATGAAATTGTTAACATACAAGGAGGATTTGATGCCTCTGGGCCTCTACTCGCTGGAGTTTTGAAGAACAGTGGTGGGGGAATTGTACTGAAACTTATCAAATGTTGAAAGACCGAGATAGAGTGCATGTGGAGAGGATGTTTCCTACATCGGAGGAGTCCAGGACCAGAGGACCCAGCCTCAGAATAGAGGGACGTCCATTTACAACAGAAACAAGGAGGAATTTATTTAGTTGGAAGGTAGTGAATCTGTGAATTTCGTTGCCACAGAAGGCTGTGGAGGCAATTTGGCCCATCAAGTCCACCCTGTCATTTTATCATGGCTGATCCATTTTGCCTTTCAGACCCAATCTCCTGCCTTGTCCCCATATCTCTATATGCCCTGAACAACCTCTGCCAGAAATATCCCCAAAGACTTGGCCTCCACAGCTGCCTGTGGCAACGAATTCCACAGATTTACCACTTTCTGGCTAAAGAAATTCCTCATCTCCATTCTAAAAGGGAGGCTGTGTCCTCTTATCCTAGACTCCCCCACCATAGGAAACGTCTTATGACAGAGGATTGGATGCGGATATTGAAGTTGGTTAACTCTTCTTCAATTTGTGCTAGCCACTCATTGATTCAATTTAAAATTGTACATCGTTATCATTTGACAAAGATCGACTTTCTAAAATCTTTCCTAACGTTGATAGTCATTGTGATAGATGTAAAACTGAGATAGCTACACTGACACATATGTTTTGGTCTTGTTCTATATTGGAACAGTTCTGGAAGTTGGTTTTCTCCACAATTTCTAAAGCACTTAAAATTAATTTACAACCTAATAAATTAACTGTGCTTTTTGGAATAGTTCCTCAAAATATTCATGGTATTTCTGTGTCTGACCAACATGTTATTGCATTTCTTACATTGATAGCTAGGAGGGCCATTTTGTTGAAGTGGAAGGATACATCAGCTCCCACTTTGTCACAGCGGTTCTCTCAAGTGATGCTATGTCTTAGTTTGGAGAAAATTAGAAGTCGAACCTTTGAACCTTCATTTGATTTTGAGAAAAGATGGGACTCATTTGCTCGTTATTATCATTTGAGTTAATTGATATAATTTTTCCACGATCTAATTGTAAATTCTTTTAGTATATTTTCTTTTCTTGCTGGCGGTTTGATGTTTATTTTCAGAAGCGATTTCCTTGTCCCTCATTACTACCTCTCCAGTATTATTTTCCATCCATCCAATATCCACTGTCTTCTCTCTTTTACACTATATGTATTTGAAGAAACTTTTGGTATCGTCTAATATTACTGGTGAGCTCACCTTTGTATTTCATCATTTCTTAATGACTTTTTTTAGTTGCCTTCTGTTAGTTTTTAAAAGCTTCCCAATCTGCTAACATCCTACAGTTTTTGCCCTCTTTGGTTTTCATGTTGGCTTTGACTTCTCTTATTAGCCACTGTTGTGCATCTTCCCATTAGAATACCTCTTCCTCTTTGGGAAATATATATCCTGTGCCTTCCGAATGGCTTCCATAAATCCCAGCCATTGCTGCTCTGTCGTCATCCCTGCCAGTGTTCTTTTCCAATCAATTCTGCTCAACTCCTCTCTCATGCCTCTGTAATTCCCTTTACTCCACTCTAATACCAATACATCTGACTTTAGCTTCTTCTCAGACTTCAGGGTGAATTCAATCATATTATGATCACTTTCCCCCAAGAGGCTTATACCTTAAGCTCTCTAATCAATCTGGTTCATTACACAACACCGAATCCAGAATAGCTGATCCCTTAGCAGGCTCAATCATGAGCTGGTCTAAAAAGCCATCTTGCAGGCACTCTAGAAATAACCCCTCTTGGAATCCAGCAGCAACCTGATTTTCCCAATCTATCTGCATATTGAAATCCCCCATAACTATTGTAACATTGCACTTTTGACATGAATTTTCAGTCTCCTGTTATAATTTATACACCATTTCCTGACCACTGTTTGAGGGGTCTGTATGCAACTCCTATCAGGATTTTTTTTATCCTTCGAGTTCCTTAGGTCTACCCATAATGATTCAACACCTTCCGACCCTAAGTCATGACTTTCTAATGATTTTATTTTTTTTAAACCAACAGAGCCATGCCACCCCCGCTGCTGACCTCTCTATCCTTTTGATAGAATATGTATCCTTGGATGTTAAGCTCCCAGTCACAATCTTCTTTTAGCCACGATTCAGTGATACCCTCAAGGTCATACCTACCAATCTGTAACTGTGCCACAAGATCATCTATCTTATTCTGTATACTGTGCCTAGTCAAATATAACACCTTTAGTCCTGGATTGGGCAGGATATATTTAAAGTGGAGACTGAAGGTCAGGATGCTAAAGGTTATGGAGAGAAGGCAGGAAAATGCAGTTGAGAGGGATAATAAGTCAGCCATGATGGAGTGGTGATGCAAACTCAATGGGTGAATGGTCTAATTCTGCTCACAAGTCTTATGGTCCTAAAACTATACTTGGGAAGGATGAATACATATTTGCCTTAATTCAGCACTGACAATAAGGTTTGTTCTTCCACTAAGACTTACACAATAAATCACCAAATATTCAATGAGTTTAATTAAGCATCCACAAATAAAAATAGCTGACAAAGGAAGTGAAGGACTGCACAAAAGCCAAGGAAAGGGCGTATAGGGTAGCAGAAGTGAGTGGGAAGCTTTTAAGATCCACCAAAAGGAAACTAAAGAAGCTATAAGGGAAAAGATGAAATATAGGGCAGACTAGCCAATAATACAAAGCAGGATACCAAACGTTTTTTTTTCCCAGTTATATAAAGAGTAACAGGGAGGTGAGGGTTGATATTGGACCATTGGAAAATGATGCTGGTCAGGTAGCGATGGGGGACAAAGAACTGGCAGATGAACTTAATAAGTACTTTGCATCTGTCTTCACTGTGGAAGACACTACCAGTGTGCCAGAGGTCCGTGAGTGTCAGGGAGCAGGAGTGAGTGCCACTGCTCTTACAAAGGAAAAAAGTGCTTGGCAAACTGAAAGGTCTGAAGGTGGATAAGTCACCTGGAGCAGATGGACTACATCCCAGAGTCCTGAGAGAGGATGCTGAAGAGATTACAGATGCATTGGTCATGATCTTTCAAGAAGCATTTGATTCTGGCATGGCCTGTAAGGACTGGAAGATTGCAACTGTCACTCCAGTCAAAGAGGGAGTAAGGCAAAAGAAAGGAAATTATAAGCCAGTTAGCCTAACCTCAGTGGTTGGGAAAGTGTTAAGAGTCTATATTAAGGATGAGGTTTCAAGGTACTTGGAAACGAATGACAAAATACGTCAAAGTCAGCTTGGCTTTTGCCTGACAGATCTGTTTAGAGTTCTTTGAGGAAGTAACAGGCAGAGTGGATCAAGGAGAGGCAGTGGATGTCAATTATTTGGATCTTCAGAAGGCATTTGATAAGGTTCCACATATGAGGCTGCTTAACAAGGTAAAATCCTATGGCTTTACAGTTAAGATACTTGCATGGATAGGCGAAATGGCTGACAGGCAGGAGGCAGCAAGTGAGAATAAAGGGGGCGTTTTCTGGTTAGCAGCCAGTGACTAGTGATGTTCCTCAGTATTGGGACCGCTGCTTTTCACATTGTTTGTCAATAATTTAGATAATGGAATTGATGGCTTTGAGGCAAAGTTTGCAGATGATACAAAGATAGGTGGAGGGGTAGATAGTGCTGAGGAAGCAGTGCGATTGCAGCAGGGCTTAGGCAAATTAGAAGAATGGGCAAAACAGTGGCAGACAGTATTGGGAAATAGATGATAATGCAGTTTTGGTAAAAGGAACAATAATGCAGACTATTGTCTAAATGTGGAGAAGCTTCAAACATCAGGTGAAGAGGGACTTAGGAGTCCTCGTGCAACACTCCCAGAAGATAAATTTACAGGTTGAGCCTGTGGTAAAGACAACAAATGCAATGTTGGCATTTATATCACGGGAAACAGAATATAAAAGCAAGGAGCATGATGCTGAGCCTTTATAAGACACTATTCAGGCCACACTTGGAATATTGTCAACAGTTTTGGGCCCCATATCTCAGAAAGGATGCATTGTCTCAAAAAGGAGAACCTGGGGTATGTCGAATACCGGGCGAAGCACTAAGTCTTTGGGGTAACTGCAAGTCTGTGTCTTTGCTATTGCTTTGCTCATGCTTAAGCGCTCGGTGGCAGTGCTGAAGCATTTTTTTGCCGGTAGGGGAGTGGGGGATAGCTGCTCGCTGGAGGAAGAAGCTGGGGGGGTACTTTGGGGTTCTAACGTTTAACTGTCATTCATTCTTTGGGGCACTCTTCTGTTTTTGTGGATGGTTGCAACGAAAAAGCATTTCAGGATGTATATTGTATACATTAAATTGCACCTTTAAACCTTTGTCATTGGAGAGAGTCCAGAAGAGGCTCACGAGGATAAGTCTGAGAATGAGTAGTTTAACGTAGGAGGAGCGCTTGGCAGCTTTGGAATTTAGAAGAATGTTGGGGGGGGGGGGGTAGAATCTCATTGAAACCTACCGAATGTTGAAAGGACGAGATAAAGTGGATGTAGAGATGATGTTTCCTATGGTAGGGAACTAGAAGGCACAGCCTCAAAATTGAGGGGTGACCTTTTAGAACAGAGGTAAGGAAGAATTATTTTTTTGCCAGAGAGTAGTGAATCTGGAATGCTTTGTCATAGACTGCAGTGGAGACCAAGTCTGTGCGAATATTTAAGGCCGAAGTTGATCGTTTCCTGATCAGTCAGGGCATCAAAGGATATGGTGAAAAGGCAGGTGTATGGGGTTCTGTGGGATCTACGATCAGTCATGATGGAATGGTGAAGCATATTCGATGGGCTGAATGGCCTAATTCTGCTCCTGTGTCTTATGGCTTATGTGCAAAACTGCACAGAACATGCATTTATTAGCAAAAAGAGAAACAATTTGACAAATGAATTTATGGAATTGTAACTGAAAATCATGATTAATAATTCAACAGATGTATATTACTGCAAGACTATATCAGAAATACACTAATGAAAACACCAGTATGTTCTACTGTTTGATTTGGTAATGTCATTTATAATACCTGGCAAACAACATGTAACTTGAAAAACTGTACTAACAGCTAAATAGCATTGTTTAAATAAAAACATAGTTTGATGTACAAATTCATTTGCCATGATATCTTAGTAAATGGTTGGAAGCAGTGGTGAAGGGTGGTGCTGATCGCTACTCCAATTCCAACCATGGGGATTCTTGGAAAAAGTCCAATTCAGGCTACTTTATGACAATCTGAAAGACCATTTCATTGTATTAATAATATTAAAACTGTATTAGTAGTGTTCACACTCAAAACCAAAAAAAAAATCACAAATATGTGTTTTCCCTGTCTTCAATGTTCTGTTAAACATACTACCAAAATTTAAAGTTTCATTCAAAATTGGCCAGAAATTGGAAAAAGCTGTCCTCCATAAATAGATTTACAACAGTATCTAGGGATAAAGGCATTTTGATGCAATCCAAATAAATCAAAAACAAAGTAACTTCTACTTCTAACTAAAGCCTAAATTCTGTTTTCATTACTGCAATTCAAAGCAAGAACACTTGAAGGAAATTTCAATTTGGTTAAATTTGTTTAGCGCCTGATATTCTGGAAATAATAAGTTTTTGTTTGAAATGATAATAACTAGACAGTACCTGTCTGCTGGCTGGCATCAACCAGCAAAACAATTTTTGATCTATTTTCAGGACCGGAGGCGCTGCTTTCCTTCTGAACAGCCACACTTCTAACCAGAGGTTTGCTGATTCTCAAAATCTGTACAAATACAAGAAATGGGAAGTACTGGTATCTTTGTAAGTAGAAAGACAATCATTTAGCTACCCAACAATAATTTTATTATTCAAGTGTCTAAATTACACAGATTAGGACAATGCTAGTTAGAATCTGAAATCTATCAAAGACGAAGTAACCTCAGATGGATTTGAAGTAGAATCCTACAAATGGTAATATCCAAAATTAAGTAAGGGAGGGATCAAACCGTAATATACACCACTTTGTCCTCAAGTGTAAAACTGCACATACAACTAAAAAAAGCAGAGCCTTTCAGAACTCTGCAGCAGGCTTGAGATATCACAGTTCATTAGACATTTGGAAGTGAGTAAGATTCGAATGGAGCGGGCTGGGCAGGGGTGGGTATTGAGCCAGGCCCTGTGGCTTGGAAGTGAAGTTGGGGGGGGGGGGAGGAGAAAGAGAGAAGAGAGCAGTGGTAATAAGGGATTCAATAACAAAGGCACAGATGTGAAATTCTGTGCACCTGAGACACCCAGATGGTATGTTGCCTCTGAAGTTGCCAGGGTCAGGAACATCTCAGATCAAATCTACAGCATTTTAAAGGGAGAAAGAGAGCAGCCAGAATTTGTGGTACATCTTGGCAGTAATGATATAGGTAGGAAATGCAATGGAGTTCTATGGAGTTATTAGGAGTTAGATAGGAAGCAAAAAGCAGAACCTCAAGGGTGGTTTTTTCTGCATTGCTGCCTGTGCCATGTGTCAGGGCTAGTACAGTATAGTATGATTTGGCAGATGTATGTGTGGTTGAGGAATTGATGTGGAGGGCAGTAATTCAGATTTCTAGATCGCTGCAATCTCTTCCTGGAAAGGTACTAACTGTACATAAAGGACAGGTTACATCTGAACTTGAGAGGAACCAATGTCCTTGCGGGCAGGTTTAAGTTAGTTTGGCAGGGCAATGGGAATCAGACTGATAGATCAGAGGATGAGGCTGTTAGCATGCAGGTAAATATAGTATGAAAAGAGATTGAGAGACAGGACAGCAAGGAAAAATTGCAGTCTTTAGGAAGGTTGACTGAAATGTGTCCATTTTCAGGCAAGTATCAGGAACAAGGGTGGTGAATTTAGAGAACAGGAATGAAAATATGACATTGTGGCCATTATAGAGACTTGGCCGTCACAGGGGCAGAAATGGCTGTTTTTCGTGTTTCGGGGATTAAATGTGGCTAAGGAGTTCGTGTAGGACGGAGGGCATAAGATATTTGGATCACTGGGCTCACTTCCAGGGAAGGTGGGACCTGTACAGAAGGGAGTTGAAGGGAGTCTGGTTATTCTAATAGGAAGGTCGGTTAATGTTGCACAGTGGGGTTTAAACTAGAGTTGCAGGGTGATGGGAACCAGACTGCCAGAACAGTTAGTGGAGGAGTTGTGGAGGCAGATTTAGGAAGACCTTAAAGTTAAGAATCAAAAGATCAAGCATGGTGCGACTAGAGTCCCGAGCTACCTATATTTCAATGCAAGGTATTGTTGGAAAGGCGGATAATAGTGCTGAAGATGCAGTAGCTGGTTCACAAACAGAGAAAATGTGTAGTGAGGACAGGCTGTTGATAAGGCAAAATTGCAGTCAACAGGACGAGTTGCAATGTAAAAGGTAGACAAAATCAAAAAGGGTGAATACAGGACTAAAGGTGTCGGGCTTGAATGCACGCTGTATATGGAATAAGATAGATGAATTTGCAGAACAGTTGCAGATTGGCAGATATGATGTTAGAGGCATCACTGCATCATGGCTGAAAGAAGATTATAGTTGGGAGCTTAATGTCCAAGGATACACACTGTATTAAAAGGACAAGCAGGAAGGCATTGCTCTGTTGGTAAAAAATGAAATCAAATCATTAGAAAGAGGTGACATAGGGTCAGAAGGTGTTGAATCATTGTGGATAGAGCTAAGAAACTGCAAAGGTAAAAAGCCCCTTATGGGAGTTGTATACAGACCCCCAAACGGTAGTTAGTACGTGGCCAACAAATTATAACAAGGGGTAGAAAATTGATGCCAAAAGGGCAATGTTATAATAGTCAGATAGATTACAAAAATCAGGTTGGTGGTGGATTCCAGGAGGGGGAATTTCTGGAGTGCCTACAAGATGGGTTTTTTTTTAATGAGCAGCTCATGGTTGAGCCCACTAGAAGATCATTGGGTGTTATGCAATGAACCAGAATTGATTAAGGAGCTTAACATTAAAGAACCCTTGTGGGAAAGTGATTATAATATGATCGAATTCACTCTGAAATTTGAGCAGAAGCTAAAGTCAGATGTATCAGTTTAGAACATAGAAAATCTACAGCGCATTAGATCCACAATGGTCCACAATGTTGTGCCGACCATGTAACCTACTCTAGAAGCTAACTAGAATTTCCCTACCACATAGCCCTCTATTTTTCTGAGCTCCATGTACCTATCAGAGACTCTTAAAAGGCCCTATTGTATCTGCCTATAGCATCTTTGCTGGCAATATATTCCATGCACTCACCACTCTGTTTTAATTATAATGTTAAGGATTATAATGTTCCCAACTAGGAAGACAGAGTGAAATCGTAAAAGGTATCAAGGTGGCAGGGATTGAACAGAAAGTGGCATTATTCGCAGATGATGTTTTAGTCTATCTGAGTGAACCAGAAAAATCATTTATAGGATTGTTTACACTGTTGGATGACTTTGGGAAAATATCAGGTTATAAAATAAATGTACCAAGAAAATGCAGGTTATGTCCCTAAATTATACACCATCCAAAAAACTGCAGGATACATATGATCATAAGTGGGAAGCTAAATCATTAAAATATTTAGGAATAACCCTGCCGAAGGATCTTTCAACGCTGTCACAGGTAAATTATGGGCCATTAATTTCAGAGATAAAAGCTGATATGCATAGAGGGAATCTTATCCCCTTTTTAAGTTTAAATTCAAGGATAAATACCATAAAAATGAATATTCTCCCTCGGTTACTGTATCTTTTCCGGACTTTACCTGTGGAGGTGGATGATAATCATTTCAGGGAATGGGACAAATGGATTTCCCGCTTTATCTGGCAAGGAAAGAAACCTAGAATTCGATATAACACCTTACAGTTAGGGAAAGGAGGAGGAGGTATGGTACTTCCTTGCTTGAGAAATTATGTTTATGCTTCACAGATAACCCCTCTGTTATATTGGTGTAATAGGGAATATAAGGCTAGATGGAAGGAAATAGAATTTGGATTGGTTGACAGTTTTCCTCTACAGGCCTCAATAGCAGACAAAGGATTGATGGCCCAATTGGAAAAGTTTAAAAACAACTGGATAAATCTTACATTAAAAGTATGGCAGAAGGTGGTTAATTCATGTGGAATTAATAACACGTTAAAACTTTTCAGATGGTGTGCATATGATACCGAATTCCTTCCCAACAGAGGAGATAAAAGATTTGAACTATGGATAAAGAAAGGTCTTACAACCCATCTCTCATTTATACATAAAAGAGTATTACAAAGTTTCCAATTCCTGCAGGACAAACATGGCCGAGAGCACAATGACTTTTTTTTTAGGTACCTTCAAGTACGACACTAGATTAACCAGAGTTGTAAATATACAGACCTATCAACAGTAGAATTAGAATTTTTCAAGATTCTGAATTCGGCTTGCAGTTCAATACCAAGTAAATCAGTTTCTTGATTATATAATGCACTCTCCCATGCTAAAAATGTAAACACATTGTATATTAAAGAGAAGTGGGAGAAAGAAGTGGGGTTGGTACTTTCAGAGGAGGCTTGGGGGAAAATATGCAGCTTTCAGTGGTCTTCGACTAATTCTTTGACTTGGAGAGAATATTGTTGGAAAAATATTATAAGATACTTCAAGACCCCATATCAGGAAAAATATAAAGACACAAACGTGATGTGTTGGAGAAGGTGTGGCTCCAAGGAGGCAAATCATTTCCATATTTTCTGGGACTGCCCTAAATTAAGTTTATATTGGAAAGGTATTCATAGAACATTAGTTACGGTACTTAAGACCCAGATACCTCTGAACTTTGAGACGCTCTATTTGGGGCATGTATTGTTTCTTGAACAGAAGAAAGATATAAAGTTGCTGCAGGCCTTTTTAGTGGCAAGTAAGAAATCAATCACTAGAAAGTGGCTAAATTCAATACCACCTACATTAGAAGATTGGCACGAAATTATCTTGGAAATATTTAAAATGGAAAAGATGACTTACTCCCTGAGAATTCAAAAAGAAAAATTTGATCAAATTTGGAATAAATGGATTGAATATATAACCTCAAAGCGAGCAGACTTTAGATGACTCTCCTGATGATGTATACTACTCTTCTCATCAACACAGTAATATTGCTAACGTAAGCACCCCTGGTCTAAATGTTTACTGTTTTTGTTTTTTTTTGGAAAATAGAAAATTAACACAAGTAAAGGAAAAGATTTGGGAAAGGGATAAAAAAAATGATAAAATTAAGTAAATAAGTACATAGGAATTGGATAATTATGTTTGGGGGTAGAAGCAAACATGAACAAGTTAGGATATGAACACCTACAATGGCTGTTACATAGGCTTACATACAACATTTTGGACCAGAAAGAAATGGTCCAGAAGAGATATATGGAAATTATTATGAATCCACTATTATTACTATTTTTAACAACTAATATCATTACTTAGCCTAATAGATTAGAATTTCAACTGCACATAATTATCTATTTAACTGTCTAATTTCTTTTTATATCATCCTAATGTGTACTTAGGAATGTATAAATATAGTTTTATACATATATAAAAAAATGGAAAAGGTTATACATGTGAAAAAAGTTCTGATACTTGTGAATTCCTTATCCAAATAAAAATAAAAAATTAAAAAAAAAGAATTATAATGTTAAGTATTATAAGGGGTAAAGGGAATCTCAGAAGTTAGCCAGAATTGATTGGAAACAAACACTGGCAGGATTGATGGCAGAGCAGCAATGGCTGAAATTTCTGGAAGCAATTCAAAAGGCACAGATGAATTCTGATGGGAAGAAGACACCACTCTGGCTAATAAAAGAAATCAAAGCCAACATAAAAGCCAAAGAGGGGGCAAAAATTAGTGGGAAGTTAGAGGAATGGGAAGCTTTTAAAAACCAGTGAGCAACTCAAAGTCATTAAGGTAAAGATGAAAAACTAAAGTAAGCCAGCCAATAATATTAAAGTGGATACCAGAAGTTTGCTCAGATACATAATGGACACCAAACCACTGGAAAAGAATGCTGAACAGGAAGTCATGGGGGACATTGAGATGGTGGATAAACTGAATTAGTATTTTGCATCAGTCTTCCCTGTGGAAGACATTAGCAGTATGGTGGAAGTTCCAGGTGCCGGGGTCATGAAGTGTGTGAAGTTACCATTACTAGAGAAAAGGTTCCTGGGAAACTGAATCTGAAGATAGATAAGTTACCTGGACCAGACAGTGTACACCCCAGAGTTCAGAAAGAGTTGCCTGAAGAGATTGGGGAGGCATGATTAACAATCTTTCAAGAATTACAGATTGTGGAGTGGTTCCAGAAGACTGGAAAATTGCAAATGTCACACCACTCTTCAAGACGAGAGAGGGGCAAGAGAGGCAGAAGAAAGGAAACAATAGGCCAGTTAGTCTGACCTCAGTGGTTGGGAAGATGTTATAGGCATCCATTAGTCTCATAAGACCATGGATTTGTGCCTTGGAGGGTTTCCAGGGTGCAGGCCTGGGCAAGGTTGTATGGAAGACCGGCAACACACATCAAAGTTGCTGGTGAACGCAGCAGGCCAGGCAGCATCTCTAGGAAGAGGTATATATAACGTTTCGGGCCAAGACCCTTCGTCAGGACTAACTGAAGAGCTAGTAAGAGATTTGAAAGCGGGAGCGGGAGGGGGAGGGGGAGATCCAAAATGATAGGAGAAGACAGGAGGGGGAGGGATGGAGCCAAGAGCTGGACAGGTGATTGGTAAAAGGGATATGAGAGAATCATGGGACAGAAGGCGCAGGGAAAAGGGAAGGGGGGGAACCCAGAGGATGGGCAAGGGGTATAGTCAGAGGGACAGAGGGAGAAAAAGGAGGAAGAGAGAGAAACAATGTGTGTATATAAATAAATAACGGATGGGGTACGAGGGGGAGGTGGGGCATTAGCGGAAGTTAGAGAAGTCAATGTTCATACCATCAGGTTGGAGGCTACCCAGACAGAATATAAGGTGTTGTTCCTCCAACCTGAGTGTAGCTTCATCTTTACAGTAGAGGAGGCCATGGATAGACATATCAGAATGGGAATGGGATGTGGAATTAAAATGTGTGGCCACTGGGAGATCCTGCTTTCTCTGGTGGACAGAGCGTAGGTGTTCAGCAAAACGATCTCCCAGTCTACGTTGGGTCTCGCCAATATATAGAAGGCCACATAGGGAGCACTGGACGCAGTATATCACCCCAGCCGACTCACAGGTGAAGTGTTGCCTCACCTGGAAGGACTGGCTGGGGCCCTGAATGGTGGTAAGGGAGGAAGTGTAAGGGCATGTGTAGCACTTGTTCCACTTACAAGGATAAGTGCCAGGAGGGAGATCAGTGGGGAGGAATGGGGGGGATGAGTGGACAAGGGAATCGCATAGGGGGCAATCACTGCAGAAAGCCGGGGCGGGGGGGGGGGAAGGGAAAGATGTGCTTAGTGGTGGGATCCCGTTGGAGGTGGCGGAAGTTACGAAGAATAATATGTTGGACCCGGAGGCTGGTGGGGTGGTAGGTGAGGGCCAGGGGAACCCTATTCCTAGTGGGGTGACGGGAGGATGGAGTGAGAGCAGATGCATGTGAAATGGGGGAGATGCGTTTGAGAGCAGAGTTGATGGTGGAGGAAGGGAAGCCCCTTTCTTTAAAAAAGGAGGACATCTCCCTCGTCCTCGAATGAAAAGCCTCATCCTGGAAGACTGGCAGTTGCCCATGCTGCAAGTCTCCCTGCCACCGATGTTGTCCAAGGGAAGGGCATTAGGGCCAATACAGCTTGGCACCGGTGTCGTCGCAGAGCAATGTGTGGTTAAGTGCCTTGCTCAAGGGCACAACTTGCTGCCTCAGCTGAGGCTCGAACTAGCGACCTTCAGATCACTAGACCGACGCATTAACCACTTGGCCACGCGCCAACACTGTGAAGATGTTTATTATTAAGGATAAGGTCTCAGGGTACTTGGAGGCACATGATAAAATAGGCCAAAGTCAGCATGGTTTCCTCAAGGGAAAAATCTTGCCTGATAAATCTGTTGGAATTCTTTGAAGAAATAACAAGCAGGATAGACAAAAGAGAAATTGGTTTATGCTGTGTCCTTGGATTTTCAGAAGACCTTTGATAAGGTGCCACACATGAAGCTACTTAACAAGCTACGAGCTCATGGTATCACAAAAAAGATTCTAGAGTGGATAAAGCAGTGGTTGATTGACAGGAGGCAAAGAGTGGGAATATAGGGAGCCTTTTGTGGTTGGCTACCAGTGAGTAGTGGGGTTTCGCAGGGGTCTGTGTTGGGACCAATTCTTTTCACGTTGTACGTCAATTATTTGGTTGATGGAATTAATGGCTTTGTTGCAAAGTTTGCTGATGAAATGAAGATAGGTGGAGGGGCAGGTAGTTTTGAAGAAGTGGAGAGGCTACAGAAGGACTTAGATTAGGAGAATGGACAAAGAAATGGCAGATGGAATACAGGGTCGGGAAGTGTATGGTCATGCACTTTGGTGGAAGAAATGAAAGTGTTGACTATTTTCTATAAGGAGAGAGAATACTAAAATTTGAGGCGGAAAGAGACTTGAAAGTCCTTGTGAAGTTTGAGTCTGGTGAGGAAGGCAAATGCAATCTCAGCATTCATTTCAAGAGGATTAGAATATAAAAGCAAGGATGTAATGTTGAGACTTTATAAAGTACTGGTGAGGCTTCACTTGGAGCATTGAGAGCCATTATGGGCCCCTAACCTTAGAAAGGATGTGCTGAAATTGGAGAATGTTCAACTGAGGTTCACAAAAATGATTCCAAAATTGAATGATTTGTTATATGAAAAGTGTTTGATGGTTCTAGGCCTATATTCGCTGGAATTCAGAACAATGAGGGATGACCTCATTGAAACCTGTCGAAAGGTGAAGGAACTTGATCGAGTGGATGTGGTCAGGATGTTTCCTGTGCTGAGAGGATCTAAGACCACAGGACACAGCCTCAGAATAGAGGAAACATCCTTTCAGAATGGAGAAGGAGAAATTTCTTTAGCCAGAGTGATGAATCTGTGGAATTCTTTGCCACAGGTAGCTGGGGAGACCAAGTGTTTATATTTAAGGGAGAGGTTGATAGATTCTTTATTGGTCAGGGCATGAAGGGACAAGGCATAAGATTGGGGCTGAGAGGAAAGTTGGATCCTGATGAAATTGCTGAATGATGGGCCAAATGGCATAATTCTGCTCCAATAGCTTATGGTCTTCTGGTTTCAAAGGGGACAGGAGGAGGTTAAAAAAAAATGTGGGAGGTGTCATTGCTAATCAGGGATAGTATCACAGCTGCAAAAAGTGAAGACATCCTGGAGGGACTGTCTACTTAGTCAGTGCGGATGGAAGTTTGAAACAAGAAGGGAGCTATCACTATCAGGAGTATTCTATAGACACCCCAAGAATAACACAGACTCTAAGGAACAGATAAAGAGGTATTTTGTCAAAAATAACAGGGTTGCTGAATGGGCGATTTCAACTTCCCCTAGCATTGATTAGCACATCCTCAGCACAAAGGTTTTAGGCTACGTCCACACTAGACCGGATAAATCCGTAACCCAAGCCTTTTCTCTTCGTTTTCACCCTCCATCCACACTGAAACGGCATTTTCCTCCCCCGGAAACGGAGCTTTTCTAGAACACTCTCTAGAGTGTTTAAATCTGAAAACCACAGTTGGCTGTTGTAGTGTGTACGGGGTAAATGGAGGGTTTTAGAAACGCTGTCATGATGTGCCGGTACAAATGGTGGCGGCACCGTGGCATTTCATTGTTTTCTTGAACGCAACCTCCAACACCACAACAACAATATCTGACAATAGATGTGTAACAGCCTAATGTAACATTGTATGGAAATACAAGATAACACTGATGCAGACATGTTTTATACATGTAACAAGGTGCTTTATTAATGTATTGCTTGTGCAAACATTCAATAGATGCAATTGTCACTTTTGCCCAGTAACTCGTTTTATTGCACATGTTAAATACAGCAAAATAATACAGAAAGACATGGCAAAAGTAAAGGCAAACAAATGAGGTAACAGCAAATTTCACTTTTGCCCAGTAACAAGCCTTATTGTATTTAGTTGTAGCTGTCGTCCCTTTCATCGATGAAGAGACTATGGCTGTAGGGAATGCTTCTGGACAAACGCGCACCAAGTCTTTCGTTTGGCAACTTTCTTTTAAGATTTTCTAGTCTGTAACTGGACAAACACGCACCAAGTATACCGTTTCCACTTTGCTTGTTTTCTGTGTGTCCTGCGCATGCCCTGTAGGAGGAGATTCACCCAAATATCCATTCTAATATGGACGGAGGTACTTTCAAAAATTCCTGGTGTGGGCGCCTATCGTTTTTATGCGAAACCGGCGTTTTCAAAATTATCCTGTCTCGTGTGGATGTGGCCTTAGATAAGGTGAATTTGTTAGGTATGTTCGGGGAGAATTGCTGACTCAATATGTTGACAGGCCAACTGGAGGAGAGGCCATATTGGATCTAGTGCAAGGTCAGATGAGTGAGCATTTCAGAGACAGTGAACACAAATCCTTGACCTTTACCATAGATGGCCTTAGAGAGATAGGAGTAGATGGTATGGGAAAGTATTTAATTAAGGAAGGGGGAATTACAACACAATTAAGCAGGAACCTGGAAGCTTAAATTGGGAATGGATGCACAATAGGAATGTGGAGGTTGTTTTGGGAGCACTTGCATGAGTTCTGGGTAGGTCTGTCTCATGAAGGCAGGGAAAGGATGGCATTGTAAAGGAACCATTATTGATGAGAGATATGGAACATCTCAGAAACCAGAAGAAGCGAAGTGTACTTCAGCTTGAGGAAGCACAGTTCAGACAGCTCTATGGAGAGTTACAAGGTAACCAGGAAGCAGCATTAGGAGAGCTTGAAGACAGCCCAAGAAGGGTTTTGGCAAGTAAAATCAAGGAAAACCAAGCTGTTCTACATTTAAAGTACAGGAGGACGACGAGAGTGAGGGTAGAACTGATCAGGGATAATAGAGGAAACATGGATGTCGAGTCAGATAGTAAGAGAGGTCCTTAGGTAAACTTTGCTTCAGTATTCACCAGTGAGAGGTCCTGTGACGATTGTGAGGATGTGTAAAACAGCTTGATATGTTAGAACATGTTGACATTGAGAAAGAGGATGCGCTAGAGCTTTTGAAAAACATTAGGATAGGCAAGTCCGAGGCCAGATGGGAAATACCCCAGGTTACTAAGTAAGCGAATGCTGCACTTCAGGCAATGATCAATGTGTCCTCACAGACTACATGAGTAGCACCAGATGATCAGAGGATGACAGATGTTACTCTTTTGTTCACAAAAGGAGTATGGATAACCCTGAGGATTTATAAACCAATGAATCTTATTTCAGTGGTGGCCAAATTATTGGAGAAGATTCTTAGAAACAGGATTTATGAGCATTTGGAGAAGCAAAACCTGATTAGGGATAGCCAACATGACTTTGGGAGAGGTAGGTTATGCATCACAAGCCTGATTGAGGATGTGACAATGCACATTGATGAAGGCAGAACAGTAGATTTGGTGTACATTAATTTTAGTAAGACACCTGAACATGTTCCCCATTGTAGGTTCATTCAGAAAGCATGAAATTCAGGGAAACTAGGCTGTGTGGATTCAGAAACATGAGGAATTCTGCAGATGCTGGAAATTCAAGGAACACACATCAAAGTTGCTGGCAGTATCTCGAGGAAGAGGTATAGTTGACATTTCGGGCCGAGACCCTTCATTAGGACTACCTGAAGGAAGAGCTAGTAAGAGATTTGAAAGTGGGAGTGGGAGGGGGAGATCCAAAATGATAGGAGAAGACAGGAGGGGGAGGGATGGAGCCAAGAGCTGGACAGGTGATTGGCAAAAGGGATATGAGAGGATCATGGGACAGGAGGCCCAGGGAGAAGGAAAAGGGGGAGGGGGGAAAAACCCAGAGGATGGGCAAGGGGTATAGTCAGAGGGACAGAGGGAGAAAAAGGAGAGAGAGAGAAAGAATACGTGTATATAAATAAATAACAGATGGGGTACGAGGGGGCGGTGGGGTATTAGTGGAAGTTAGAGAAGTCAATATTCATGCCATCAGGTTGGAGGCTACCCAGACGGAATATAAGGTGTTGTTCCACCAACCTGAGTGTGGCTTCGTCTTTACAGTAGAGGAGGCCGTGGATAGACATATCAGAATGGGAATGGGATGTGGAATTAAAATGTGTGGCCACTGGGAGATCCTGCTTTCTCTGGCGGACAGAGCGTAGGTGTTCAGCAAAACGATCTCCCAGTCTGCATCGGGTCACACCAATATATAGAAGGCCACATCGGGAGCACCGGACGCAGTATATCACCCCAACCGACCCACAGGTGAAGTGTCGCCTCACCTGGAAGGACTGTCTGGGGCCCTGAATGGTGGTAAGGGAGGAAGTGTAAGGGTATGTGTAGCACTTGTTCCGCTTACAAGGATAAGTGCCAGGAGGGAGATCAGTGGGGAGGGATGGGGGGGGGGGAACGAATGGACAAGGGAGTTGCGTAGGGAGCGATCCCTGCGGAAAGCGGGGGGGGGTGAGGGAAAGATGTGCTTAGTGGTGGGATCCCGTTGGAGGTGGCGGAAGTTACGGAGAATAATATGTTGGACCCGGAGGCTGGTGGGGTGGTAGGTGAGGACCGGGGAATCCTATTCCTAGTGGGGTGACAGGCGGATGGAGTGAGAGCAGATGTGCGTGAAATGGGGGAGATGCATTTGAGAGCAGAGTTGATGGTGGAGGAAGGGAAGCCCCTTTCTTTAAAAAAAGGAGGACATCTCCATCGTCCTGGAATGAAACTTCCTCCAAACTAAAGGTGTAGCTATGGGACCCGTATGGGTCCTAGCTATGCCTGTCTTTTAGTTGGCTTTGTAGAACAATCTATGTTCCAAACCTATTCTGGTATCCGTCCCCCACTTTTCCTTTGCTACTTCGACGACTGCATTGGCACTGCTTCCTGCACGCATGCTGAGCTCGTTGACTTCGTTAACTTTGCCTCCAACTTTCACCCTGCCCTCCAGTTTACCTGGTCCATTTCCGACACCTCCCTCCCCTTTCTAGATCTTCCTGTCTCTATCTCTGGAGACAGCTTATCTACTGATGTCTACTATAAGCCCACTAACTCTCACAGCTATCTGGGACTATTCCTCTTCACACCGTCTCTTGCAAAAATGCCATCCCCTTCTCGCAATTCCTCCGTCTCCGCCGCATCTGCTCTCAGGATGAGGCTTTTCATTTGAGGACGAGGGAGATGTCCTCCTTTTTAAAGAAAGGGGCTTCCCTTCCTCCACCACCAACTCTGCTCTCAAACGCATCTCCCCCATTTCACATGCATTTGCTCTCACTCTATTCTCCCGTCACCCCACTAGGAATAGGGTGGTCCTCACCTACCACCCCACCAGCCTCTGGGTCCAACATATTGTTCTCCGTAACTTCCGCCACCTCCAACTAAACACATCTTCCCCCGACCCCCCCCCGCTTTCCGCAGGGATCGTTCCCTACACGACTCCCTTGTCCATTCGTCCCCCACATCCCTCCCCACTGATCTCCCTCCTGGCACTTATCCTTGTAAGCGGAACAAGTGCTACACATGCCCTTACACTTCCTCCCTTACCACCATTCAGGGCCCCAGACAGTCCTTCCAGGTGAGGCGATACTTCACCTGTGAGTCGGCTGGGGTGATATACTGCGTCCAGTGCTCCCGATGTGGCCGTCTATATATTGGCGACACCCGACGCAGACCGGGAGATCGTTTTGCTGCACACCTACACTCTGTCTGCCAGAGAAAGCAGGATCTCCCAGTGGCCACACATTTTAATTCCACATCCCATTCCCATTCTGATATGTCTATCCATGGCCTCCTCTACTGTAAAGATGAAGCTACACTCAGGTTGGAGGAACAACACCTTATATTCCGTCTGGGTAGCCTCCAACCTGATGGCATGAACATTGACTTCTCTAACTTCCGCTAATGCCCCACCTCCCCCTCGTACCCCATCCATTATTTATTTATATACACACACATTCTTTCTCTCTCTCTCCTTTTTCTCCCTCTGTCCCTTTGACTATACCCCTTGCCCATCCTCTGGGTTCCCCCCCCCCGCCTCTTTTCCTTCTCCCTGGGCCTCCTGTCCCATGATCCTCTCATATCCCTTTTGCCAATCACCTGTCCAGCTCTTGGCTCCATCCCTCCCCCTCCTGTCTTCTCCTATCATTTTGGATCTCCCCCTCCCACTCCCACTTTCAAATCTCTTACTAGCTCTTCCTGCAGTTAGTCCTGACGAAGGGTCTCGGCCCGAAACGTCGACTGTACCTTTTCCTGGAGATGCTGCCTGGCCTGCTGCGTTCACCAGCAACTTTGACGTGTGTTGTGTGGATTCAGAATTGGCTTTCCCATAGAAGGCACAGGATGGTTACTGGTGTAGCATATACTGCTTGGCGGTCAATGACCCGTGGTGTTCTGCAGGCATGTGTTCTGCAACCACTCACTTTGGGATATTTATAAATGACTTGGATGAGGAAGTGGAAGGGCAAGTTTGTCGATGACACTGTTGATTCTACTGTTTAATTTTAATTGTCATTTTTCTGCAGTTCACCAATTAACTGTTTGTATTTTAAGTAGCCTTTATATGTATGGCAATTTAACATGCCTCTACCTCCTGTACAAAGTGTAATTTTAAAAAGCTTCTCTGTACTTCAGTAAGAGAATAAGTGTTTGCTCATTGGTTAATTTTACTGCAATACTAAAAAAGTATATTCTAATTGGTTGCCTCTTTTCTATGGATTTGAACGGAATATTATCATCTCTGGTTACACAAGTAGTTGTTTTACGCTAGGCGCTATCTTTAGTTCCTCTCTTCAAGTAGAAAGACCCCCATCACTGTAATATTCTGTTTGTTCTATCAATTTCTAATAAAAAGATCATAAGGTAACAAGTTTCATGCCTCGCTCCTGACTTCTAAAAGACCATTGGATTTAAGCACCAGAATCCAACATGAAGGTTAGCGGTGTTATGGATACTGTAGAAAGTTATCATTGGATGCCATTGACAGGATGCAGAGCTGAGCTGAGAAGCGACAGATGAATTAATTGAATTGACTTTATTTCTTACATCCTTCCCATACACCAGGAGTAAAAATCTTTACATTACATCTCCATCTAAATGTGCAATATGCAATCATAATAATTTATCATAAATAGAACAGTCAATGTAACATAGAAATACACTCAAATCAGCGCAAGTTAATCAGTCTGATGGCCTGGTGGAAGCTGTCCCGGAGCCTGTTGGTCCTGGCTTTTATGCTGCGGTACCGTTTCCCGGATGGTAGCAGCTGGAGTAGATTGTGGTTTGGTTGACTTGGGTCCCCAAGGATACTTTGGGCCCTTTTTTCACACCTGTCTCTGTCAATGTCCTGAATCATGGGAAGTCAACAACTACAACTACAGAACCAATTTCTCCCGGGATCAATAAAGTATGACTATCACTACTATGACTATGTGTTGGGCTGTCCGCACCACTCTCTGCAGAACCCTGCGATTAAGGGAGGTACAATTCCCAAACTAGGCAGCGATGCAGCCAGTCAGGATGCTCTCAATTGTGCCCCTGTAGAGTTAGGATCTGGGGGACCATACCAAACTTCCTCAACCATCTGAGGTAAAAGAGGTACTGTTGTGCTTTCTTCACCACACAGCCGGTATGTACAGATCACGTGAGGTCCTCGGTGATGTGAATGCCGATGAACTTAAAGCTGTTCACCCTCTCAACCCCAAATCCATTGATGTCAAAAGGGGCTAGCCTGTCTCCATTCCTCCTGTAGTCCAAAACCAGCTCCTTTGTTTTTGCGACATTGAGGGAAAGGGTGTTTTCTTGACAACACCGTCAGGGTGAAGACTTCTTCTCTGTAGGCTGCCTCTTTATTATTTGAGATGAGGAGAGGCTGAGCAAAGGATAAGAGATGACTTGATAAAGGTGTACAAGAGGCATAGATTGAGTGGAGAGCCAGAGACCCCCCTCCACCCGTAGGTCGCATTGGAGGACAGTATGGGGGGGGGGGGTCAAGAAATGTCAAAGATGTGTTTTTTTAAAAACAGAGCACTTGGTAGTGAAATGCCCTGCTGTGAGTGCTGGTAGAGAAATGAATGATAGAAAAATGGAGGGCTATGTAGGAGAGAAGTACAAGAATGATCTTAGAGTAGATTAAAAAGTCAATATAAGATTATGAGCTAAAAGGTCTGTAATGTTCTATGTTCCATCTGGCAAGAAAGGCTTAGAATTGGCACGGTGTTTTGTTCCTTGATCACATAACTTTGTCAAAAGTTCATAGACAAATAAAGATATTTGAGTACTTACAAACCATACAGCAGCAAGTGAACAACTAGGGACAAGAAGATGAAGTAGCTATTGAACAATGTATGCATAACATAAATGGAAGCACTGTCATTTTGGCCTGCTGCAAATGGAAGGTAGGTGTTTGCTGATAATTTGAGATGTCCACTCATTTATGTACTTACAGAAGCCATGTAATTTTTCTCATTTTTCTATCTCACTCAAGAACATGCAATAGAAGCATTCGAGCTATTTTTTCTTCTCAAAATCTAAGAAAAATAGTTAACATTTCCCAGATCGATGACAAATAAATGCTACAAGCCAGACATAAACATAATGACTTGTTGCCCGCCATGATGCTGAACCTTGCTTCCACTTTTTCTGCCTCACAGTCTACTTCTTTGGCAAGGAGTCTCCACACCACACCAATGACCCCTTCTCCCATCTTCAACCCTCTTCCTGAACACCCCACCCTGGTCTTCCGTCTGCTCTGGATCTTTTCAGTCTTAACTGCCGATGAGACATCAATTGTCTTGACTTCAGCACTCCCCTCTCCAATTCCAACCTCAATCCTTCTGAACGCTGTGCTCTCCATTCCCTCCACATGAACTGTAACACCACTATCAAACCTGCGGATAAAGGGGGTGCTATAGTAGACTGGCAGACTGACCGCTGCCTTGCTGCGGTCCAGAGACAACACTCACGCACCTGCTCTTACCCCTCAAACAGGATCCCACTAAAGAACACCAGGCCATTGTCTTCCACACCATCACTGACCTTATTAGCTCTGGCCATCTCCATCCACTGCCACCAACTTAATAGTTCCCACACCCTTCACCTCCCATTTCAACCTCCTACCTAAGATCCAGAAAGCTGCTTGTCCAGGTAGACCCATTGTTTCAGCTTCTTCCTGTCCCACTGAATTCATACCTGCATACCTCAACTCTGTTTTATCCCCCGTAGTTCAGTGTCCCTTCCCACTGACATCCGTGACACCTCACACGCTCTTGATCTTTCAATAATGTCAAGTTCCCTGACCCCCATCATTTTATTTTCACTATGCATGTCCAGTCCCAAAAGACCTTCATCCCCCACCAGGAAAGCCTCAAAGCTCTCAGTTTCTTTCTGGACACCAGACCCAACTAGTTCCCCTCCACCACCACTCTCCTCCGTCAAGTAGAACTTGGCCTCACTCTCAATTTCTCCTTTGGCTCCTCCCATTTCCTTCAAACAAAAGGTGTAGCCATGGGCATTCACATGAGACCCAGCTGTACCTGCTTTTCTGTTAGCTACATGGAACAGTCTATGTTCTAAGTCTACGCTGGTGTCTGTCCCCCACTTTTCCTACGCTACATTGACGACAGCATTGCTGCTGCTTCCTGTACCCACGTGGAGCTCGTTGACTTCATCAACTTTGCCTGCAACTTCCACCCTGCCCTCAAACTTATTTGGTCCATTTCCAACACCTCTCTCCCCGTTCTCGATCTCACTTGTCTCCATCTCTGGAGACAGCTTATATACTGATGTCCATTATAAACACACGGGCTCTCACAGCTACCTGGAGTATACCTCCTCCAACACTGTTACTTGTGAAAATGCCACCCCCTTCTAGCAATTCTCCAGCCCTGCATCTTTCACCAGCTCTTTACTCCATCCCTCCCCCTCCTGGATTCACCTAACACCCTGTGTTTCTCTCTCCCTTCCCCCCTACTTTTAAATCTACTCATCCTCTTTTCTCCAGTCCTGCCAAAGGGTCTTAGCCCAAAACGTCAACTGGTTTTTCCATGGTTGCTGCTTAGCCTGCTGAGTTCCTCCAGCATTTTGTGCTAATTGCTTGGAGATCCAGCATCTGTAGATTTTCTCTTGTTTGCGATTTGTTTATATATTTAAGAAAATCATATTTTAGTAAAGTGATGAGAAAATCTGCGGATGCTGGAAATCCAAGCAACACACAAAATGCTGGAGGAGCTCAGCAGGCCAGGCAGTATGTATGGAAAAGTGTAGAGTCAATGTTTCAGGCCAACCCTTCATCAGGACTGGGAAAAAAAGAGGAGAAGTTAGAGCAAGGAGGTGGGGAAGGCGGTAAATTTCACTATTTAGTAAAATGATGCAATTTTGAGAAAATTTGTTAAAATTATTAAATTATGGATTACTCATTCTCAATCCAATAGAAACATCAATTCAATATCTTTATCATGGCTGGCTGCAAATTTCAAGTGATGTTAACAAGCACAGTCATCTCAAATGTAATATATATATCAAATTATTTTATTAGAAACACAAGTTTCTAATGGAACAGTGTCCTTGTCGTTTTTAATCAACATTTACACAAATTCCATTGCTAGGATGGAAAAGGGAGAAGATTTATATACAAGGATTTTTAATGTTCATTCCCCACATAAAGCACAAATTGTCTTGATTCCACACAATGCTAATAAGCACACAGCAGATCAAGTTGTAGTTGTGGGAAATGAAAGAGTCAATGTGTCAGGTCAAGGACGTCAACTCAATTAGAATGGAGCAAAAAAAAAGTGCGAGGTTATGTCTGTGAGAAGGGACAGACCACAAAATTATTAATTCAAACGTTAACATTCACAGTCTGAACAGGAAAGTTAAACAAATTGAAACAGAGCAAGTGCAAATACATTTGACACGAAAACAAAAAGGAAAAATAACTGATTTTTTAAAAAATTCAACACTAAACCAGTATTGGTTACTACAGGGTGAAGCAGGTGCAGAGAAGATTCAGAGTATGTTGCCTGGAATGGAGTATTTCAGTTACAAGGAGAGACTGGGGTAGAGAAAGTGGAGATCATGGTTGAAGTATTCAAAATAATAAGTATAGACTAGAAGGTAACTTCCCCCTTCAAGGTAGATAAAACTGGAGAACACAAATTTAGGGAAAGGGCAAAATATTGAAAGGGAATCTAAGGATTACTTTTTTTTCCCAACCAAAGAGTGACCACAAGATCAAGCCACTAGTGCTAATGAGTCAGCTCTGTCATTCCTTCATGGTTGATTTATCATTCCGCTCAACCCCATTCTTTGGTCTTCTCCCATAACCTCTGATGACCTGACTAATCAAGAACTCATCAACTCCTGCTTTAAATATACTTAATGTCTAGGCCTCCACAGCCATCCATGTCAATGAATTTTAAAACATAGATGACCATATTATGAATTTAAATACTGAGCCAGTTATTCTGTTGCTTTGTCGAGAAATACTAACCATCCCAGGAAGATGGTAAGGAATGAGGTAAATGGACAGGTATTGCAAATCGTTCAGCTCCACAACAAAGTTCTGTGAGAAAGGCGGAGATGGAGGATAGACTGGGGTGTTAGAAACAGATCAGTCCTTTTGGAATGCACAACATGCATGCTTCGTTGTGGAATCTCATTCAGTGCAGCAGAATTTATGGTGAATAGTCTGTTTGGGTGGTGGAGTGGTGATACATCCCTACAAAAGGTGGTGTAATGCATTCCTTCCCTCTGTTGGCCTGCAGGTCACCCTTGTGCAAGGTGGAACACCTGCTTATCTCCACCTCCCCCCAGCCCAACCTCGATCAGGGTCACGTGAAGCTATGGGAGCAAGTGGTAGGTGGTCATATGAGCAGTGAGTGCATATTACAAGACCTGGTTATGCAGCCACTGATACCAGCCAGACAATCTCTGAAGAGTATTGATAATGCAACACACATCAAAGTTGCTGGTGAACGCAGCAGGCCAGGCAGCATCTGTAGGAAGAGGTGCAGTCGACGTTTCAGGCCGAGACCCTTCGTCAGGACTAACTGAAGGAAGAGTGAGTAAGGGATTTGAAAGTTGGAGGGGGAGGGGGAGATCCAAAATGATAGGAGAAGACAGGAGGGGGAGGGATAGAGCCAAGAGCTGGACAGGTGATAGGCAACTTTGATGTGTGTTGCTTGAATTTCCAGCTGGCCTGCTGCGTTCACCAGCAACTTTGAAGTATGTTGCTTGAATTTCCAGCATCTGCAGAATTCCTGTTGTTTGAGTATTGATAATGGCTGGGATCACTCATCTTGTAAAGACATTGTCCAGAAGGCAATGGCAAGCCACTTCTGAGAAAAATTTTCCAAGAACAGTCATGGAAAAGACTCACGTTATACGACACGACACATAATGAACAAATGGCTCAAAAACAAGAGAAACTTCTATCTTTGTTTTGGTTTGGAGAGAGGATGAAGGTAAAAATGCAGGAATCATACAGAGTGATAGTGAGAACCCCACTAACAATAAAGGAAACAGGAATAAATCTTACACGTTCTGGTATGGAAATCATCAGAGCAGATGCAATAGAGAAACTACGAGTACAAAATCTGAAGAAGAATGAAGTTATGGTTGTGATAGCTTTGGAAGTTGTTGCGCTCAGGTTATTACCATATTCAAGACCAAGAGCACAAGAAAAAGGAAGCTCTGAGAGGGACAATGTGGAACAGCAGGGTGGAAATTAGTAAAAGATCATGAAATGGAAGTTCAGATTCAGAATCAGAATCAAGATGAATATCACTGCCATATATAGTGAAATTTATTGTTTTGCAGCAGCACATTGTAATACATAATAATGAAAACTATAAATCTCAAAAATCTTACGTAAGTAAGATACTGACAGATAGGATTTATGAACACTTGGAGAGGTGTAATATGATTAGGAGTAGCCAGCATGGCTTTGTCAAAGGCAGGTCATGCCTTACGAGCCCGATTGAGTATTTGAGGATGTGACTGTTAGGCTACGTCTACACTGGACTGGATAATTTTGAAAATGCTGGTTTCGTGTAAAAACGACAGGCGTCCACACTAGGCTTTTTTGAAAATACCTCTGTCCACATTAGAAGAGATATTTGGGTGAATCTCCTCCTACTGGGCATGCGCAGGACACACAGAAAACAAGCGAAGAGGAAACGGTATACTTGGTGCGCATTTGTCCAATTACAGACTAGAAAAACTTAAAAGGAAATTGCCAAACGAAAGACTTTGTGCACGTTTGTCCAGAAACATTTCCTACAGCCATAGTCTCTTCACCGATGAAAGGTACGACAGCTACAACTAAATGCAATAAGGCTTGTTACTGGGCAAAAGTGAAATTTGCTGTTACCTCATTTGTTTGCCTTTACTTTTGCCATGTCTTTCTGTATTATTTTGCTGTATTTAACATGTGCAATAAAATGAATTACTGGGCAAAAGTGACAATTGCATCTATTGAATGTTTGCACAAGCAATACATTAATAAAGCACCTTGTTAAATGTATAAAACATGTCTACATCAGTGTTATCTTGTATTTCCATACAATGTTACATTAGGCTGTTACACATCTATTGTCAGATATTGTTGTTGTGGTGTTGGAGGTTGCGTTCAAGAAAACAATGAAATGCCACGGTGCCGCCACCATTTGTTCCGGCACATCATGACAGCATTTTTAAAATTAGCCGGTTACTCCGTACACACTACAACCGCCAACCGGCGTTTTCAGATTTAAACACTCTAGAGAGCTTTTTAGAAAAGCTCCATTTTCGGGGAAGGAAAACGCCGTTTCAGTGTGGATGGAGGGTCAAAATGGAGAGAAAAAGCTTGGGTTATAGACTTACCTCGTCTCATGAGGATGTAGCCTTACAGTGATTTTTGGGTTTAGGTCATTTACATTTAGTAATGGCTTTGGCTACCAGTCTTCTGTTCCTTGATAATGTATTGTGGATATAATTGGAACAATGCTTTTCCTAAAAGCTGTGGATCCCAGTCCAGACGTTACTTGCCCTTTGTGTTTAGCAAATAAATATCGAACCAGCAGACATTGGGCCAGCAGACCTTCCCACCAAAAGCGGCTCAGTATGATGCCTGCTGTACCTTGTTTTGTCGAATAAAGAAGCTGCTTTGTATCTACCAATAACTCTCTGATGATTTCATTCACGCAACATTGATGAAAGTACAGTAGTAGATGTAGTGTATATGGATTTCAGCAAGACACCCTTATGCAAGGCTTATTGAGAAAGTAAGGAGGCATGGGATCCCAGGGGACCTTGCTTTGTGGATTCAGAATTGGCTTGCCCTCAGAAGGCAAAGAGTGGTTGCGGACAGGTTATATTAACATGGAGGTCGGTAACCAATGGTGTGCTTCAGTGATCTGTTCTGGGACCCCTTCTCTTTGTGATTTTTATAATTGACCTGGATGAGAAAGTGGAGGGATGGGTTAGTAAGTTTGCTGATGACACAAAGGTTGGGGGTGTTGTGGATAGTGTGGAGGGCTGTCAGAGGTTACAACAGGACATCAAGCAAATGCAAAACTGGGCTAAGAAGTGGCAGATGGCATTCAACCCAGCTAAGTGTGAGTAGTTCAGTTTGGTAGGTCAAATATGATGGCAGAATATAGTATTAATGGTAAGACTCTTGGCAGTGTGGAGGATCAGAGGGATCTTGGGGTCCGAGTCCATAGGACACTCAAAGCAGCTGCGCAGGTTGATTCTGTGGTTAAGAAGGCGTACCGTGTATTGGCCTTCATCAGTCCTGGAATTGAATTTAGAAGCCGAAAGGTAATGTTGCAGCTATATAGGACCCTGGCCAGATCCCACTTGGAGTACTGTGCTCAGTTCTGGTCGCCTCACTACAGGAAGGATGTGGAAGCCATAGAAAGGGTGCAGAGGAGATTTACAAGGATGTTGCCTGGATTGGGGAGCATGCCTTAGGAGAATAGATTGAGCGAACTTCGCCTTTTCTCCTTGGAGCGACGGAGGATGAGAGGTGACCTGATAGCGGTGTATAAGATGATGAGAAGCATTGATTGTGTGGATAGTCAGAGGCTTTTTCCCAGGGCTGAAACAGTTGCCACAAGAGGACACAGGTTTAAGGTGCTGGGGAATAGGTACGGAAGAGATGTCAGGGGTAGGTTTTTCACTCAGAGAGTGGTTAGTGCATGGAATAGGCTGCCGGCAACGGTGGTGGAGGCGGATACGATAGGGTCTTTTAAGAGACATGCAGCTTAGCAAAATAGAGGGTTATAGGTAAGCCTAGTAATTTCTACGGTAGGGACATGTTCGGCACAACTTTGTGGGCTGCAGGGCCTGTATTATGCTGTAGGTTTTCTATGTTTCTATATTATTGACAGAGCCTGCTCTTCTCAAGAAAAATCTGTTTATATGCACCGTGCCTTGATCAAAACAACTTTCAGATGGCCTAAGAAGAATCGTAGAGATGCATGAAGCTGGAAAAAGCTACAGAAGCATTTCTAAAGATCTGAGTTTTCATCCGTCCACAATAAGAGAAATTGTCAACAAATAAGAAATATTCGGTACTGTTGCTATTCTCCCTAGGAGTGGACATCCTGCAAAGATCACATCAAGAGCACAACATGCAATGCTGAAGGAGGTGCAAAAGACAAATCTCTTGAATATCTGAAGTCTTTGCTCATGTGTAAGAAAAATACTGAACAATAATGGGGCTCATGGAAGGACACTACACAGCATATTACTGGTCTCCAAAAAAAACATTGATGCACGTCTCAAGTTTGTAAAGACCATCTGGATATTCGCAATGCTTCTGGGACAATGGTCAGTGGACAGATGAGACAAAAGTTGAAATTTTTGGCAGAGATGCACACCGCTATGTTTGGAGGAAAATGGTTACTGCACACCAACATCAAAATCTCATCCCAATCGTGAAATATGGCTTTGGGCCGCTTCACTACCTTAAGACCTGGACAGCTTGCAGTTGTTGAGGGAATAATGAATTCAAAATTGTATCAAGACATTTTACAGGAGAATGTCAGGCTAGCAGTTCATCACCTGAAGCTTAATAGAAGTCAGATAATGCAACAACCAATGATCTGAAAGACAAGAGTAAATCAACAACAGAATGGTTTAAAAAGAAGAAAATTCATGTTTTGGAATGGCCCAGTCAAAGTTTTGACCTCAATCCTATAGAAATGCTGTGAAAGGACCTGAAGCAAGCAGTTCATGCAAGGAAGCCCACCCACACCCCAGACAGAGTTGAACCAGTTTTGTAAGGAGAAATGACCTAAAATTCCTCCAAGCTGATGTGCAGGACTGATCAACAGCTACCGGAAACGTTTGGTTGAAGTTATTGCTATGCAAGGGGGTCACACCAGTAACTGAAACCAAAAGTTCACTTATTTTTTCCAACAAATATATGTGACATTGGATAATCCTTCCTCAATAAATAAATGGACAAGTGTAATGTTTTTGTTATTTAATTGAGTTCTCTTTTCCTAGTTTTAGGACTTGTGTTAAGATCTGATCACATTTTACATCACATTTATGCAGAAATAAGAGAAAATTCTTCAGGGTTCACAAACTTTCTCGCACCACTGTTGCTTTGAACCCAGAGAGGAAACATTTTTATTGAAGCACTGAATAAAGCAAAAGCTGAAATCATCAGGGCAGATTCAGAGATGGAATGAACTAGTATTGACAGAAGACAGTGGTACTGAGATGAACAAAGGTCTCCACAAATATGCCTGTACCTTTGTGTTAATTTCTTTTTTTTTTCCATTTTCCCCCATAACAATTGTTTAAAACTTGCCAGTTGCCTAGACAACTCGTTTCAACATGATCCCTCCATTCTCTCCAGCCCTATCCCTCCCTGCAATTTAGTTTCTTTGTTTTTCAGTCCACCATGTACGAATGTCATTTCTGTTCATCTCTCCATAGTTAGTGCCTTATCTGCAGTGTTTCCAGCACTTACTGAATTTTTGGAGATTTCTAGCACCTGGGATATTTCCCTCCTCCAGAGAGGTGCGTTACTCCAGATATAGTGCTTGGTTATACAAGTCAACAATAACAAGATCCTCAAAACATTTTGTCACAACATGTCTTTCAACAAAGAAATCAAATCTTTTAGAATAAACCCACACTATTTTCAAATGGATCAATTAATATGATTAAGACTCAGTAAATATTAAAAGCTAGAAATGTTGCACATCCCTACCTTTGGCAAAGACCCTCTGTTGACTCTGTTTCTTTGAGTTGTAGTTGGGCAGACAGGTCCAGCAGGAACAGATCTTTCACTACATTCAGATACTGAATTCACCATACTGGTTGGCTGGAATGATGCTGCATACGGAGTTGGAAAAGGATAAAACCCCATCATTGGTGTACATGGTGCAGGCATGAACTGATAGTAAGCATAATCCGTAGAAACAGGAGGTTGTGGAGTTGGCAATATTGGATAAGCAAAGTATGATCCCGTTGAGCTTGGATTTGCTTGAGGCCATCGAATATCACCGTTATACACAGGCAATTGCCTGTCAAAAAAAAACATTAAAAGTTTATAAGTATGTGAGAAGACTTCTCCAATCAGCCCACCCCACTTCTACCTAATGTCCAGTGAATTGTTTCAGCAAGGTATATAGTTTTACAATAACTTCATGAAACTACAATTTTCTAAACAGCTATCAGTTCATCCCCAAGTGTAAGACCAGTACAGCTGCTGCCTCAAAAGCTCTAGTAATTTGGGTTAAGCACCAACCTCCCTGTGACTGTATGGATTCCTGTTCTGTTCATTTCCTACTGCTCCAGTTTCCATTCACATGAAGAACAAACAAACTGGAAAGTTAAGTGGCCACAGTAATTTGCCCCGTGTGTAAATCAATGATAACAGGTGGTGAGTAGGACTATGAGAATAGCACTTCCGAATGTCACAGTACAGAAACAAGTCCATCACACCAACCACTGGAGGCCTATCAGTATTAATCCCATCCTAATATTGACAGCCGGCTGGTGGCGTAGTGGCATCAGCGCTGGACTTTGGAGCGGAAAATCCCAAGTTCAAATTAAGCGCCGCCTGGCACGTAATTAATTAGCTTGTTTATTTCGGCTGTTTTTCTTAAAGATGTGCTGGGTGCGTTCAGACTACCACTGCATTCTTCGCGGCACTGTATCAGTCCGCAGACCAGAGGCTGGGGACCACTGCTCTAGTTTATTTGCCTTTAATAAGGGGAAATGTTTGCTGCACTCTATGCTTTTGAACTTCACACGATAAACACATCCCCTCTTAACCACAATCGCTCCAGGGAGAACAGACATACTCCCCAGTCTCTCACCATAACTGAATTGCCCCAAACCAGGCAACATCCTGGTGAATTTCTTCTCTACATATCCCTCCTCGAGTGTGAACACCAGAAATGTGGTCAGTACTCCAGCTGAGATCTAACCAAGGCAAGATTAGTAAAAAAAAAACAAACAAACAAAATGGTGATTGTGGTTGCCATGAACTCACTGGGTATTAGGGCCTATTTCCTTGTGGTAATGAGGATGATTTCTCTATTCTTTCTTATTCTCTTATCCAAACTAAAAGTGGGGTGGGGGGGGTACCTAAAATCAGAGCACCTTCGCTTTTAGCTTGCCTACGTAAGGTAATCAATGACTTGTTGCATTTCATCGGTCAGATCCAGATGTTGCACAGCTCAAACATGTCACTACCACATAACGATGCTTCAACTTTTAAATAACTCCAATTATGCTCTAAGTCAGCTATTCTTCATTTCAATTGCTCCCTTAATTACTACTCTTGAAGGAGGTTGTTATACAGACCAGCTTTGGAGTTTTAACAAAATTCACAAGCCTACCACTAACCTACAGTCCACTTCAATTCAATAAGGAACAATTGGAACACACTAATGCCACCTTCCTCACGGAAAATACAGGTGGGTGATATCCTGCAGTCTATGGGAACTGGAAGTATTAAGTATTAGATTCTGAGGTTATAGAAAAATGCAACACAGAAACAGGACCCCTCAGCTCATTGAGTCCACACCACACTTCTGCATTAAAACACTGCAAATGCAATGTTAGCATTGATTTCAAGAGGAATAGAACACAAAAACAAGGAGATAATGCTGTGCTTTAATAAAACACTAGTCAGGTCACATTTGGAGTATTATCAACATTTTGGGCTCCATATTTCACAAAGCATTTGTTGTCATTGGGAAGCCCAGAGGAGATTCACGAGGATGATTCTGGGAATGAAGAGGTCAACACATGAGGAGCGTTTGGCAGCTTTGGGCCTGTACTCATAGAACATGGAAATCTAGGGCACATTACAGGCCCTTTGGCCCACAATGTTGTGCCAGCCACGTAATCTACACCAGAAACTGCCTAGAATTTCCCTACTGCATAGCCCATGATTTTTCAAAGCTCCATGTCTCTTAAAAGACCCTGTTGTTTCCACCTCTACCACTGTCACTGAAAGTGCATTCCACACACTCACCACTGTGAGTGAAAAATCTTACCTCTGACACCACCCCCCCGCATCTACTACCAAGCGCCTTAAAACTATCCCCCTCATGTTAGCCATTTCAGCCTGGGAAAAAGCCTGTGGCTATCCACACGATCAATGCCTTTCATCATCTCATACACCTCTATCAAGTCACCTCTCATCTTACGTCGCTCCAAGGAGAAAAGGCCAAGTTCACTCAACCTATTCTCATGAGGCATGCTTTCCAGTCCAGGCAACACCTTTGTAAAACTCCTCTGCATGCTCCCTACAGTATCCACATCCTTCCTGTACTGAGGTGACTAGAACTGGACACAGTACTCCAAGTGGGGTCTAACTAAGGTCTTGAATAGCTGTGATACTACCTCACAGCTCTTCAACTCAATCCTATGGATGATGAATGCCAACACATCATATACCTTCTGAAGAACACTGTCCACCTGTACAGCAGCTTTGAGTGTCCTATGGACATGGACCTCAAGATATTGCTGATCCTCCACACAGCCAAGAGCCTTATATTATATTCTATCTTTAAATCTGACCTACCAAAATGAACCTCTTCACACTTATCTGGGTTGAACTCCATCTGCCACCTCTTCAGCCCAGTTTTTATTTTTATATTTATATATACACACATACACACGTCAGAATGCTCTTCACTGACTTTAGTTCGGCATTCAATACTGTGATCCCCGCCAAGCTGATCGCCAAACTTCGCCAGCTTGGTATCAGCTCATTCCTCTGCAATTGGACCTTGGACTTTCTGACTAACAGGCCCCAATCAGTTAAGTTAGACAACCTCTCCTCCTCCACTCTCACCCTGAACACCGGCATGCCTCAAGGTTGCGTGCTAAGCCATCTTCTGTACTCCCTTTTTACCTATGACTGCGTTCCTGTACGTGGTTCTAACTCCATAATCAAGTTCGCAGACGACACCACGGTGGTTGGCCTGATCAGAGGGGATGACGAGACGGCCGACAGGGACGAGGTCCAGCACCTGGCTGCATGGTGTGCCGACAACAACCTGGCCCTTAACACCCAGAAGACCAAGGAGATCATTGTGGACTTCAGGCATGCTAGGAGTCACACTCACGCCCCCATCTACATCAATAGCACTGCAGTGGAGTGTGTATCAAGCTTCAAATTCCTTGGTGTCCACATTTCCGAGGATCTCACCTGGTCCCTGAACTCCTTCACCCTCATCATAAAGGCGCAACAGCGGAGCATCAAGAAAGCTCACCTCTGTCCCAGGATACTGACAGACTTTTACCATTGTACCATTCAGAGCATACTCACCAACTGCGTTTCACTGTGGTATGGCAACTGTCCTGTCCTGCAAAGCACTCCAGTGTGTGGTGAAAACTGTCTAGCAGATTATCAGCACCCAACTGCCCACCATTGAGAACATCTACCATAAACGCTGCCCGGGCAGGGCGAAAAGCATTATCAAGGATGCATCTCACCCTAACTATGGACTTTTTACTCTCCTCCCATCTGGTAGACACAGCAGCAGCCTCCGCACCAGCAGGCACAGGAAGAGCAGTATTGCACCCATATTGTACTCACTCAGTACTTTTATATTTGTGTGCTGTAGCACTTACTTTTTATTCGCAGTTATTTTGTAAATAACACTATTCTTTGCATTTCTGGTTAGATGCTAACTGCATTTCATTGGCTTTGTATCTGTACTTGGCAAAATGACAAAGTTGAATCTAATCTAATTACACACATATGCGCTCGCACACAACATACGTGTGTGTGTGTATATATATATATATATATATATATATATATATACACACACACACATATATATATATATATACACACATACATATATATATATATATATATACATACACACACACACACACACATATATATACACATACACATACATACATATATATATACATATATATACATACACACACACACAGTGGCATGCAAAAGTTTGGGCACCCCAAGAGATTTGAGTTCTCAGATAACTTTTACCAAGATCTCAGACCTTAATTAGCTTGTTAGGGTATGGCTTGTTCACAATCATCATTAGGAAAGGCCAGGTGATGCAAATTTCAAAGCTTTATAAATACCCTGACTCCTCAAACCTTGCTCCAACAATCAGCAGCCATGGGCTCCTCTAAGCAGCTGCCTAGCACTCTGAAAATAAAATAAATGATGCCCACAAAGCAGGAGAAGGCTATAAGAAAATAGCAAAGCATTTTCAGGTAGCTGTTTCCTCAGTTCGTAATGTAATTAAGAAATGGCAGATAACAGGAAAAGTGGAGGTCAAGTTGAGGTCTGGAAGACCAAGAAAACTTTCCAAGAGAACTGCTCATAGGATTGCTAGAAAGGCAAATCAAAACCCCCGTTTGACTGCTAAAGACCTTCAGGAAGACTTAGCTGATTCTGGAGTGGTGGTGCACAGTTCTACTGTGCAGCGACACCTGCACAAATATGACCTTCATGGAAGAGTCACCAGAAGAAAGCCTTTCCTGCGACCTCACATCAAAATTCAGCGTCAGAAGTTTCCAAAGGAACATCTAAACAAGCCTGATGTATTTTGGAAACTGATGAAGTTAAAATAGAACTTTCTGGCCGCAATGAGCAAAGGTACATTTGGAGAAAAAAGGGTGCAGAATTTCCTGAAAAGAGCACCTCTCCAACTGTTAAGCACAGGGGTGGATCGATCATGCTTTGGGCTTGTGTTGCAGCCAGTGGCACAGGGAACATTTCAATGGTAGAGGGAAGAATGATTTCAATTAAATACCAGCAAATTCTGGAAGCAAACATCACACCATCTGTAAAAAAGCTGAAGATGAAAAGAGAATGGATTCTACAACAGGATAATGATCCTAAACACACCTTAAAATCCACAATGGACTACCTCAAGAGGTGCAAGCTGAAGGTTTTGCCATGGCCCTCAAAGTCCCCCGACTAAACATCATCGAAAATCTGTGGGTAGACCTCAAAACAGCAGTGCATGCAAGACGGCCCAAGAATCTCACAGAACTAGAAGCCTTTTGCAAGGAAGAATGGGCAAAAATCCCCCAAACAAGAATTGAAAGACTTTTAGCTGGCTACAAAAAGTGTTTACAAGCTGTGATACTTGCCAAAGAGGATGTTACTAAGTACTGACCATGCAGGGTGCCCAAACATTTGCTTCAGGCCCTTTTCCTTTTTCGTTATTTTGAAACTGTAAAATATATAAATAAAAAAGTAATATTGCTTAAAATATTAAAGAAATGTGTCATCTTTAACTTCATGCCTTTCGGAAATCAGATCATCTTTTACTTGCTTAGCTATTCACAGTAACAGAAATTTTGATCGGGGTGCCCAAACTTTTGCATGCCACTGTATAAACCTACGAGGGGTAGTGTAGAAAGAAAGAAATTTTTTTGAACATCAGTTAGACAAAACTGGAGTACATAGATTTAGGAGTTACACAGTAAAGAGGGGATCCGGGGGGGTGGGGGGGGAGAGGGTCCTTTTTACCGAGAGAGCTAAATATACCTTGAATACACTGCATGAGTAGTGGTAGCAAAGTATTTAAATATATGAGAACACTTATTTCAGAAACTGTGGGCAAAGTTCTGGAAGAATAAATTTATAAAGAGCCTACAGCCTACTGATTAGTGGGACATGGTGGGCTGAATGGTCTGTTTCTATGCTGCAAACACCATAAGTGACTCAAGATATCTAAATGTTCCCATCCTTGCCTTCAGAAGCCAACACATCACCTTCAATCCCCTATTTGGGGTGGATACTACAGAATATAATGAAGTTACTCTAAATAAAGGAGCAGCAACATTACTGAATCACAGAAACAAGAGCAATGGGCCCTTCTGCTCGTTGTCTTTTTGCCTGCCTAATTACCCCATTTGCCTACTATACATTAGGTTTGTATCCTTCTATGATTATCTATTTCAGTGCAAGTCTGAATGCTTCCAAAACATAACAACTGTATCCAATTCCACCAGTGCCTGACTGTGAATTCCAGATTTGACCCTCTCCTCCTCCAGGTCCCCCTTAAATCTTTTTCCACTCACCTTAAACTTAGGTCCTTTTGTTTTTGATATTCCTACTATGGGAAAAGGAAATTTCTGCCTCATAATCTGATAACTCAATCTGGTTACGTCGCCCCCCGCCCCCCCCCCCCCAGTCTCCTTTGCTCCACAGAAAATGAGCTGAATCAATCCAATATTGGGAATTAGAATTTGCTGGGATGGGATACTGCTTAAATAGGATTTTAAGATGCAGCTACTTCAGCTCTCTGTGGCAAATGGAAATGGTACAACCTAGTCAATTTCAAGAAACTGAACTACATTCAGGTGTGGGCAACAATACATGTACAAACGATTTTACGTCTGAAGGCTCCTTTCATGAATGCAGGCTCAGATCCAAGCATTCTAACGGGGGAGGGTAAACAGCCAGAAGTTATGGTATATATTGGTACCAATGACATAAGGTAGGAAAAGGAATAAGGTCCTGAAGAGAAGCTATAGGGAGCTAAGTTGAAGATGTTTCAAAAGGGTTTGGGAGGGAGGTAGATGAAGTGGTGGAAATGGAATTGCAAATCACGGATTATATCACAATTGCAAAAAGGGGGGATGGAATTGCAAAATGTGCATGGAAGTCAGAAACAGGAAGCAATCTCTCTATTGGGAGTGCTCTACTGACAACACCTCAACCCCATAGCAAAAGAGACATTGAAGAACAGATCAAGAGGCACAATTTAGAAAAGTGCAAAACTAAAAAAGTTGTTCCCATGGGGAATTTCATCTTACTTAATTCTGATTGGCAACTCCTTCATGCAGAAGGTCTAGATGGGGCAGAATTTGTTAAATCTTTGTTGGTAGAGATCTATCCAGGAAAGATCTCTGGCTCAATATGTAGACAGGCTGACTGGAGGAGAAGCCCTACTGGATCTGGTGCGAGGCAATAAACCTGATCAGGTGTCATGTCTCTTGGGGAAGTGTTTTGGAGACAGTGAATACAACTACCTGATCTTTTGCATAGCATTGGAAAAGGATAGCAGACAGTATGGAAACATTTTAATTAAAGAGGGGAATTATGTTTTTAGGCAGGAACTTGGGAACATTAATTAGAAATGGATATACTCAGGTATATGCACAATGTAAATGTAGAACATTGTTTAAAGAGCATGCGCTTCTGAAAAGGTTTCTCACATTGACGCGGGAAAGGATAGGACAGCCATAAATCACTCCTCAAACATCAACATTTTCATTCCCCGGATCATTCTTGTGAACCTCCCCTGAATCCTCTCAAATGCCAGCATATTCGTTATTAGACAAGGGGCCAAACTTCTAAAAATACTCCAGATGTGGTCAGATCAATGTTTTACAAAGCCCAAGCTTATATACCCTTGCTTTTATACAATCATAATCAGAGAAAAATACAGCACAGAAACAGGCCCTTTGACCCACCCAGACTGTGCCAAAACATTTCAACTGTCTACCCCTGTCGACCTGCACCAAGACCATACCTCCATACCTCTGCCATCTATCATACCTATTCAAACATTTCTTAAATGTTGAAATCGAACTTGCCTGCATCACTTGTGCTGACAGCTCATTCCACACTCACAATCCTGAAAGTAGTTTCCCCTCATGTTCCCCATAAACTTTTCACTTTCAATGTAAACCTATGACCTCAAGTTATAGTTCCCCAGTGGAAAATGTATGATTGCATTTATCCGATCTATACCACTTATCTATATCTATACTATATTTTACATATCTCCAACAAATCTTCCCTCAATCTTCTACTACAGTGCAAGGAATAAAGACCTAACCTATTCAATCTTTCCTTACAATTTAGTCCCTCTGTCCTGGCAACATCCTTGTAAATTTTCTCTGTACTCATTCAACCTTATTTTCATCATTCAGTTTAAGATGGCACTACTGAAGGTGAGTGACAGCTTACTGGTAGGCCAAAAGGCACCAAATTTAACAAAAAATATTATTAATAACATCTTTTCTGAAAAATTGTAGTAAACCATCACCACAAACAATGAAGAGGTGAGCAAAGGTGAAGCTGATTGGAGTGGTGAGCCATGCTGGCACGTTGCAAACCTCAACATGCTCACAGATGGAGTTAGAGAGTGTAATTTGGAGAGGTGTAGTCAAGGCAGAGGTATTTCGACTCCCATCCAACTAACCCCGATGCGAAGTTGATCATTCTGAGTGCCAAGCCAATTTGGCGAGGTTGAGAATGGCTTCCAGCTGGGCGGCAATGCCTAGGGCCAGACTGTTTCATTGCAGCGGGGCCCGGGTCCTAATGCGAGGGATGAGCCGCTGGTTGGAGAACTTAAACACCAGCCCAGATAGACTAGAAATGCAGGGTGATGAGACCAGAGGCGACAGTCAGGCCAATTCCGTGCACTGGCTCTGACTGTCCCGGCTGCTGTGCTTGGTGGCTGCAATTTGGTCACAGCAATTTACCCTGCAAATATGACGCTTTGGGCCTACCCAGGGGATTTGGATCAAAGGACTCAATTTGCTTCAGAATGCTGTTGCTCACTTCCATTGTTTGCAGAATTTGTATTTGTTTCTTTCCCTGTGCATTTGGGTGTTGGACTTTACTTTTTTTTAAAAAATTGGGTTCTTCCAAGTCTCTTGCTTTGTGGGTGCATGTAAGAAGACAATTCTTAAGGTTTATAATTGATAAATACATTGATAATAAATATACCTTGATTCTTTCCTGTAGATAGGTGAAGAAAACTGCACACATAACTCCAAATTAGGCCTCACCAATGTCTAATAACGCTTCACCATAACATCCTATCTTCTCATAGTCATACTTTATTGATCCCGGGGGAAATTAGTTTTCGTTTCAGTTGCACCATAAATAATAAATAGTAGTAGAACCATAAATAGTTAAATAGTAATATGTAAATTATGAAATAAGTCCAGGACCAGCCTATTGGCTCAGGGTGTCTGATCCTCCAAGGGAGGAGTTGTAAAGTTTGATGGCCACAGGCAGGAATGACTTCCTATGACGCTCTGTGCTGCATCTCGGTGGAATGAGTCTCTGGCTGAATGTACTCCTGTGCGCACCCAGTACATTATGTAGTGGATGGGAAACATTGACCAAGATGGCATGCAACTTAGACAGCATCCTCTTTTCAGACACCATCATAAGAGAGTCCAGTTCCATCCCCACAACATCACTGGCCTTAACGGATGAGTTTGTTGGTTCTGTTGGTGTCTGTTACCCTCAGCCTGCTGCCCCAGCACACAACAGCAAACATGATAGAATTGGCCACCACAGACTCGTAGAACATCCTCAGCATCGTCTGCCAGATGTTAAAGGACCTCAGTCTCCTCAGGAAATAGAGACAGCTCTGACCCTTCTTGTAGACAGCCTCAGTGTTCTTTGACCAGTCCAGTTTATTGTCAATTCATATCCCCAGGTATTTGTAATCCTTCACCATGTCCACACTGTCCCCCTGGATGGAGGGGGTCAAAACACAATATTCTATGCTCAATACAAAAACATGAGGAAATCTGCAGACGCTGGAATTTCAAGCAACACACATAAAAGTTGCTGGTGAACACAGCAGGCCAGGCAGCATCTCTTGGAAGAGGTACAGTCAATGTTTCGGGCCAAGACCCTTTGTCAGGACTAACTGTAAGAATAGCTAGTAAGAGATTTGAAAGTGGGAGGGGGAGGGGGAGATCCAAAATGATAGGAGAAGACAGGAGGGGGTGGGATGGAGCCAAGAGCTGGACAGGTGATTGGCAAAAGGGATATGACAGGATCATGGGACAGGAGGCCTAGGGAGAAAGAAAGGGAGAGGGGGGAAGACCAGAGGATGGGCAAGGGGTATAGTGAGAGGGACAGAGGGAGAAAAAGGAAACAGAGAAGAAGAATGTGTGTATATAAATAAATAAATAAATAAATAAATAATGGATGGGGTATGAGGGGAAGGTGGGGCATTAGCGGAAGTTTGAGAGGTCAATGTTCATGCCATCAGGTTGGAGGCTACCCAGACGGAATATAAGTGTTGCTCCTCCAACCTGAGTGTGGCTTCATCTTGACAGTACAGAAGGCCGTGGATAGACATATCAGAATGGGACTGGGATGTGGAATTAAAATGTGTGGCCACAGGTGTTCAACGAAACGATCTCCTAGTCTGCGTTGGGTCTCACCAATATATAGAAGGCCGCATCGGGAGCACTGGACGCAGTATATCACCCCAGCCTACTCACAGGTGAAGTGTCGCCTCACCTGGAAGGACTGTCTGTGGCCCTGAATGGTAGTAAAGGAGGAAGTGTAAGAGCAGGTGTAGCACTTGTTCCACTTACAAGGATAAGGGCCAGGAGGGAGATCGGTGGGGAGGGATTGGGGGGGATGAATGGACAAGGGAGTCGCGTAGGGAGCGATCCCTGCGGAAAGCAGGGGGGGGGGAGGGAAAGATGTAAAGATGTACTTAGTGGTGGGATCCCATTGGAGGTGGCGGAAGTTACAGAGAATTATATGTTGGACCCAGAAGCTGGTGGGGTGGTAGGTGAGGACAAGGGGAACCCTATTCCTAGTGGGGTGGCAGGAGGATGGAGTGAGAGCAGATGTGCATGAAATGGGGGAGATGTGTTTGAGAGCAGAGTTGATGGTGGAGGAAGGGAAGCCCCTTTCTTTAAAAAAGAAGGACATCTCCTTCGTTCTAGAATGAAAAGCCTCATTCCTTTTGCCAATCATCTGTCCCCCTCTTGGCTCCATCCCTCCCCCTCCTGTCTTCTCCTATCATTTCAGATCTCCCCCTCCCCCTTTCAAATCTCTTACTAGCTTTTCTTTCAGTTAGTCCTGACAAAGGGTCTTGGCCTGAAACATCGACTGTACCTCTTCCTAGAGATGCTGCCTGGCCTGCTGTGTTCACCAGCAACTTTTATATGTGTTCTATACTCAATACATTGATTTATGAAGGCTAAAAGCCTTCTTTACCACACTACCCACCTGTGCTGTTGCTTTTAATGAATTATGGACCAATATTTCGAGATTCCTTGGTTCGACAGCACTCCTCTGTCCCCGTTATTCACTGTCCAAGACCTACCCTGGTTGGTCCTACCTAAGTGCAACTCTTCGCACTTGTCTGCATTAGATTCACTGAGCTTATTTCAGAAGGCAGAACTGTAGTCAATAAACAATAGTCTGACATAGGTATTTTTACTATCCAGCTGCCTCGGAGATGAGTGTGGGGGCAGAGGGATGGCGTCTGTGGTAGACCTGTTCTAGCAATAGGCAAATTACACTGGGTTGAGGTTGTATGAAAAGCTGGAGTTGAGGCATGTCATGACCAGCCTCACCAAGCATTTTGTGATGGTAAATGTCAGAACCACTGGGCGATAGACATTAGGCACCTTATTTTGTTTCTTCTGTGTACTGGGATGATTAGCGTCTTCTTAAAGCAAGAGGGAATCACAGCTGGAAAAAGGGAGATGTTAAAAATGACCGAAGGAAATCAAAGGTCACTGCCCTCCATGACTTCAGGTCAGTTGCAGTCACATCAGTCAAAGACTTTTGAAAGCTGGTCATGTCATTTCTCAAATCCATAGCTCAAAATTTTCTAGATCTGCTATAGTTCACCTACAAATCCAACAGGTCCATCGATGAAGTGCGGCCATTGGTCTGGACTTCTTGCTACAGTATAGAATACAGACAGTTAATCTGATCAATCCCCTCCCAACCCTGCTCCCCCTCTGACATGAGGTAGTTTGAAAGTCTTGGCAAGCACATCCCACTCACTTAGCACTGGAGTGTTAAAGGGGCATGTTCTCTCCCCTCTCCTATTTTTGCTATACAACAATGACTGCGTCTCCACTGATCCACCACTTAAACTGGAAAAGTTTGTAGATGACACCACCGTCAAGGGATTAATCACTAGGGGTGATGGATAAAAGAACCACTAGGAAGTAAATAAACAGGTGTCCTGGTGCAATCACAACAACTTGGAGCTGAATGCCCTCAAAACCGTAGTGATACATATCCATTTCAGGAGAAATGTATCTCCGTGCAATCCACTCATTATCAAGAACTCTATAGCGAGCACCATTTCAGCATTCAGGGTCCCGGGCATCATTATTTCACAGGACCTCACGTGGGAGAACCATATCGCCTCTATTAATAAAAAGGTTTGGTGGAGGATGTACTTCTTGCAGCAGTTGCTAAAATTCCATCTTCTCCAGAACATACTAGTGTAATTCTACTCAGCCATCATCAAGAGCATCTTCACATCAGCCATTAGTCTTGTATTTTGCAAAATACTCTCAGTAAACTGGGATATATCTCAGCATCATTCCGTCTTCCTCAAAAAAAAACAAGAGCCACCCCACTCCTTCTGCCCAACTGCCTATACAATCAATACTATGGGCATCCTTAAATGTCGAGCTCCCACCTTTTCCCATAAAGTCTTGCAAAGGTCTATCTGCCTGATTTTCTTTCCATTAAGAAACACAACTTGCTATTGATAAAGCCAAAACACATTGATAACTGAATGCAAATAATCTTGGGCTTGGTCAGTGAAACTGACATTTAAAACTGGCAGATGGGAAATGTAAATTGGCTTATTATCCTCAAATGTACTGAGGTAAAGTGAAAAACTTATATTCCATGTGATTCATACTGTGCATCTCCTTATAATGCATTGCAGTAATACAAGATAAAACAATAAAAATTCAGAGTAAGATGTTACAATAAGAGAATGTATAGTACAGGTAGACAATAAGGTGAATGGCCATTTTGTCAAATCTTTGCTGAGAAACATCATGGACCCTTTGAGAAACTCGGTCATTAAAGATAATATGCATGGGATTGTTCATGTCAGATTGAATTTGCTAGGAAATCCTCAATTCAGCTGAAGCATAGAAAAAAAAACACAAATTACTATGGTCATCTCAAAAGCTATTATTTTAGATAATTATATGCCACTAATATATACCAAAAGAACTGCCACAATCATAAAAGTCCTCTTTTCATTGGGTCCCCAGCCCTGGGGTTGCATGATATACATTTTCTCAAACCTCAGCAACCCGTCTTAGCTTCACAGACTGATATCCCTCCTTAACTCCCTTTTACAATGGCATAACAGTGGCATTTTCTGATTTTTTTTTAATGTTGGCCAGTGTGGAGAACGAAGTTACATTTATTCGAATGGGTCCGTATGAATCTTTCAATGTTTGGATTTTGGCCATCTATGTTTCTCTAAATGATGCATCACAATCAAGGCATATATAGCTGAAAAGAAACTGATTTTTCAACTCTAGTTTTTTGATCAGCAATTCTTAATGAAAGTGTATTGAACTAGTTCTTGAACCCCAACTCACCTATTATTAACTTGGTTTTCTTGAACAAAAGGATAGCAGGTTATCAAGTAGCTTGGAATAGGCGGACCTTCAACACCACAACCACTTCCATCATTTTGGAGTGCCATAGAAACAGTCGCCTCAATACCCTTCTTTTGGGGTATGAATGGCTCTACCTCTGCTGACAGCTGAATATCCTAAATGAAATAGTAAAAAAAGCCATTATTTTTACAAATACAATATTAAAGACATGCACACATATTATAGAAGCTAATTTCATATAATGCGTCTTACTTTTCAAATAAAATTTATAATAGTATTTTATTATAAAAAACAATCAAATATATTACACCTTTCATATAAAAATCAGCAGACAGTAAACATAGTGGTATTCAACTCTTATGAATATTCTCTGCAGGCACATTAATCTGCAAGATTAAGGTATCTAAAAAAATAAGTTTTGTATCCGTCATAGGTTAGTTTAATTGAAGGGTGCACATAATATTTGTCCAAGAAAATGCAGTAAAACATTTAGAAAAACAGACTTGCAAAAGAGAAACCATTCAATTGACTCAAGTGATGTCACAAATATCTGTAATTTGATCTTCATTCCTTCCAGTTAGATGAAAATCAGACATGCTCATAAGACAAGCCATAAATTCAGAATCAGAATTAGGTTTAATATAAAAAAGTAGTGAGGTAGTGTTCATGGGTTCAATGCCTATTCAGAAATCTGAAGACAGAGGGGAAGAAGCCACTCCTAAAATCATTGAGTGTGTGTCTTAAGGCTCCTGAACCTCTTCCCTGATAACAATGAGAAAAGGACACGTTCTGAGTGATGCACATCTTTAATGTTGGAAGCCACCTTTTTGAAGCATCATTCCTTGAAAATGTGCTGGATGATGGAGAGGCTAGAGCCCATTGAGTAGAATGAGTTCACAACTTTCTGTAGCTTATTTCAATCCTGTGCAGTGACGCCCTCATACCAGATGGTGATGCAGCCAGTTTGAATGCTCTCCATGGTACATCTGTAGAAAATTGAAATGAATTGAATTGAAACAACAGGAATTCTGCAGATGCTGGAAATTCAAGCAACACACATCAAAGTTGCTGGTGAACGCAGCAGGCCAGGCAGCATCTATAGGAAGAGGCGCAGTCGACGTTTCAGGCCGAGACCCTTCGTTGAATTGAATTGACTTTATTTCTTACAACCTTCACATACATGAGTAAATCTTTACGTTACGTTTCCGTCTAAAAGTGCAATTTAGAGTAATTTTTAATAAACAGTATATATAACAGGACAGTCAATGTAGCATAGAAATATAATTGTATCAGTCTGACGACCTGGTGGAAGAAGATGTCCCGGAGCACATTGGTCCTGGCTTTTATGCTGTGGTACTGTTTCTCGGATGGAAGCAGCTGGAATAAATTGTGTTTGGGGTGACTCAGCTCCTCAATGATTCTTCGGGCCCCTTTTATGCACCTGTCTCTGTAAATGTCCTGAATAGTGGGGAGTTCACATCTACAGATGCGCTGGGCTGTCCGCACCACTCTCTGCAGAGAGTGCAATTGAGGGAGGTACAGTTCCCATACCAGGCAGTGATGCAGCCAGTCAGGATGCTCTCAATTGTGCCCCTGTAGAAAGTCCTTAGGATTTGGGGATTCATGCCAAACTTCTTCAACCATCTGAGTTGAAAGGGGCGCTGTTGTGCTTTCTTCACCACACAACCGGTATATATGGACCATGTGAAGTCCACGGTGATGTGAATGCCGAGGAACTTAAAGCTGTTCACCCGCTCAACCCCAGATGTCAATAGGGGTCAGCCTGTCTCCATTCCTCCATTAGTGCAGAACTGGCTCCTTTATTTTTGCGACAATGAGGAAGAGGTTGTTCTCTTGACACCACTGTGTCACAGTGATGACTTCTTTTCTGTAGGCTGCCTCGTTATTATTCGAGGTTAGGCCAATCAGTGTAGTGTCTTCAGCAAATTTCATTGGCAGATTGGAGCTGTGGGTGGCGACAGTAATGGGTTTACAGAGTAAAGGAGGGGGCTCAGGACACAGCCCTGAAGGGTACCCATGTTGAGGGTCTGAGGGGCAGAGGTGAGGGAGCCCATTCTTACCACCTGCCAGTGATCTAAAGTCAGTCCAGGATACAGCTGCACAAGGCAGGGTGAAGGCAGAGGTCTCTGAGCTTCTTGTAAAGCCTGGAGGGAATTATGGTGTTGAATACTGAACTGTAGTCCAAGAAAAACATTCACACATAAGCATCCCTCTTCTCCAGATGTGTAAGGACAGTGTGTAGAGCTGTGGCTATTAAGTCAACTGTCAATCATTTGTTTCAGTAGGTGAATTGTCGGGGGTCCGGTGTGGGTGGCAGCATGCTGAAAATGTACTCCTTGACCAGCCTCTCAAAACATTTGCTTATTATTGAGGTGAGTGCAACAGGATGCCAGTCATTCAGATGTTCCCTTGGTCTTTTTAGGTACAGGGACGATGGTGCATGTTTTGAAGCAGGAGGGCACTCTACACTGGGAGAGGGAGAAATTAAAAATGTCTGTAAATATACCTGCCAGTTGAGCTGCGCACATCCTGAGTACGAGCCCTGGGATGCTGTCCGGCCCTGCAGCCTTGCGACTGTCCACTCATTGGAAACAGCTGCATACTTCAGCCTCAGATGACCGAGCTGCAGGTTGCTTCAGCGGCTCTTCTCAGGGGCTCAGTATTGGTGACATTGAGTGTAAAAAAAGATCTAGCTCATCTGGGAGAGAGGCAGCGATGTTGGCAGCAATGTTAGCTGCGCCATTGCACTTAGCTTTGAAGTCTACGATGGTGTGCAGAACTTGCAATAAGCTGCATGTGTTGGTGGAGGAGAGTTGTATCTGGATCTTGTCCCTGTAAGGGCCTTTAGTGACATACCAAATCTCCTCAAACTCCAAATGAAATATAACTGCTGTCATTCCTTCTTTGTAACTGCATCAATATGTTGAGCCCCAGGATAGATACTCAGAGATGCTGACACCCAGGAAAATGAAATTCCTCACCAATTCCACTTCTGATCCCTTGATGAGGGCTGGTGAGTGTTCCTTCATCTTACTCTTTCTGAAGTCCCAATCAATTCTTTGGTCTTAGTGCCATTAAGTGCAAAGTTGTTGCTGCATCACCACCCAACTAGCTGATCTATCTTGCTCCTGTACACCTTCTAGTCACCATCTGAAATTCTGCCAACAACAATTATGTCATCAACAAATTTATGGATGGCATCTAAGTTGTTCCAAGCCACACAGCCATGGGTGTAGAGTACAGCAGAGAAGAGCAGTGGGTGAAGAACACATCCTTGAGGTGCGCGAGTGTTTATTATCAGCAACGTGGTCACGTTACTTCCAATCTGCACAGACTGATCTTACAGTGAGGAAGTAGAGGATCTAATTACAGAGAGAGGTACAGAGGCCCAGGTTTTGGAGCTTTTTGACCAGAACCATGAAAATGATTGTGTTAAGTGCTAAGCTGTAGTCAATAAACAGCAGTTTGACACAAGTATTAGTATTGTCCAGCTGATCCAAAGCCAATGAGATTGCATCTGCTATGGACCTGACAGGCAAATTGCAGTGGGTCCAGGTCCCTGCTTAGGCAGGAATGGATTCTAGGGTGACCAACCTCTCAAAGCACTTCATCACCATAGACGTGAATGCTTTGAGAGGTTGGTTATGGCTGTCTAAGGAGTTCAAATACCACAAATATACTAAAATATCACAAATTTGTTTTTAAATAATTAAAATTTGCATAAAATTATTAGAACCCATCACTAAGTTAAAAAAACCTGAAACACCAAGATATCTATACAGTACCTCCTACTTCTTCAAATGAGAGAACATTCTCAAGTTCTCAGCCCAGTAAGCCAACTCTCAATGCCAGAAATACTCATGTATGCACAAGCAGATGCACCTCCAACACAGTATTTACAGAACTCAGCTCAATCTCACCTTGATGATCTTAACAACTAATGTCAATTAAGGTCTAATTGCATCCTTCAAAATTCAAACATTTCTACAATTTCCATCTAGAATGGCACAAAAGACACCAATCCAGGGCATGCAATTGATATCCAATTTTTTTTACCCCAATAAGAAGCCCTGTTCAACAATAATTATCAGAGATAATGACATGTTCTACATCAGAATTAGGGACTTCAAGGTATAAAGTCTACATTGAGAATTTCCTCCTGACCATGCACCACTATGCCACCAACTCAGATTGTTGTTCTCTGCAAGTTAGCCAGGTGATAACCACACGACAGTAGCAGAAGTAAGACACTTGGCCCATTGATTCTGCTCCGCCATTCCATCATGGCTGATCCAATTTTCTTCCCGGCCCCAATCACCCAACTTCTCCCATATCCCTTCATGCGCTGACCAATTAAGAATCTATCAAGCTCTGCCTTAAAAATACATAAAGACTTGGCCTCCATGGCTGCCTGTAGCAAAGAATTCCACAGATTCACCACTCTCTGGCTAAAGAAATTCCTCTTCATATCCGTTCTAAAAGGATGCCCTTAATCTGAGACTGCCCTCTGGTCTTACACTCTCCCATCACTGGAAACATAATCTCCATAGTTGCTATCAAGACATTTCACCATTTGATAGGTTTCAATGAAGTCAACATTCATTCTTCTGAATTCTAGTGAATAAAGGCACATAGCCATCAACTGCTCTTCATGTGACAAACCATTCAATCCTGGAATCATTTTCATGAACCTCATCTGAGTCCTCTCCAGTATCAGCACATCTTTCTAGGATAAGGGGCTCAAAACTGACCATAGACCAAAAGACATAGAAGCAGAATGAGGCCATTCAGCCCATCAAGTCTACTTTGCCATTCCATCATGGCTGATCCCCGATCCCATTTAACCCCATACACTGTCTTCTCGTCATATCCTTTGATGCCCTGCTGATTAGGAAACTATCAACTTTGGCCTTAAATATACCCACGGACTTTGCCTCCACGACAGAGCATTCCAGATTCACTACTCTCTAGCTAATTTGAAAACAACCCTCCTTATCTCTGTTCTAAAAGGTCCTCCCTCAATTTTGAAGCTGTCCCTTCTAGTTCTGGATACCCCCACCATAGGAAACATCCTCTCCACATCCACCCCACCTAGTCCTTTCAACATTCGGCAGGTTTCAATGAGATCCCCATGCATTCTTCCAAATTCCAGTGAGTACAGGCCCAAAGCTGCCAAACACTCCTCATATCTTAATCCCTTCATTCCCAGAATCATCCTCGTGAACCTCCTCTGGACCCTCTCCAATGACAACATATCCTCTCTGAGATACAGTACCCAAAACTGTTGACAGTACCCCAAGTGCGGCTTGACTAGTGTCATATAAAAGCTCAGCATTATCTCTTTGCTTTTGTATTCTATTCCCTTGAAATAAATGCCAACATTGCATTTGCCTTCTTTACCACAGACTCAACCTGTGAATTAACCTTCTGGGAGTCTTGCACAAGGACTCCCAAGTCCCTTTGCTGTCAGATGTTTGTATTTTCTCCCCATTTAGACAATAGTCTGCACTATTATTCCTTTAACTAAAATGCATTACCATACATTTCCCAACTCTGTATTCCATATGCCACTTCTTTCCCCATTCTTCCAATTTGTCTAAGTCCTGCAATTGCATTGCTTCCTCAGCCTAACTACCCCTTCACCTATCTTAGTACCAACCCACAAACTTTGCCACAAAGCCATCAATTCCATTATCCAAATCATTTAACAAAATTGTGAAAAGAAGCGGTTCCAATGCTGACCCTTGCAGAACACCACTATTCACTGGCAGCCTACCAGAAAAGGCCCCCTTTATTCCCACTCAGTGCCTCCTGCCTGTCAGCCATTCCTCTTTCCTGTAATGCCATGGGATTTTATCTTGTTAATCGATCTCACACGTGGCACTTTATCAAATGCTTTCCGAAAATCAAAGTAAATGACATCCACAACCTCTCCTTTGCCCACACTGCCTGTTACTTCTTCAAAGAACTTTAACAGATTTGTCAGGCAATATTTCCCTTTACAAACCACGCTAACTTTTGACTTATTTTTATCATTAGTCTCCAAGTACCCCAAAACCTCATCCTTAATAATAGACTCCAACACTTTCACAACCACTGAAGTTATGCTAACTGGTCTATAAATTCCTCTCTTTTGTCGTTCTCCCTTCTTAAAGAGTGGAGTGACATTTGCAATTTTCCAGTCCTCTGGGACCATGCCAGAATCAAGTGATTCTTGGAAGATCTTGACAAATGCACCCATTATCTCTTCAGCAACCTCCTTCAGGACTCTGCAATGTAGTTCATTTGGTTCAGGTGACTGATCCACCTTAAGATCCTCCAGTTTGCCCAGCACTTTTTCCTTTGTAATAGCAATGGCACTCATTCCAGCTCCCTGGCACTCACAGACCTCTGGTATACTGCTGGTTCAACTACCATTTCTTTGCCCCCCATTACTATCTCACCAGCATCATTTTCCAGTGGTCCAATGTCAACTCTCACCTCCCTTTTACTCTTAATATAACTGAAAAAAAACTTCTCATATCATAGAAACATAGAAAATAGGTGCAGGAGTAGGCCATTCGGCCCTTCGAGCCTGCACCACCATTTATTATGATCATGGCTGATCATCCAACTCAGAACCCCGCCCCAGCCTTCCCTCCATACCCCCTGATCCCTGTAGCCACAAGGGCCATATCTAACTCCCTCTTAAATATAGCCAATGAACTGGCCTCAACTGTTTCCTGTGGCAGAGAATTCCACAGATTCACCACTCTCTGTGTGAAGAAGTTTTTCCTAATCTCGGTCCTAAAAGGCTTCCCCTTTATCCTCAAACCATGACCCCTCGTTCTGGACTTTCCCAACATCGGGAACAATCTTCCTGCATCTAGCCTGTCCAATCCCTTTAGGATTTTATATGTTTCAATCAGATCCCCCCTCAATCTTCTAAATTCCAACGAGTACAAGCCCAGTTCATCCAGTCTTTCTTCATATGAAAGTCCTGCCATCCCAGGAATCAATCTGGTGAACCTTCTTTGTACTCCCTCTATGGCAAGGATGTCTTTCCTCAGATTAGGGGACCAAAACTGCACACAATACTCCAGGTGTGGTCTCACCAAGGCCTTGTACAACTGCAGTAGTACCTCCCTGCTCCTGTACTCGAATCCTCTCGCTATAAATGCCAGCATCATATGACTGGCTAGTTTGACCACACATTTCATCTTTTCCCTTCTTATAGTTTTTTTTAAAGTTGTCTTTAGTTGGATTTTAAAAGCTTCCCAATCATCCAACATCCCACTCACTTTTGCTAGCTTACATGTCCTTTCCTTGGCCTTTATACAGCCCTCAACTTCCCTTGTCAGCCATGGTTGCCTACACCTGCCATTTGAGAAAGACAACTTCTATGTGACATATCTATTCTGTGCTGCATGAACTATTCCCAGGAAGATCAGTCATCTCTGCTCTGCCATCATCTGCTGGTATCCTCCTCCAACCTCCTATCCATCTGGGTAAGCTGCTCTCTCACACCTCTGTAATTCCCTACATGTGACTTTAGCTTCTCCCTCTCAAATTGCAGTATGAAGTCAATCATATTATGATCACTGCCTTCCAAGGGTTCCTTTAAGTTAAGCTCCCTAATAAGATCTGGGTTATTACACAACACCCTATCTAAATAGCCTTTCTCTGAGTAGGCTCAAACACAAGCTGCTCTAAAAAGCCACCTCATAGGCAGTCCACAAATTCCCTCTCTTTCAACTTGATTTTCCCAATCACCTTGCTTATTGAAGATCCTTGTTACAATTGTGTCACTACCCATATTATATGCCTTTTCCAGCTCCCTTTGTAAACTCATCTCCACAAGGGTCTCGGCCTGAAACGTCGACTGCGCCTCTTCCTATAGATGCTGCCTGGCCTGCTGCGTTCACCAGCAACTTTGATGTGTGTTGCTCCACATCTTGGCTACTATTTGGAAGCCTATATTAATCCCATAATAGTTTTTTTTTAAACCCTTGCAGTTTCTGAGTTCCACCCAGAAAGGTTCAACATTCTCCAACCCTATGTCATCTCTTTCAAAAGATGTAATTCCATTTCTTACCAGAGCCAGACCACTGTCCAAGTTTTCCTGCCTATACTTTAACTACAAAATATATCCTTTGATATTAAGCTCCCAACTATGACCATAACCTCAGTGATGCCCACAACATCATATCGACTAATCCCTAACTGTACCACGAGTTCATCCATCTTATCCCAAATGCTACGAGCTTTTAAATACAGCACCGCCAGTACTCCAATCTTCACTCTTTTCAACTGCTCACAATATTCCAAGAGAGATCTCACCAGTGTTTTATGAAGTGCAGAGGAGATTTACAAGGATGTTGCCTGGATTGGGAAGCATGCCTTATGAGAATAGGTTCAGTGAACTCGGCCCTTTCTCCTCGAAGCAACGGAGAATGAAAGGTGACCTGACAGAGGTGTATAAGATGATGAGAGGCATTGATCGTGTGGATAGTCAGAGGCTTTCTCCCAGGGCTGAAATGGTTGCCACAAGAGGACACAGGTTAAAGGTGCTGGGGGTAGGTACAAAGGAGATGTCAGGGGTAGGTTTTTTACTCAGAGAGTGGTGAGTCCATGGTATCGGCTGCTGGCAACGGTGGTGGAGGCGGATACGATAGGGTCTTTTAAGAGACTTTTGGAGAGGTACATGGAGCTTAGAAAAATAGAGGGCTATGGGTAAGCCTAGTAATTTCAAAGGTAGGGACATGTTTGGCACAACTTTGTGGGCCGAAGGGCCTGCATTGTGCTGTAGGTTTTCTATGTTTCTCTGTCTCAACAATAAATCCTTACTTTTAAATTCTAGTCCTCCTGAAACTAATGCATTTGCCTTCCTCACCAGAGACTGAACCTGTAAATTAACCTTTGTACCTCAGTTTTTTGTATCTTATAGAAATATAGAAAACCTACAGCACAATAAGGCCCTTCGGCCCACAAAGCTGTGCTGAACATGTCCTTATCCTAGAACTACCTAGGCTTACCCACAGCCTTCTATTTTTCTAAGTTCCTTGTACCTATCCAGGAGTCTCTTAAAAAAACATTATCATTTCTGCCTCTGCTGCCGCGGCCGGCAGCCCATTTCACGCACTCACCACTCTCTGCATAAAAAAACTTACCCGACATCTCCTCTGTACCTACTTCGAAGCACATTAAAACTCTCTCATGCTAGCCATTTCAGCCCTGGGAAAAAACCTCTGACTAACCACACGATTGGTGCCTCGCATCATCTTATACACCTCCATCAGGTCACCTCTCATCCTCCGTCACTTCAAGGAGAAAAGGTCAATTCATTCCACCTATTCTCATAAGGCATGGTCCCCAATCCAGGCAACATCCTTGTAAATCTCCTCTGCACCCTATGGTTTCCACGTCCTTCCTGTAGTGATGCAATCAGAATACAGCACAGTACTCCAAGTGGAGTCGGACCAGGGTCCTATATAGCTGCAACATTACCACTTGGCTCTTAAACTCAAACCCACGATTGATGAAGGTCAATGCACCGTATGCCTTCTTAACCAAAGAGTCAACCGGCGCAGCAGCTTTGAGTGCCCTATGGACTCTGACCCCAAGGTCCCGCTGATCCTCCACACTGCCAAGAGTCTTACCATTAATGCTATATTCTGCCATTTTATTTGACCTACCAAAATGAACCACCTCACATTTATCTGGGTTGAACTTCATCTGCCACTTCTTAGCCCAGTTTTGCATCCTATCAATGTCCCATTGTAACCTCTGACAGCCTTCCGCACTATCCACAACACACCCAACCTTTGTGTCATCGACAAATGTATTAACCCATCCCTCCACTTCCTCATCCAGGTCATTATAAAAACCATAAAGAGTAGGGGTCCCAGAACAGATCCCTGAGGCACACCACTGGTCACCGACCTCCATGCAGAATATGACCTGTCTACAACCACTCTTTGCCTTCTGTGGGCAAGCCAGTTCTGGATCCACAAGGCAATGTCCCCTTGGATCCCATGCCTCCTTACTTTCTCAATAAGCCTTGCATGGGGTTCCTTAGCAAATGCCTTGCTGAAATCCATATACACTACATCTACTGCACTACCTCCATCAGTGTGTTTAGTCACATCCTCAGAAAATTCAATCAGGCTCGTAAGACATGACCTGCCTTTGCCAAAGCCATGCTGACTATTCCTAATCATATTATGTCTCTCCAAATGTTCAGAAATCCTGCTTTTCAGGATCTTCTTCATCAACTTACCAACCACTGAAGTAAGACTCACTGGTCTATAATTTCCTGGCTATCCCGAATCCCTTTCTTGAATAAGGGTACAAGGTCCGCAACCCTCCTATCCTCCGGAACCTTTCCCATCCTCTGATAATGCCAAGATCATTGCCAGAGGCTCAGCAATCTCTTCCCTCACTTCCCACAGTAGCCTGGGGTACATCCCGTCTGGTCCCGGTGACTTATCCAACTTGATGCTTTCCAAAAGCTCCAGCACATCCTCTTTCTTAATATCTACATGCTCAAGCTTTTTAGTCTGCTGCAAGTCATCCCTACAATCACCAAGATCCTTGTCCATAGTGAATACTGAAGCAAAGTATTCACTAAGTACCTCTGCTATCTCCTCTGGTTCCATACACACTTTTCCACTGTCACACTTGATTGGTCCCATTCTCTCACGTCTTATCCTCTTGCTCTTCACATACTTGTAGAATGCCCTGGGGTTTTCCTCAATCCTGTCCACCAGGGCCTTCTCATGGTCCCTTCTGGCTCTCCTAATTGCATTCTTAAGCTCCTTCCTGCTAGCCTTATCTTTTAGATCTCTATCACTACCTAGTTTTTTGAACCTTTCATAAGTTCTTCTCTTCCTCTTGACTACATTTACAACAGCCTTTGTACACCACAGTTCCTGTACCCTACCATACTTTCTGTACCTATGCAGAACCCCACGCAAATATCCCCTGAACACTACCACATTTCTTCCGTACATTTCCCCGAGAACATCTGTTCCCAATTTAAGCTTCCAAGTTCCGGCCTGATAGCCTCATATTTCCCCTTACTCCAATTAAATGTTTCTGTAACTTGTCTGTTCCCATCCCCCTCCAATGCTATGGTAAAGGAGATAGTGATCACAATTCTATCTCCAAAATGCTCTCCCACTGAGAGACCTGACACCTGACCAGGTATATTTCCTAATACCAGATCAAGTACAGCCTCTCTTGTAGGCTTATCTACATATTGTGTCAAGAAACCTTCCTGAACACACCTAACAAACTCCACCTCATCTAAACCCCTCATTCGAGGGAGATGCCAATCAATATTAGGGAAATTAAAATCTCCCACAACAACCCTGTTACACCTTTACACCTTTGCAGAATCTGGCTCCCTATATGCTCCTCGACTGCACCAATGCCAGACTAAACATGGCACACAGGTATGCCCATTTAAATAAATGTAACAAATAAAGTTGAAGAGGGTATATACATCAAGAGCTTGATGAGGTAGAATATAATAATGTTATCACAATTGAAGGACAAGGAATTAAATGGGTTGCAGCAGTATAAACAGCAAACAGTGATAACAAACTGCTGTTGATCAAACTGGAAACTACTGTACAATGAAGAGCTCAGAAATGGGACATATTAATGACCTGATGTACGGCACACAAATTCCAAATCTGCAGAAAACACCAAACATGGAAGTATAACGAGAAGATAATAAGACACTTCAAGATATAACCAGGCTGTCGAAAGGCAGAAAAGTATAAGGCTGAGAAACGTAAAGTATTACATTTTGGTATGAAGAATAAAATACAATAATAATTGAGGAAACAATTCCAAAATTAGTGCAGAAAAGAAAGACCATGGTACATACATTGTTTGCTGAGAGCTGCATGGCAGATAGAAAACCAAATACAATACACTGCATTTTATTAACAGAGATAGAGATACACAGGCAAGGAAGCCTGATAAAACACTGATTCACTCACAACTGCATTTGTATGACCAGCTCTGGAAATAACATATTGGAAAAGATGTACATGGCTGTAATCCAGATGGCACAGTAGACATTTACTATGATATATTCAAGGATGTGTGACTTCAATAATACACACACATAAAAAGCTGCAGGTGATTTTTATTAACGACTTGGATGTGGGGCTAGAAGGGTGGGTTGGCAAGTTTGCAGACGACACAAAGGTTGGTGGTGTTGTGGATAGTGGAGAGGATTGTCGAAGATCGCAGAGAGACTTTGATAGGATGCAGAAGTGGGCTGAGAAGTGGCAGATGGAGTTCAACCCAGATAAGTGTGAGGTGGTACACTTTGGAAGGACAAACTCCAAGGCAGAGTACAAAGTAAATGGTAGGATACTTGGTAGTGTGGAGGAGCAGAGGGATCGGGGGGTACATGACCACAGATCCTTGAAAGTTGCCTCACAGGTAGACAGGGTAGTTAAGAAAGCTTATGGGGTGTTAGCTTTCATAAGTTGAGGGTTAGAGTTTAAGAGTCGCGAGGTAATGATGCAGCTCTATAAAACTCTGGTTCGGCCACACTTGGAGTACTGTGTCCAGTTCTGGTTGCCTCACAATAGGAAGGACGTGGAACCACTGGAAAGGGTACAGAGGAGATTTACCAGGATGCTGCCTGATTTAAAGAGTATGCATTATGATCAGAGATTAAGGGAGCTAGGGCTTTATTCTTTGGAGAGGAGGAGGATGAGAGGAGATGTGATAGAGGTAAACAAGATATTAAGAGGAATAGATAGAGTGGATAGCCAGCACCTCTTCCCCAGGGCACTACTGCTCAATACAAGAGGACATGGCTTTAAGGTAAGGTGGGGGGGGGAGTTCAAGGGGGATATTAGAGGAATGTTTTTTACTCAGAGAGTGGTTGGTGCATGGAATGCACTGCCTGCGTCAGTGCAGGAGGCAGATACACTAGTGAAATTTAAGTGACTACCAGACAGGTATATGGAGGAATTTAAGGTGGGGAATTATATGGGAGGCAGGGTTTAAGGGTCGGCACAACATTGTGGGCTGAAGGGCCTGCACTGTGCTGTACTATTCTATGTTCTATTAGACTTTGAACAGAAATAGTTCAGAAGATATATCAAGATATTAAAACAATGAAGAGACTAACAATAGGTGGAGAAAAGTATTCCCATGGCAGTGAGGTCAAGAACGAGAGGACAAAATGGAAGTGATTTGTGAAAGAATCAAAATAAGTGAGTTGCATTTTTTTTTAAAAGAAAGCACAGCAAGTAGTGAAGATCTGAAAAGTGAGGCAGATTAAACTGGAATTCAAAAGGGAATTGGATAATTACCTGAACTGAAAAATTCTGCTGGGCAATGGGGAGAGGTGGGGGATTGTTTCGACTCAGTGAAACAATCCTCCTTCCATGTTGCAAACTCTAATTCTGTGAAATCAGGTTCTGGGGAAAAGGCAAGTGATTGTTCTTAACAACACACATCAAAGTTGCTGGTGAACGCAGCAGGCCAGGCAGCATCTGTAGGAAGAGGTACAGTCGATGTTTCAGGCCGAGACCCTTCACCAGGACTAACTGAAGGAAGAGTTAGTAAGGGATTTGAAAGTGGGAGGGGGAGGGGGAGATCCAAAATGATAGGAGAAGACAGGAGGGAGAGGGATAGAGCCAAGAGCTGGACAGGTGATAGGCAAAGGGGATATAAGGGGATCATGGGACAGGAGGTCCGGGGAGAAAGACGGGGGGGGGGGAGAAACCCAGAGGATGGGCAAGGGGTATAGTCAGAGGGACAGAGGGAGAAAAAGAGTGAGAGAAAGAATGTGTGTATAAAATAACAGACGGGGTACGAGGGGGAGGTGGAGCATTAGCGGAAGTTAGAGAAGTCAAATGTTCATGCCATCAGGTTGGAGGCTACCCAGACGGAATATAAGGTGTTGTTCCTCCAACCTGAGTGTGGCTTCATCTTTACAGTAGAGGAGGCTGTGGATAGACATGTCAGAATGGGAATGGGATGTGGAATTAAAATGTGTGGCCACTGGGAGATCCTGCTTTCTCTGGCAGGCAGAGCGTAGGTGTTCAGCAAAGCGGTCTCCCAGTCTGCGTCGGGTCTCGCCAATATATAGAAGGCCACATCGGGAGCACCGGACACAGTATATCACCCCAGACGACTCACAGGTGAAGTGTCGCCTCACCTGGAAGGACTGTCTGGGGGCCCTAAATGGTGGTAAGGGAGGAAGTGTAAGGGCATGTGTAGCACTTGTTCCGCTTACAAGGATAAGTGCCAGGAGGTAGATCAGTGGGGAGGCATGGGGGGGGACGAGTGGACAAGGGAGTCGCGTAGGGAGCGATCCCTGCAGAAAGCGCGGGGGGGGGAGGGAGGGAAAGATGTGCTTAGTGGTGGGATCCCGTTGGAGGTGGCGGAAGTTACGGAGAATAATATGTTGGACCCGGAGGCTGGTGGGGTGGTAAGTAAGGACCAGGGGAACCCTATTCCTAGTGGGGTGGCGGGAGGATGGAGTGACAGCAGATGTGCGTGAAATGGGGGAGATGCGTTTGAGAGCAGAGTTGATGGTGGAGGAAGGGAAGCCCCTTTCTTTAAAAGAGGAAGACATCTCCCTCGTCCTGGAATGAAAAGCCTCATCCTGAGAGCAGATGTGGCGGAGATGGAGGAATTGCGAGAAGGGATGGTATTTTTGCCAGAAACAGGGTGAGAAGAGGAATAGTCCAGATAGCTGGGAGAGTCAGTAGGCTTATAGTAGACATCAGTGGATAAGCTGTCTCCAGAGATAGAGACAGAAAGATCTAGAAAGGGAAGGTGGTGTCAGAAATGGACTAGGTAAACTTGAGGGCAGGGTGAAAGTTGGAGGCAAAGTTAATAAAGTCAACGAGCTCAGCATGCGTGCAGGAAACAGCGCCAATGCAGTCATTGATGTAGTGAAGGAAAAGTGGGGGATAGATACCAGAATAGGTTTGGAACATCGATTGTTCCACAAAGCCAACAAAAAGGCATGCATAGCTATTACCCATACGGGTGCCCATGGCTACACCTTTAGTTTGGAGGAAGTGGGAGGAGCCAAAGGAGAAATTATTGAGAGTAAGGACTAATTCCGCTAGACGGAGCAGAGTGGTGGTAGAGGGGAACTGATTAGATCTGGAATCCAAAAAGCAGAGAGCTTTGAGACTTTCCTGATGGGGGATGGAAGTATATAGGGACTGGACATCTATGGTGAAAATAAAGCGGTGGGGGCCAGGGAACTTAAAATCATCGAGAAGTTTAAGAGCATGAGAAATGTCATGAACATAGGTAGGTAGGGATTGAACAAGGGGGGATAATGCCCCACCTCCCCCTCGTACGCCAGCCGTTATTTATTTTTATACACACATCCTTTCTCTCACTCTCCTTTTTCTCCCTCTGTCCCTCTCACTATACCCCTTGCCCATCCTCTGGGTTCCCCCTTTGTCTTTCTCCCCGGACCTCCTGTCCCGTGATCCTCTCATATCCCCTTTGCCAATCAGCTGTCCAGCTCTTGGCTCCAACCCTCCCCCTCCTGTCTTCTCCTATCATTTTGGATCTCCCCCTCCCCCTCTCCCTTTCAAATCTCTTACTAACTCTTCCTTCAGTTAGTTCTGACGAAGGGTCTCGGCCTGAAACGTCGACTGTACCTCTTCCTACAGATGCTGCCTGACCTGCTGCATTCACCAGCAACTTTGATGTGTGTTGCTTGAATTTCCAGCATCTGCAGAATTCCTGTTGATTGTTCTTAATTCTGTTTTAAATTTGATTTTAAGATATAAAGACAGTATTTATTGTGCAAAATATATTTATGCATTATGTTTTGTTAGAAATGGTTCTTGTGTTCAAACATTAACAGTGACAGCTTTGTCAAGGTTCTATGAGAACAACAGACTGCTTGTTGAGAATCCACTTACTCACTCCCACCACTACTCTGCATTCAATCATACCATAGTGCTGATAAACCAGCTCTCAAGACTGTAGCCAATGCAGAACTGGAAAAAGTGGTTCAGGACCAGATGATCAGTGATTTCAAATCAATGGAAGACATGCTCCATTATCTGTAAACATACAGTTCCAAGAAGTCGTCTGTAAACCCTTTGCTATTACCTGGTTTTCTGCATTAATTACTCATAAAATGTGGACTGATCTTCATCCAAGGTATAATAATAGACAAACACAATCTGCCTAAACTAATAACACACAAGCAACTGTACTTTTCATGTAGCTTTATTGAAGTGCTGTGCAACATCCAGGTAGTCATTTGCAAACTTGAGACATGCAGCAAATGTTTTTTTGGGAGACCAGTGGTTTCCTCTGTGGTGTGCTTCCACGAACACCATTCTTGTTCAGTGTTTTTCTTATGGTGGACACATGACATCAGACAACAGGTGCAGGAGTAGGCCACTCGGCCCCTTGAGCCAGCACCACCATTCACTGTGATCGTGGCTGATTATCCACAATCAGTATCCAGTTCCTGCCTTATCCCCATTACCTTTGATTCTGCTATCTTTAAGAGCTCGATCCATCTCTTTCTTGAAAGCATCCAGAGACTTGGCCTCCACTGCCTTCTGGGGCAGAGCATTCCACATATCCACCACTCTCTGGGTGAAAAAGTTTTTCCTCAACTTTGTTCTAAATGGCCTACCCCTTATTCTTAAACTGTGGCCTCTGGTTCTGGACTCACCCATCAGCAGGAACATGCTTCCTGCCTCCAGCATGTCCAATCCCTTAATAATCTTATATGTTTCAATCAGATCCCCTCTCATCCTTCTAAATTCCATTGTATACAAGCCCAGTTGCTCCAATCTTTCGACATATGACAGTTCCGCCATCCCAGGAATTAACTTTGTGAACATACGCTGCACTCCCTCAATAGCAAGAATGTCCTTCCTCAAATTTGGAGACCAAAACTGCACACAATACTCCAGGTGTGGTCTCACCAGGGCCCTGTACAGCTGCAGAAGGACCTCTTTGCTCCTATACTCAATTTCCCTTGTTATGAAGGCCGGCATACCATTAGCTTTCTTCACTGCCTGCTCTACCTGCATGCTTGCTTTCAGTGACTGCTGTACAAGAACACCTGGATCTCTCGTTGTACTTCCCCTTTTCCTAACTTGACTCCATTTAGATAATAATCTGCCTTCCTGTTCTTACCACCAAAGTGGATAACCTCACATTTATCCACATTAAACTGCATCTGCCATGCATCCGCCCACTCACCAAGTCAACCTAAACAGAGACTTTAGCCACTTCTAGAGATTTCTGTAGGTCTTTTGCTGTTACCCTTGGGTTCTTTTTTCACCTCCTTCAGCATTGCACATTGTATTCTTGTGATCTCTGCAGGATACTACTCCTAGGGAGAGTAGCAACACTACTAAATTTCCTCCATTTGTAGACAACTTCTCTTACTGTGGACTGATGAAAACTCTGTTCTTTAGAAATGTTTTTGTAGCCTCTTCCAGCTTCGTGCATCTCTGCAATTCTTCTTCAAAGGTCCTGTGAGGTCGTTTTGATCAAGGCATGGTGTGCATAAACAGATATTTCTCGAAAACAGCAGGCTCTATCAGAAACCTGACTTAGTGTGTCATTTTTTAAAAATTGGGCACTGCACCTCTACAACCCACTCTTCCGATCTCATCTCATTGATTGGAACAACTGACTTTCAACAGCTTTCTTAGAAAGGCAATACCCGCGGTTCACATACTTTTTTTAGTTTGCATACTAAAGAAACAGAAAATGCATTGAACACAAGTTCGAACATGAGAGATTCTAGTTTTATTCAAGCCAGAAAATCTGCCAAAATTGCAAATTATAGAGTTCAAAGCAGGCCATTCAGCTCAACTTGTCCATGCTGACCAAGATGCCCCATTCAATCTAATCTTATAAGAGTGGCATTGTAGCACTGCTGTTAACACAACTCTCTACAGTGCCAGCAACCAGAATATCGGACATCAGTTCCCATCATTGTCTGCAAGCAGTTTGCACATTCTCCCCATCACTGCATGGGTTTCCTCCTACATTCAGCACTGTACCACATGGCCATAGGGATTGGTACTGGTTTCTTTACTGTTTGCTGTATGCCTTAACTAGATGTTAATGTATAGGTACAACTTGAGTTTACAGATGTCATAAAAATTGGTAACATTCTGCATTATGTGGAAGATAGTCTCAGGCTTCAGAAATATAGTCATCAGCTGAAAAAAAAATATCGCACAAAGCAATGGTGAACTGAACCAAGTTCTGTTAAATGTCGTGTTATATTTTGGGAAATCATATATTCCCCCAGGGAATACCAAACAACAGAAAGGACCACAAACTTTGTAGATTCGCATCCACAGATCCCTGAAGACAGCAAGACAGGTAGATTGGCTAGTTAAGTATCGCATTTGGGATGCCAGCTTTCATTGCATGGTGTATGAAACAGGAAAGATGTGGTGCATTTGTACAATATTAGCGAGGCAGTTTTATTCACCACTACATAGAAATGATGTTACTGCTCTGAACGTCAAAGGATGCCCTTTGATATTAGCCAAATGCATTGGTGCCCTAAGGAAAAGGCACTAGCTATCCATTGTATCTATGACTCTCATAATTTTATTGACCTCTATCAAGTCACCTCTCATCCTCATTTGCTCCAAAGAGAAAAGACCTAGATCACGCAACCGTGCCATGCCAGAAGTAATTAGAATCTGAAATACACTGTTTGAGAGGGTGGCTGAGGCAGAAGTCCTCAACATTTAAGAAACATCTGGATGTGAAGACATTGAAGGCTGTAGACCAGTCTTTCTCTTGAGATAAGCACACATGGATTCCAACTTCAACTGAAATAAGGTTATTTCCTTCCTCGCTCTTGATGCTTGATAAACAGTAAAAATTTATGAAAAATATGTAAACTACAATACAATTCACTTCCAAATAACACAATCCATCTTGTGTAACATTTACAACAGCAAAGCAGCAGGCCAGCATGTGTGAAAAAAGTCATGGCATGTAGAATGAAAAATTTCTTCCAATTTCCTACTACACTGGTAGTTTGTTTGCTCCCATCAGTCGGTCGGCAGCACGCAAGGGGAAGTTGGGGAGGTAATTTGGGAGGGAGAGTCCGATGTCGTAACCCATCTTGGGCAAGTCTGTTCAATGCTTGGAAAACACAGTTCATTCTCCCCATCAGCCTACCATCCTCCACTCTGTACAATACAGTTCTCACCAATTATCAATGGCCTCCGCTAACTCGCATCAAATAATTGAGAGTGGGCTCAACCAAATAAATACAGTCCTACCGCACACTCCCATACTGGGCTGAGAGACCCCCCCCCCCAACGAGATTGCGAATGGGCTACTCGGTCACTGTCTATCATTGCAAGCACTAGCATTGTGCGAAGTTCAAAAAACGACTTTTTTCCAAATTATGATCCTTCACAGAACCCCTAGTGATCTCTCACGGAACCCAAGGGTTTTGCAGAACCCAAGTGAGAAATGCTGCTATAGACCAAGTGCTAGTAAATGGTATTGGTGTAGGTGGCTTCATGAATAGCATGTACAGAGTGGGCTGAATGATCTGCAATGTGCTGTATGGCTGATTTTTAAGTGCGACCCACTTCCCAACAACGAGTGGGAAAAACAAAGTTTATCTGTTGTTCTATTTTAACAACTATAATTTGTTCTTGTGGCATTATATGCAACAAAAGAATACTCAAAGGAAACATTAGGGTGAGCTGCAGCTGCCAAAAAACAATGACTTGCTCATAAATTACAAAGTGAGCAAATTTTCAAACATCTTTACAAAGTTTGATTATAGACAAAAAAAAAGACAAGTGTAGTGAATAAATAACGAAAATTATTTTTGAAAATTACAGTCTCTATGTAGTTCATGCATGTCCCATACCCAGACAAAATTAGCATTTTAAGTCATCAGCTGTTCAACAGCAGCCTTCACACAAATTTCATTCAACAATTCATCCGATCTGTTTTTCCCCATATTTCCTGTGGAACAAGAACTGATCCACATTTTCTTCTGAAATTATTTCAGGCTAACATTCACAACACTAATCAACAAGTACATTGAAAAAAATCTTGGTTTCTCAGTGAAAGCCCATGCATTCGTGTTTCTAATAAATATTACATTTTCACAAGAGTATTCATTAGAGTTCAGTTTTTTTTTAAACCTGAAATAGTGGAATTTTATTAAAAATCTTTGATGAAAATAGTTAAAAACCATATCAATCAAGAAAGCTAAAATCAAGTAGCAGTGGCATTTAAAGGCATTTGTAAAAGAACTATCACAACCAACAACATAATGAGTAAGAACATTTCTTCAGAATAATGGAGCTGCTGCACTTGGTTGGATCCATTCATTGTTTCAGTCATTCAGTGCTGAATGAAGATATGTTTATTTAACAGAAATTGACAATGATCTCAAAAATCGTTCTCCAAATCAACTTAAGACATTTTAGATCATTTTAATTTTAAGAATCCGAGAACCTATGATGTTACCGTTTCAATTCTGACAGTAAATTTTAGCCATCGGCCATTAAATGCAAGAGTTTAGTGCAAAAATATTTAAATTCAGAATCTCAGATGGAGACGAGAGGGCGCACAGGAGTAAGATATACAAGCTAGTGGAGTGGCGTCGCAGCAACAACCCTGCACTCAACATCAGTAGGACCAAAGAGTTGATTGTGGAGTTCAGAAAGGGAACACAAACCAATCCTCAGAGGATCAAAATTAGAGTGAGCAACTTCAAGATCTAAGGCGTCAAGATCTCGGAGGATCTAACCTGGTCCCAATGTATCAATGCACCAGTAAGATGGTGCTTGTATTTTATTCAGAGTTTGAGGAGATTTGGTTTGTCACCTAAATCACTCAAGAACTTCTACAGATGTACCATGGAGAACATTCTGACTGGCTGAATCACTGTCTGGTGTGGGGGTGGGGCAGGGGAAGGGAGGCAGAGGCTGCCGCACAGGATCAATAGAAGCTAAAGGAAGTTGTAAAATTAAGTCAGTTCCATCGTGGGTCCTAGCCTCTGTAGTATCCAAGACATCAAGGATCAGTGCCTCTGAAAGGCAGCGCCCATTATCAAGTACCCTCATCACCCAGGAAGGAGGTACAGAAGCCTGAAGGCACATACTCAATGATTCAGGAACAGCTGCTGCCCCACTGCCATCCAATTTCTAAATGGACATTGAGTTACTGTTCATGGGTTCACTTTGATATATATAAACATATAAGATATAAACATATATAGATATAAAAGAGATTTTATATATATATATATATATATATATATATATAAAAAAATATGTGTGTGTGTATATACACACACACACACACACATTATTTAACTTTTTAAAATTTAACTTTTTTCCTATATTATCATTTATTGCATTGTAAGGTAACAAATTTCACGACATACGCCAGTGATATTAACCCGATTCTGATTCTAAATTGTGCATTGATCTAAGTTGCAAATAACTTAATTCCTGCAGTAAAATCTACTTTGTGTTGTAAAGTAAAAATACAATAACAAAACCAATCAAGCACACCAAAGGTTACTAAAAAGGCAGCATGTCAACAATTTTATATACTTTTCAGTTAGAATGAAATTCAATGAGACCTTTCATTAACCATTATAAATGGAACAATTCAATACTTTTGCATAAACTGTTGATTTCTTAGGAGCAAATTGTGAACAAACAGGTGACATTGTCTAGGGGAAACTAAATATTCTTTTACCTGCTATTTACAAAACAATCCTTCCAGTTTCCTATTACAGTTGGCTAATTCACTATATTCTAGCACATGCTGGCACACTGGAATACTAGTTTCTGTAAATGAAACAAAACAAAAAGAAAACATTAGTGCTTTCTGAGATGATAGTTTGGCACTTATACAAAATAACTTGTAATTTAAAATCTCTTCAAAATTTCAGTTTCCAGAAGAAAAAAATACTTTCTGCACAGTAATCTCTGGCAATTATTAATGACTATTTGAGCCAATTTAGGTAACTTGATGGGCCAAATGTCCTAATTCTGCTCCTCTTAGTCTTATAATTTAAAATATTGATTCTTGGAGGAATTTCTTCGCCCAGTGAACCTGTGGAGTTCTCGTCCACAAAAGGCTGGCGGCCAGTATTGTAAGATATATTGAAGTACAATGGATTCTGGTTAATTGGTACACATGGGGAACCAAGGCAGCTGCCCTAATTAGCCAAAGTTTCATAGTTAAAAAGGTATTAAAAAAAGACTATTAACTGACTAACAAATTGTGTATTTAAATGAAATACTGAAAAAAATTAGAACACTACCAATGCTATAAAACAGTTACTGTTAGAGGAATTCATCTAGTGAACACTGCCATGTTCTTTCAATTGTAAATGAACAAAACCAATACAGCCACTAACAACTGCCTTTGTTGATTGCATTCTCCAGATCTTCATTTTCATTATAACATTCAAAATGATTGTTGATACCTTCAAATTCTTTGTAGTTCCTAACCTGAACTGGTGAAATCGTTTCATTTTAACTTCTGAGATTTCCTGGTGGTGGCTGATGGAGTAACAGCAATCTGCCATTGCTCCAACTCTAATTATCTTACCATTTCCAACCCACCTTGAAACTTTTTTTTAAGTGTGATATTCTTTCATTATGGCTGGAAGGAGTGCCAGAAGTACTAAAAAGGATGATCTTCTTGCTTCTTTGGATTCTATTATGGATTTGCTGCAAACTCATACATGAGAAGCCTCTGAGAAGTTTCAACAATTCAGCACTGAATTTAAACAAATAGACAGTAAATTGGATTCTGTTCAACAAACTCTTGATGAACACGATAAACGTATTAAAAATAATGAGGAAATTTTGTTGCCTCTGGAAACGGAAGTGGATGAATTGCAGAAGCTTTGTGAAAAGCAATCGAAGTCCAACAAAAAGTTAAGACAGAAGGTTACCGACCTAGAAGATAGAAGTAGAATGAACAACCTACGGGTTCCGGGGCTCGAAGAATTAACCGAAGGTAATCATCCTATGGAAATTTTTGCAAACTTTTTGCAAGAATTATTTCCAGAGACTTTGACGTCTGTGCCAATGATCGCTCGAGTTCATAGATCTCCTGCGTTCAGACCTCCTAACGATCGGAGATCAAGATCAGTAATAATCTGTTTTCAGGAATTTAAAACAAAGGAACTCTTAATTCGTGAATCTCGTCGAAGAGGCGTGATTGACTATAATGGTCGCAAGATTAGAATTGTTGAAGATTATTTGCCTGAGGTTATGCAAGAACGTGTTAAATTCACAGAAGTTATGTCCGAGCTTTTTAATAAGGGTTTCAAGCCTTCCCTTAATTACCCAGCCCGACTCAGAATCACACTTAAAAATGGTTCTTTCAAATGGTTCCACTCAGCTGTTGAAGCACAGAAGTTTTTAAAAATCCAAAGGCTAAAACTGAATGCTAGCTGTTTAGTTTCTCCTTACATGAAGACACAAGATTAAACTTTTAATTCGCATATCCCGTCGAAGGGGCATGATTGGTTACTGGGTGGAATATTAAGATTCTCGAATATTATTCGCTTGAGGTTATGCAGGAACATGTTAAGTTCAAACAAGCTCTGTTGGAATTTTTTTAATAAGGGTTTTAACCCATCTCTTGGCTACCCAGTTTGACTGAGAAACTCATTAAGATGGATCCTTTCAATGGTTTCGTTTTAATGCTGAAGCATAGCGATTTTTTAAATTTGAAGGCTAACTGCTTAGTCTGTTTTTCCATGAAGATATAAGATTAATGCTTAATGTCTTTCTGTATGACTAATTGTATCTTTTACTTTGGTAAACCTTTGTAATTAATTTCCTTTCGTATTTTTAATACTGTATTTTTGATATACGAGAATTGAATCTCTTGTTTAGATATTGTTTAGTCTAGGTTGAAACTAATTGGAGCGATCACCAGGTTTTTTGGGGGGTTGTCAGTAGTTATAGATGCCGACTTTCTATTGGTCTTTTTTTTTCTTTGGGAGGTGGGCGGGGGTATGGTTTTTTTCCCTAGAAGCTGTTTTTGAATTTTTAGCCAATTTGTTGCTTGGTTACTATTTCTCAAGGTTTATGGCTTGGTTTTTAAACTTACATTTTAACCCTTCTTTTAAATAACATTAAAAATGGACCAAACTATTAATTTACTTAGTTTTAACATGAAAGGGTTAAATCACCCTGTTAAACGTAATAAGATTTTTGCTTATATTAAGATATTTAAGGTCCTTTTTTTTTACAAGAAACTCACATATGCAAATATGATAATCTATGTTTTTTTAGCCGTTGGAATGGACTTTGTTCTCACTCTTCTTTTCAGGCCAAATCTAGAGGAGTTCCGATTCTTAGAGATAATACACTTTCCTTTGTCCAACATAAAGTAGTGTCTGATACTAATGGACGTTTTGTTATAGTTTCAGGAAAACTAGATAATAAATTATTAGTATTTGCCAATGTATATGCCCCAAATGTAGATGATCCAAGATTCTTTGAGCATTTTTTTTTTGTTTTTACCAGATCTGAATCTTTATTCTTTGGTGATGAGAGATTTTAACCGTTGGCTAGACCCAATTTTAGACCGATCATCTTCTAGATCAGCATCTCTTAATAAATCAGCTTTGCTTATTCAATCCTTTTTATTGAAGTGTGGTATAGTTGATGTTTGGCGTTTTTTTATACCCTTTAGATAGGGAGTATTTGTTTTTCTCCCCATGCTCATCATACATATTCCAGGATTGATTTTTTTTTAAAATCAACAGTCAAATGATTTCATCAGTTCATTCCTGTGAATATAAACAGATTGCTGTTTCAGATCATGCTCCTATATTTCTATCTTTAAAACTCTGTTCTTCCTCAAAGCAACAGATTTTGGCATTTTAATCCAACTATGTTATCCGATGAAGTTTCTAGAGAAGCATATTAGTTTGTTTTTTGAAGGGAATAAAAAGGAAGAGACGTCTAATCTTATTGTATGGGACACTTTCAAGGCCTATATCAGAGGTCAAATTATTTCTAATACTGCGAGTGTTAAGAATAAAGCTAATAAAGACAGATTTCAATTAGCCAATCAATTGAAACAATTAGATCAAAAATATGCTATAGCTCCAGATCCTGTTTTATATAAAAGATGTGTTGAAGTTAAAACTAAGTATGATCTTCTGTTAACATATTCAATTGAAACTCAACTTCTTAAAGATAAAACTCAATTTTACATTCATGGAGATAAATCAGGTAAAGTATTGGCCAACCAATTAAAAACCTCTGTAGTTAATCGACAAATTAAAGAAATTTGCAAAACTAATGGTGATAGGACAACTGATTATTCTGAAATAAATGATTTGGATTAAATTAGATTAGCTTCAACTCTGTCATTGTGCCAAGTACAAAGCCAATGAAATGCAGTTAACATCTGACAAAAAATGCAAAGAATAATGTTATTTACAAAATAACTACAAATAAAAAGTGCCACAGCTCACAAATATAAAAGTAATGAGACAGTACAATACGGCTTCATAGCTCTGTGATGTGAGAGTCACAGCCTTAGGGAAGAAGCTCTTCCTGTGCCTGCTGGTGCGGGAGCGGAGGCTCCTATAGCACCTACCGGATGGGAGGAGAGTAAAAAGTCCATGGTTAGGATGAGATGCATCCTTGATAATGCTTTTCGCCCTGCCTAGGCAACATTTATGGTAGATCTTCTCAATAGTGGGCAATTGGGTGCCGATAATCCGTTGGGAAGTTTTCACCACACGCTGGAGTGTTTTGACAATAGACACTAGGTCATTCAATAGACAATAGACAGTAGGCCATTCGGCCCTTCGAGCCAGCACCGCCATTTACTGTGATCATGGCTGATCATCCACAATCAGTATCCAGTTCCTGCCTTATCCCCGTAACCTTTCATTCCACTATCTTTAAGAGCTCGATCCATCTCTTTCTTGAAAGCATCCAGAGACTTGGCCTCCACAGCCTTCTGGGGCACAGCATTCCATATATCCACCACTCTCTGGGTGAAAAAGTTTTTCCATAACTCCGTTCTAAATGGCCTACCCCTTATTCTTAAACTGTGGCCTCTGGTTCTGGACTCACCCATCAGCAGGAACATGCTTCCTGCCTCCAGCATGTCCAATCCCTTAATAATCTTATATGCTTCAATAAGATCCCCTCTCAGCCTCCTAAGTTCCAGAGTATACAAGCCCAGTCGCTCCAATCTTTCGACATATGACAGTCCCGCCATCCCGGGAATTAATCTTGTGAACCTACGCTGCACTCCCTCAATAGCAAGAATGTCCTTCCTCAAATTTGGAGCCCAAAACTGCACACAGTACTCCAGGTGTGGTCTCACCAGGGCCCTGGACAGCTGCAGAAGGACCTCTTTGCTCTTATACTCAATTCCCCTTGTTATGAAGGCCAACATGCCATTAGCTTTCTTCACTGCCTGCTGTACTTGCATGCTTGCTTTCAGTGACTGATGTACAAGAACACCTAGATCTCGTTGTGCTTCCCCTTTTCCTAACTTGACTCCCTTTAGATAATAATCTGCCTTCCCGTTCTTACCACCAAAGTGGATAACCTCACATTTATCCACATTAAACTGCATCTACCATGCATCTGCCCACTCACCCAACCTGTCCAAGTCACCCTGCATTCTCATAACATCCTCCTCATATTTCACACTGCCACCCAGCTTTGTGTCATCAGCAAATTTGCTAATATTTCTTTTAATTCCCTCATCTAAATCATTAATATATATTGTAAACAGCTGCAGTCCCAGCACTGAACCCTGCGGTACCCCACTGGTCACCGCCGGCCATTCCGGAAGGGACCAGTTAATTGCTACTCTTTGTTTTCTGTCAGCCAGCCAATTTTCAATCCATGTCAGTACTCTGCCCCCAATACCATGTGCCCTAATTTTGCCCACTAATCTCCTATGTGGGACTTTATCAAAGGCTTTCTGAAAGTCCAGCTACACTACATCCACTGGCTCTCCCTTGTCCATTTTCATAGTTATATCCTCAAAAAATTCCAGAAGATTAGTCAAGCACGATTTCCCCTTCGTAAATCCATAGTGACTCGGACCAATCCTGTTACTGCTATCTGATCCGATATGGGACAATTGCCATATCACACTGAGATGCAGTTGGTGAGTATGCTTTCAATGGTACACTGGTAAAAGTCCATCAGTATCCTGGGACAGAGATGAGCTTTCTTGATGCTTTGCAGGAAAGAAAGGCGCTGTTGCACCTTTTTGATTAGGATGGAGGAGTTCAGAGACCAGGTGAGATCCTCAGAAACGTGGACATCAAGGAATTTGAAGCTTGATACACGCTCCGCTACAGCTTTGTTGATGTAGATGGGGCCTGAAGTCCACAATGATCTCCTTGGTCTTCTGGGTGTTAAGGGCCAGGTTGTTGTCGGCACACAACGCAGCAAGGTGCTGGACCTCGTCCCTGTAGGCTGTCTCGTCATCCCCTCTGATCAGGCCAACCACTGTGGTGTCGTCTGCAAACTTGATTATGGAGTTAGAACCATGTACAGGAACGCAGTCATAGATGAAAAGGAAGTACAGAAAAGGACTCAGCACACAGCCTTGAGGCACGCCAGTGTTTAGGGTGAGAGTGGAGGAGGAGAGGTTGTCCAACTTAACTGATTGGGGTCTGTTAGTCAGAAAGTCCAAGGTCCAATTGCAGAGGAAGGAGCTGATACCAAGCTGGCAAAGTTTGGCGATCCGCTTGGCGGGGATCACAGTATTGAATGCCAAACTAAAGTCAATGAACAGAATTCTGACGCAAGAGTGGGGGCTGTCCAGGTGGGTCAGGGCAGAGTGAAGTGCCGTGGAGATGGTGTCCTCTGTTGACCTGTTGGTGCGATAGGCAAACTGATGGGGGTCGAGGGTAGTGGGCAGACAGGATTTCAGATGTGATAGAACCAGTCTCTCAAAGCACTTTGCAATGATGGGGGTGAGTGCAAATGGACGGAAGTCATTCAGGCCCTTGGCAGTGGAATGCTTCAGCACTGGCACGATGGTGGCGATCTTGAAGCTTGTGGGGACAACTGCCTGGGCCAGATTAAAAATGTCCGTGAAGACCCCGGCCAACTGCCCTGCTCAGACTTTGAGCACATGGCCAGGTATTCCATCTTGACTGGCTGCCTTCCACACATTCACCCTGCTCAGGGTGGCGCAAACATCGGAAGTGGGAAGTGAGAGAGACAGTTCACCAGGTGGGAGATCCGCTTTGAGGGTGACCCCCTTGTTCTCTCGGTCAAAGCGAACGTAGAAGTAATTGAGCTCATCAGGGAGGGAAGCAGAGCTGGAAGGGGGCACAAGACTTTTAGAGAATTCTGTTCTAAACTTTATAGTTGTGATTCCCCGAAAGATAATACTGTAATGAATAATTTTCTAGATCAATTAGATGTCCCTGGACTTTCTACAGATAATTGCAAGCAGATGGATCAACCCATTTCTTATGAGGAAATCGCTGAGGCTAATGGTCATTACACTTGGGGAAGGCTCCGAGTTGAGATGGATTTTCTGGAGAATTTTATAAGACTTTTTCTTCATTAATTATACCGCAGTTACACTTAGTCTTTCAAATTGGGTAGTTTGTCTCAATCTTTTTACAAAGCTTCTATTTCGCTTATCCTAAAAAAGAACAAGGACCCAGCTGAATGTTCTTCATATAGGCCAATTTCATTAATCAATGCGGTTACTAAAATTCTTTCTGAAGTTCTGGCTCGTAGGATTGATAATATTTTACCTTCTATTACTTCTGATGATCAGACTAGATTTATTAAAAACCAACATTCCCATTTTAAAATACGCCGTGTAGTATATGTTATTTACTCTCCTTCTCAGGAGATATCAGAATGTGTGATATCCTTAGATGCTGAGAAGGCCTTCAATCGGGTTGAATGGAATTATCTCCTGCTTGGGTTCTACTAATTTTCAAAATTCCAAACCATTTAAACTTCACTGCGGAACTAGACAAGGCTGTCCATTGAGTCCTTTGCTTTTTCATCTAGCTTTAGAACACCTTGCCATTGCTTTTCGAGAATCTAATGATATCTGTGGTATTTTAAGGAGAGGTATCACCCACAAGATCTCACTTTATGCTGATGATATATTGCTTTTTATCTCTAACGTTGAGACAGTGTTACCTTGCGTACTTTCTTTACTCTCTCGTTTTAGCCAATTTTCAGGATATAAACTGAACCTATATAAGCGTGAATTATTTCCTTTAAGTAATTTGGTATCAATTAATACTAATCTGCCTTTTAAGATTGTAAGGAATCAATTTACTTATTTGAGTGTAACAGTCACTGAGAATTACAAACACCTGTTTAAAGAAAACTTTCTTACTTTATTGAACCATTAAATATCATTAAATTGGTCACGTCTTTCAATACCGTTGATTGGACAAATTAATTCTATTAAAATGAATATTCTACCTAAATTTATATATCTTTTTCAGGCTTTTTCTTCCTAAATCTTTCTTTGACTCTCTTGAATCTATTTTATCCTCTTATACAGGTGTCCCCCGCTTTTCGAACATTCACTTTACAAAACCTCACTGTTACGAAAGACTACTTAAGTACCCTGTTTTCGCTTTCAGAAGGTGTTTTCACTGTTATGAAAAAAATCAGTGCGCGATAAAAAAATAAGCGCGCGAGAAAAAGCCGCACGCGCCCCGAGCAGCCGTTCTCCCCCGGATTCGGAACGGCATTGCTTTAACACGTTGCATTGAGCAGCCGTTTGCAAGATGAGTTCTAAGGTATTGGAAAAGCCTGAAAGTGCTCGTAAGGGTGTTACATTTAGCGTAAAACTAGACATAATTAAGCATTTTGATCGTGGTGAACGAAGTAAGGACAAAGTGAGTTTGACTTGTGGAAATTGACGAAGATGATGTTGAAGAGGTTTTGGCATCCCATGACCAAGAACTGATAGATGAAGAGCTGATGCAATTGGAAGAGGAAAGGACAACAATCAAAACCGAATGAGTAATGATAAAGTACGACTTTAATTTTGAAAGGGTACGTCGGTTTAGGAGATATTTGCAAGATGGTTTCAGTCCTTACAAAGAACTATATGATAGAAAAATGCGCGAGGCTCAGCAGTCAAGCAAGCCTTCCACATCAGCCACAGCAGACGACGAACCTTGACCTTCCGACATCGAGGCGGGCAGTCATAGGAGAAGATGAGCCACCTGCTCTAATGGAAACAGACGACGAGATGACACCCCAGTGTCCCACCACCCCGGCCGCGGACAGATACAGTACCGATTCGCGGAGAATGCAGCAGTAGCCAGGAGACACACAGCATATCTTTAAGAAAAAAGCCGAAATAAACATTCTAATTAATTAGGTGCCACCCCACACATAAATGTCGGCCCAGATCAGAGGGGATGCAATCGGCACTGATCTGAACCGACAACTATGTGTCCGGCGGCAGCTAATTAATTAGCATGTTTATTTCGGCTTTTTTCTTAAATATGTGCTGTGTGCCTCCTGGCTACCGCTGGACACCTACGTGCCTCGCGGCAATGTATCACTCGGCGACCTGGAGGGTGGGGGCCACTGCACCACCCAACCTGCGATGACTCAGTCTAACACATCATCATCAGTGTGCTCGGCAAGCTGTCCCGATTCCGGTAAGTGATACTACACTGTACATACATTATTTCTACTTTATATCGGCTGTGTATTTTTACATGTTATTTGGTAATGATTTGGCAGCTTCATAGCTTAAAGGTTACTGGAGAGCACTTGCGCTGTGTTTCTGCGGAGAGCGCTTGCGTGAGATTTTCGCTTCGGCGAACACTGCCGGCAATGATTGTGGAAAAGTATTTCTACTTCATATAGGCTGTGTATTAATCTTATCATTCCTGCTTTTACTATATGTTACTGTTATTTTAGGTTTTGTGTGTTATTTGGCATGATTTGGTAGGTTATTTTTGGGACTGCAACGCTCACAAAATTTTCCCATATAGATAAATGGCAATTGCTTCTTCGCTTTACGCCATTTCCGCTTACGAACCGTTTCATAGGAACGCTCTACCTTCGGATGACGGGGGAAACCTGTATATGGAAATATAAACGTCCTTGTTTAAAAACGTCCCTGTTCATTTTCAAAAACCTTAGAAGTCTGGAGGTTTAGCCTTACCTAATTTTAGATTTTAATTACTGGGCAGTTAATATACGGTATCTTACGTTTTGGCTATATTATATTAATTTTTGCTCTTATTAATAATATTAATATTTGGCTATATTATATTAATCGTGTAGACTGTCCAGTATGGGTTTCTTTAGAAGCTAACTCTGTTAATAAATTTTCTAATATTTCTCTTCTTGGATCCTCACTTCCTTTATTTGTAAGTAAACTAACTGATAATCTAACAACACACACAAAAAATGCTGGTGAACGCAGCAGGCCAGGCAGCATCTATAGGAAGAGGTACAGTTGACGTTTCGGGCTGAGACCCTTCGTCAGGACTAACTGAAAGAAGAGATAGAAAGATCTGAAAGTGGGAGGGGGAGGCGGAGATCTGAAATGACAGGAAAAGACAGGACGGGGAGGGGTGGAGCTAAGAGCTGGAAAGTTGATTCGCAAAAGGGATACGAGGCTGGAGAAGGGAGAAGATCATGGGACGGGAGGCCTAGGGACAAAGAATGGGGAGGGGAGCCCAGAGGATGGGCAAGGAGTTATAGTCAGAGGGACAGAGGGAGAAAAAAAGAGGGGAGGAAAGAAAAATAAATAAATAAGGGATGGAGTACAAAGGGGAGGTGGGGCATTAACAGAAGTTAGAGAAGTCAATGTTCATGCCATGAGGTTGGAGGCTACCCAGATGGAATATAAGGTGTTGTTCCTCTAACCTGAGTGTGGCTTCATCTTGACAGTAGAGGAGGCCATGGATAGACATATCAGAATGGGAATAGGACTTGGAATTAAAATGACTGGCCACCGGGAGATCCTGCTTTCTCTGGCGGACAGAGCATAGGTGTTCAGCAAAATGGTCTCCCAGCCTGCGTCGGATCTCGCCAATATATAGAAGGCCGCATTGAGAGCACCAGACGCAGTATATCACCCCAGCCGACTCACAGGTCAAGTGTGGCCTCACCTGGAAGGACCGTCTGGGGCCCTGAATGGTGGTGAGGGAGGAAATGTAAGGGCATGTGTAGCACTTGTTTCGCTTACAAGGATAAGTGCCAGGAGGGAGATTGGTGGGAAGGGATGGGGGGGGGAACGTATGGACAAGAGAGTCGCGTAGGGAGCAATTCCTGCAGAAAGCAGAAATGGGGGGGGGGGAGGAAAGATGTGCTTAGTGGTGGGATCCCGTTGGAGGTGGTGGAAGTTACGGAGTATTTTATGTTGGACCCGAAGGCTGGTGGGGTGGTAGGTGAGGACAAGGGGAACCCTATTCCTAGTGGGGTGGCAGGAGGATGGGGTGAGCACAGACATGCGTGAAATGGGAGATATGCATTTGAGAGCAGAGTTGATGGTGGAGGAAGGGAAGCCCCTTTCTTTAAAAAAAAAGGACATCTCCTTCGTCCTGGAATGAAAAGCCTCATCCTGAGTGCAGATGGGGCGGAGGCGGAAGAATTGCGAGAAGAGGATGGCATTTCTGCAAGAGACAGGATGCAAAGAGGAATAGTCCAGGTAGCTGTGAGAGTCCGTAAGCTTATAATAGACATCAGATAAGCTGTCCCCAGAGATAGAGACAGAAGGATCAAGAAAGGGGAGGAAGGTGTCGGAAATGGACCAGGTAAACTTGAGGGCAGGGTGAAAGTTGGAGGCAAAGTTAATGAAGTCAACGAACTCAACATGCGTGCAGGAAGCAGCGCCAATGCAGACCTCGATGTAGCGAAGAAAAAGTGGGGGACAGATACCAATATAGGCTTGGAACATGGATTGTTCCGTAAAGCCAACAGAAAGGCAGGCATAGCTAGGACCTTTAGTTTGGAGGAAGTGGGAGGAGCCAAAGGAGAAATTATTAAGAGTAAGGAGTAATTCCGCTAGACGGAACAGAGTGGTGGTAGAGGGGAACTGGTTAGGTCTGGAATCCAAAAAGAAGCGGAGGGCTTTGAGACCTTCCTGATGGGGAATGGAGGTATATAGGGACTGGACATCCACGGTGAAAATAAAGCGGTGGGGGCCAGGGAACTTAAAACCATTCAAATAATTCAGAGCGTGAAAAGTGTCACGAACATAGGTGGGAAGGGATTGAACAAGGGGGGATAAAACAGTGTCACGGTATGCAGAAATGAGTTCGGTGGGGCAGGAGCAAGCTGAGACAATCGTTCTAACCAGGACAGGCAGATTTGTGGATCTTGGGTAGGAGGTACAAACGGGAAGTGCGAGGTGTGGGAACTACAAGGTCGGTGGCAGTGGATGGGAGAACCCCTGAGCTGATAAAGTTGGTGATGGTGTGGGAGACAATGGCCTGGTGCTCCTTAGTGGGGTCATGATCGAGGGGTAAATAAGAGGAAGTATCCGCGAGCTGGCACTGTGCCTCGGCAAGGTAGAGGTCAGTACACCAGACTACAACAGCAGCCCCTTTATCGGCGGGTTTTATAATAAGATTAGGATTAGTGCGGAGGGAGTGGAGAGCAGAGCGTTCCGAAGGAGTGAGGTTGGAATGGGAGCAAGGTGTGGTGAAGTCGAGACGGTTGATGTCCCGTCAGCAGTTAGCAATAAAGAGATGCAGAGCAGGCAGAAGACCAGAGCGGGGTATCCATGAAGAGGAGGAGGGTTGAAGACAGGAGAAGGGGTCCATCGGTGGGAGTTGGAGAGTCCTTGCTGAAGAAATAGGCTCGAAGACGGAGCCAGCAGAAGAAGAGTTCAGCGTCATGGCAAACGCGGAATTCGCTGAGGTGTGGGTGAAGGGGGACCAAGGTAAGGCCCTTACTGAGGACAGAGCGCTCTGCCTCAGAGTTGAAGGTCGGAGGGGATGGTAAAGACCCGACACGGATGAGAAGTGGGATCAGAGGGGGGAGGGGGAGGGAGGCTGGTGGTGTCAGTGGAGAAGGGAGGGTTGGGGTGAGAGGAAGATGGAGCCTCTGAGGGCCCAGGAGTTGACCGTGGGATCTGAGGGAGACAAGGTTGCAGAGTGGTGGTGGGGGAAGGGGAGACGAGAGTCACAATAGCAGCACATGAAGACTCAGCCTGGAGTTCAAGGCTAGAATCGCAGTTGGTGGTCGCGCAGTCGCTTTGAAAGTGTCCATGGTCATTGGAGCCCGCATTGATGGTGCTGGAGTCCGGGTTTTGAATATGCCCTGGGTTGCTGGAGCCGCCGAGATCAATGGCGGGGGCCGCGATCTGAAGTTCATGCCTGCTAGCGTCGGGGAGAGCAGGCTTTGGGGTCTGCAGATGTAAGATCTTACAATCCTTGCCTAACATGACAAAGTCAAAGAAACAGCAATTGTAGGCATGGATCTGACGGAGGATGAAATAACGGGCAGGTCCATTACAAATGGTGAAGAAAGTGTCCCTGAGGTGTGGAAGGGTCTGGTGTAGGGACACCAAGTACCTCCGCATGGCGGAGAGGGTCTGGATACAATTTAGAAAACATTTTGGTTTATTGAGATTTTCCCTTTCTAGTCCTATTTATTCTCCTTTTTTAAACCCTCCATGACTGATTTAGTTTTTAAAGAATGGGACAGGTTGGGTATTAAATGTTTTTGGGATCTGTTTGTTGGAGGAAATCTTCTCATTTGAGCAATTGTCAGCTAAATATAGCTTACCCAAAACACACTTTTTTATTTAAAAGAAAAGATATCTACAGATCAGAGACTTTCTAAGATCTCAATTATGCACATTTCCGATAAGCTCAGGAAAGAACTTACTAGATGTAATTTTTAATTTGATACCTTGTCACAATGGTTCAATATCTAACATTTATGGTATTTTACTGGAGACGAGGAATGTTCCTTTAAACAAAATTAAGAATCTTTGGGAACAAGATTTACAGACATCAATATCTGAGGAAACTTAGAATGAAATTTTTAAGTTGGTTAATATTTCATCGCTATGTGCTCGCCATTCCCTCATACAATTTAAGGTGGTACATAGAGCCCATATGACTAAAGATAAGCTATCCTGTTTTTATTCGGATATATCTCCCTACTGCGACAGATGTAATAATGGAGAAGCTTCATTAATTCATATGTTTTGGACTTGTCCATGTCTTGAAAAATATTGGAAGGAAGTTTTTCCACTTTTCCTTTATTTTTCAAAGTCAATTTTAAGCCTAATCCTCTGACGGCCCTATTCGGTATTGTTGCAGGACAAGGTATCAAGCTGAAGACATTTGATTTACATATTTTAGCCTTTAGCACTCTTATAGCTAGGAGGGCACTTTAGTTTAAATGGAAAGGTGTTTCTCCTCCTACTTGAGCTCAACGGTTATGCAACGTTATATCATACTAAGATTTGGAGAAGATTCCTCAATTTCTGAATCTCATCAAGACTTTCAAACATTGCGGGGACCCTTTCTGAATTATTTTCAAAATTTTCAAAACCTTCAATTTGTTGTTTAAATTTAGATGCTGGCTGTTATTAATTTTTATTATACAAGAAGGTATTTTGCCTTTTTCTCTCCTTAATAAACAGCTTCCGTCTTGGTAGGGGTTAGACCCTTTTTTTGTAATTCGGAATTGCCTAACTGCTCATTACTTGCCAACTATCATTACAAAAGTCATTGCTTTTTGAATACAAACATATGCAACTGACACTCACGGTATTGGTGTGGGTGGAGAATTGGTTAGCAGACAGGAAGCAAAGAGTGGGAATAAACGGGACCTTTTCAGAATGGCAGGCAGTGACTAGTGGGGTACCGCAAGGCTCAGTGCTGGGACCCCAGTTGTTTACAATATATATTAATGACTTGGATGAGGGAATTAAATGCAGCATCTCCAAGTTTGCGGATGACACGAGGCTGGGTGGCAGTGTTAGCAGTGAAGAGGATGCTAAGAGGATGCAGAGTGACTTGGATAGGTTGGGTGAGTGGGCAAACTCATGGCAGATGCAATTTAATGTGGATAAATGTGAAGTTATCCACTTTGGTGGCAAAAATAGGAAAACAGATTATTATCTGAATGGTGGCCGATTAGGAAAAGGGGAGGTGCAACGAGACCTGGGTGTCATTATACACCAGTCATTGAAAGTGGGCATGCAGGTACAGCAGGCGGTGAAAAAGGCGAATGGTATGCTGGCATTTATAGCGAGAGGATTCGAGTACAGGAGCAGGGAGGTACTACTGCAGTTGTACAAGGCCTTGGTGAGACCACACCTGGAGTATTGTGTGCAGTTTTGGTCCCCTAATCTGAGGAAAGACATCCTTGCCATAGAGGGAGTACAAAGAAGGTTCACCAGATTGATTCCTGGGATGGCAGGACTTTCATATGAAGAAAGACTGGATGAACTGGGCTTGTACTCATTGGAATTTAGAAGATTGAGGGGGGATCTGATTGAAACGTATAAGATCCTAAAGGGATTGGACAGGCTAGATGCAGGAAGATTGTTCCTGATGTTGGGGAAGTCCAGAACGAGGGGTCACAGTTTGAGGATAGAGGGGAAGCCTTTTAGGACCGAGATTAGGAAAAACTTCTTCACACAGAGAGTGGTGAATCTGTGGAATTCTCTGCCACAGCAAACTGTTGAGGCCAGTTCATTGGCTATGTTTAAGAGGGAGTTAGATATGGCCCTTGTGGCTGCAGGGGTCAGGGGGTATGGAGGGAAGGCTGGGGCGGGGTTCTGAGTTGGATGATCAGCCATGATCATAATAAATGACGGTGCAGGCTCGAAGGGCCGAATGGCCTACTCCTGCACCTATTTTCTATGTTTCTATGTTTCTATGTAAAACAGCCAAACAATTTCACACGACTCTTCACAAAGTGTTCAGCAACAGCCTCCTGTCCTAATTAAGTAGGACAGTGCCCCAAATAATCCAAGGGAATCTGGTTATTTTCTCAATTAGATTTTATTCTTTAAGACTTGTCCCAAATAAGCAGCTGCCTCAATAAACCAGAATCCACTGTATTTGTTCATACTAGAGGGATCAGCAGTGACACCAAGGTTGCTACTGAAGTTGATGATCAGCCAAAATTACATTGAACAATGGTGAGTTCTACTCTTGCTCCTATTTCCTACATTTCTATGTCACACACAGGATATTTTTTTAAATCATGCTTTTGAAATAGCAATTTACAATAGTATTTCCAAGTCAAAGTAAGATGCTACTCTACTAACTATACATTTTACACAACGGACATTGAATCCTCGGACACTACCTCAATTTAAAAAAAATATAGTATTTCTGTTTTTTGCACTATTTTAATCTATTCAATATACGTATACCGAATAAGATTTACTTACTTATTATTTTTTTCTTCTATTTTATGTACTGCATTGAACTGCTGCTGCTAAGTTAACAAATTTCACGTCACCTGCCGGTGCTAATAAACCTGATTCTGATTCTTGTACAAATCATAGACCACAAACAAAGCAACATTTAGAGAATTTAGATTTTTGTCAAAAAAAATCTACATGTACAGCAGAGGAACAGGTGTCAAATTAAGCTAATCTCATCTGTCCACATCCCTCTATTCATGTGCCTACTTAATGGATCTTAAACATCACTATCATAATTAACATTTCAGATATGTATGTAAAAAAATCTAACTGCACATCCCCTTTGAACTGTTTCCCCTCTCATGTAAAACTGCATTCCCCCCGTGTCTGACATTTTTTCCTCGGGAAAAATGCTGTCCACAGCCCTCTTGTAGCTTTATATATCTCTACTCAGCCTTTGAGGATTTCGAGTAAACAATTGAAGTTTTACTAACTTCATAACTCTTGAGCCAGGCAACATCCTGGCAAACCTCCTGTGCACCATCTCCAAAGCTTCCATATATTTCCAGTATCAAGGAAAAATTGAACACAATGCTCCAAACATAACCGAGCCGAAGTTTTAGCATAGCTGCAAAGTATCCTGGTGACTGATACTCAATAGCCAGACTGATGAAAGTAAGCAAGCCAAATGCCCTCTTCACCACTCTACCTACATTATTTTCTTTCAGGGAGTGATGGCTTTGCACCCCAAGATCCCTATCTGCAGCAGAAGTCTTGGGTGAATTAAGTTGTTCAAGGAAGTCTTGAGGAGGACTTCAGAGATTGCATCCATGATGGCTTTCTAGAACAGCATGTTACATAAAGGGAATGTGCTATGTTTCTGTGCAATGAGACAGATAAAATTAGTGATCTTGTAGTTAGGGATCCTCTTGGAAGGAGTTTCTCATACAAGTGGAGGGTGCAATAGTTTGATCGAAAACCAGTGTACTATGCCTAAACAGTGGAGTCTACAATGGGAGGATTTGGGTAGGGTAGACTGGGAACACAGGCTGCAAGGTGGGACGGTTGAGGTACAGTGGAAGACTTTCAAAGAAATTTTTCAAGATCCTCAACAAAAGCCTATTCCAGTTAAAAGCAAGGACAGTAAGGGTGGGCACAGCCAGCCTTGGATAACTAAGGAAATAAAAGGCAGCATCAAACTAAACGCCAAGAGCAGCGGGAATCTGGAAGACTGGGAACATTTTTTAAAAAGCAATAAAGAACCATTAAGTGAGCAATAAAGAAAGTGAAGCTAGATTATGAAAATAAACTCGCATAAAATTTAAAAATGGGTAGTAATGCTTTTACAATTACATAAAGTGGAAAAGGGTGGCTAAAGTGAACTTAGGTCCCTTGGAGTACGAGAAGGAGGAACTGATACTGGGTAATGAGGAAATGGCAGTGGCTTTGAATGACTATTTTATGTCTATCTTCACAGTGGTTCTAGGTATAGTATAGTTATAGTAGAGGCTTTGGTGATAATTTACCAAAATTCTCTTGACTCTGGGCAGGTTCTGGCAGATTGGAAGACGACAAATGTCACACTACTGCTCATAAAAGCATGCATGCAAAAGGCAGGTAACTATAGGCCAGTTAGTTTAACATCTGCAGTTGGGAAATTGAAATAGCGAGGCATCTGGAAGATATCAGGCAGACACAGCATGGATTCAGCAAAGGCAGGTCCTGTTTGACTAACTTACTGGAGTTCTTTGAGGATATAACAAGTGCAGTGGATAGAGGGGAACAGATGGACGTTATTTACTTGGATTTCCAGAAGGCATTTGTTAAGGTGCTGCATAAAAGAATTATCCATAAAATAAGGATGCATAGAGTACGGGGTGATGTATTAGTATGGAGAGAGTTATGGTGAAATAATAGAAAGCAGAGAGTTAGGATACATGGGTGTTACTCTGGTTGGCAATCAGTGGTGCACAGTGTATCACAGGGGTTGGTGCTGGGCACTTGAACACCAATAAATAAAGTAGGGGCATATGAGCTGAAATGGCGACAGTAGATTGGGAAAAAATGGACTATAACATTAGCCAACCGATGAACAATCTCAAATGTTTCAAGAGTTCAATATATTCAATGAGATATACTATATAAAATTTCACATTTGTAGCTAACTGGTGTGGTTAAAGGTAAAATTAGATCATTTGACAATTCTGCTCAAAGTAAATAGACTAGCATGATATGAAAACGACATTCAAATGTCACGACAAAACTAAAATACATAACTGTTACAGCCTCAGTAACGAGGACCACAAGCATTGCAACATCAAAACATATAACTGTGGAAGCATTCTTCAACAGAGGCAGTAATTGTAGCAGTCTTCAAAGACACCAATTCCAATATGGAGTGCAGCAATAAACATGGCAGTGTGATACAAACAACAGGAATTCTGCAGATGCTGGAAATTCAAGCAACACACATCAAAGTTGCTGGTGAACGCAGCAGGCCAGGCAGCATCTCTAGGAAGAGGTGCAGTGGACGTTTCAGGCCGAGACCCTTCATCAGGACTAACTGAAGGAAGAGTGATTCCTTCAGTTAGTCCTGATGAAGGGTCTCGGCCTGAAACGTCGACTGCACCTCTTCCTAGAGATGCTGCCTGGCCTGCTGCGTTCACCAGCAACTTTGATGTGTGTAGTGTGATACAAGGAGATTTAACAGACAATGGACATCATAGAATCATAAAAAAGTACAGCACAGAAACCGGTTCTTTCAGCCTGCTTTATTCATGCAGATTGTGATGTACATCTACGCCAATGCCATTTGCCAGAATTGGGCCTGCATTCCTCAAAACTCCACAGGCAGAATCCTCACCATCAGGGGAATGCTCCCTTCTCACTACTACTGGTAGGAGATATTCAGAAACAGCCTTTTTCCCCTATTCCAGATTTCTGAATGGTCCAAGAACACTACCTTGTCATTCCTATGTTTTCAAGATTCCAGTATATTAATTATCAAAGAATGTGTAAATTAGATTAGATTAGATTCAACTTTGTCATTATGCCGAGTGCAGATACAAAGCCAATGAAATGCATTTAGCATCTGACTAGAAATGCAAAGAATAGTGTTATTTACAAAATAACTGCAAATAAAAAGTGCTACAGCACACAAATGTAAAAGTACTGAGACAGTATAATATGGGTGCAATACTGCTTAGCGCTGTGATGTGAGGTTCAGCAGTGTCACAGCCTCAGGGAAGAAACTCTTCCTGTGCCTGCTGGTGCAGGAGCGGAGGCTCCTGTAGCGCCTACCGGATGGGAAGCGAGTAAAAAGTCCATGGTTAGGGTGAGATGCATCCCTGATAATGCTTTTCGCCCTGCCCAGGCAGCATTTATGGTAGATGTTCACAATGGTGGGCAACTGGGTGCCGATAATCCGCTGGGCAGTTTTCACCACACGCTGGAATGCTTTACGGTCCGATACGAGAAAATTATACAACTGTTACATACCTTATGAATATCTTGTGACTATCTTGTGAGGATGATGTAATGGTCTTTTGGAGGTCACATGATATGATTCCTCCACCCCGCACCCGATGTGAGGTCATGTGATGACATGCTCACCATGGGTATAAAAGGAGACTCCTGGGGTGACGCAGTTCGTTTTCCAGTTAGAACGTTAGCCAGATACTCCATTCCGCTGCGCATTTGCTTTATGATGCAGTTTCGACTTAAAACGGAGTTTTGCGTTCTATTGTAAGGTACAAAAGTGCTGGACCGGCAGTTTAACCAATTTCTGCCACGTTTGTTGATCTATCTTTTCAGTAATATTAGAGAGTGAAGACAGAAACCCAAAGGAGTCATTCGACAGTTGAAAGGATCGACCATTATTGAACTTGTTCAAGAAAGAGTGATCTGGGGGATGTCACGTGATGACGTGGGATTGAGACTTGTAAATCCAGCTCTCCCGTAAAAAATCAGCAAAGTACCGGTTAAACAAAGCAAAGTTAATAAATAGTTTCCGAAAACTACTTATAAACCTCGCAAGACTACTTTACGATATGCCTCGTAAACTGCAACAGAGAGCAGTCTGTTGTTGCGAAGTCGCTGCGAGATGGGAAGAAAAAAGGGCCTACTGCAGCGATGGAGCCTCAGATTCAGGATCTCCTTCGGAGGAGACGCATTTTATCTCTGGCGTAGAAGAACGGGGAGCAATGGCGGCGGTAGCGGTCTCTAGGAAGAAGATGCTGGGAATGCGCATGCGCAAAGAAGTGCGTATGCGCAAATCGACACAACTCAAACTACAAGAACTGACGGCCACTGCAAGTGAAAGTGACTCAGAGTCAGAATTGGATTCCGCAGAGAATACAAATGAAGAAGAGGAGGAAGAACTGGAAGAGACTGGAAGTAAAGGAGGCGACAGAGACATAAGAGAGGCTTTATTGCAGGAAACGATTGAATTAAGAAAATTAAGAACAGAGATTAAAGACATGAAGATGTGCTATGATAAAGCTATGAAAAGACAGGACAAAATGGATAAGAAACTTCAGAAGATGGAAAGAACAATGGAGCATATTAACGATAGAGTGGAAAAAACAGAAAATGATATGCTTCTCTGGAACACGGAAAGGAATCGACTCTTGGAAAAAGTGGACGTGTTGGAAAATTTTAGTAGACGAAATAATATTAAAATTGTTGGTCTTAAAGAAGGTATAGAGGGAGATAATCCAATAGAATTTTTTCAAAACTGGATTTGCAAATGAAAGAGGAAGGCCAATCAATTGAAATTGAGCGGGCACATAGAGCTCTAAGACCAAAACCACAAGATGACCAATATCCACGATCAATTTTAATCAAATTCTTAAGATTTCAAGACAAAGAAAGGATTCTACAGGTGGCTGCCCAAGCTGCCAAGAATAGAAAAGGGCCATTGATGATAGAAGGAAAGAAAATTTTTTTCTACCCTGACATAAGTTATGAGCTTTTGAAGATAAGGAAGAAATTTAATCCAGTGAAAAAAGTCCTATGGGATCACGGTTATCAATTTATATTGCATTATCCTGCAACCTTGAAGATTTTTTTGGCTGGTGGAGAAAAAAGAATTTTTGACGATTACCGGAAAGCGGAGGAGTTTGTGCGAGATTCTTTGAATATTCACCAGAACAAACCCAGGGGAGTGAGATGGATTGAAGATGAAGACTGGGCCAAGGAATGTTGGATTTTTAAAGGCGGATGAATACATAAATATATTATTAATTATATGAGGGAGAGGAAGAAAGGTTAAAATTTGAGGAATATTAGCTGGGAATAGTGACATTAATTTTTTTAAATATATACATACAATTTTTTTTGTTACGGGGCAGCTGGAAGAAATACTGACCAATCGCTACGCTATTCATGTGTGCAAGTGTGGCAATAGCCATGACATGCAAAATGGAGGGGGGTAGTGTTGTGTATCTTTTCATTCACAACATTAGTAGGGGGGTATTTTGTTATTTTTCTTTCTGTATCATATTTACCTTTTATTTCTTTCTTTTTGCCTGGATGATTGGGAGGGAAACACATAGCAACATAAAGTTCAAAGAGATTCCCCAAGGAACTATGAGAGTTAAGAAGCTGAGTAATGTTTTAGATTGGAGTAACTTTGTTAAGAATAATGACTAATTTATTGAATTTTGTGAGTTTTAATGTTAATGGGCTTAATGGACCGGTGAAAAGAAAAAGAATCTTAACACATATTAAGAAAATGAAGTTAGATTTAGCCTTCTTACAGGAAACGCATTTAACAGAAACAGAACATCAGAAATTAAAGAGCGATTGGGTGGGTAGTGTTGTTGCAGCTTCATTTAATTCAAAAGCTAGGGGAGCAGCAATTTTGATTACTAAAACGTTACCAATTAGAATACAAAATGTAATAACCGATTCTGCGGGGAGATATGTGATTATACACTGTCAACTTTTTTCTGAATTATGGACTTTCATGAATATTTATGCACCAAATGAAAATGATGCAAAATTCATACAAGAAGTTTTTTTGAATTTGGCTGATGCACATGAAAAAATATTAAAAGGAGAAGATTTTATTTTTTGCCTAGACCCAGTCTTAGATAGATCAACTAAGGCTGTCACAAAATCGAAGGTAGTAAAACTAACTTTATCATTGATGAAAGATTTAAATTTGATCTCTCAGGATTAGAAATATATAAAAGTAAATCATCAGCATAGAGTGATAATTTATGGGACTTTAATCCCCGAGTTATCCCAGTAATATTTAAAGATTCTCGAATAGCAATTGCAAGAGGTTCTAATGCAATATCAAATAATAGGGGACTAAGAGGACAGCCTTGTCGAGTACCACGAAAGAGAGGAAAAAAAGGTGAGTTTAAGGAGTTCCTGCTGTTTTAGAGTTATTAGCACAATTTGGTCTTTTCTCAGGTTATAAATTAAATCTTAGTAAGAGTGAACTTTTTCCGATTAATAAACATCTTCCCTTATATTATAAATTTCCATTTAAATTGATTAATAATTACTTTTCATATCTTGGGATTAAAATTACTTGTAAACATAAAGATTTATTTAAGACTAACTTTTTACCATTAATAGACCATATTACTCAACTTTCATCTAAATGGTTTCCCTTATATTTAACTTTGATTGGTCGTATTAATGCAGTTAAGATGTTTTTTTTGCCAAAATTTTTATATGTGTTTCAGGCATTACCAATTTTCGTTCCTAAATCTTTTTTTGATAAAGTTGACTCTAAAATTTCTTCATTTATTTGGCAGAACAAGAATCCGAGACTGGGTAAAATACATTTACAGAAAGCTAAGAGAGATGGAGGTTTAGCATTACCTAACTTTAGATTTTATTATTGGGCTATTAATATTCGACATATGAAATTTTGGTTACTTGATCGGGACATACTATTTATTCCTAAATGGGTAGCATTGGAATTACAATCTGTTCAGGGTTATACACTTGGTTCTATTTTAGGTTCCTCTCTTCCTTTTGATTCGAAACGTCTTAAGCAGGTCTCTAACCCGATAGTTAAATATGCTTTGCGCATTTGGTTTCAATTCAGAAAATTTTTTGATCTTAATCAATTCGGGTTAGCGATTCCTATTTTAGGTAACATATTTTTTCCTCCCTCTTTTACGGATCGCGCTTTTCAAACTTGGAAGACTAAGGGTATTTTACGGTTTTTGGATTTATTTTTAGATGGTTCCCTTATGTCTTTTGAACAATTATCTAACAAATATAACTTATCAAGAATACATTTTTTTAGATATTTACAAGTTAGAAATTTCCTAAGTACTATACTTACTTCCTTTCCAATGCTTCCTCCTATATATATTTTAGATTCGATAATTAACCTTAATCCATGTCAGAAAGGTGCATCGGCTATGATTTATAATATTATTATGAAACTTAGGAAAGCTCCATTTGATAAGATTAGGGTAGATTGGGAACAGGAATTGGGGCTTACCATTTCTGTGGATGATTGGGGGCAGATTTTACAATTAGTTAATACTTCCTCTATTTGTGCTAAACATTCCCTAATTCAATTTAAAGTGGTTCATAGAGCACATATGTCCAAAGATAAGTTAGCGCGTTTTTACTCGCATATTAATCCTTTCTGTGATAGATGTTCGGGGCAGATAGCCTCTTTAACTCATATGTTTTGGTCTTGCCCTACTTTGGAAACTTTTTGGAGAGATATTTTCAATATTATTTCTAAGGTATTAAATATAGATATCTCTCCTCACCCTATTACTGCTATCTTTGGACTACCTAAAATTTCTAGTAATCTTTCCCCTTCAGCCCGTAGAATGATTGCATTTCTTACTTTAATGGCGAAAAGATGTATTTTACAACATTGGAAAGAGCTTAATGCTCCAACTACCTTTTTTTGGTTTTCTCAGACGATTTTATGTTTGAATCTGGAGAAAATTAGAAGTAACCTTTATGATTCTTCATTTAAATTTGAACAGATTTGGGGACCTTTTATTCGATATTTTCATTTAATGTAATATTTACCCTTCTTGTTTTCTCTTCACTGTTTTAATGGAGGTCGGGATTGAGGACGTGATTTTAAGTTTAACTCTGTTTGGTTTCAAGTTAGCCCATTGCTTTGCTTTGCTTTTAGTTAGTTGCACGGTGGGTTTTTTTTTGGGGTTTTTTTTTTCTTTTTTTCCATTGATATATATAAAATCTAGTATACTATTATGTTATCTTGGTTTCTTATGCTTAAATTACATTGTTTGTAGTATTTTCTTTTTGGTATTGTTATCTTTTGGAATTTTATTATACTTTAACATTGTATTAATGTTTATATGGCTTACCTTTTTTGTATACTTACTCAATAAAAAGATTTAAAAAGAAAGTAAATTTGATTGATATATGGAGAAGAATTAATCCTAAAGAAAGAGTGTATTCCTCCTATTATAATAAGACACAAAACTTATTCAAGGATAGATCTTTTCCTATTATCAATGCATATTCAACACAGTGAAAAATATGGAATATACAGCAAGAATATTGTCAGATCATTCTCCTCGATTAATGACAATAATAATGATTGATAAGGAAGAGGTGGCTTATAGATGGAGATTTAATTCAACATTATTAAAACGTCAAGATATTTGTGATTTTATGAAAAAGGAGATCCAATTTTTTTGGATACAAACTCTCATTCAGTGGATGATAAATTTATACTATGGGATGCGATGAAAGCATATTTGAGGGGTCAGATAATAAGTTATATGTCTAAAATTAAGAAAGAATATATGGCAGAACTGGAACAATTGGAAAAAGAGATTACAAAATTAGAAAAAGAATCTCAAAGACATATGACAGAAGAAAAACGAAAGCAACTTGTCAATAAGTTACAATATAATACACTTCAGACATACAGAATGAAAAAAGCAATCATAAGAACTAAGCAAAGGTATTATGAGTTAGGTGAGAGAGCAAATAAAATTCTCGCTTGGCAATTGAAAACAGAACAAGCTTCCAAAACGATAAATGCAATTAGAACAAGTGCAAATAAAATTACTTATAAACCTTTAGAAATTAATGAAACCTCCAAAAGTTTCTATTCTGAATTATATCAATCAGAATCACAAAATGATGTTAATAAGATAGAAAGGTTTTTATCACAAGTAACTCTTCCAAAATTGAATTCGGAGAACAGAAGGGATTAGATATGCCTTTTACATTAAAAGAGGTTGAAGAAGCTTTAGGATCACTCCAAAGTAATAAATCTCCAGGAGAAGATGGTTTTCCACCCGAATTTTATAAAAAGTTTAAAGATTTATTATTTCCTCCCTTTATGGAGTTAATACATCAAGCAGAAAAAATACATAAACTCCCAAAATCTTTTTCAACAGCAATTGTAATAGTATTGCCAAAAAAAGACAGAGATCCTTTAAAACCAGCATCATACAGGCCTATTTCTTTGTTGAACACGGATTATAAAATAATAGCAAATATTTTATCGAATAGATTATCTAAATATTTACCAAAATTAATACATATGGATCAAACAGGGTTTATTAAAAATAGACAATTGGCAGATAATGTAACTCGGCTACTCAGTATAATTCATTTGGCACAAAAACGGGAGGAGATGAGTATAGTAGTAGCCTTGGATGCAGAAAAAGCATTTGATAGATTGGAATGGGAATTTTTATTTGAAGTATTAGAAAAATATGGGTTAGGAACATCTTTTATAAACTGGATTAAAACTTTAAATACCAACCCTAATGCTAAAGTAGTGACAAATACTCAAATTTCAACACCATTCCAGTTAAAAAGGTCAACTAGACAAGGTTGTCCGTTATCACCTGCTTTATTTGTACTGGCGATAGGGCCATTAGCAGAACTAATTAGAACTGATCCAGATATTATGGGTTTTAGAGTTAATCAGGAGGAATATAAAATTAATCTTCTTGCTGATGATGTTTTGATTTACTTAACAAACCCACAGCATTTGTTACATAAATTATCTTCTAGATTGGATGAATATGGGAAAGTATCAGGGTATAAAATAAATTGGGATAAAAGTGGAATTTTACCTCTTACTAAAGGAGACTATAGCCAATGTCGATTAGCAACCCAATTTAGATGGCCGGAAATGGTATAAGACTTGATAATGATGTGAAGAATTTATATAAATTTAATTATTTACCACTATTGAAAAAAATTCAAGAAGATCTTGACAAATGGATGATACTACCAATAACATTAGTGGGTAGAGTCAATATTGGAAAAATGAATACATTTCCCAGATTACAGTATTTGTTTCAAACATTACCAATACAATTGCCACAGAAATTTTTTCAAGAGTTAAATAAATGTGAGAAAATTTCTTTGGAAAGGTAAGATGTCAAGAATATCATTGGAAAAATTGACATGTAAATTTGAGTTAGGAGGATTACAACTTCCACACTTTAAAAATTATTATAAAGCAAATCAACTTAGATTTATTGCATCTTTCTTTGATGATTGAAAACCGGCATGGATTAGAATAGAATTAGATAAGATAGGAGAAAATATACCTGAAGATTTTATATATAAATGGGAATCTAAATGGATACGGGAAAAGAAAGAATCTCCTATATTAAAACATTTGATTGATCTATGGAATAAGATAAATGTTGATAATGAAATAAAGAAATCTTTATTAGCAAGGAGACCTTTGTTCCAAAACAGACTTATTCCTTTTACAATGGATAATCAACTTTTGTATAATTGGTACCAAAAAGGGATTAGATTATTGGAGACTGTTATGAACGAGGTGTATTGATGTCATTTGAACAACTAAAGAATAAATATAAAATATCAAATAACACTTTCTTTTGTTACCTTCAATTAAGGGCTTACTTAAAAGGCAAACTGGGTCAAACAATGTTTTTGCCAAAACCCAATGAAAATTGAAATTTTAATTCAAAAAGAAAAAATTAAAAAAATTATTTCTTGTATGTATGATTTGATTCAAAAACAGACAATTAAACAAGGAATCCACAAGTCAAAACAAAAATGGGAAACGGATCTGAATATTAATATTGATGAAACAAATTGGTCAAGACTGTGTCTTGACAGTATGACAAATACAATAAATGTTCGATTTAGATTAGTACAATATAATTTTTTCACACCAATTATATATTACACTACAAAAAATAAATAGATTAAGTTCGAATTTATCTGGATCAATGCTTTCGGTGTAATCAAGAAATTGGTACTTTCTTACATTCTACTTGGTCTTGTTCCAAAATTCAACCTTCTTGGATAAATTTAAGAGTCTTATTGGAACAAATTACTGGAACTCAATTTCCACATAACCCTGTATTATTTCAGTTAGGTGATATTGAAGGGATAAACCCAAAACTTAAATTGAATAAATATCAGAAAGAATTCATAAAAATTGCATTGGCAGTAGCTAAGGCGGCTATAGCAGTTACTTGGAAATCTGATTCGTATTTAAGTATGAAGCGTTGGAACAATGAAATGGCTAGATCCATTCCACTCGAAAAAATTACTTACAATTTAAGAGATAAATATGAAATATTTTTGAATATTTGGCGCCCTTATTTACAAAAGATAGGATGGCATATTTAGTTGCTCTGATGATAAAGATGTTGGTCTCTTGCGGAAAGTAATAAATAAATATACTAAAACAACAGGAATTCTGCAGATGCTGGAAATTCACCAGCAATAAATATACTAAATTTATTTTGAATTCCATGGAGCATGTGGAAACCTTCCAATATCCAGGCAGTTCTTTTTTTTCTTCTTTCTTTCTTCCTTTTCTTTTTAGGTAGGAGTATATATTGGGGGGAAGGGTTAAGGGGAGGGGGGAGGGTAGACATTATCTTTTCATGTATTCACTTTGAAAACTCAATAAAAATTATATTTAAAAAAAAGAAAGTGATCTGCATGAGATAGCCTCTGCTAAAAGTGGCAGAAAAGGCTGTGCAGGATCTATTACCTGGAAGGAAAGGTCAGTGCCTTTAAACCGTTTTATTTCTGTCGTCATGAATCCTGCGGACAAGGCAGGATCCGGCTGGGACTGGCGTGACGTCATGCCTTCGAGGAATTCTTTACTTCAGGAAAGTATCTCCTAATTGACTCTTGGACTTTCGAATTTACCATTCTAAGAACTGTGTTTGAATTTACCACTTTAAGAACTGTTGTCGCATTTATCGCTTTAAGAACTAGTACTGAGTGGCGGTTTGTTAAATGGCCGCATAGCAGTTTACTTCCGAATACGATTTTCATTTTTTTTTAATATTGAAGAGAGTTTAGTAAATGTTTGATGTTTTTATAAAACCCGACTCAATTCAATTCTATATTCATTGTTGCCGGTCACGTGACACAACCTTTAGATTTGCTTGCTCACAGGTAGCCTCAAATGCAAGAAACCCGAAAGAACCCAATTAAATAGAAAAAGAAAAGCAAAATAAAGGACCAACACTTGTTGAGTAAGAGAAAGAAAATATAACTACAAACCATGCAAACAATTGAAGCAAACAACAGTATTCAGAACCAAAATTGAGTCCTCAGACCCAAACTCCTGAGCAGCCTGGAGCAGGCCCAAAGCCTCGCTTATCTGTTCATCATATTAGTGAGCACGGAGCACAGCAGTCAGGCAGTCTTCAGAGCCTCAGTGCCATGGAGAGGACCCATCACAGAGAACGAATGAAATCTGCTCTCATCCGGACTCACACACTGTCTTTTCAGTCTATCTGGGCCAGCATTTAAATCGCCCAAACAAAAGAACAGCGAAAGACTCCAGTGCCCTGGAGCGTGGGGTGAAGATCAGGAAGAGCGCGTGAAATCAGTTCTCGGCTCCAATCTGAGCCAGCGATTATATTGCTGAAACAGCGTATTGTGCTTCACACCTGGACCTGGACACCGCAGCTGCGAAAGACACTGAGCCTGCACCATCCGGGCCCAAATTTCATCACCCAACCTAAAGCTCTTCAAATCAGTTTGAAACCAGGGTGATCCAACCTCACTCCTGGGCCAACTGTTCGGGCATCGGAACTCCATCTGCAACGCCATCTCAGCTTATCCCTTGAACTTGCCTCGCCATCGCTGGCCCCTTCACTGTTTGCTGCAATAATTTAACAGTTTATCTCAGAAACATATTTTTAATGTTGTTTTTAGTCAGACTTCTTAGCTTAACTATCAGAAAGCTGTAGCACACATTCGGTAGTGCCAATACTTCTGTAATTTGTAGGTTTTTTTTGGCACTGTACTGCTGCCACAAAACAAATTTACCCACTATAAAAGTCAGTGACAAGTCTGATTCTGAAACTTTGCGGTAGAATCTGCCTCCACAACCTCCTCCAACAGTTCATTTCAGTTATTCACCACCTTACAAAAAAACTTACCCCACATATGTGCTATAAATCCCTCCTCTCTCATAAACATATCCCCTTTTGTTTTTACTACCTTGCCCTGGGAATAAGGTCTATGCCTCTTAACCTAATATTATAACCCTCTATGTTGACTCCCTCAGTCTCCAACTTTCCAGTGACAATAAACTTTCCTATCCAATCTCTCCTAATAACTACAGACCTCCATTCCAGACAACATCCTGATGAATCTCTTCCACAAGTCAATCTATTGTTATCACATCCCACAGTTCCAGAAAAAAAAAGACCCTGATTACCAATCCCATCTACTCCTCTCATCATTTTATATTTTCTCAGGTTTCTTTTCAGACTCCCAAGAAAACAGTCCAAGATTGTTCAATCTCTCCTTACAGCTAGGACATGCTAATCCAGGCAACATCTCAGAGAATCTTTTCTGCGTCCTCTCCAATGTCCTCACATCCTTCCTGTGAGGTGGTGGCCATGTGTCTTCTTCATCATCCTATTTATTTGTGTTCCTACTTTCAGGGAGATATATACTTGAACCCAAGACACCTCAGTACACCAGTCACGTCATTTACTATACATTTTCTTGCATTTGACCCCCCGAAGTGCAACACTTGACACTCATCTAGATTAAATTCTCAACAATTACTTCTCCACCTGACTTTACAGGATGATCTATATTGTGCCGCAACCTTTGACAACTTTCCTCAATATCAACAAATCCGCTAGTTTTTTCTATTATCTACAAATCAGCCCACCTACATTTTCATCCATATCATTCATATATATTCACAAACAGCAGAAGTCCAAACACTGATCCCTGCAGAACATCATAGACCAGTAGACCAGCCAGTTCTGAGATCTTTCATTAATAATTTAGCATCAGGGCACTGAGAAAAACTATGATTAGTTTATCAGTTTTGTGAAGAGAAAATGTTTACAAATGCAATGTGTCTAGCGATAGCAGAAATAGCCATGCCTCTAGCCAAGCATGACCAAAAACCAGATTTTAAAACACTGACCGCAAAACTCCAGCAGATGGTTGTCAAAATCCACAAGGTTCACTAACACCATTCAGGAAAAGGAAATCTGCTGTCCAAATCTGGTTCTCATAGTTTGACACTTAAAATGCCCTCTGAAATCAATTCCAAAGCAATGCTGTCCAAATTCAAAACAATTAAAAACTATTAACATCAGCACAGTTCCAATACTGACATCTACCCAGTAAAGTGGAAAACTGCCCAGGTTATTTCCAGTTGGCAAAAAGCAGAATAAATTCATTCCAACAAATTACCAACCAGTCTCCTCCCAAAAATCAAAGCAATGGAAGATGCTGGCAACAGTCAAACAAGATAGTATAGCTTAGTACAACATAGGAACAAGCCCTTCCTAACGTTGAGCCAAACTATTTAATCGAATAAATAAATGCCTCCCTAAATTAATCCATTCTACCTATACAACACCCATATCCCTCCATTCTCTCCACATTCATGTGCCGATCCAAGAGCCTCTTAAACCTCGATTGTATATTGTTCCACAGGTCTGTCAGGTGTTCCCTCAATCACTGAGAAAACAACCCAAGCCAGTCCATCCTCTCCCCATAACACATAACCACTAATTCAGAGAGCATGATAAAACTCATCACACCCTCTCCAAAACACTAACATCCCATAATGGGATGACCAAAACTGAATGCAATCAGCCAAGTCAGTTTTACAATGCTACAACCAAATTTCCTGACCCTCCAACTCAATGCCTCTTGGACTAAAGATAGAGTCCAAGATCCCTCTGTAAGTGAACACTGATTAACTCTATACTGTCTCTTTATATTTGCTCTCACCAAGTGTAACACCTCACACTTGGCCAGATTAAACTCAATTTGCCATTCCTCAACCCATATCTGCAAGTCCACTATATCCTGTTCTACCATTTCACAATCTTGTGAACTATCTACAATATCACTATATCTTGTGAAATTAACAAGCCACCTATCTACATAAGACCATAAGACATAGGAGCAGAATTAGGCTACTGGCCCATTGAGTCTGCTCCACCATTCAATCATGGCTGATCCTTTTTAAAAAAAATCTCCTCCTCAACCCCAGTGACTGGACTTCTCCCTGTAACCTTTGATGGCATGTCCAATCAAGAACCTATCAATCTCTGCCTTAAATACACCCAACAACCTGGCTTCCACACTTGCACGTGGTAATAAATTCCACAAATTCACCATCCTTTGGCTAAAGAAATTTCTCCGTATCTATTTTAAAAGGGCGCCCCTCTATCCTGAGGCTGTGCTCTCTAGTCCTAGACTCTCCTACCATGAGAAACCTCCTTTCCACATCTACTCTATCTAGGCCTTTCAACATTTGAAAGGTTTCAATAAGACCCCCCGCCATCCTTCTGAATTCCAGTGAGTACAGACCCAGAGCCATCAAACCTCGTATGATAACCCTTTCATTCCTGGAATCATCCTGTGAACCTCCTCTGGACCCTCTCCTATGCCAGCACATCTTTTCCAAAATGAGGGGCTCAAAACTGTTCACAATCCTCAAGGTGAGGTCTCACCAGTGCCTTATAAAGCCTCAGCATCACATCCTTGCCCTTGAATTCTAGACCTCTTGAAATGAGTGCTAACATGGCATTTGCGTTCCTCACCACTAATCAACTGCAAGTTAACCTTTAGAGTGTTCTACATAATGACTCCCAAGTCCCTCTGCATCCCAGATTCCTGGATTTTCTCCACGTTTAGAAAATAGCCTGCACATTTATTTCTACCACCAAAGTGCATGACCATGCAATTTCCAACATTAAAATTTATTTGCTATTTTCTTGCCCATTCTCCTAATCTAAGTCCTTCTGCATCCTACCTGTTTCCTACACTACCTGCCCCCTCCATCAATCTTCGTATCATCTGCAAATTTGGCAACAAAGCCATCTATTCCATCATCTAAATCATTTATATACAGCATAAAAAGTGGTCCCAACACCGAACCCTGCGGAACACCACTTGGTCACTGGCAGCCAACCAGAAATGGATCCTTTTATTCCCACTCACTGCCTCCTACCAGCCAACGCTCTAACCATGTTAGTAACTTTCCTGTAGTACCATGGGCTCTTAACTTGGTAAGCAGCCTCATGTGTGGCACCTTGGCAAAGGCCTTCTGAAAGTCCAAATACACAACATCCACTGCATCCCCTTTCCCTATCCTACTTGTAATCTCCTCAAAGAATTCCAACAGGCGCATCAGGCAATATTTTCACTTAAGGAAACCACACTGACTTTGACCTATCTTGTCCTATAACCCCATCCTTAACAATTGACTCCAACATCTTCCCAACCACAGAGGTCAGGCTAACTGGTCTATAATTTCCTTTCTGCTGCTTTCCTCCTTTCTTAAAGAGTGGACTAACATTTGCAATTTTCCAGTCCTCTGGCACCTTGCCAGAGTCCAATGATTTTTGAAAGATCATTTCTAATGCCACCACAATCTCTACTGCTACCTCTTTCAGAACCCTAGGTTGCAGTTCCTCTGGTCCAAGTGACTTATACTTTAGGTCTTTTCAACTTTTTGAACACCTTCTCTCTTGTAACAGTAACTGCACCCAATTCTCTTCCTTCACACACTACAACATCAGGCATACTGCTAGTGTCTTCCACAGTGAACACTGATGCAAAATACTCATTTAGTTCCTCAGCCATCTCCTTGTTCCCCCATTATTATTTCTCCTGCCTCATTTTCTAGCAGTCCTATATCCACTCTCATTTCTCTTCTATTTCTAAACATACTTGAAAAACTTCTACTGTCCACTTTGATATTATTTGCTAGCTTGCCTTCATATTTCATCCTTTCCCTTCCAATGAGTTTTTTAGTTGCTCTCTGCAGGTGTTTAAAAACTTCCCAATCCTCTATCTTCCCACTAATTTTTGCTTTGTTGTATGCCCTTTCTTTTGCTTTTACAATTGCTTTGACTTCCCGTGTCAGCCATGGTTGTGCTATTTTACCATGAGTATTTCTTCATTGTTGGAATACATGTCCTGCACCTTCCTCATTTTTCCCAGAAACATACGCCATTGCTGCTCTGCTGACATTCTAGCCAGCAGGTCCTTCCAATTTACTTTGGCCAACTCCTCTCTCATACCACTGTAATTTCCCTTACTCCACTGAAATACTTGACTTTCTCCCTATCAAATTTCAAGTTGAACTCAATCATATTGTGATCACTGGTTCCTAAAGGGTTCTTTTACCTTAAACTCCCTAATCGCATCCGGTTCATTACATAACACCCAATCCAGTATAGCTGATCCCCTGGTAGGCTCAATGAGAAACTGCTCTAAAACGTTATCTCTTCGGCATTCAACAAACTCACTCTCTTGAGATCAATTACCAAACTGATTTTCCCAATCAACCTGCATGTTAAAATCTCCCATGACTACCATAACATTGTCCTTTTGACACGCCTTTTCTATTTCCTCTTGTAACCCGTGGTCCACCTCCCAGCCATCAACGTCCTTTTACCCTTACAGTTTCTTAACTCTACTCACAAGGATTCAACATCTTCCAATCTTATCTCACATCTTTCTACTTATTAGATGCCATTCTTTACCAGTAGAGCCACACCAACCCCTCTGCATACCTTCCTATCCCTCCAATACGTAACCTTGGATATTCAGCTCCCAACTACAACCATCCTTCAGCCACGATTCAGTGATGGCCACATCATACCTGGCAATCTGTAATACTGCAACAAGATTATCCACTTTATTTCTTATACCACGTGCATTTAGATACAACACCTCGAGAACCATATTTGCTATCCTTTCTGATTATGCATCCCTAATGATTTGACACTCAGCCTACTGACTGCAACTATATCCCATCACCTTCCCGCCCTTCCTGACAATCTGACCACATGCTATCTTTACTTTTTTTTAAACCATCCGTCCTATCCCGAGTCCCTTCACTCCAGTTCCCACCCCCTTGCCAAGTTAGTTTAAACCCTCCCCAACAGCTCCAACAAACTTGCCTGCAAGAATATTGGTCCCCCTCGGGTTCAGGTCCAACCAGTCATTTTTGAACAGGTCAAAGCTCCCCAAAAAGAGATCCCAATTACCCAGAACCTGAAGCCCTGCCCCCTGCACCAGCTTCTCAGCCACGCATTTATCTGCCAAATCATCCTGTTGCTAACTTTACTGGCGCATGGCATAGGCAGCAATCTCGAAATTACTACCTGGAAGGTCCTGCTTCTCAGTATTCTTCCTAGCTCTCTAAATTATTTTTTCAGGATCTCATTGCTTTTCCTTCCTATGTCATTGGTATCAATATGTACCAAGATTTCTGGCTGCTCCCCTCCCTCTCCAAAATGTTGTGGACGTGATTTGAGACATCCCCGATCCTGGCATCTGGGAGGCAATATACCATCCAGGTGTCCCGTTCACATCCACAGAATCTCAAGTCTGTTCCCTTCACTATCGAGTCCCCCATCACTACTGTTCCCTTCTCTCTTTCCCTTCTGGACCACGGACCCATGCTCAGTGCCTGTAACCCAGTCCCCGTGGCATTTTCCCAGGAGATCAACCCCCACAGAAGCATCCAAAGCAGTATACTTGTTTTTGAGGGGAATGGCCACAGGAGTGCTCTGCTCTAACTGCCTATTTCCATTTCTCCTGACAGTTACCTAGCTACTTGCCTCCCGCAACTTCGGGTGACTACTTCCTTATAACTTTGATCAATAATATGCTCGCTGTCCTGTACAAGCCAAAGGTCATCCAGTTGCTTCTCCAGATCCCTAACACTGTCTTCAAGGAGACACATTAGACATTGTGATTACATGTTACATATAATCACAAAACAGCAGAAATCAGAGTATAAATTACTGCTTAAATACCACCAGTCACAGACCTCCAAGTCCCACTGGCTACCACCCCATCTTCTACAAGCAAGCCAATTTAGAATCCAAGCAGCTGAGCAATCATGTATCCTGTGCATCTTAACCTTCTGAATGAGCCTACCATGTGAGAGCTAGTCAAAAGCCTTACTAAAATCCATTGATCTAACTTCATCACCATAGTCACCTCCAAATAAAATCAAGTTATGAAGTCATGAAATCAAGTCATGACCTGCCCCACTGAAAGCTAGTCTCTAATTAAACAACACATTTTTCCAAATGCTCAGATATCCTATCCCTAAGCATCCTCTCCAATCACCAGCCCACCACTAACCCAAGACTCACTGGTCTACAGTTTACATGATTATTCTCAATTTCCCTTCTTGATCAAAGGACACTAGCTATACATCAGTCCTCCACAACCTTGTCTAATGCTAGAGAGGCCACAAATATCTTGGTCATGTTCCAATTATTGAGGCAACACAATAGTGTAAGCAGTTGGTGCATTGTTTTACAGTGGCGGAGATCATCAATCAGGGTTCAATACTCACCGCTGCCTGTAAAGGAGTTTAAACATTCTTCCTGTGACTGTATGATTTCCTCCAGGTGCTCCGGTTTCTTCCTGCGTACCTGTTCTGTACTACGTGCAATTGATCTTGAAACACCATCCACATGTGGACTTGCCCAAAAACAGCTGTTCCCAATTAACTCTCCCTAGCTTGTCATACCCTTGTAATTTGCCAGACTCTAATTTAATACTTTCTTACAAGGTCCCTACTTATGAATGAGTGTCTTAAATCATCTGGATTTGTGATCACTGTTCCCCAAATGTTCTTCCACTGAAAGGCAAGGCTCATTTCCAAACACCAAGTTCAATATGCCCTCTCTCCTATTCAAACTTTCCACGTTCTATTTGAAGAAACACTCCTGGATGTACATAACAAACTCTAGCTAATGTAACACACTTGTACTAAGGAGATTCCAGTCTGTAATAGAGAAATTGATGTCACGCACAATCATCCCGCTGATTTTGCACCTTTCCCTAATCTGCCTGTAAATGTTCCTCAATATCTCAGTGGTTATTGGGGGGGGGGGGCGGAAGAGAAGAGAGTTGTATCATCACAGTGACTACACTTTTTATTTTTGAATTCTACCATAGACTCAGTGGATAAGAACCTTCTCGTGCCTTGAATGCAGCTGTAAGATTGTTCCCGATTAGTTGCACACCTCCTCCCCTTTTTACTTTCTTCCCCTTCTCTTCTAAAATATTGAATCCCTGGAAAATGAGACAGCCAGTTCTACCCCCCCTCCCCCATACCACACCTCACTTTTATGCATGCTCACCGTGCATATCTTAGTGAAGTTCATGGTCTGGTACTGGAAAGTTAATGCAAGCTAACGAATCTCTCGATCGGAAAACCCTAGGTTTCCGGCCCAGTCAATCAGGAAATGTACAATAGCAGACAAAGAATGATGCCATCATTTCAAATCAAACGATTTCATTGTAGCTTATTTTCTGCTCAAAACTTAAAATACATTAAGTTTAAAATATTTTGAACTTTAGAATGAATGCAGTATTAGCCCACTCACCAGTGGGGGCTACAGATAGTGATATTCTATTATTTCTTTTCTCCCCCCCAATGGAATAAATTCCACATCTAATGTACAATTTGCCTCCCACTCGTTTCAAATGCAGACAATTTCAGCATTCTTTGAAATAAGTACTGAAATCAAAATCAAAACTAGTGTACGAACAGAACAAGACTGATAGGAGGCATTCAAAGTTATCACCCTTAAAAGAACTAGTCTTTCATCTGATATAGAATGATCAGATGCTGGGAGCTGGAACAATGAACAACTTGCAGGAGGACCTCAGTAAGTGATGGGACAGTCAACATTTCAGGTCAAGAACCTGTACAAAGAGTGCAGTGGCAAAAAAGCCAGTGTAAGGAATGCGGGCAAATCTACAGATGGTAGAAAGCCAAAGCAACACAAACACAAAATGCTGGAGGAACTCGGCAGGCCAGGTAGCATTTATGGAAAAGAATAAACAGTTGACATTTTGGGCCAAGACCCTTCATCAGGACAGTACAAAGGAGTTGAGATGGAGGGGTGAAAAAAGCTTGTAAGTGATAGGTGGAGCCAGGTGAGATGGAGGATGATAGGTAGATGGAACTAGACTTGGGGGGGGGGCAGGGGCATGTGATAAATGTGAGATGGATAGATTTTAATTACTGTTTTGAAGATCTACTTTTAAAAGCAGAACATAGCTAAAACTGCACAGATGCATCATTTTGATTAAAAACATTGATTTAATTTTCAGGACATATACATTTTATACAAAATAATGTAACATAGATTATAGCACAATACATGCCCATCAGCCCAGTGCTGTGCAGCTTTTTAACCTATGCTAAATTAATAACTGCTTCATAGCCGTCTATTTTTCTATCAGCCATGTGCCAATCTAAGACTTTCTTAAATCTCCCTTGTATATCAAAATTTGAAGTACATACATGCCACCATATACTACCGAGATTCGTTTTCTTGCAGGCATTCACAGTAAATACAAAGAAACACAGTAGAATCAATGAAAAAGTACAGACAAGGACTGACAAACAACTTGAATGCAAATGATAGTAAACTACAAATAGAAGAAAAAAGTAATAACAATAATAAACAATAAATATCAAGAACATGAGTTGCAGAATCCTTAAAAGTGAGTCCATAGGTTGTGGAATCAGTTCACGCTGGGATTTGTGAAGTTTTACCCTCTGGTTCAAGAGCCTGATGGTTGAGGGGTAATAACTGTTCCTGAACTTGGTGATGTGGGTCCTGAGGCTCCTGTACCTCCTTCCTGATGGCAGCAGCAAGAAGAGAGCATGGCCAGATGGAAAAGGTCCTTGATGATGGATGTTGCTTTCCTGCAACAGTGTTCCTTGTAAATGCCCTATAGTGGGGAGGGCTTTAGTGATGATGGACTGGGCTGTATCCACTACTTTTTGTAGGCTTTTCCTTTTAAGGGTATTACTATTCCCACAGCAGGCTATGATGCAACCAGACTGGATACTCTCCACTGCACATCCATTGAAGTTTGCCCAAGTTCTAAATGACATGCTGACTCTGCGCAAACATCTAAGTCAGTAGACACACTGCCGTGCCTTCATTGTAATGGCACTAATGGGACGGATCCAGAACAGAGCCTCTGAAATAAGAGGAATTTGAAGTTGCTGACTCGCCACCCTTCCCAACCCCGTAATTAATAATCAGCTCATTGGTTTTGCTGACATTGAGGGAGATGTTGTGGCACCATTCAGAGAGATTTTCAATCACCCTCCTATATACTGATTTGACCAACAGTGGTGTCATCAGCAGACTGAAATTCAGCATGTATAAAGAGAGTAGGCTAAGCACACAGCCTAGCGGTGCACCAGTGCTGATAGCGTTTATGGAGAAATGCTGTTGCCAATCAAAACTGACTAGTTTCTGAGAATGAGAACATCGAGAATCCAGTTTCACAAGTTGGTATTGAGGCTTAGGTCTTAGAGCTTATTGATTCATTTTGAAGAGATGATAGTGTTGAATGCAGAGCTGTAGTCATTGAAGAGCATCCTGATATATGCACCTTCATTGTCCAGATGTTCCAGGGTTGAGAGAAGAGCCAAAGAAATGCCATGTTGTTGCTGACCTGTTGTGACATTAGGTAAACTGGAGTAGATCCAAGAGATACCTCAGGCAGTTGATAAGCTTCATCACCAAGCTCTCAAAGCACTTCGTCATAGTGGATGCAACTGCTACTGAACGATAGTCACTGAGCAATGTTCTTCTTGGACACTGGTATAATTGAAGCTTGCTTCAAACAGGTGGATATCTCAGACTGGCAAAGTGAAAGGTTAAAGACCTTAGGTTACGTCCACACTACACCAAATAATTTTGAAAACGCCGGTTTCGAGTAAAAACGACAGGCGTACACACTAAGCGTTTTTCAAAATATCTCTGTCCACACTAACATGGATATTTGGGCGAATCTCCTCTACCAGGCACGCGCAGGACACACAGAAAACAAGTGAAGAGGAAACGATGTACTTGGTGCGCGTTTGTCCAGTTACAGAGTAGAAAAACTTAAAAGGACTTGCTCTTGGCTCTCGTGCAGGAGGACTTAAAACTAAAAAAAAAACAAATACTGGAGCGTATGGAGGCAATCGAAAGGGAGTTCATGGACAGTATGACCCAGCTGACGACGAACATTGAAAGACTGACTAACTCTGTTGCATTACCAAAGCACCTTGTTAAATGTATAAAACATGTATGCATCAGTGTTATCTTATATTTCCATACAATCTTACACATCTATTGTCCGAGAAGTACTTGCAGAAATAGGTAAACCACCTTCATACAAGCAAGGACAGAAAACAGGGCAAAGCGAGTATACTCATTTATTCAGTAAGCTAAGGGTCAAAGTATTTGGTGAGTACAATTCTAACTCTTCTGGCTTCAGTCTCGTTGCCGTGTTCTGAAATTGTTAGGTTTTGCCAAGCGCAGAATCAAATATCGCTGAGATGATTGTACGCTCTAGTATCAATTGTTTGGCGACAATAAAGGAAGAAGAAGAAATGCCGCGCTGCCGCCATCTGTTTCGGAACGTTCTGACAGCAGTTTTAAAAAGCTCCTGTTACCCCGTACACACTGCAACAGATATTAGGCGTTTTCAGATTTATTCACTCTGGAGACCGTTTCTGAAAATCTCTGTTTTCGGGGGATGAAAATGCCATTTTAGTGTGGACAGAGGATCAAAATGAAAAGAAAAAGCTTCATTTTCAAAAGCATCCAGCGTAGTGTGGATGTAGCCTTAGTGAACAGTTGATCAGCACAGGCTTTCAATACTCAGCCAGATACTTTGTCTGGGCCAGATGTTTTCCGTGGGTTCACCATCCTAAAGGATGCTCTCACGTCAGTCTCAGAGACTGAAGTCACAAGGTAATTGGGAGCTGTGGGAATTCGTGAATGTGCCTCCATATTTCATTGGTAAAAGTGAGCATAAATGGCATTGAGTTCATTTGGGAGCAAAACCTTGTTGTCACATATGTTGCTTGGTTTTACGTTGTTGGAGGTTTCCCCCGCTATCTGAAGGTAGAGCATTACAATGAAACGGTTCGTAAGCCAAAATGTCATAAAGTGAAGAAGCAATTACCATATTTATATGGGAAAATTTTGTGAGCGTTTGCAGACCCAAAAATAACCTACCAAATCATGCCAAATAACACATAAAACCTAAAATAACAGTAACATATAGTAAAAGCAGGAATGATATGATAAATATACAGCCTATATAAAGTAGAAATACTTTTCCACAATCATTACTGCACTGTTCTCCATAGCGAAAACCTCACGCAAGCGCCGTCAGCAGAAAATCTCACGCGAGCGCTGTTGGCAAAAACACGGCACAAGCACTCTCCAGTAACCTTTCAGCTATGAAGCTGCCAAATCACAACAAATAACATGTAAAAATACACAGCCGATATAAAGTAGAAATAATGTACAGTGTAGTATCACTTACCGAAATTGGTTCAGCGCTGAGCACACTGATGATGGTGCATTAGACTGAGTTGTCGCAGGTTGAGTGGTGCAGTGGCCCCCACCCTCCAAGCCACCGAGCGACACATGGCTGTGAAGCATGCAGGGGTGCAGCGGTAGTCGGGAGGCACACAGCACATCTTTAAGAAAAAAGCCGAAATAAAGATGCTAATTAATTAGGTGCCGCCCGGCACATAATTGTCAGCCCAGATCAGTGCCCATTGCGTTGTCTCTGATCTGGGCCGACAATTACGTGTCGGGCAGCACCTAATTAATTAGCTTGTTTATTTCAGCTTTTTTCTTAAAGATGTGCTATGTGCCTCCAGGCTACCGCTGCATTCTCCTCGAATCGGTATCTGTCTGCGGCCTGGGGGTTGGGGTGGTGGGACACTGGGGTGTCATCTCGTTGTCTGTTTCCATTAGAGCGGGCAGCTCAGCTTCTCCTATGCATGCCCACCTCGATGTCGAAGGTCGAGGTTCATCATCTGCTGTGGAAGGCTTGCTTGATTGCTGAACCTCGCGCATTTTTCTATCATACAGTTCTTTGTAAGCACTCAGACCATCCTGCAAATATCCCCTGAACCAACGTGCCCTTTCAAAATTAAAGTCATACTTTATCATTGCAGCAAAAATCTCACGCAGTTGCTTCACATTCAGTTTGCTACTGCATTCGGTTTTGATTGTTATCCTTTCCTCTTCCAATTGTATCAGCTCTCCATCTATCAGTTCTTGGTCATGGGATGCCAAAACCTCTTCAACATCATCTTCGTCAGCTTCCACAAGCTAAATTCACTTTGTCCTTACTTCGTTCACCACGATCGAAACGCTTAATTATGTCTAGTTTTATGCTAAGTGTAACACCCTTACGAGCTCTTTCAGGCTTTTCCGACACCTTAGAACTCATCTTGTAAATGGCTGCTCACAGACACGTGATTAAGCAATGCCGGCGAGAATGCCGTTCTGAATCCGGGGTCAAGCGGCTGCTCAGGGCGTGTGCTGCCTTTTATCGCGCGCTGATTTTTTTTTCCACGCACTGCCTTTCTTCGTAACAGTGAAAACACCTTCTGAAAGCGAAAACAGGGAACTAATGTAGGTCTTTCGTAACAGTGAGGTTTCGTAAGGTGAACGTTCGAAAAGCGGGGGATACCTGTATTTCAAGCCCTGCCACAGCTGTCACACATCCTTCAATAATTCTAGTTTGGTCTAGAACTGCCCCTTCTCATGTGGGAAAGGTGACTTTCAAGAGGCCATATCTGGATCTCTTTACTTTACATGTACAAGAGCTTGACCTGGATGCCATTGTATCTTCCAGATCCTTTGATGTAATCTTGAACATAGCCATATCCACTAAGAAGCAGTCCTGTTGCTGCACCTCTGCCTCCCACAACCATCTCATTGTTGTCCTAATCTCTGGAGATTTGTTCTTTAGCTTCTGCCTGTATGCAGATAGGAGAACAGTCGATAGTCAGATTTCTTGACAGTCTACAGATCAAATGGTAGGCATTCCTTATGTTAGTAAAGTTGTGGTCAAGTGCGTTGGGATTCCTGGTGCTGCAGGTGATATGTTGATGATAACTGGGCAGAGATTTCTTCAAGCAAGCCTGATTTAACCCCCCCAGCAATGATTTGAAAGATGTCAGGGTAGGCAATTTCTGGTCTGCGAATCATGGCACTCAATACATCGAGTGCTTGTTCAACAACACACATAAAGGTTGCTGGTGAATGCAGCAGGCCAGGCAGCATCTATAGGAAGAGGTACAGTCGATGTTCCGGTTCGAGACCCTTCGTCAGGACTTCATTAGTCCTGACGAAGGGTCTCGGCCCAAAACGTCCACTGTACCTCTTCCTATAGATGCTGCCTGGCCTGCTGCATTCACCAGCAACTTTTATGTGTGTTGCTTGAAATTCCAGCATCTGCAGATTTCCTCGTGTTTGCTCGTTCAACATCTGCCTTTGGACAGTATGCAAACTGCAGACAGGGTTTCAGAAGAGAACTATCAGAAAGGGGACTTAAGTCATTATACAGTATGTTCCAGATTTGGAAAACAAAAGTGCAACAGACCACTGCACCCAAATACCAGAAAGAACTTATCATGAAACACAGACCCTCATCTCTTGCCTTCTTTGATCCAGCATTTTGGTCCTTTTGGTGTGATAGTCGTATCGAGTGTGTCTGAGCTATGTCTCCATGAAACAGAATACACCAATCCCTCATTTCCCTCCAATTCAGTAATATTGCCCTTAGTTCCTCTATCTTGTTTTCTGGTGACGGTACACATGCCCTTTTCTCATTGTTACCATCAGACAGGAGGTACAGAAGTCTGAAGGCATACACAGCAATTCAGGAACAGCTTCTTCCCCTCTGCCATCCGATTCCTAAACCCTTGCACACTACCTCACTTTTTCAATATATACTATTTCTGTTTTTGCACAATTTTTAATCTTTTCAATATACATATACTGTAATTGATTTATTCATTTATTTTTCTACATTATGTTTTGCATTGAACTATTGCTGCTAAATTAACACATTTCACAACACATGCCGGTGATAATAAACTTGATTCTGATATGCTGACAAGATACTGGATCAAACAAGTTTTACACACAATCATTTTAGTCTGGCTTGGAGTCATCTTCTCCTTCCTCTCATTCAGCCAGAGTCCCAGCACATCCTTTCTGAATGTCAAGATGTTCTAACATAGCAGCCTGTTTCACAAACATTAACAAGTCTTTTTAACTGCAGAATACTGACAAAAAGTATTCATTAGTTGTCAGGGAATATATAACAGCGGTGCTCTGGCAGGATAGATTAGTGGACTCGTCTAAGGAGGCTATTTGGGTGGAATTGAGGAATAGGAAAGGTGTTGTGACGTTTATAGGGGTGCATTATAGACCACCTAATGGGAACCGAGAACTGGAGAAGCAAATTTGTAAGAAGATAACAGATATTTGCAGTAAGCACAAGGGTGTGATTGTGGGAGATTTTAATTTTCCACACACAGACTGGGAAGCCCATTCTGTAAAAGGGCTGGATGGTTTGGAGTTTGTCAAATGTGTGCAAGATAGTTTTTTGGAGCAATACATAGAGGTACCAACTAGAGAAGGGGCAGTGTTGGATCTCCTGTTAGGGAATGAGATAGGGCAGGTGACGGAGGTATGTGTTGGGGAGCACTTCGGGTCCAGTGATCACAATACCATTAGTTTCAGTGTAATTATGGAGAAGGATAGGACTGGACCTAGGATTGAGATTTTTGATTGGAGAAAGGCCAACTTTGAGGAGATGCAAAAGGATTTAGAAGGAGTGGATTGGGACAATTTGTTTTATGGGAAGGATGTAATACAGAAACGAAGGTCATTTAAAGGTGAAATTTTGAGGGTACAGGATCTTAATGTTCCTGTTAGGTTGAAAGGGAAGGTTACAAGTTGAGACAGCCATGGTTTTCAAGGGATATTGGAAACTTGGTTCGGAAAAAGAGAGGGATCTTCAATAAATCTAGGCAGCTTGGAGTTAATGAGGTGCTCCAGGAATATAAAAAATGTAAAAAGAATCTTAAAGAAATTTGAAAAGCTAAAAGAAGATACGAGGCTGCTTTGGCAAGTACGGTGAAATAAATCCAAAGGGTTTCTACAGTTATGTTAGTGGCAAAAGGATAGTGAGGGATAAAATTGGTCCCTTGGAGAATCAGAGTGGACGGCTATGTGCGGAGCCAAAAGAGATGGGGGAGATTTTGAACAATTTCTTTTCTTTGATATTCACTAAGGAGAAGGATATTGAATTGTAAGGTAAAGGAAACAAGAAGGGTAGTTATGGAAAGTATGATAATTAAAGAGGAGGAAGTACTGGGCGCTTTTAAGGAATATAAAACTGGGTAAGTCTCCAGGTCCGGACAAGATATTCCCTCGGACCTTGAGGAAAGTTAGTGCAGAAATAGCAGGGGCTGACAGAAATATTTCAAATTTCATTAGAAACTGGGATGGTGCCGGAGGATTGGTGTATTGCTCATGTGGTTCCATTGTTTAAAAAGGCTTCTAAAAGTAAACCTGGCAATTATCGGCCTGTGAGTTTGACGTCAGTGGTGGGTAAATTGATGTTAGAGATGGTATATATAATTATCTGGATAGACAGGGTCTGATTAGGAACAGTCAACATGGATTTGTGCGTGCAAGGTCATGTTTGACAAATCTTAGTGAACTTTTTGATGAGGTTACTAAGAAAGTTGACGAGGGTAAAGCGGTGGATGTTGTCTATATGGACTTCAGTAAGGCCTTTGACAAGGTTCCACATGGAAGGTTAGTTAGGAAGGTTCAATCGTAAGGCATTAATATCCAAGTAGTAAAATGGATTCAGCAGTGGCTAGATGGGAGACGCCAGTGAGTAGTGGTGTGTGTCAGATTGGAGGACGGTGTGTAGCAGTGTGCCTCAGGGATCGGTACTGGGTCCAATGTTGTTTGTCATATATATTAATGAACTGGATGATGGGGTGGTAAATTGGATTAGTAAGTATGCAGATGATACTAAGATAGGTGGCGTTGTGGATAATGAAGTAGGTTTTCAAAGCTTGCAGAGAGATTTAGGCCAGTTAGAAGAGTGGGCTGAAAGATGGCAGATGGAGTTTAATGCTGATAAATGTGAGGTGCTACGTTCTGGTAGGACTAATCAAAATAGGACATACATGGTAAATGGTAGGGCATTGAAGAATGCTGTAGAACAGAGGGATCTAGGAATAATGGTGCATAGTTCCCTGAAGGTGGAATCTCATGTTGATAGTGTGGTGAAGGAAGCTTTTGGTATGCTGGCCTTTATTAATCAGAGCATTGAATATAGGAGTTGGGATGTAATGTTGAAATTGTATAAAGCATTGGTAAGGCCAAATTTGGAGTATTGTGTACAGTTCTGGTCACTGAATTATAGGAAAGATGTCAATAAAACAGAGAGTACAGAGGAGGTTCACTAAAGTGTTGCCTGGGTTTCATCTCCTAAGTTACGGAGAAAAGTTGAACAAGTTAGGTGTTTATTCTTTGGAGCAAAGAAAGTTGAGGGGGGACTTGATAGAGGTGTTTAAAATTATGAGGGAGATTGATAGAGTTGACGTGGATAGGCTTTTTCCATTGAGAGTGGGGAGGTTCGAACAAGACGACACGAGTTGAGAATTAAAGGGCAAAAGTTTAGGGGTAACATGAGGGGCAACTTCTTTACTCAGAGAGTGGTGGCTGTGTGGAACGAGCTTCCAGAAGTGGTTGAGGCAGGTTTGATGTTGTCATTTAAGGTTAAATTGGATAGATATATGGACAGGAAAGGAATGGAGGGTTATGGGCTGAGTGCAGGTCGGTGGGACTAGGTGAGAGTAAGAGTTCGGCACGGACTAGAAGGGAGAGATGGCCTGTTTCTGTGCTGTAATTGTTATATGGTTATATTAAGGACCTCCCTTAACTCCTCTGACTCCAGCATATTTTCTCGTCTAACCCTGATCTGGGTCCTGGTCATGCTCCTGTTCTTCACATATACCTAGGATGCCTTGGGTTTTCCTTAATCCTACTCACCAAGGCCTTCTAAAGTTCACTCTGAAGCACCTTCCTGGCTATCTTGAAATTCTGTAACCCCCTGCCTGATCCTTACTCCTAAATCTTGGGTAGGATTCTTTAGTTACTTTAGGGATACAGCGCCAAACAGGCCCTTTCGGCCCAATGAGCCACACTGCCCAGCAATCCACCTAATTAACCCTAGCCTAATCAGAGAACAATTTACAATGACTGATTAATCTTCGGACTCTAGGAGGAAATATGAGAACTCAGAGGAAACCCACTCGCTCATGGGGAGGAATTCCAAACTCCTTACAGAGGATGCCAGAATTGAACTCTGACGCCCCGAGCTGTAATAGCATCACGCAAAATGCTATACTACTGTGGTGCCCCTCTTTCTTACTCTTGACTAGATGTTCCACATTTCTTAACAAACAGGAGAAAATCTGGAGATGCTGGAAATCCAAGCAACACACACAAAATGCTGCAGGAACTCAGCAGACCAGGCAGCAGCTATGGAAAAGGGTACAGTCTACGTTCCAGGGTGCAACCCTTCAGCGGGACAACAGAAAAAGAATACAGTCGACGTTCTGGGCTGAAACTCTTCAGAAGGACAACTGGCAACTGCTGACATCAACCACCCCAACTTTAACACTCCTCTCTCCAATTCCAACCTCACTCCTTCCAAACGCTCTGCTCTCCACTCCCCTTCACTAACCCTAACCTCATCATCAAACCCGCAGATAAGAGGGGTGCAGAAGTAGTCTGGCATACAGTCTTCTTCCTTGCTGAGGCCCAGTGACAACTCCCAGACAACTCCACTTACTTACCCCTCAAACAGGACCCCACCATTGTCTTCCATACCATCACCAATGTTATTTGCTCTGCAGACCCTCCATCCATTGCCACCAACCTTAAGGTTCTCGTGCCCTGCACCTCCCATTTCTACCTCCTACCCAAGATCCACAAACCCGCTTGTCCAGGTAGACCCATTGCTTCAGCTTGTTCCTGTTCCAGTGAACTCAGATTTGCATACCTCGACTCTGTTTTATCCCCTCCTAGTTCAGTCCCTTCGTACCTGCATCCGTGACACTTCACATGCCCTGGATCTTTTCAATGATTCCAAGTTCCCTGAGCCCCATCATCTTATTCTCAGTGTGGATGCCCAGTCCCTATAGACCTCCATCCCCCACCAGGAAGGCCTCAAAGCTCCCAGTTTCTTTCTGGACACCAGACCCAACCAGTTCCCCTCCACCACCACTCTCCTCCGTCTAGTGGAAAATTGTCACTCTCAGTAATTCAAGCAGCATCTATAGAAAGAGGCGCAGTCGACGTTTCAGGCCGAGACCCTTCGTCAGGACTAACTGAAGGAAGAGTGAGTAAGGGATTTGAAAGCTGGAGGGGGAGGGGGAGATGCAAAATGATAGGAGAAGACAGGAGGGGGAGGGATAGAGCCGAGAGCTGGACAGGTGATAGGCAAAAGGGGATACGAGAGGATCATGGGACAGGAGGTCCGGGAAGAAAGACAAGGGGGGGGGGTGACCCAGAGGATGGGCAAGAGGTATATTCAGAGGGACAGAGGGAGAAAAAGGAGAGTGAGAGAAAGAACACATTTTAATTCCACATCCCATTCCCATTCTGACATGTCTATCCACGGCCTCCTCTACTGTAAAGATGAAGCCACACTCAGGTTGGAGGAACAACACCTTATATTCCGTCTGGGTAGCCTCCAACCTGATGGCATGAACATCGACTTCTCTAACTTCCGCTAAGGCCCCACCTCCCCCTCGTACCCCATCTGTTACTCATTTTTATGCACACATTCTTTCTCTCACTCTCCTTTTTCTCCCTCTGTCCCTCTGAATATACCTCTTGCCCATCCTCTGGGTCACCCCCCCCTTGTCTTTCTTCCCGGACCTCCTGTCCCATGATCCTCTCGTATCCCCTTTTGCCTATCACCTGTCCAGCTCTTGGCTCTACCCCTCCCCCTCCTGTCTTCTCCTATCATTTTGCATCTCCCCCTCCCCCTCCAGCTTTCAAATCCCTTACTCACTCTTCCTTCAGTTAGTCCTGACGAAGGGTCTCGGCCTGAAACGTCGACTGCGCCTCTTCCTATAGATGCTGCTTGGCCTGCTGCGTTCACCAGCAACTTTCATGTATGTTGCTTGAATTTCCAGCATCTGCAGAATTCCTGTTGTTTGCACTCTCAGTAATTTCTTCTTTAGCTCCTCCCACTTCCTTCAAACAAAAGGTGTAGCCACAGGCACTTGCATGGGTCCCAGCTATGCCTGCCTTTTTGTCAGCTACGTGGAACAGTCTATGTTCCAAGCCTACGCAACTGTCCATCCCCCACTTTTCCTAAGCTACATCAACCACTGCATTGGTGCTTCTTCTTGCACCCATGTGGCGCTCGATTTCATCAACTTTGCCTTCAACTTCTACGCTTGCCCTCAAATTTACCTGATCCAACCTTTCTCCTTTTTCTCAATCTTAGCGTCTCTATCTCTGGAGACAGCTTATCTATTATAAACCCACATACACAGTTACCTGGACTATACCTCTTCCTACCCTGTTAACTATAAGAACGCCATTGCCTTCTCTCAATTCAAGCTTCTCTGCCACAACTGCTCTCAAGATGAGGCTTTTCATTCCAGAACGAAGATGTCCTCCTGGTTCAAAGAAAGGAAATTCCCTTCCTCCACCATCAACACTGCCCTCACACCATCCTCCCACCACCCCAGGAAACTCCGCATCCAACACATAATTCTCCAGAACTTCTGACATCTCCAACCAAATCCCAGCACCAAGCACTTTCTGCTTTCCGCAGGGATCCCTCCCTAAGTGACTCCCTTGCCTATTCATCCCTCCCCACTGATCACCCTCCTGGCACTTATACTTGCAAGCAGAACAAGTGCTACACCTGTTCCTGCACCTCCTCCCTCGCAACCATTCAGGGCCCCAAACAGTCCTTCCAAGTGAGGCAACACTTCACCTGTGAGTCTGTTGGGGTCATATACTGTGCTCTTGGTGTGGCCTGCTGCAGATTCACTGAGCATCTATGCTCCGTCTGTCAGAAGAAGCAGGTTCTCCCAGAGGTTTCCCATTTCTCAAACTTCCACAATGCCCCCGACTTCACCATTCCCCATCTCCTTTCCCCCTCCCCACCTTATCTATTTTCCTGCTTCCCTCTGGTGCTTGTCCCCCTTTTTCTTTCTTCCACGGCCTTCTGTCCTCTCCCATTAGATTTCCCCTTCTCCAACCCTGTATCTCTTTCACTAATCAACGTCCTAGCTCTTTATTTCACCCCTTCCAGTTTCACCTATTACTTTGTGTTTCTCCCTCCCCTCCTTCCACCTTTTAAATCTACTCATCCTTATTTCTCTGGTCCTGCTGAAGGGTTTCGGCCTAAAATGTCGACTGTACTCGTTTCCATAAATGCTGCCTGGCCTGCTGAGTTCCTGCAGCATTTTACATGTTCCACATCTCGTTAACCTTGATTCCTTCACTCTACTGTCCTTTACTGCCTCAACGGGACAAACCTATCTAAAAACCCATGCAAGTTCTCACTGAACTTTCCTTACAGCATCATTGCATCATGACACAAGAGTTCAGAGTTCAATCCCAGCATCCTCTGTCACGAGTCTCTGAATGGCCTCCCCATGGAATGCTTGGGTTTTCTCTGGGTTCCCCAGTGCAAAAGCATACCGTGCAGGTTAATGGTCATTGTAAATGGTCCCATGATTAGGTTTGGGTTAAATTAGGGCTGTCAGGGGTTGCTGGGTGGTATGGCTCAAAGGGCCACACTGCATCTAGAAACGAAAATAGAAAATAACCTCTACATTTCCAGTGTGTCCAAATGTTAACTGAAGTGTTATGATTGAAGCCAGTTATATCCTATTATATTACCTGTTGTTACTGAAATTTACAGAAAATTCTCAAGCACTTACTTTATAGCAACCATTTCATGTAAAATCAAAATTGAAAATGCACAATTGTACTGGAAGATATTTTGCACAGAAGACATTGGCAGATGAACGGACAAAAACAAAAGAAAAAGAACAATGGGGGAAGATAAGCCTCTTCATTTCATGAAATCTGCTATGTTAATTAATGGCCATACTGTTCAAAGAAAGGCACACTTGTGCCACAGTGAACTCATTATTGTAGGACTAGTGAGGAAAGCTAGGGTGAATCAGAAATTGCAGCCAGTGAGTGCAATGACGAACCAAGTACCATCATGAAACAACAATGTGTTTATTTTCGCGTTCATGCAAGATGAAACAAAAGCAGGAAGAAACACTGCAATCAAAAAGTGAGGGCAAAACAGTGGTAAACTTTACTTAACTTAAATAAATAATGCAAGGTCCTGACCCAAAATTTCAACTAAGTTCCCCTTGCCTCCGCAGATGCTGCCAGACCAGTTGAGCTCCTGCAGCAGTTTGTTTGCTGGGGAGGCAAATTACCAAATTTTCAAGCCTCACCAAACAACTTGAATGAATAGTAATATTTAAATAACATGACTGTTAATTGAAATTCAGACTAAAACTGCAAGCAAGCCCAAGCTAGTATCATAGATCTGCTGATCAAACGTCTTTATTGCTTGCCATTCTTTATTCTTTCGAAATTCAATGATTGGCTGTTAATCTAACAGTGACTCCTTTACTTGCCTCTTCGGCCAAAAAGTGCTATTTTAACTTCCATCAGTCCACAGGACTTGTTTCCAAAATGCATCAGGCTTGTTTAGATGTTCCTTTGAACCTTTTGAATAGAACTTTTTGGCCGCAATGAACAAAGGTGTGTTTGGAGAAAAAGGGGTGCAGAATTTCATGAAAAGAACACCTCTCCAACTGTAAAGCAGGGGGGTGGATCCATCATGCTTTGGGCTTGTGTTGCAGCCAGTGGCATGGGGAACATTTACTGGTAGGGGGGGGAAGAATGAATTCAATTAAATACAGGTTTCCCCCGCCATCCGAAGGTAGAGCATTCCTGTGAAACAGTTCGTAAGCCGAAATGTCGTAAAGCAAAGAAGCAATTAGCATTTATTTATATGGTTAAATTTTGTGAGCATTCGCAGACCCAAAAATAAGCTACCAAATCACGCCAAATAACACACAAAACCTAAAATAACAGTAACACATAGTAAAAGCAGGAATGATATGATAATTACACAGCCTATACAAAGTAGAAATACTTTTCCACAATCATTACTGAACTGTTCTCCGTAGCGAAAACCTCACCGCAAGCGCCGTCGGCAGAAAATCTCACGCAAGCGCTGTTGGCAAAAACACTCTCTGCAGTAACCTTTAAGCTACGAAGCTGCCAAATCATACCAAATCTAACACGTAAAAATACACAGCCGATATAAAGTAGAAATAATATGTACAGTGTAGTATCACTTATGAGAATCGGGACAGCGCCGAGCACACTGACGATGGCGTGTTAGACTGAGTCGTCGCAGGTTGGGTAGTGCAGTGGCCCCCACCCTCCAGGCCGCCGACGGATAGATACATTGCCACGAGGCACGCAAGGGTCCAGCGGTAGCTGGAAGGCACACAGCACATCTTTAAGAAAAAAGCCGAAATAAACAAGCTAATTAATTACATGCCGCCCGGCACGTAATTGTTGGCCCAGATCAGTGCCAACTGCATCGCCTCTGATCTGGGGCGACATTTACATGTGGGGTGGCACCTAATTAATTAGCATGTTTATTTCGGCTTTTTTCTTAAAGATGTGCTGTGTGCCTCCCGGCTACTGCTGCATTCTCCACGAATCGGTACAGTATCTGTCCACAGCCTGGGTGTTGGGGTGGTGGGACACTGGGGTGTCATCTCATCGTCTGTTTCCATTAGAGCAGGCGGCTCATCTTCTCCTATGACAGCCTGTCTTGATGTCGAAGGTCGAGGTTCGTTGTCTTCTGTGGCTGATGTGGAAGGCTTGCTTGACTGCTGAGCCTCGTGCATTTTTCTATCATACAGTTCTTTGTAAGGACTCAAACCATCTTGCAAATATCCCCTAAACCTACATACCCTTTCAAAATTAAAGTTGTACTTTATCATTGCAGCGAAAATCTCACGCAGTTGCTTCACGTTCAGTTTGCTACTGCATTCGGTTTCGATTGTTATCCTTTCCTCTTCCAATTGCATCAGCTCTTCATCTATCAGTTCTTGGTCATGGGATGCCAAAACCTCTTCAACATCATCTTCGTCAGTTTCCACAAGCCAAACTCACTTAGTCCTTACTTCGTTCACCATGATCGAAACGCTTAATTATGTCTAGTTTTACGCTAAGTGTAACACCTTTACGAGCTCTTTTAGGCTTTTCCAATACCTTAGAACTCATCTTGCAAATGGCTGCTCACAGGCATGTGTTAAGGCAATGCCGTTCCAAATCCGGGGGAGAGCAGCTGCTCGGGGAGCGCATTGCCTTTTATCGCGCGCTGATTTTTTCTTAACAGTGGAAACACCTTCCGAAAGCGAAAACAGGGTACTAATGTAGGTCTTTCGTAAGAGTGAGGTTTCGTAAAGCGAACGTTCGAAAAGCGGGGGACACCTGTACCAGCAAATTCTGGAAGCAAACATCACACCATCTGTAAAAAAAAAGCCGAAGATGAAAAGAGGATGGCTTCTACAAAAGGATAGTGAACCTAAACACACCTCAAAATCCACAATGGACTACCTCAAGAGGCGCAAGCTGAAGGTTTTGCCATGGCTCTCACAGTTCCCTGACCCAAACATCATCGAGAATCTGTTGACAGACCTCAAAAGAGCAGTGCATTAAAGACAGCCCAAGAATCTCACAGAACTAGAAGCCTTTTGCAAGGAAGAATGGGTGAAAATCCCCCAAAGAATTGAAAGACTCTTAGCTGGCTACAAAAAGCGTTGACAAGCTGTGATACTTGCCAAAGGGGGTGTTACTAAGTACTGACATGCAGGGTGCCCAAACTTTTGCTTCAGGCCCTTTTCCTTTTTTGTTATTTTGAAACTGTAAAAGATGGAAATAAAAGTTTCCTTGCTTAAAATATTAAGGAAATGTGTCATCCTTAACTTTATGCCTTTTGGAAATCAGTTCATCTTTTACTCGCTTAGATATTCACAGTAACAGAAATTTTGAACGGGGTGCCCAAACTTTTGTGTGCCACTGTATATATTATAGATTAGCCGGAAGGCGATGTTTACCTTAAATTTGAAAGAAAACACAATTTTGAATACTTGCACATTGAAACACGATTCATCTTCAACCTTACTCCTCTACCTGGACACCCCACCCTGGTCTTCTGCCTGCTTTGGACCTTTTCATTACCAACTGCCGACAAGACATTAACTGTCTCGACTTCACCACTCTTCTCTCCAATTCCAACCTCACTCCTTCTGAACCGCTCTCTACTCCTTCCCGACTAACCCGGATCTCACCACTAACCCCAGAGATAAGAGGAGCACTGTAGTACTCACAGTACTGACCTCTACCTTGCTGAGGCCCAGCGACAACTCTTACACACCTTCTATTACTTACCCCTTGAACAGGACCCCACTAAGGAACACCAGGCCGTTGTCTTCCACACCATCATTGACCTTATTAGCTCTGAGGATCTCATTCCACTGCCAAACTCAGTTCTTGGAGCCCCACACCTCCCGTTTCTACTACCCAAGATCCACAAACCTACTTGTCCAGCTAGACCCATTGTTTCAGCTTCTTCCTGTTCCACTGAATTCATATTTGCATACCTCGACTCCGTTTCATCCCCTCCTAGTTCAGTCCCTTCCTACCTACATCACACACTCTGGATCTTTTCAATGATTTCAAGTTTCCTGACCCTCCCATCAGCTTATTTTCACTATGGATGTCCAGTCCCTAATAGATCTCCATTCCCCACCAGGAAGGCCTCAAAGCTCTCCATTTCTTTCTGGACACCAGACCCAACCAGCTCCCCTCCACCACCACTCTCCTCCATCTAGTGGAACTTGGCCTCACTCTCAAGAATTTCTCCTTTGGCTCCAAAAGGTGCACCCATGGGCACTCACATGGGTTCCAGCTGTACCTGCTTTATTGTCAGCTACATGGAACAGTCTACTAAGTTCCAAGACTACACTGGTGTCTGTCCCCCACTTTTCCTATGCTGCATCGACAACTGCATTAGTGTTGCTTCCTGCACCCATGTAGAGCTCGCTGACTTCATCAACTTTCCCTCCAACTTCCACCCTGCCCTCAAATTTACCTGGTCCATTTCCGACACCTCTCTCCTCTCTCTCACTCACTGTCTCCAACTCTGGAGACAGCTTATCTACCCACGGACTCTCACAGCTACCTAAATACCTCTTCCCACCCTGTTACTTGTAAAAACGCCATCCCCTTCTCTCAATTCCTCCATCTCTGCTGCATCTCAGGATGAGGCTTTTCATTCGGGAATGAAGATGATGTCCTCCTTTTTCAAAGGAAGGGTCTTCCCTTCCTCCACCATCAACACTGCCCTCAACGCTTCTCTTCCATTTCACACACATCTACTCCATCCTCCTGCCATCCTATTAGGGACAGGGTTTCCCCTTGTCCTCATCTACCACCCCACAGGCCTCTGGGGCCAGCATATAATTCTCTGGAGCTTCCGCCATCTCCAACAGGATCCCACCGCCAAGCACATCTTTCTCTCCCCCGCCCCCCAACTTTCTACCGGGACCGCACCCTTGTCCATTCCTCCCTCCCCACTGATCGCTCTCCTGGCATTTATCTTTGCAAGTGGAACAAGTGCTGTACCTCCTCCCTCACTACTGTTCAAGGCTCCAAGCAGTCCTTCCAGGTGAGGCGACACTTCACCTGGGAGTCTGTTGGGGTCATTTACTGTGTCTGTTGATCTCAGTTTGGCATCCTATACATCGGTGAAACCCAACGTAGATTATGAGACCTCTTCACCGAGCATCTACGCTCTGTCCACTAGAACCATATAACCATACAACAATTACAGCACGGAAACAGGCCATCTCGGCCCTTCTAGTCCATGCCGAACTCTTACTCTCACCTAGTCCCACCGATCTGCACACAGCCCATAACCCTCCATTCCCTTCCTGTCCATATAGCTGTCCAGTTTAACTTTAAATGACAATATCGAACCTGCCTCAACCACTTCTGCTGGAAACTTGCTCCGCACAGCCACCACTCTCTGAGTAAAGTTCCCCCTCATGTTACCCCTAAACTTTTGCCCTTTAACTCTCAACTCGTGTCCTCTTGTTTGAATCTCCCCAACTCTCAATGAAAAAAGCCTATCCACGTCAACTCTATCTATCCCTCTCATAATTTTAAATACCTCTATCAAGTCCCCCCTCAACATTCTACGTTCCAAAGAGTAAAAAATGAGCTGGATCTCCCAGTGGCGATCCATTTTACTTCCACTTCCCATTCTGATATGTCAATCCATGACCTCCATTACTGACCCAATGCAGCCACACTCAGGTTGGAGGAACAACACCTTATATTCTATCTGGGTAGCCTCCACCCTGATGACATGAACATTGATTTCTCGAACTTCCGGTAATGCCCCTGTTCCCCCTTTTCTCTCTTTCATCTTATCCCCTTGCCTGACCATTACCCATTTTTGGTGCTCCTTCCTCCTTTTCTTTCTGCCATGGCCTTCTGACCTCTCCCATCAGACTCTCCTTGTTTCTCTTTCATCAACCAACTTCCCAACTCTTTACTTCACCCCTCCCCCTCCCGGTTTCACCTATCACCTTGTGTTTCTCTCGCTTTCCCCTACATTTTAAATTTACCAATTTTTTTCTCCAGTCCTGCTGAAGGGTCTCAGCCTAAAATGTCAACTGTACTTTTCTCCATAGCTGCTGTCTAGCCTGCTGAGTTCCTCCAGCATTTTGTGTGTGTTGCTTGAAACACTATTACTATCATTACTACACACAAGTGAAATAGAAGATTAGTTGTTCCTTCAGCTCACATTTGGGCTGCTTTGTATAAGATGCAAAAGATAGAGTAGGAGAGAAATAGAAAATTAAAGAGGTAGGAATCTAGGTTCACTCTTGTGGATTGTAGAGAAGTGTTCTGTAAAGCAGTCACCCAATTTGTGTTTTGTTACTCCATAACAAAAGCTGACGAAGATGATGTTGAAGAGGTCATGGCCAAGAACTGATAGATGAAGAGCTGATGCAACTGGAAGAGGAAAGGATAACAATCGAAACCGAATGCAGTAGCGAAAGTGAAGCAATGGATGAGATGACACTCCTGTGTCCCACCACCCCAACCCCTGGGCCCCGGACAGATACTGTACCGATTCGCGGAGAATGCAGCGGTAGCCGGGAGGCACACAGAACATCTTTAAGAAAAAAGACGAAATAAACATGCTAGTTAATTAGGTGCCACCGACACGTAATTGTCGGCCCAGATCAGAGGCAATGCAATCATTTACGTGTCGGGCAGCACATACATTATTTCTACTTTATATAGGCTGTGTATTTTACGTGTTATTTGGTAGATTTGGTAGCTTCATAGTTTAAAGGTTACTGGAGAGCGTGTTTATGCCAACAGTGCTTGCATGAGATTTTCTGCCGTGAGTGTTTGCGTGAGATTTTCGCTACGGAGATCTGTGCAGGCATTGTAGAGAAGTATTTCTACTTTATATAGGCTGTGTATTTATCATATCATTCCTGCTTTTACTATATGTAACTGCTATTTTAGGTTTTGTGTTATTTGGCATGATTTGGTAGGTTACTTTTGGGTCTGCAAACGCTCACAACATTTTCCCATATAAATAAATGATAATTGCCTCTTCGCTTTATGATATTTCGGCTTACTAACCATTTCATAGGAACGCTCTACCTTCCGATGGCGGGGGAAACCTGTACTATGTATTGCATTGAATGTTGCTGCTAAGTTAACAAATTTCACATCACATGTCAGTGTAAATAAACCTGATTCTGATCAATAGATTCTGGCATGGTTCCAGCGGACTGGAAAGTTGCAACATCATTCCATTCTTTAAGGAAGGCAGGCAAAAGAAAAGGAAATTACAGGCCAGTTAGTGTGGCCTCAGTAGTTGGGAAAATGCTGGAATCAATTGTTAAAGATGTGGTTTCAGAGTACTTGGAAGCCCATGATACAATGGGCCAAAGTCAGCATGACTTCCTTAAGGCTAATCTTACCTGAAATCTGTTGGAACTCTGAGGAAATAACAAGCACGATAGACAAAGGAGAATCAGTGGATGTACTTGGATTTTCAAAAGACATTTGATAAGGTGCTGCACATGAGGGGACTTAACAAGAGCCCATGGTATGACAGGAAACATACTGGCATGGATCAAAACATCGGCTGATAATCGGCTGGCTCTTGCTAAGTAGTGGTGAACCACAGGGGTTGGCACTGGGACCACTTCTTTTTACATTGTACGTCAATGATTTTGATGACTGGATTGATGGCTTTGTGGACTCTACGAAGATACAGCAGGTAGTGTTGAAGAAGCAAGAGGCTGCAGGAGGATTTGAATTTCGAGAATGGGCAATGTGGCAGATGGAATACAGTCAGGAAGTGCATGGTCATGCACTTTGATGAAAAGAAATAAAAGTCCAGACTATGAAATGAATGCAATGTTGGCACTCATTTTCAGAGGAATAGAATATAAGAGCAAGGATGTAATGCTGAGGTGTTACTAGACTGTACCTTGACATTTTTCCTGTCCACGTAGTTATCCAAGCACCTTTTAAATGTGGATAATGTCAATGCCTTGGCACTTCCACTGCTCGCCTAAATGCTTCTTAAAATGTTGAGAATACCAGCTTCCATCAGGCAGTGCAATTTAGACTGCAATCACCCTCTGGATGAAACAATCTGCCCTCAGATTAACCCCGAATGCTGAACCACAGACTGATTGTCTATCCGTTAACCTATGCTCACTGGTCTTAAGACACAACTTACCACCAGCTCAAAGGTTCATTTATTATCAGAGCATGTATCCATATACAAATCTTTAGTTTGTATACTTTAAGAGAGCCAGAAAACAAAGAATACAAAAGTCGTTCAGAGAGAAACAGCAAACCCACTCCCCCCATACCAAAAAGAACAGCACCCAATCAGCAATCCTCCAAAACTCCCCTCCGCCCCCCCCGCACAAAACGGAACAGGAACATAGACCCCCAAAAAACCCCTTCCCGCACAAAAAACTAACAGAACATAATAGAACATCAGCCCCCACCCTCAAACACCCTCCCGCCACACAAACCTACTCTCTCTGGTCTTAGATACAACTTGCCATCTAACCTCTCAATCCTTTCCATACCAAGGAAAACAAACTAGCCATCCAACTTCTCTTCATAAATGAAGCACTTCATCCCAATGCCCTCCACACCCCCTCCAGTGCAATCCTGTCCCATAGTGCGACAACCAGAACTCTACACCATGTTCCTGCTACAACCTAACAACTGTTTATCTCCGATTCAACAATCCTTCACTTCTATTAACCTAACCAAATCCACTAACAATCTATTAAACTGGAAGGCTGGCTCATCCTCTAGTGCTTCGGCTACCCACCATTCTAATTCTTATGCACAAGTACTGCTGTTTAGTAGAAGATATGATCACCACTATCCTTAGTGGAAGATATGATTTGAACACACTGCTTCTAGAAGAATGTCAAAAGTTCCTCCCTAAGGTGTCAGTGTGAGCTACAAGAAGGATGCAGAGGAGATGATCAGCAAAATGAATGGGTAAAGGTATTGCAGATGGAATGCAGGCAATACTTTGGTAGAAAAAAAGGTAGATGTTTTCTTAAAATGATTTTTGCATCATCAGCAGGGATGGGAGAAGTACCAGATGATTGGAAAGTTACAAACATTGTTCCCTTGTTCAAGAAAGGGAGCAATGATAACCCAGGAAATGATAGACCAGCGAGTCTTACTTCAGTGGCGGGAAAGTTGTTGGAAAAGATCCGGAGAGGCAGGATTTATGAGCATTTGGAGAGGCGTAATTGGATTAGGGATCGTCAGCATAGCTTTGTAAAGGGCAGGTTGTGCCTGATTGGAATTCTTTAAGGATACAACGAAACACATTGAAGGTAGAGCAGTGGATGTAGTGTATATGGATTTCAGTAAGGCATTTGATAAGGTTTCCAATGCGAGGTTCATTCAGAAAGTAATGAGGCAAGGCATCCAAGGAGACCTTGCTTTATGGATCCAGAATTGGGTTGCCCACAGGTGGCAAAGAGTGGTTGGAGATGGTTCGTTTTCTGCATGGAGGTTGGTGATCAGTGATGTTCCACAGGGATCTCTGAGAGTTTTTATAAATAACCTGGATGAGGAAATAGAAGGGTGGGCTAGTAAGTTTGCTGATGATACAAACGTTGGGCATGTTGTGGATAGTCTGGAGGTTTGTCAGAGGTTACAGGGGGACATCGATAGGATGCAGAACTGGGCTGAGAAGTGGTAGGTGCAGTTCAACCCAGATAAGTGTGAGATGGTTCACTTTGGTAGGTCAAATAGGATGGCAGAATACATTATTAATGGTAAGACTCTTGGCAGTGTGGAGGATCAGCGAGATCTCGGGGTGCGTGTCCATAGGACACTCAAAGCTGCTGCACAGATTGACGGTGTTATTGAGGCGGCATATGATGAGTTGGCCCTCATCAACCATGGGATTGAGTTCAACAGTTGCAGTAGTGTTACAGCTACACAAGACCTTGGGTGCAGTTTTGGTCTCCAAGTTTGAGGAAGGACATTCTTGCTACTGAGGGAGTGCAGCGTAGGTTCACAAGGTTAATTCCCGGGATGGCGGGACTGTCATATGTTGAAAGATTGGAGCGACTGGGCTTGTATACACTGGAATTTAGAAGGATGAGAGGGGATCTGATTGAAATATCTCAGATTATTAAGGGATTGGACATGCTGGAGGCAGGAAACATGTTCCTGATGTTGGGGGGAGTCCAGAACCAGAGGCCACAGTTTAAGAATAAGGGGTAGGCCATTTAGAACAGAGTTGAAGAAAAACTTTTTCACCCAGAGAGTTGTGGATCTGTGGAATACTCTGCCTCAGAAGGCAGTGGAGACCAATTCTCTGAATGCTTTCAAGAAAGAGTTAGATAGAGCTCTTAAAGATAGTGGAGTCAAGGGATATGGGGAGAAGGCAGGAACGGGGTACTGATTGTGGATGATCAGCCATGATCACAGTGAATGGTGGTGCTGGCTCAAAGGGCCGAATGGCCTACTCCTGCACCTATTGTCTATTGTTAGACCCCACTTGGGAGTATTGTGTTCAGTTCTGGTCACCTCACCACTGGAAGGATGTGGATACTATCGAGAGAGTGCAGAGGATTGGATGCTGCCTGGATTGGACAGCATGCCTTAGGAGAATAGGTTGAGTGAACTTGGCCTTTTCTCCTTGGAGCGACAGAGAAGAGGTGACCTGATAGAGGTGTATAAAATGATGAGAAGTATTGATCATGTCGATAGCCACAGGCTTTATCCCAGGGCTGAAATAGCTACACGAGGGAGCATAGCTTTAAGGTGCTTGGAAGTAGGTACAAGGGGTATATCATAGGCCACAGAGTAATGGGTGCGTGGAATGCACTGTCAGCAAAGGCAGCACAGGTGGATACAATTGGAGGCGGAGACTCTTAGATAGGTACGTGGAGCTTAGAAAAATAGAGGGCTATGTGCTAGGGAAATTCTGGGCAACTTCTACAGTACGTTAACAGCCAGCACAACATTGAGGGCCAAAGAGCTTGTAACGTGCTGTAGATTTTACATTCTAAATGTGAGAAAAGGCAGGAGGAGAAGATGGCAGCGCACCCGCACGCACGCAGCTCTCCAGTGAAAAATAATGTTGTATCTGTTAAGTAGGGGCCGTGGACAATTCTAATTTGATGGAGAATGGACGTGAAATCACAGAGGAACATCTGGAGAAATTTCTGAAACGCCCGTTCACTGCTGTCGTTACTGTGTGGTCGGGAATCTTTCAGAGGGTAGGCCTCAAAATCCCCGGCCTTGCCTGCTTTTGGCGACCGAGAAAGAGGTCCAATCGCTCGGACAGAGATGGCACTCAGTACTCGGTGTCGGAGAGCTGATCAGAGCTCGAAATTTTCGGATGACACACAGTCAGATTATGGTCAGCATGGCAGGGAGAGTTTTTCTTCCCTCTACCGACTGCCTGAGATGTGGGACATTTGAGAAACTTTGAACTTTACTGTGCTCACGGACTTTCTTTATCAAGTTATGGTATTGTGCACTGTAGTAACTATATGTATAATTATGCGGTTTTGTCAGTATTTTTTCCCAGTCTTGGTTTGTCCTGTGTTTTGTGATATCACACCGGAGGAAATAATGTATCATTTCTTAATGCATGTATTACTAAATGACAATAAAAGGGGACTACGTGTCTTCATAATCTAAAAAACTCACATTTGATCTGAGTGTTCACAAAAGACAAAGTATTCAAAGAGCTGTGCAGCACAGAAACAGGACCTTTGGCCCATCTAGTCCATGCCAAACCAAACAAAAATGAAACCTGAATTTGCAAAGACATACTCTAACATTTGGATATTAAAACCTGCTTTAACATTTCAGTAACAACTGCAAAGACTTTTAAACAAGCAATCTTTGGGACATGGCAGTTTACTAGTCACACAAAAAGTTTAAATTGAGGAATAGAGATCTGCATAAAAATGAACAACGGACAAACACACATTTCATTCCTTGGAGAGTTTGTGCAGCATGGCCACAATCTGAAAGAGGGTTCTTTGTCATATTGTTCAAGGGTATTCTGTGGATCAATTAAGAAACAGCAAGAAAAGCTGTTTATTACTACTCCCCAAGATTAAGATACCTAAATTGAAATGAATTAAGGCTTAATATATCAAATTTTTTAAATTGTCTTCAAATGCTTCGAAAAGGATGGATTTATTTAAGTTCACTGTCAATCCTCTGAAAGTTTAAGGGAATAGGGGAATTCTCAAGATTCCTATAAACAATGGATTCAGTACTGACTATGTCTGTGACTGCAGTGTGCTTGAATAATGTCTCACAGCTGCCTTCTTTGCAGCAAGATAATTAAAGTTTGCCCAGATCCACATCAGATGTCTCTGGGCTTTTCACACCTTTTGATTTTGACAAAAAGCAGTACCTGATGGAAATCAGACAGAACATTCCTTTCTTAATTAAAGCACAAATTTCACAAATGTTCTTACCTTTGTAATTAAGTTGTGGCTCCAGTAAACCAGGTAGGACACTCTTTTCTTTAATAAAGGTGGCCGGAGTATCTAACAAATTGATTGTACTTTTGTATCAATAATCCATTGACTTGGCCGGAATAGTTATCAAACTGATTGTTCTCTGTATCAATAGTCCATTAACTTGACCGGAATAGTTATCAAACTGATTGTTCTTTTGTATCGGTGGCCTTATAAATTCTGACAATTCTGACATCGGGCAGTGAACTTGTAGAACTGTCGGGGAGATGAGAAAGAGTCTCCACCTGATGTCGGGTCCAAGAGCTCAAAGAAATAAACGGGTGAAAAGATAAGTAACGATCTTTTTGTGCTGTCATTATTTGATCCAGCAAAGTTACGTTTACACCTCAATCTGAGATTATGACCCCCTATTTTAAACTGCTGCTTCACACCTAATGATACAATTTATTGTTTTGCACTGTACTGTCTTTAGAAAACAACAAACTTCAGGACACACATTAGTGATAAGAAACCTACTTCTGATTATATTCTATATTCTAGACAGTAGCTTGGTGTGGTGGAAGATGAGGGACAACAACTCCAGATTTTTGGGGGGGGGGGATGGGGGGGGTCGCTGAGCCAACAGGATTGAACTGCACTATTTTTTAAAAAAAGTAAACAAAATGTTCAATTAGTATTTTGACACCTGAAGAAATTCTAAGACGAGCAGTAACTTCTCTGGTAGTTTTGGGAGCACAACTTTTGAATATCATCGGGTCACTTTCACGTACAGTGGACAGAGAAAGGAGTTTGTTTCTCATGACTGCAACTGTGTTGTAGAACGGAGATGCTCATAAAAGTCCATTAAACTCATAAAAGTACCAGAGACTTGGGTATAATCCCAGTTTTGGGTGCTGTCTGTGTGCATTCTCCCTGCGAATTGGGTGCTCCAATCTCCTTATATGTCACAAAGAAGTCCGGGTTCAATTCCCCACTGTAAATTACCCCATGTGTGAGTGAGTGGCAGAATCTGATGGTGAATAATGGTGGAGGAGGGGAAGAGGATTAGACTTTGGGGAAAACAAAACAGGGGTTAACACAAGATTGATCTGAATGGTTGGTTAATGGCCTGAGCAGACTTTGTGGGCCGAGGGGCCTATTTTAGTTTTCCATTGACTCCAATTCAATTAACATTTCAGAGATGCCCATAACCCATGTTGAAGATTAAAACTAGGGATTCGGTTTCAGATTTTTCTTCAATTTTATGTGTTTCCATGCTACCCAAGCAACAGACAAGCTCTGCTGAGATTGTTCGTTAAAATTGCCTTGGAAGGTGGGCTTGTAGGTCCAGAAGGAAACAAACTTAGAAGAGGAGCAAGAACAATGAATAGTTAGCTCCAATTTCTGAGGTCTGTTTTCCCACTTTTTAACCCAAAGCTAGATCAAATAACCTTTGAACCCACCTTAACTTTGCTCTCCACCATATATAAAAGATTAGTTGGGAACAATCTATAGTGTCATCATAAAGACACACAGGCAGCTCAGCCAAACCCACGTAAACTGACAACAGTATTCACCTCAGTTATCCCACATCTTAGGAAAAACTTTTTCACCCAGAGAGTGGTGGATATATGGAATGCTATGCCCCAGAAGGCTGTGGAGGCCAAGTCTCTGGATGCTTTCAAGAAAGAGATGGATAGAGCTTGTAAAGATAGCGGAATCAAAGGTTATGAGGATAAGGCAGGAACTGGATACTGATTGTGGATGATCAGCCATGACACAGTGAATGGCGGTGCTGGCTCGAAGGGCCGAATGGCCTACTCCTGCATCTATTGTCTATTACCTTTCCTAACCATATAACAATTACAGCACATAAACAGGCCATCTCAGCCCTTCTAGTCCGTGCCGAACTCTTACTCTCACCTAGTCCCACCGACCTGCACTCAGTCCATAACCCTCCATTCCTTTCCTGTCCATATAGCTATCCAATTTAACTTTAAACGACAACATCGAACCTGCCTCAACCACTTCTGCTGGAAGCTCGTTCCACACAGCTACCACTCTCTGAGTAAAGAAGTTCCCCCTCATGTTACCCCTAAACTTTTGCCCCCCACTCTCAACTCATGTCCTCTTGTTTGAATCTCCCCCACTCTCAATGGAAAAAGCCTATCCACATCAACTCTATCTATCCCTCTCATAATTTTAAATCTATCAAGTCCCCCCTCAACCTTCTACGTTCCAAAGAATAAAGACCCAACTTGTTCAACCTTTCTCTGTAACTTGGGTGATGAAACCCAGGTAACATTCCAGTAAATCAAAACTTTTCCGTGGATGGCTTCCAGACTGCTCGGGCTGACCGGAAGTGCACTGAGAGCGGTAAGCGTAAAGAAGTTGGGGGCTTGCTATTCTGGTTAACAACGGATGGTGCAATCCTGGTCATACTACGATCGAGGAACATGTTTGTAAACTGGATATTGAACTTTTTGCTATTGGACTCCAGCCATATTCCACCGAGATACAACACTGGGCGTCATGGGAGGTTGTTCCTGCCTGTGGCCATCGAACTTTGCAGCTCCTCCCGTAGAGGGTCAGACACCCTGAGCCAATAGGCTGGTCCTGGACTTATTTCCATCTGGTGCAGTTTGCATATTGTTGTTTGACTGCTTGTAGTTTTTGTATTGCTATATTTATGCTCTATTCTTGGTTGGTGCGGCCGTAATGAAACCCCATTTCCCTTGGGATCAATAACGTATATCCATCTACCTATCTATCTATCTAACCTTCTTTGTACTCTCTATTTTGTTGACATCTTTCCTATAATTTGGTGACCAAAACTATACACAATACTCCAAATTTGGCCTCACCAATGCCTTGTACAATTTCAACATTACATCCCAACTCCTATACTCAATGCTCTGATTTATACAGGCCAGCATACCAAAAGCTTTCTTCACCACCCTATCCACATGAGATTCCACCTTCAGGGAACTATGCACCATTATTCCTAGATCCCTCTGTTCTACTGCATTCTTCAATGCCATACCATTTACCATGTATGTCCTATTTTGATTAGTCCTACCAAAATGTAGCACCTCACATTTATCAGCATTAAACTCCATCTGCCATCTTTCAGCCCACTCTTCTAACTGGCCTAAATCTCTCTGCAAGCTTTGAAAACCTACTTCATTATCCACAACTCCACCTATCTTAGTATCATCTGCATACTTACTAATCCAATTTACCACCCCATCATCCAGATCATTAATGTATATGACAAATAACATTGGACCCAGTACAGATCCCTATGGTACACCACTAGTCACCGGCCTCCAATCTGACAAACAGTTATCCACCACCACTCTCTGGCGTCTCCCATCTAGCCACTACTGAATCCATTTTACTACTTCAATGTTAATACCTAACGATTGAACCTTCCTAACTAACCTTCCGTGTGGGACCTTGTCAAAGGCCTTACTGAAGTCCATATAGACAATATCCACCGCTTTACCCACGTCAACATTCCTAGTAACCTCTTCAAAAAACTCAGTAAGATTTGTCAAACATGACCTTCCACGCACAAATCCATGTTGACTGTTCCTAATCAGACCCTGTATATCCGGATAATTATATATACCATCTCTAAGAATACTTTCCATCATTTTCCCACCACTGATGTCAAACTCACAGGCCGACAATTGCTAAACTCTTAGAACCCTTTTTAAACAATGGAACAACATGAACAATACGCCAATCCTCCGGCACCATCCCAGTTTCTAATGACATTAGAAATATTTCTGTCAGAGCCCCTGCTATTTCCACACTAACTTCCCTCAATTTCTTAGGAATATCCTGTCAGGACCCGGAACCAAAAGAAATGAAGGAGATCTTAAATGGGTTTTTTGTATCTGTATTTACGAAGGAAATTGGCATGAAGCCTATGGAACTAAGGGAAACAAGTAGTGAGATCATGGAAACTGCACAGATTGAAAAGGAGGAGGTGCTTGCTATCTTGAGGCAAATTAAAGTGGATAAATCCCCAGGAGCTCACAGGGTATTCCCTCGGACCTTGAAGGAGACTAGTGTTGAAATTGCAGGGGCCCTGGCAGATATATTTTAAATGTCAGTGTCTACGGGTGAGGTGCCAGAGGATTGGAGAGTGGCTCATGTTGTTCTGTTGTTTAAAAAAGGATCGAAAAGTAATCCGGGAAATTACAGGCCAGTAAGTTTGACGTCGGTAGTGGGCAAGTTATTGGAGGGAGTACTAAGAGACAGAATCTACAAGCATTTGGATAGACAGGGACTTATTAGGGAGAGTCAACATGGCTTCGTGCCTGGTAGGTCATGTTTGACCAATCCATTGGAGTTTTTTTGAGAATGTTACCAGGAAAGTGGATGAAGGGAAGGCAGTGGATATTGTCTACATGGACTTCAGTAAGGCCTTTGACAAGGTCCCGCATGGTAGGTTAGTTAAGAAAATTCAGTCGCTAGGTATACACAAGGTCCCGCATGGTAGGTTAGTTAAGAAAATTCAGTCACTAGGTATACATGGAGAGGTGGTAAATTGGATTAGACATTGGCTCAATGGAAGAAGCCAAAGAGTGGCAGTAGAGAATTGCTTCTCAGAGTGGAGGCCTGTGACTAGCGGTGTGCCACAGGGATCAGTGCTGCATCCATTGTTATTTGTCATCTATATCAATGATCTGGATAATGTGGTAAATTGGATCAGCAAATTTGCTGATGTTACGAAGATTGGAGGTGTAGTGGACAGTGAGAAAGGTCTTCAGAACCTGCAGAGGGACTTGGACCAGCTGGAAAAATGGGCTGAAAAATGGCAGATGGAGTTTAATACAGACAAGTGTGAGGTATTGCACTTTGGAAGGACAAACCAAGGTAGAACATACAGGGTAAATGGTAAGGCACTGAGGAGTGCAGTAGAACAGAGGGATCTGGGAATACAGATACAAAATTCCCTAAAAGTGGCATCGCAGGTAGATAGGGTCATAGAGAGCTTTTGGTACATTGGCTTTTATTAATCGAAGTATTGAGTATAAGAGCTGGAATGTTATGATGAGGTTGTATAAGGCATTCATGAGGCCGAATCTGGAGTATTGTGTTCAGTTTTGGTCACCAAATTATAGGAAGGATATAAATAAGGTTGAAAGAATGCAGAGAAGGTTTACAAGGATGTTGCCGGGACTTGAGAAACTCAGTTACAGAGAAAGGTTGAATAGGTTAGGACTTTATTCCCTGGAGCGTAGAAGAATGAGGGGAGATTTGATAGAGGTATATAAAATTATGATGGGTATAGATAGAGTGAATGCAAGCAGGCTTTTTCCACTGAGGCAAGGGGAGAAAAAAACCAGAGGACATGGGTTAAGGTTGAGGGGGGAAAAGTTTAAAAGGGAACATTAGTGGGGGCTTCTTCACACAGAGAGTGATGGGAGTATGGAATGAGCTGCCAGACGAGGTGGTAAATGTGGGTTCTTTTTTAACATTTAAGAATAAATTGGACAGATACATGGATGGGAGGTGCATGGAGGGATATGGTCCGTGCGCAGGTCAGTGAGAATAGGCAGAAAATAGTTCGGCACAGCCAAGGGCCAAAAAGCCTGTTTCTGTGCTGCAGTTTTTCTATGGTTTTACATTCCTTAAAAGCTCCAGTACTACTACTTCTTTCATCACCATAGTTTCTATAACTTCCCTACCCGTTTCCCTTATCTTACACAAATCAATATCCTTTTCCTTAGTTAAGACCGAAGAAAAGAAATTGTTCAGAATCTCCCCATCTCTTTTGGCTCCACACATAGTTGTCCACTCTGATTCTCTAATGGACCAATTTTATCCCTCACTATCCTTTTGCTATTAAGGTAACTGCAGAAACCCTTTGGATTTATTTTCACCTTACTTGCCAAAGCAACCTCACATCTTCTTTTAGCTTTTCTAATTTCTTTCTTAAGATTCTTTTTACATTCTTTATATTCCTCGAGCACCTCATTTACTCTATGCTGCCTATATTTATTGTAGATATCTTTTTTTCCGAACCAAGTTTCCAATATCCCTTGAAAACCATGGCTCTCTCAAACTTTTAACCTTTCCTTTCAACCTAACAGGAACATAAAGATTCTGTACCTTCAAAATTTCACCTTTAAATTACCTCCATTTCTCTATTACATCCTTCCCATAAAACAAATTGTCCCAATCCAGTCCTTCTAAATCCTTTGGCATCTCCTCAAAGTTAGCCTTTATCCAATGAAATATCTCAACTCTGGGTCCAGCTCTATTCTTCTCCATAATTATATTGAAACTAATAGCATTGTGATCACTGGACCCAAAGTGCTCCCCAACACAAACCTCCGTCATCTGACCTATCTCATTCTCTAACAGGAGATCCAACACCGCCCCTTCTCTCGTTGGTACCTCTATGTATTGCTGCAAAAACACCAAACCATCCAGCCCTTTTACAGTATGGGCTTCCCAGTCTATGTGTGGAAAATTAAAATATCCTACAATCACAACCTTGTGCCTACTACTAATATATCCGAATATCTCTGAAATGTCATTGTTGTATCGATCTCAACTATGGCAGCCCATTCCATTCAGGAACAGGCCATTCAGACTATGAAGCTGTGCCAAATTGATTAAACTAATCTCTTCTACCTGCACAATGTTCATAATCCCTCCATTCTCTGCACAATCATTTTCAATCTGAGAGTTTCTTGAAGACCTGTGTTGTATATGCCTTGATCTGAAGCCTATTCTAGGCATTCACCCATTGTGCGGAAAAAAAAATTGCCATGCACACTTCCTCTCATCTTACCCACACTCATCTCAAAAACAAGTCCTCTGGTATTAGACATATGGGGTTGAGTGGGATCCAGGATCAGCCATGATGGAATGGCAAAGCAGACTTGATGGGCTAAATGGACTAATTCTGCTCCTATGTCTTATCATCTAACCATGGAAAACAGACACTGGCTGCCGAGCTTATTTATGCCTGTCATAACTTACATGCTTCTTTTGGATTTCCCCTCAACCTTCACTGCTCCAGAGAAAAGAGTCCCAGTTTGTATGACCTCTCTTGACAGCGTAGGCCCTTCAATCCAGGCAGCATGCTGGTAAACCTCTTCTGCACCCTCTCTAAAGCCTCCACATCCTTCATTTAATTGAATGCAACACTCTAGGTACAGCCGAGAAATTTATGAAGCTGCAGCACAACTTCCCAAACTCTTGAACTCAACACCATCACTAATACAGGTAAATATATAACAGTCTCCTTTGCCACCTTATCAACTTATGCAGCCACTTTCAGGGAGCAATAGACTTGGACCTCAAGATCCCACTGTACATGAACTCTAGGAATCTTGACATTAACTTGTACTATTCCTTTGCAAGTGCAACACATGACACTGGCCATTTCTCTGCCATATCTGGAACAGATCTATTATCCGTGGTATCCTTCAGCAATCTACTACCTATCCACAATGCCACCAGTGTTTGTATTGTTTGCAAACTTACTAACCCACCTGTCCACATTGTTATGCAACTCACAAACTGCTGAGGTTCAGTAAAGTTCCCTGCAGAGCAACTCGAATCAGAGTTCAAGAGTAAGCCCCATTGACCTCTACCCTGTCTTATATGGGCAAGCCAATTCTGGATCCAAAATGCTATGTCACTGTGGACCCCTTGCATCTTAATCTTCTATGAGGGACCTTGTTAACATCTTCCCAAAATCCATTCAGACAACATCCATGGAGCTACCTTCTTAAAAAATGAATCAAATTCATAAGAATGACAAATTTCTCAATTTATCAAAAGTACAAAGCCATTCTCATGATACCAAATTCGGCCAATTGTTTGACTAGTTTTTTTTTCAAATGCTCCTAAATCCTATTCCTCAGAATTACCTACAACTGATGTGAGACTTACTGGATGATCGATACCATGATTATCCCCATTTCGCCTCTTTAACATTAGCCCTTTGGAATCTCACCTTTGGCTAGAGAGGAGACTAAGATATTGGTCAAGGCCCCAGCAAGCTCATCTCTCGCTTCTCTCAATAACCTGTGGTATATCACATCAGGCCCTGGGGACTTATCATCTCTGGCTCTATCATTTTCCATTCTGACAAACAATTAAGGTCCCAGCAGTATGACAGTAGTTATAGACATCCAGTCAAAAACAACCTTTCACCACTGCCCTCCACCTCAAATCAACAAGCCAGGTTTGGATCCAAATTACAAACACACAAATTACAGGCCCTTTAACCTTCTTTACCAGCCTACTATGCACTATTCCGTCTGGGATAGCCTTCACACTATTCCCAATCTTGGCACCATCCACAAATTTGCTGATCCAGTTTAACAATGATCATTGATACGGATGAAATAAAAATGGATGCACCACTGAACCCTGCAGCACACTGCCACTCACAGGCCTCCAGTCAGAGAAACATCCATCTACCACCACTCTCTGGCTTCTCCTGTGAAGCCAACATTGAATCCAATTTGCTGAATTCTGAATCCTGAATTCAAAGCAACTGAGCCTTCTGGATCAGCCTCCCATGCAGAAGCTTGTTTTACAAAATTCAGCATTGACAATATCCACTGCCTCTTCTTCACCAGCTTTCCTGGTAACTTCCATGAAAAAAAACTAAGATTGGTTTGACATGACCTGGCATACACAAAGCCATAATTAATTTTACATAATCCGCCCCTATCCATACAAACACATACATACTGCGAACCTTAAGAATACCTTCAAATTTACATAGGAGCAGAATTAGGCTATTCAGTCTATAGAGTCTGCTCCGGTGAAAGATTTTCATTCATATACATTACTAAATTGATTTAAAAATTCTTAAACTTTAGCAAACCACCACTCAACTCTCAATCTTGCAGGAAAAGGCAGCCTGGTTAATTTAACATTTCCTTACAACAGACATCAAAATTCTGGTAAGATTCTGCTACTATACTGCCAGTCAACACAATATTCAAGATACTGCTGTATCTGAGATTCCAAATCTAATCTAGTCATAGTCATACATTATTGATCCCAAGGGAAATTGGGTAGCTTGTGGTCTGATCACCTGTATCACTCACCTCTTTAAATTTCCATCTGTTCTGTGCCAAACTGCTACATTCCAGTGAACTTTGCAATATTTGAAAAATGCAAGCATTCTCCTTACAGGTTTAAAATAAATAACCTCACATTTAAACCTACATTGAAATCTGGTGCCCATATAGTTCCTCAATTATCTTTATCAATCAACCAATCAACCCAGGATACTGACGGGCTTTTACTGCTGTACCATTCAGAGCATACTCACCAACTGCATCTCAGTGTGGTATGGCAACTGTCCCGTATCGGACCACAAAGCACTCCAGCGTGTGGTGAAAACTGCCCAGCAGATTATCGGCACCATTGAGAACACCTACCATAACGCTTCCTGGGCAGGGCGAAAAGCATCATCAAGGATGCATCTCACCCTAACCATGGACTTTTTACTCTCCTCCCATCCGGTAGGCGCTACAGGAGCCTCTGTTCCCGCAGCAGCAGGCACAGGAAGAGCTTCTTCCCTGAGGCTGTGACCCTGCTGAACCTCACATCACAGCGCTAAGCAGTATTGCACTCAGTACTTTTATATTTGTGTGCTGTAGCACTTACTTTTTATTCGTAGTTATTTTGTAAATAACACTATTCTTTGCATTTCTGGTTAGATACTAACCGTATTTCATTGGTTTTGTATCTGTACTTGGCACAAAGACAAAAAGTTGCATCTAATCTAATCATTTTAATTCCCGCTCAATATTAGGCCATAAGACAAAGGAGCAGAAGTCAGCCATTCGGCCCATCGAGTCTGCTCTGCCATTTTATCATGAGCTGATCCATTCTCATATTTAGTCCCACTCCCCTGCCTTCTCACCATAACCTCTGATGCCCTGGCTACTCAGATACCTATCAATCTCTGCCTTAAATACACCCAATGACTTGGCCTCCACAGCTGCATGTGGCAACAAATTCCATAGATTCACCACCCTCTGACTAAAAAAATTCCTTTGCATTTCTGTTCTGAATGGGCGCCCTTCAATCCTGAAGTCATGCCCTCTCATACTAGACTCCCCCATCAAGGGAAACAACTTTGCCACATCCACTCTGTCCATGCCTTTCAACATTCAAAATGTTTCTATGAGGTCTCCCCTCATTCTTCGAAACTCCAAGGAATACAGTCCAAGAGCGGACAAATGTTCCTCATATGTTAACCCTCTCATTCCCAGAATTATTCTAGTGAATCTTCTCTGTACCCTCTCCAACATCAGCACATCCTTTCTTAAATAAGGAGGCCAAAACTGCCCACAGTACTCCAAGTGAGGTCTCACCAGCACCTTATAGAGCCTCAACATCACATCCCTGCTCCTATACTCTATTCCTATAGAAGTGAATGCCAACATTGCATTCGCCTTCTTCACTACCGACTCAACCTGGAGGTTAACCTTAAGGGTACAAGGACTCCCAAGTCCTGTTGCATCTCAGAACTTTGAATTCTTTCCCCAGTTAAATAATAGTCTGCCCGTTTATTTCTTCTTCCAAAGTGCATAACCATACACTTTCCAACATTGTACTTTATTTGCCACTTCTTTGCCCATTCCTCCAATCTATCCAAGTCTCTCTGCAGACGCTCCGTTTCCTCAGCACTACCGGCCCGTCCACCTATCTTCGTATCGTCAGCAAACTTAGCCACAAAGCCATCTATTCCATAATCCAAATCACTGATGTACAATGTAAAAAGAAGCAGCCCCAACACGGACCCCTGTGGTACACCACTGGTACCAGCAGCCAACCAAAATAGGATCCCTTTATTCCCACTCTCTGTTTCCTGCCAATCAGCCAATGCTCTATCCACGTATGTAACTTTCCTGTAATTCCATGGGCTCTTATCTTGTTAAGTAGCCTCATGTGTGGTACCTTGTCAAAGGCCTTCTGAAAATCCAAATATACAACATCCACTGCATCTCCCTTGTCTAGCCTACTGGTAATTTCCTCAAAAAATTGTAATAGGTTTGTCAGGCAGGATTTTCCTTCCATGCTGAGTTCTGCCTATCTTGTCATATGCCTCCAGGTACTCTGTAACCTCATCCTTGACAATTGACTCCAACAACTTCCCAACCACCGATGTCAAGCTAACAGGTCTATAATTTCCTTTTTGCTTCCTTGCCCCCTTCTTAAATATTTGACAATAATTTAAAAATGACATTTAGCCTTTCTATTAACTATAACAAGAAATGTAATGAACATCTGAAAATCTAATGGAGATTCCTAATGGACACCACCCGTAACTCAGTTCTAATTACCCCTGCTCTCTATCACCTAATACCTAACTAATCAATTATGTGGCTCAATAAGGACGCAACAGGCTGAAAACTCTGGAATCTGCAGCAACGAAAACAATCTACTGGAAGAAATTAGAAGGTCTTCTTTCCATTTCCTTCGTGTAGTATGTTCAGTCCTTCATCCGCTCCTTCACATCAGAAATAGTTTCTCCTTGAAGTGCAGTGAAGATGGACACAACAATCTGCCAATGATCTGCCACTATGATTTGCTATTTTACAGAATTCATATTACCCTTAATGTTTTGCTCTATTGTAACAATATTGCTACCCTGACAGTCTAAGATTTTAATCCCTTCTTACATTTTATCCTTTCACCATATATAATAAGCCTTATATTACTCAATAGTCTCTACATTTGCTTTTCTGTTTCTCATCTTTTGTGACATAGGACTAGCGTATCTGGTTAAAAAAAGAGCTGACAATCCTACATTAAATTAAATTCCTTTTAATTGCATGTCAATGCCCATCTCTAGCTTAATTTTGTAAACCAGATATCGCCTGTCGCTCTGTCCGCCAGAGAAAGCAGAAAGGATCTTCCAGTGGCCACACATTTTAATTCCACGTCCCATTCCCATTCTGATATGTCTATCTGCAGCCTCCTCTACTGACAAGATGAAGCCACGCTCAGGTTGGAGGAACAACACCTTGTATTCCATCTGGGTAGCCTCCAACCTGATGGCATGAATATTGATTTCTCTAGCTTCCGTTAATGCCCCACCTCCCCTTCGTACCCCATCCATTATTTATTATTATTAATTTTTTTCCTCTTTTTTTCTCCCTCTGCCCCTCTCACTGTACTCCTTGCCCATCCTCGGGGCTTCCCCCCTCCTCCTTTTTTTCTCCCTAGCCCTCCCGTCCCATGATCCTCTCATATCCCTTCTGCCAATCAACTTTCCAGCTCTTAGCTCCATCCCTCCCCCTCCTGTCTTCTCCTATCATTTCCGAACTCTCCGTCCACCTCCCATTTTCAAATCTCTTACTATCTCTTCTTTCAGTTAGTCCTGACGAAGGGTCTCGGCCCGAAACATCGACTGTACCTCTTCCTATAGATGCTGCCTGGCCTGCTGCATTCACCAGCAATTTTCATGTGCGTTGCTATCGCCAGTCTTGTTCTTATCCTTGTAAAATGAGCGTGATCATCATTTAGAATCCCAATTATACTGCTTTACAAAACCAGTGATAAGTTTAACATCACTAGTTAAGTCTGCATTTCTTTATTCTTTGATTAATAACTGAAAGGTTAATTATTGCAAAGTAACATTTCAAACACAACTCTTATGTTCAGCATAATAGCCAAGAAGGCTGGATCCGTGGTAAAGAAAAGACGGGGTTTATTGTCCCCAAGACAGACAATTCTGGCTTAGAAATCATAAAAAGAATCTTTTTTGGTACGAGAGAGATAAAACTAGATTGTGTTCACATTACAATTTGAAGTTGACCCTGTACCTATTTGAAACATAATCAATACACCATGCCAAGGAGCAAGATCAAGAAACGACTTAATTGTCTCTCACATTCTAAAAAGTAATTCATGGCATGGGAAAAAATTTTACTGAAAATGCTCAGGTTGTATGCAGATCAGCAGGTGCAAGAGATTATGTTGTGTCATTTACATTAACAGTTATTTCAAAGTCCACATCCAAATTGAATATAAAATATAAAAATAAAATATAAAAACATCCAAATCCTCTATAAAATATTGCAATGTTATGTACAATATTTTATAGAGGATTTCATTCAAACTTTTGACCAGGATGGTCTGGGGTAGAGTATTGCAAGAAAACCAAAGTAAATTTCCAATACAAATTTGAGATACCAAACTAGAAGCACAACCATTGTTATTTGGCCAATGATGCCAAAATTTGCAGATAAAATTGCTCACCTACAGTGCTCAGATTCCTTAAGCAACATCCATGTTCTCAACTTAAAATTCATTCAGAAAGTACAGGAAACATTCTGAACCATGTAAAAATTTCCACAAGGTTACTACGTTAATCTATCCAATTACAATTAACCAAGTTGCAATGCACACTCCCTTTATTTTGAAACGTACTGTACATTTACAATTATGGATTTGTTTCAATTATATTCCTCAAACTATTGCTTGGATGTACCAAAGTGTATTAAAATTAAGATATCTTTAAAAAGCTTTTCAAAAGAAAAGACACTTTAATATTCTACTAAACATACATCTGGTCACCATATATTCACAACACGCTGGAGGAACTCAGCAGGTCAGGCAGCATCCGTGGAAACGATCAGTCAATGTTTTGGCCGGAACACTTCGTCAGGACTGAAGAGGAAAGGGTCAGAGGCCCTATAAAGAAGGTGGGGGGGGAGGGTGGGAAGGAGAAGTTTTTTTCACCTGGAACTTATCAGCCTTCTTCCCACCCTTCCCCCACCTTCTTTATAAGGCCTCTGACCCTTTCCCTCTTTAGTCCTGACAAAGAGTTCCGGCCCGAAACGTTGACTGATCATTTCCACGAATGCTGCCCGACCTGCTGAGTTCCTCCAGCGTGTTGTGAGTGTTGCTTTGTCCCCAGCATCTGCAGAGTATTTTCTGTTTATGGTCACCATATATTACAGTTTGATTAAATCTGCAAAAAAATAACAAAAATTGAAAAGCATTGTAAAATTAATAGCGTTAATAAATGAATAGCTACATTCAGTTTTAGATCAAAGTGCCTAACTAATACATCAGGAAATGCGTTTCAAACTACAATATTCAGTGGAATTAATAATGCCTGATAAATTAACTTAAATTCAGCACAATGGGTTGCAATATTAAATTGAACAGCAAATTGTGTAAGGATATGAATATGCAATGAGAACAATTCAAACAAAGATTAAGTAGCAGAACCAGGGCAAATTGTTTTTCCAAATGCATCTCAGGAGTATTTTTGAAGTGCTCTCAGGTTGACGAAATGAAAATCACTCTGGTATTTGCAGTCATGATTTAGAAATTAGAAACATCTCCAACACTCCGGTTCATTACACACTAGCTCCATTACACCCCTAACTTTGAATTAGTTCCACAGCATTCCATAGTTTTCATTCTTTGGTCAATTTCCTCATGATCTAGTTCTTGTAGCACAGGTTATGTTACATTCTTTAAGAGTGCTATGAACAAAAGTTCCGAAGGCAAAAACTACAATCTCATTAAGATAATTAAAAGTACAAAAATAGTATTAAAACTCAACTGAACAAGTCAGAGAGATAATGAAACTTACAAATCTTGCGTTAGCATTGGAAATGAAAATATGCCTGACGACGAATAGTGCTGACAGTTTTCTTTAATTTACCATCCAAATGGAACCAGCCCTGGCTCAAGAACCGTAACTCATCGCGTCACTACCATCAAGCAAGAAACGTCTGATCTTTTAGATCCAACGATTTATAGACAGCTTCTTACTCTCCAACAGATTTCTGAACACCACATGAACACTATCTGCCTCGTTCTTTTTTGTGCTATTATTGAGTTATTGTAACACAAATTACTATTTACAGGTACCAAACCAAAATGACGCCCTAAAGTGGTGGAGAATTAGGATTTTTGAAAAGCTTTTCAAAAGAAAAATCACTTCAACGTGTACATATATAGTAAATCAGTTTATATCTTTGCACTGTAGTGCTGCCGCAAAACAACAAATTTCACATTAGTCGGTGATAATAAACCTGATCCTAAGCTACTGTTAAGCGATTAAGGAAAACTGGAAGAGCTTTCAGTAGACCTTACAGCGCAAAAATTGACCGAAGTACTATCCGGATGTACAAACGTTTATAAATAGTGACAAGACGGGTGGAGACGGCGCAGGAACAGGACACATCAGCCAGCCAGTCCGGGAGAGGGAGGCCGGTAGGGCATCTGGAGGAAGCAGAATCCGGGGGAAATTATGCCAAAGAGGCCAGGCCTTTTTCTTCGCAGCCACAGACCTTTGGGGCTCGCCACCCACCTATTCACCCCACCTCCGTGCCCAAATACCGGCCACTCCCCACTCTCCAAGCGGATCTCCAGCCCGGCGGGCAGTGGACCGCCCCACTGTGCAATAATGGTACCTTGGCCTCGCACTTTTCCATGCCCACTGCCAGGCACCTTCAGATCGAGAGGCTGCAAGCAACCGCCGGCGCCCGCTCCATGTCGTCGCTGGGCCTTCACTCGATGTACGGCGCATAAACACGTCGCGTCCGCCCCACCCCTCCCGCCTGGGACGGCGGCTGCGCGCACCAAACGCGACCGCTCACTCCTTCCCTCGAAACAAGCACTGCCGCTCAGGAGCAGAGAACTTCTCCGGGGCCTGGGAACTTTCTAACCAGAGCCCACCCGAATACCCGGAAACCTTCCTCCAGGGGACCTTTCTGGGAGCAGGAAACCTGCATTTGTCATTCGAAATCCATGATTATTAAACAGTCCTGAGCAGCTAAAATGGCGAGAGGCCCAGTTTGAACAGTGAGTGAAGATTATTTAATCAATTGGATTCTTGCACAGTCACAGAAAACGGAAGTCCCTTCAGCCCCATTGGTCGATGTCGAGCAAGATTCCCAAATAATCTAGTCCTGTTTGCTCCTATTTAGCCTAAATCCCTCGAGACCATTCCTAACTACTGTATGTACTGTCCAAACACCTTTTAAATATTGTTAACGGAGTCACAGAGTAATACGTCACGGAAACAGGCCCTTTGGCCCAACTAGTTATTACCGACCACAGCATTCTCCCTTATAGTCGCAGTTGCCTACATTCAGCCCATAACCCTGAAAACTCCTGCTCTCCTATATTTTATTACAAATTTGAAGAGATTTGGTTTGTCACCTAAGGCACTCGAAAACTTCTATAGATGTACCGTGGAAAGCATTCTTTCAGGCTGCATCACTGTCTGGTATGGCGTGGGTGCTACTGCACGGGATTGAAAGAAGCTACAGAAAGCTGTAAAGTTAGTCTATAAAGATACTAACCTCCGTAGTTTCCAAGACATCTTCAAGGTGCGGTGCTTCAGAAAGGCTGCGTCCATTATTCAGGACGCCCGCACCCCATCACCCAGAACATGCCCTCTTCTCATTTTCTCAGTAAGGAAGAAGATACTGAACTCTGAGTGCACACACTCAGTGATTCTCTTCTGCCATAGGACACTACCTCACTTTTTTATGTGTATTATTTAAGTTTTGCATTATTTTAATCTAGCTATCTAATATACATACTGTATATACTTACTAAAATTGGCTTATTTTTTTTCTAGATTATCATGCATTGCATTGATCTGCTGCTGCTGAGTTTAACAAATTTTACGACACATACATGCAGGTGATAATAAACCTGATTCTAATTGTGATTCTCTGTGTACAGTACCAAACCAATTCTAATTCTGATTCTCCATGTACCAACTGCCACTTTAATATTGCATTTGAACCAGCTTTGACCACTTCCTCTGATAACTCGTGCAAAACTGAAATAATACACATAAAAAGTGAGGTAGTGTCCATTCACTACCTTCTATGTTACCTTTCAGGACTCTGTTGAATCTCTTCCTTCTTTTATCTGTGCCCTCAAGTTTTGGACTCCCAAACCTGTTGAAAAGACTCCTTATCCACCTTATCCATACCCTTTGTGATTTTCTGAACTTTTATTAAGTAGCCCCTCATTCTCCTGTGCTCCAGGAAATAATGATCTAATGTGGCTGACTTCTTCCCAGTTACATCAGGCATTCAAATCCAGGTAACATCCTTTTCTGCATCTCTCCAGCTTGACAGTGACAGGGTGACCAAAACTGTAAGCAAAGTCACTCAATAATGCAGCCTCACCAATGACTTGTATAACTTCAACATCATAGCCCTGATCTGATCTGATGCCCTGACTGGTGAAGGGCAACGTGCTACCCACCTGCTTCCCATCCTGTCTCCTCGTGCAACATACATCAAAGTTGCTGGTGAACACAGCAGGCCAGGCAGCATCTCTAGGAAGAGGTACAGTCGACGTTTCAGGCTGAGACCCTTCGTCAGGACTCAGGACTCAGGAGTCCTGATGAAGGGTCTCGGCCTGAAACGTTAACTGTACCTCTTCCTAGAGATGCTGCCTGGCCTGCTGCGTTCACCAGCAACTCTGATGTGTGTTGCTTGAATTTCCAGCATCTGTAGAATTCCTTGTGTCTGCGTGCTGTCTCCTTGTGCAACTGTTTTCAGTGAATTGTGCACTTGTGCGATGCCACAACACTCAGCAGTGCCCTGCCACTCACTGTGTCTCCAAAATGCATCAACTCTTACTTATCTAAGTTGAAATCTATTTGCCCATCTCCAACAGTGATCAAGATTTTTTTTGCATTTCACTGTAACCTGCTTCACTATGAACAAGACCTCCTAATTTAGTATCATCAACAAAATCGCTAACTGTGCCATGAACATTCACATCCAAATTATTTACATAATGAACAACAGAGTCCCAACACTGACCCCTGGAGCACCCCACTGGTCACAGACCTCCAACCATCAGTCTCTGTTTCCTGTCATCAAGCCAATTCTGAATTTACCTTGTAAGGTCACCCGGAGTTCCATAGAACCATAGAAACTACAGCACAGAAACAGGCCCTTTGGCCCTTCTTGGCTGTGCCGAACCATTTTCTGCCTAGTCCCACTGACCTGCACACGGACCATATCCCTCCATACACCTCCCATCCATGTATCTGTCCAATTTATTCTTAAATGTTAAAAAAGAACCCGCATTTACCACCTCGTCTGGCAGCTCATTCCATACTCCCATCACTCTCTGTGTGAAGAAGCCCCCACTAATGTTCCCTTTTAAACTTTTCCCCCCTCACCCTTAACCCATGTCCTCTGGTTTTTTTCTCCCCTTGCCTCAGTGGAAAAAGCCTGCTTGCATTCACTCTATCTATACCCATCATAATTTTATATACCTCTATCAAATCTCCCCTCATTCTTCTACGCTCCAGGGAATAAAGTCCTAACCTATTCAACCTTGCTCTGTAACTGAGTTTCTCAAGTCCTGGCAACATCCTTGTAAACCTTCTCTGCACTCTTTCAACCTTAATTATATCCTTCCTGTAATTTGGTGACCAAAACTGAACACAATACTCCAGATTCGGCCTCACCAATGCCTTATACAACCTCATCATAACATTCCAGCTCTTATACTCAATACTTCGATTAATAAAGGCCAATGTACCAAAAGCTCTCTTTACGACCCTATCTACCTGTGATGACACTTTTAGGGAATTTTGTATCTGTACTCCCAGATCCCTCTGTTCCACTGCACTCCTCAGTGCCTTACCATTAACCCTGTATGTTCTACCTTGGTTTGTCCTTCCAACGTGCAATACCTCACACTTGTCAGTATTAAACTCTATCTGCCATTTTTCAGCCCATTTTTCCAGCTGGTCCAAGTCCCCCTGCAGGCTCTGAAAACCTTCCTCACTGTCTACTACACCTCCAATCTTTGTATCATCAGCAAACTTGCTGATCCAATTTACCACATTATCATCCAGATCATTGATATAGATGACAAATAACAATGGACCCAGCACTGATCCCTGTGGCACACCACTAGTCACAGGCCTCCACTCAGAGAAGCAATTCTCTACTACCACTCTCTGGCTTCTTCCATCGAGCCAATGTCTAATCCAATTTACCACCTCTCCATGTATACCTAGCGACTGAATTTTCCTAACTAACCTCCCATGCGGGACCTTGTCAAAGGCCTTACTGAAGTCCATGTAGACAATATCCACTGCCTTCCCTTCATCCACTTTCCTGGTAACCTCCTCGAAAAACTCCCAACAGGTTGGTCAAACATGACCTACCACGCACAAAGCCATGTTGACTCTCCCTAATAAGCCCCTGTCTATCCAAATGCTTGTAGATTCTGTCTCTTAGTACTCCCTCCAATAACTTACCTACTACTGACGTTAAACTCACTGGCCTATGATTTCCCGGATTACTTTTCGATCCGTTTTTAAACAACGGAACAACATGAGCCACTTTCCAATCCTCCGGCACTTCACCCGTAGACAGCGACATTTTAAATATTTCTGCCAGGGCCCCCGCAATTTCAACACTAGTCTCCTTCAAGGTCCGAGGGAACACCCTGTCAGGTCCCGGGGATTTATCCACTTTAATTTTCCTCAAGACAGCAAGCACCTCCTCCTTTTCAATCTGTACAGTTTCCATGGTCTCACTACTTGATTCCCTCAATTCCATAGATTTCATGCCAGCTTCCTTAGTAAATAGAGACGCAAAAAACCTATTTAAGATCTCCCCCATTTCCTTTGGTTCCGTGCAACCTAAACTTCCAGATCAGCCTGCCTTGTCAAACCTTGTCAATGGCCGAGCTAAATGTTATAGTACATTTATTATCAAAGTACATATATGTCACCACACAGTATACTCACCTAAGATTCATTTCCTTGTGGGCATTCACAGTAAATACAAAATAATACAAATGAATCAATGAGAAGCTAGACACAAACAAAGATGAACAAATAACCAATGTGCAAAACACAATAACACCAGGAATTCAAAGTCACGACCCTGACCCTCTCCATTTCCGATCCCCTATGAGGACTGGCTCATTAACTTAAGGTTTCTTTCTCTGTTGTTAATAATAAGCTCTTAGATTCTGCTGATGATGAAAGACAGGTTCAGCCAGATTCTCAGTCTCCCTCCTAAATGCTGATTCGTCATAGGCATTGATTTGCCCAATAACACTGGGTTCATCTGCAAACTTAAATATGGCACTGGAGCTGTTCTTAGCCTCACCTCACAGTCATAAGTGTAAAGTGAGTATAGCAGGTGGCTAAGTACACAGCCTTGCAGTGCATCTGTGCTGATGGTGATTGAGGAGGAGATGTTGTTGCCAATCCAAACTGAGTAGGATCTGCAACTGAGGAAATTGAGGATCCAGTTGCACAAGGAGGATTTGAGGCTTAGCTTATTGATTAGTTTTGATGGAATGATAGTGTTGCATGCAGAGCTGTAGTCTATGAAACACATCCTGATGTATGCATCTTCACTGTCCAGATGTTCCAGGGCTGAGTGAAGAGCCAATAAAAAGGCATCTGCTATTGAACTGCTGTAAACGTAGGCAAATTTTGGAGTGTATCCAATTCACTCCTCAGGCAACAGTTGATTTGTTTCGTCAGTGACCTCTAAAAACCTTTCCTCACGGTGATGCTAAGTGCTACTGGACCATGGTCATTGAGGCAGCTTACCCCACATTCTTCTTGGGCACCAGCATGACTGAAGCCTTCTTGAGGCTGGTGGGTACCTCAGACTGCCAAAGCAGGAGATTAAAGATATCAGTAAAAACTCCAGCCCGTTGATTAGCACTGGTCTTCAGTACTTGGTCAGGTACATGGTCTGAGCCAGATGCTTTTTGTGGGTTCAAAAAGATGCTCTCACGTTGGCCTCAGAGAATAAAATCACAGGGTCATCTGGTGTGAGGGAATACGTGAAGATGCCTACGTATCCTGTCGGTCAAATTAAACAAAGGAGGTATTGAGTTCCTCTGGGAACGAAATCTTGTCACATATATTGCTTTGTTTTACTTTGTAGGAGGTGATAGCATTCAAGCCCTACCATATCTGTCAAGCATCCTTCTGTGATTCAAGTTTGGTCTGGAATTGCCACTTTGCATGTGAGATGGCTTTCCGAAGGTCGTGCCTGGACCCCTTGTACTTTCCTTGGTCGTCATATCTAAACTCCACTGATCTAGCCCTCAGCAGATTACGGATTTCTTGGTTCATCGAGGGCTTCTGATTGGGAAAGACTTTGAGTGATTTTGAGCGGACGCTCTCATCCACGGTCAGCCCTGCCCAAACTGTATTTTGTGATTTCAATTCCATTCAAGTTTAATTGCCATACGTGAATATTCACAAATACAACCAAACAAGATAGCATTACTCTAGGGTCAAGGTGCAAAACAGTCACACAAACTAGCAAGCACAAATGGTATCACAATCAGGCAATAAAAGAGACCCAAAACTTGTGCCATCAATCCATAGTTGACCACAACAGTTTCCAGCCTGGATGCTGAGCTATGCTGCCCCCTGGTGGAGTGCACTGGTCCCAATGACCGCCTAACAACATCGTGGCTTGAGGCCCAGTCGTCACAAATAAATAAATAAAGGCATCAGTTAGTCTTGCGAGACCATGGATCTGCGCCTGGAAAGTCTTCACTCTCCAGGGTGCAGGTCTGGGCAAGGTTGTATGGAAGACTGGCAGTTGCCCATGCTGCAAGTCTCCCCTCTCCACGACACCATGTTGTCCAAGGGAAGGGCAAGGGCCAATACAGCTTGGCACTAGTGTCGGCCCAGAGCACTGTGTGATTAAGTGCCTTGCTCAAGGACACAACATGCTGCCTCAGCTGGGGCTCGAACTCATGACCTTCAGATCGCTAGTCGAATGCCTTAACCACTTGGCCACATGCCCACTCACATATACATATAAAATATCAATAAAATACAATCACGTAAAATATATGTATATAGTCCAGACCCTTCAGTCCATTGAAATCTCCAGTCGACCACAGATGTGCCACACCTCTCCCCTGGCGGCTGTAAAGCAGGCAACTCCACAGCTTGAGTCCATTGAGTGCTGCTAAGCTCTGCAGTCGATCACAACAGAGCTTGACTTCTGCCGAGCAAAACCCTGGGAAGGCAGTACTGACTCCGTTCTAGACACTGCGCCACATGGCTCCCAGTGGAGTGCACCAGCTTTGACTCTTCACTCCCAATGGCTGCAAACAGGCTTGAGGCCTAGTCCTCACTACAAGCCAAGCCACGCAGCTACCCCGCTCTCCATCCCTGCTCTCAGCCAATAAATCAGTGAATCGAACTTGCACAATACCAGATTAACAATATCCAAAGGGGTCTTACGATCACAAGAAAAGCGACTATGATGGCCACTCGCTTTTAGACTGCACACCTCCATCAACTCAGGCAGCAACTTGTTGCACACCTCCTTCATTCTCTCTGCCAGTAAGCAACTCGCTGATGGTGTAGACCTACAGTACTTCATTCTTAATGTACAGCAGAATCTTTCCATCATTAGAAATACATTTAAATAGAGGTTCCAATTAAAGTACGTGCATTCATTTCTTTATTATTCATATATTTTAGTAATATTTAATTAAAACAGTGAACTTATCATGCCTATTCAGAAACTCTTATGGCCCCCAGTTCCTTGTTTTCAATTTGTGGCCCCTACGAAAATCAGTACGGCTCACGAGGGGGGCAATATGGCCCACACTGAGAACTCTTAGAGTTGAGAGTTTATGGCAAATGGTGAGAAAAATAAAAACAGCCAGTGAATGGCCTCTCTGTGGGTGAAAGTGCCTTGTTAATGAGAGGTCAGAGGAGAATGGTCAGACTGGTTCAAGCTGACAGGAAGGCAGTAATAACTCAGGTAACAATGCATTACAACAATAGTGTGCAGAGGAGCATCTCTGAATGAAGTTGATAGGTTTCAGAAGCAGAAGACCACGAGCATACCTTCTGTTGCCTCTTTAAAGTGGCCACTGAGTATATGACCTCTTGTTACAGTAAGCTGAAACAACCATCACCTATTTACAACCAATCCCAGGCTAACTTTCAATAATTGTTCATTGTTCCAATCAATGTCTGGAATGTTCTTAGGTAAACCTTTTATATAGTTGTGCTTTAAGATGTAATTGAGTTTTGAGATTTTGAAGTGGCCCAGCTGAAGTTCGTCGAAATGTTGACCAGCAGATCAATGGCATCAGTGTGAAACACTGAACAGAACTCATGTGAGTCAGTTGTGTCCATTACCAACTTCCAGATCGATGCCACTTTGGGAGTTACATTTGAATTATGGTTTAAACGTTACAAAGATATATTCCGGGTTGAGTTCACCAGTAAAGACAACTCATGGAAGGCTCGCACTTTGCTCCGAAAATTGGAAACTACTGAACGTGAGTATTATTTCAACTTCATTCTGCCTAAGAACCCATGTCACCTATCATTTGATGGAACTGTCTGGCAGCTAACAAGCATTTTTGGAGAGCAATCATCCCTTCAGTGTTTGAAACCAATGTCAAAAACTCATTAACACGACGCCAATGACTTCATCATATATGCCGGTTTTGTCAATCACAAACATGAAAAGTTCAAGCCGGATAACATGTCTGAATCATAGTTCAAATGCCTAGTATTTCTTTGCAAACCTGGCAATGCAGACATTCGCGAACAGCTCCTGGCCAGACTGGAACAAGGCACTGATAAGACTTTACAAGCTGTCACTCAACAATGTCAGCATTTGATCAGCCTGCAATATAATTCCAACCTGGTCAAACACAACGTGACAATGCAATTTCCGATGGCCCAGGCATCAACGCTCAAGCAGGTCAGCATACACAGCTTGTTGGAACTGTGGTGCGTGACACTGCCAATATAAGAAATATGTTTGCAACAAATGCCAACGCTGTTGTCACAAAGAAGACATTTGCCACCCTTCACTGTTGTCTAGGCCAGTGAAACAAAAGGACAAGAAGTTTCAACCCACCAAAATCTACAAGGAGTTTAATAGTCATGCTTAAAGTTGACTTCGGTCCCAGGAAAAGGTAAGTAAAAGTATTTATCAACAATCAGTCAGTCAAGCTGCAACCTGATACAGCATTAGATATTACCATTATCTCCAAACACACGTGGTGGGTTCTTGAGTCCCCATGAGTCAAACAAACTCATTACTCCGCCTGCAGTGCATTGGGTGTTACATTCTAGCTGATTGCCAAACCACACTGCAGGATGAAGCTGAATGGTAACCAAGTCAATGGTGTGTTTTACCTAACAGACCAGCCAGGTCTGGGACTCACATACTGTAAAAGGATTCGAAGGGATAGAGCTTGTCAAATGTGTTCAGGAAAGTATCCTTAATCAGCATGTAGAAGTCCCAATAAGAGAGTGTGCGATACTTGACCTGCTATTAGCAAATGAGACAGAGCAGTTGATAGAAGTTTGTGTATGGGAACATTTTGCATCCAGTGATCATAATGCCATGGTAAATATGGTAAAAGATAGGTCTGGTCCACAAAGTTGAGTTTCAAAATTGCAGAAAGGCCAATTTTGTTGTTATCCGGAAGGATCTGGCAAGTGTGCATTGGGCCAGATTCTTTTCCGGCAAAGATGTATTTGGTAAGTGGGAGGCCTTTAAAAGTGAAATTTTGAGAATATGAAGTGTACATATACCTGTCAGAATAAAAGGTTTAGCAAACATTGGTTTTCAAGAGACATTGTGGCCCTGGTTAAGAAACAAAAGGAGGTGCATAACAGCTCTAGGCAGGTAGGAACAAATGAGATGCTCATGGAGTATAAGAAATGTATGAGGACACTTAGGAAAGAAATCAGGAGGGCTAAACTCCAATCTCAGGCAGAGGTTCCTCTAGTAGACAAGGTGAAGGAGGATCCCAAAGGATTCTGCAGATATGTTAAGAGCAAAAGAATTGCAAGGGACAAAATCGGTCCTCTGGAAGATCAGAATGGTAATCCATACATGGAGCCAGAAGAGATGGGGAGATCTTAAAAACATTTTTTGCATCTGTATTTACTCAGGAGACAGACAGCGATTCATGGATCCTGTGCAGATTACATTGCTGTCTTGAAGGAAATTAGGGTGGATAAGTTCCAAGAGCCTGACAGGGTGTTCCCTTGGACCCTCTGGGAGGCAAGTGCAGAAATTGCAAAGCCTCCAGCAGAGCTATTTAAATCATCCTTGGTGACAGGTGAGGCATTGGAGGATTGGAGAACAGCCAGTGTTCTGCTGTTTAAAAAAGGCTCTAAAAGTAAACTCAGAAATTATAGACGGCGAGCCTGAAAGTTATTGGAAGGTATTCTAACGAACTGGATATATGAGTAGACATGGACTGATTTGTGATGGTCAGCATGGCCTCCGTGTGTGGTTATTTGTATTTAACCAATCTTATAGAGTTTTTTGAGGAAATTACCAGGAAAGTTGATGAAGGCAAGGCAGTGAATACTGTCTACATGGACTTCAGCAAGGCATACTCTGCTCCTATCCGGTAGGCGCTACAGGAGCCTCCGCTCCCGCACCAGCAGGCACAGGAAGAGCTTCTTCCCTGAGGCTGTGACACTGCTGAACCTCTCATCACAGCGCTAAGCAGTATTGCATCTGTATTGTACTGTCTCAGTACCTTTATATTTGTGTGCTGTAGCACTTTTTTTATTCGCAGTTATTTTGTAAGTAACACTACTCTTTGCATTTCTGGTCAGATGCTAAATGCATTTCATTGGCTTTGTATCTGTACTCGGCACAATGACAATAAAGTTGAACCTAATCTAATCTAATCTAATCTAATTTGACAAGGCCCTGCATGGGAGGTTGGTCAAAAAGTTTCAATTGCTTGGCATTCAAGATGAGGTAATAAATTGGATTAGACATTGGCTTTGTGGGAGAATCCAGAGAGTAGATAGTTGTCTCACTGACTGGAGGCTTGTGACTAGTGGAATGAGCAGGGATGGGTACTGTACCTGTTGTTGTTTGTCATCTATATCATTAATCTGGATGATAATGTGGTAAACTGGATCAAGCACGTTTGCAGATGCCACCAAGATTAGAGGTGTAGTGGACAGTGATAAAAACTATCAGAGCTTGCAGTGCGATCTGGACCAGCTAAAAATGGGCTGAAAAATGGCAGATGGAGTTTAATGCAGACAAGTGTGAGATGTTGTACTTCAGCAGGACCAACCAGGGTAGGTCTTACACAGTGAATGGCAGAGCACTGAAGAGTGTAGAAGAACAAAGAGATCTTGGAATACAGGTCCATAATTCATTGAAAGTGGTGTCACAGGTAGATTGGGTCATAAGTAAGCTTATGGCACATTGGCCTTCATGAATCAAAGTGTTGGGTTCAGGAGATGGGATTTTATGTTGAAGTTGTATAAGATATTGATGAGGCCTGATTTGGAGTATTGTCTACAGATTTGATCACCTACCTTCAGGAAGGATATAAATAAGGTTGAAACAGTACAGAGAAAATTTCAAGGATTGTACTGGACTGGAAGACCAGTTATAAGGAAAGATTAAATAGGTTAGGACTTTATTCCTTGGAATGTAGAAGATAGAGTGGAGATTTGATAGAGGTATACAAAATTATGAGGAATATATATAAGGTGAATGCAAGTTTTCGACTGATGTTGGGTGGGACTACAACTGGAGGTCATGGAGTAAGGGTGAAAGGTGGAAATTTTAAGGGAAACATGAGGGGAAACTTCTCCACTCAGAGGGTCATGAGAGTGTAGAATGAGCTGTCAGTGCAAGTGGTGCATGTATACTCGATTTCAAAGTTTAAGAGAAGTTTGGATAGGTACATGAATGGTAGGGCTATGGTCCCAAAGCAGGTCGATGGGAGTAGACAGTTTAAATGATTCGGCCCAGACTGGATGGGCCAAAGTGTCTTTATCTGTGCTGTACTTTTCTCTGACATTATGAATCCCATCTGCATGTCCTTGGCATTGACTGGATCGATGAGGTCGGCGTGAAGGCACTGGCCGTTCATATCATGTTAGTCAACACTATACCACCATCAGTACATGAGACCAGAGAACAACAACTTGAAGTTCTGTGGCAGCAAAGAATCCAAGTAAAGTCAATTCATAGCCATGGCCTGAGACTGTTACAAGATGCACCCAACTACGCCAGCTTCCGGGGTTTAGACGCTCTAACTCTGGAGTATGAATAGCTTGTGCAGTCCCTTTCGGGGTTCAAGACCGCCCCACTAGTTGGCAATAATGTTTTGGCAACAGTAATTCAATATTTACAGAGCACCTCAGTGCTCAGTCAGAGATATTGTCTAGCATTTGTTTAGTGCTCAGTTCTCGTTACAGTCTCATACCATGTCTCGATCCTTACCTTGGATACTCCAGCATTTGGGTCCTCACCATCCTCGTCAGAGACTCTCGTTACACGGGCTACCAGACCTTAGAGTTGAATTCATATTGACTTTGCTGGCCCAGTCAATGGGTGTACCTACCTTATTCTGATTGACACCTATTCCAAATAGCCAGAGGTATTATAAATGAATGAATGAAATTTATTTCGGTCAATACAAACATAACAAAATGCATAATTTTCAACGATAATTTTATAGGACAAAATTACAACAAAAAAAACATAGATATTCTTTAAAACAGACCGAAAGGGTGTAGGCTAAAGCTAAAGCATATTACGCCTACCCCATTACTTATACAACAACATATTTGGCGTCAATCATCACATCAAAACAAGAAATTTCATAATCTTTTAACACAAAATCCAATCCCAAGTATCATTTATTAACATGACTCCCATTTATTTTAAATCATATATTTTATATTTGTTCATTAAATTATTTTTAAATAATTTTTTTAATATGTTAAGTGTGGTGCATATTTTTAATTTCTCACTACAACTGTTCCATAGATCCACCCCTCTGACTGAAATACAATGATTTTTTATATTTGTTCTTATCCTTTGTTTTTGAAATATACATGTTCCTCACAAATCATGTTGACTCTCTCTCATTTTAAACAATCTTTGGATACTTTGTGGTAGCTGTTCATTTTTTACTTTGTACATAATTTGTATTATTTTAAAATCTACGAAATATCTGAATTTTAAAATGTTTAGTTGAATAAATAGTGGATTGGTTGGCTCATAATAACTTGTCTTATTTACAATTCGTATGACTTTCTTTTGGAGTAGAAAAATTGAGTTCGTATTTGTTTTGTATGTATTTCCCCATATCTCTACACAGTAATTCATGTATGGGACTATAATTGAACATTATAATGTATACAAAGATTCCTAATTTAAGAAATCTTGCGCTTTGTACAGTATTGCAATAGATTTTGACATTTTTGCTTTGACATAAATTATATGTGGTTTCCAGCTTAATTTATTATTTATTACCACTCCTAAAACTTTTGTTTCAGATACCTTATCAAGTTCAACATCATTTATTCTGTTTACTATATGAATTTGGTACACGGTTTCCAAATATTATGAATTTAGTTATCTATGAATTCAACAATGACAGAGGCTACCATCGAACAGCTTTGGGATGGCAGAAACACTTTTTTCTGACAAAGGCACTCAATTCAGTTCACCGCAGTTTGCTGCATTCTGCCAGAACAGTGGAAAGCCAGCATGGGTTCAGAAAGGGGAAATCATGTTTTACTAATATGCTGGAGTTCTACGAAGAGGCAACTAAAATTTATGACAACAATAGAGTGGTTGTTATCACTTACTTGGACTTTCAGAAGGCTTTTAATAAGGTACACCACAAGAGGTTAATAATCAAATTACAGGAGGTAAGAATTCAAGGTAAGGTGTGTGAATGGGTGCAGAACATAGAACATAGAACAGTACAGCACAGTACAGGCACTTCGGCCCACAATGTTGTGCCGATCTTAAACCTTGCCTCCCATATAACCCCCCCACCTTAAATTCCTCCATATACATGTCTAGTAGTCTCTTAAATTTCACTAGTGTATGTGCCTCCACCACTGACTCAAGCAGTGCATTCCACGCACCAACCACTCTCTGAGTATTAAACTTTCCTCTAATATCCCCCTTGAACTTCCCACCCCTTACCTTAAAGCCATGTCCTCTTGTATTGAGCAGTGGTGCCCCGAGGAAGAGGCATTGGCTGTCCACTCTATCTATTCCTCTTAATATCTTGTATACCTCTATCATGTCTGCTCTCATCCTCCTTCTCTCCAGAGAGTAAAGCCCTAGCTCCCTTAATCTCTGATCATAATGCATACTCTCTAAACCAGGCAGCATCCTGGTAAATCTCCTCTGTACCCTTTCCAATGCTTCCACAACCTTCCTATAGTGAGGCTACCAGAACTGAACACAGTACTCCATGTGTGGCCTCACCAGAGTTTTATAGAGCTGCATCATTACCCCACAACTCTTAAATTCTATCCCTCAACTTATGAAAGCTAACACTCCATAATCTTTCTTAACTACCCTATCTACCTGTGAGACAACTTTCAGGGATCTGTGGACATGTACCCCCAGATCCCTCTGCTCCTCCACACTTCCAAGTATCCTGCCATTTACTTTATACTCTGCCTTGGAGTTTGTCCTTCCAAAGTGTTACCACCTCACACTTCTCCGGGTTGAGCTCCCAACCTCCACTTCTCAGCCCACTTCTGCATCCTGTCAATGTCTCTCTGCAATCTTCGACCATCCTCTACACTATCCACAACACCACTAACCTTGGTGTTGTCTGAAAACTTGCCAACCCATCCTTCTATCCCCACATCCAGGTTGTTAATAAAAATCACGAAAAGTAGAGGTCCCAGAACCGATCCTTGTGGGACACCACTAGTCACATCCCTCCAATCCGAACGTACTCCCTCCACCACGACCCTCTGCTTTCTGCAGGCAAGCCAATTCTGAATCCACCTGGCCAAACTTCCCTGGATCCCATGCCTTCTGACTTTCTGAACAAGCCTACCGTGTGGAACCTTGTCAAATGCCTTACTAAAATCCATGTAGATCACATCCACTGTGCTACCCTCATCCATATGCCTAGTCACCTCCTCTAAGAATTCTATCAGACTTGTTAGACACGATCTGCCTTTCACAAAGCCATGCTGACTGTCCCTGATCAGACCATGATTCTCTAAATGCCCATAGATCCTATCTCTAAGAATCTTTTCCAACAGCTTTCCCACCACAGACGAAAGGCTTACTGGTCTATAATTACCCGGACTATCCCTACTATCTTTTTTGAACAAGGGGACAACATTCGCCTCCCTCCAATCCTCCGATAGCATTCCCGTGGACAACGAGGACATAAAGATCCTAGCCAGAGGCTCAGCAATCTCTTCCCTCGCCTTGTGGAGCAGCCTGGGGAATATTCCGTCAGGGCCCGGGGACTTATCTGTCCTAGTGTATTTTAACAACTCTAACACCTCCTCTCCCTTAATATCAACATGCTCCAGAACATCATCCTCACTCATATTGTCCCCACCATCATCAAAAATTGGCTCATAAAAAGAAAACTCTTTCACCTCAAACGGTTGAAGAAGTTTGGTGTGGGCCCCCAAATCCTAAGAACTTTCTACAGGGGCACAATTGAGAGCATCCTGACTGGCTGCATCACTGCCTGTTATGGGAACTGCACTTCCCTCAACTGCGGGACTCTGCAGAGAGTGGTGTGGACAGCCCAGCGCATCTGTAGATGTGAACTTCCCACTCTTCAGGACATTTACAAAGACAGGTGTGTAAAAAGGGCCTGAAGGATCATTGGGGAGCCGAGTCACCCAAACACAAACTGTTCCAGCTGCTACCATCCGGGAAACAGAACTGCAGCATAAAAGCCAGAACCAACAAGCTCCGGGACAGCTTCTTCCACCAGACCATCAGACTGCGTAATTCATGCTGACACAACTGTATTTCTATGTTATATTGGCTATCCTGTTGTACATACTATTTATTATAAATTACTATAAATTACACATTTAGGCAGAGATGTAACGTAAAGATTTTTACTCCTTGTATATGAGGATGGAAGTAATAAAGTCAATTCAATTCAATTCCAGTTTGTCACGTCTTCCACTGGTAGCAACTGAAGAAGAAAAGTCTTCTTACAGTGACCCAGCAGAAGTGTTCCACATCGCATTGATGGACCAGTTGCCAGTAACAAATTCCAAAATAGAAAGGGAAACAATGAATAACCGAGCATTGTCAAAAGTTTATGAAATCACCATGTAAGGATGGCCAGCTTATAGTAACCCTATGTGTCCAGAGTTCTCAGCAGGATGAGATCAATTGTTGGTATGTCAAAGAACGTTGATGTGTGGATCTTGTGTAGTGTTTTCCTCTAAACTGCGCACCAGAATGTCAAAGAATCTGCATGAAGGACCCCTGGGTACAGTCAAGATAGTCTCACCCGGAGCTGCATGTGGTGGCCGGGAATAGATAAACAGATTGAAGACTTGGCTAAAAGCTGTTTGGGATGCCAAAAAGTTCAAAATGCACCCCACAGGTACTGTTATACCTGTGGGAATGGCTGCCATTGCCATTGCAAGAGTACATACTGACTTCGCTGGGACATTCATGGACTCCATGTTTCTGATTACTGTGGATGGTCATTCAAAGTGGCCTGCGGTTATACCAATGAAGTCAACCACATCAGCAAAAAAGAGTGCCTCCACCCTGAGGACTATCTTTACCAGAAATGGCTTACCAGAACAAATTGTGAGTGACAATGGACTAGAATACACAACAGAAGAATTCCGACTGTTCATGAAGAAAAATGGCATCAAACATTTCAAATCAGCTTCTCACCACCCAGCAACGAGTGGGTGAACTGAAAGGTTTATCCAAACTTTCAAGAAGTCCATTAAAGGTATGGCAGCACAAGGTGGACTACTTCATTTTTGTGTATATGAATTCAGTTCATGTGATGACAAATCAAACACTTGCAATGCTGTTCATGAGCAGGAATCTGAGATCTCACATAGACTTACTGAAACCGGATCTATGGAGGAAAGTTCAGAATAAACAGTTCAGCCAGTTGCCATGTGAAGCAGCAAGGAGCTTCGAGGTTGGACAAGAAGTCCTAGCTTGTGATTACGGAGAAGAAAAGTAGACACCCGGTAGGATTGCTACAAGAACTGGACCACTGATGCACACAGTGGATATTGGAAATCATACATGGAGATGTCATGTGGACCAGATCCTGGTGCACCACCGAAGAACACACTGCATGCAACAAGATGGACACATTACAGCCACCAGACTTTCTTCTCAGTGATGATCACATCACTGACAGTAACATGACTCTGGCAGCCAAGAATGTTGTCTTAGACAAGACACCTACCAAACCTGATGCCACTGCACAGGTCCAGAGGCGCTATCTGCAAACAAAAAGAGCACCACCCAAAAGACTGAATCTTTAGTATAGTAAAGTTAGTATGGACCATTATTATGAGAGTGAATTTATCATGGTTATTTGCAATATGGTTTATGAAAGGGAAGTTCAACATTTTGTACGTATACAGTTTTGTGTTGCATTAATCTCTCTCTCTCTATCTCCATCTATCTATCTCTCATACACCAGTTAAAATCATCTTCCATGTGTGTGCTTTTGTTTCATTGCTAGGTAGTTGCACACACAACAGAAATAATCAAATCATTTTAGCCTGAGTAATCATAGAAGGAGAGGAGACATGATAGAAATGTTCAAAATCATTAAGGATATCAGTAAAGTGGATGCCAGCTGCTATTTCAAAATTAGTCCATCATCAAGGACATGAGACCATAGGTGGAAACTAGTTGAGGGGAGATTTCAGATTAACATCAGGAAGCATTTCTTTAAACAGTGAGTTGTGGACATAGGGAACAAACTATCTGGTTGTATAGTACCCTAGAGACTATCAAATCTAAACTTGGTAGCTATTTCAGCACACTATGTGAACAGGAATTTGGCAAGCTTTGTTGGGCCAAATGGCCTGTTTTTGCCAAAAACTTTCTCATGTTCTAGTGTTTTCTAATTCTTGCGTCATCCAGAGCCCAATGGCCAAACAGTGAGGTTTGTGGATACCTTCAAATGGTCACTTCTGAAATCAAGAGGGGAAGGAACATCAGCTGAGGCCCTCAACATATTTCAGCTGACATATAAAATTACACATATAAAATCCAGATGTAAGGGTAAGTCACCAGCAGAAGCACTTTTGGGAAGAAAACTACACACAGTATTGTATAGGATGCTGCCACAGTGTCCAACATCCAAGACAGCAGATGGTCAGGTGCACAAAGGCAGCCACACATACCTTGGTTGACAGGTGAAGCCATTCAAGCTGCAGTGTGAATCAGACAATTGGGCAAGACCCCTGGGTATTAGGTCAGATTGGCAAATAAATGGGAATGAAGTTATTATAGACAGACATCGCTGACCTTATTACATCCATCAGTTATTACCACATGCTCCTGAAGGCACAACAAGTTTGTCAGACAGATCATCAAACTCAGAGCTGGACCTTCATCTCCTCCTGGAAGGGTCTATTTACCCTAACTGAGCCAACCGTCAGCCTCAAGCAACATCATGACAAGTGACAGCCTGCAACCACGAAGAAGGACTGATTGCTGGCATAAACCAATTGTTCCAATCCAAATCAACCCTCAGCTCAAATCGTACAGGTAATCTTCAAGAGAGATGTGTTACGGCGAGCTGAAACAACATCTGAAATCAATCCTAGGCTGACCATTCAATATTTTGGATGTTTTTAGATAAAGTCTTCTTTGTGATACACAGTTGAGATTTTGTAGTTGCATGGTTTTACTGAACAAAGGAATAGAAACATAGAAAATAGGTGCAGGAGTAGGCCATTCGGCCCTTCGAGCTTGCACCGCCATTCAGTAAGATCATGGCTGATCATCCAACTCAGAACACTGTACCAGCCTTCCCCCCATACTCCCCATCCCTTTAGCCACAAGGGCCATATCTAACTCCCTCTTAAATATAGCCAATGAACTGGCCTCAACAGTTTCCTGTGGCAGAGAATTCCACAGATTCACCACTCTCTGTGTGAAGAAGTTTTTCCTAATCTTCCCCTTTATCCTCGTGTGACCCTTCGTTCTGGACTTCCCCAACATCGGGAACAATCTTCCTGCATCTAGCCTGTCAAATCCCTTTAGGATTTTATATGTTTCAATAAGATCCCCCCTCAATCTTCTAAATTCCAACGAGTATAAGCCTAGTCGATCCAGTCTTTCATCATATGAAAGTTCTGCCATCCCAGGAATCAATCTGGTGAACCTTCTTTGTACTCCCTCTATGGCAAGGATGTCTTTCCTCAGATTAGGGGACCAAAACTGCACACAATACTCCAGGTGTGGTCTCACCAAGGCCTTGTACAACTGAAGTAGTACCTCCCTGCTGCTGTACTCGAATCCTCTTGCTATGAATGCCAGCATACCATTCGCCTTTTTCACCACCTGCTGTACCTGCATGCCCACTTTCAATGACTGGTGTATAATGACACCCAGGTCTCGTTGCACCTCCCCTTTTCCTAATCGGCACCATTCAGATAATAATCTGTTTTCCTGTTTTTGTCACCAAAGTGGATAACCTCACATTTATCCACATAAAATTGCATATGCCATGAATTTGCCCACTCACCTAACCTATCCAAGTCACCCTGCATCCTCTTAGTATCCTCCTCACAGCTAACACTGCCGCCCAGCTTCGTGGCATCCGCAAACTTGGAGATGCTGCATTTAATTTTTAAGTTCTTGCTTTGCTCTATCTCCTGGCTTTGGGTCTCATCAGTAGTTATAGGCAAGTGATCACAACAGCTCTGTAAGGCTATAAGAGATGCTAAAAGCCAGTACTTGGCCAAAGTTGGGTCTCAGTCCAGCTATCAGCTGTGCCAGAGCTTACATTCTATAGTGGGTTACGAAATGAAGTTGGGCAGCATTGCCAGCAACATCACATCCATGAGTTTAACATGTTATGTGCACATATTGAACAGAAGGGAATGAGCAGATCACCACCCACCTTGAAAGTTTCCAGTACAACTGAATCTACAGTCATTGTTGTAGGTGTAAGATTAGTCTTCTGGAGGGTGAATCTGCAAAACACATCAGGTCCAGATGGTGCCCTGGTTGTGTCCTTAGATCCTGTGCAGACCAGTTTGCAGGGAGTTTTGCAGACATCAAATCCATCAGCTCAAAGATCAACTTTATTCACCATATACATTTCATGTTTTAGGAAATTGCTGTGTTGCATTCACATCACATGCACCAAAAAAACTATATTTAACAATTATAAATGTAATGCCCTGGTTAAGGTTTAGGCATTTCATTTTAGCAGTTCTGTTAGAACAGTCTGTTCTGCTTTTAGCATGTTTGGTTTTGAGCTAAAGATAAGGGCTATATTGTTCAACTTAGGAAAGTTATGTTAGTCAATCAGGATGGTGGAATTGGGAGAAGGTTCTGGGGAATGCTGGGTGGAGAGATTTTTGAGACAGACACTGGTGTGGGTCAAGGTCTTTTTTGGCGGGAGCTGCGAAAAGACAGGAGGGAAAATGGCTAAGGATGCCATCCCTGTTGCACAAGGTGCTTCGTGCAGATGAATGGCTTCAAGGAAGAAGGTCCAATACTCTCGTGGGGAGCCTGTTTTTTGCGATGGATTTCGAGCAACAGTCAGAAGGAGATGTGTGCTTTCACACAGAGTGTGCGTCCAACACATGAGTTAAAGACAACTTCAAGATGAGCTCCAATTTTTGTGCACATCTGGACTGAGTTAACTGTCACGGGTCCTTTTTATTTTTTTCTTTCTGACTGCTCGGTATAGCTGGAATTTGTAAACATAAGTTCTTTATAATTGTAGGCAGTGTATGTGTTATTTCTTGCCAATGGCTAATTGCATGGGGGCTGTATTTACACAGTATTCATTCAGATTGGGGTGAGGTGGTTGAAACATCCCAGCTCTCCTGGTCTGGTGGGACACAAGTCATATCGACCCCAGACGTACAGAGTTCGAGAAAGGTGGCTTTCTCACTGCTGAGTCCATTGGTTTGTTAGTGAGGGGCTAATCAGCTGTGTTTCTCAAGATGCCTGGTCAAAAGGGGCTTCGTAAAGAATAAAGGATTAGATAAAAATAAAGTTAGAAGTACAGATATGGAATAAAATGTGCATAAGTACATAAATACCAGCATGTATGTATTCACAAAGTAAACAGCAGTATAAAAAATAGTTTAAAGTATTTACATTGCAGTTCAGTGACTGAGGTAATAAACAGGGTGGGGGGTGGAGTGTGATCAGATTAACTGAGGTAATAGATGCAGGGGGGCGGGGGGGTTGCAATCAGATTAACTGCCTGGGGAAGAAACTTTTAAGAAAACATGAAGTTTTTGTTTTAATTGCTCGATATCAATTTACAGAAGAAATTGAATTTTAGGAAAAGGAAGGGTGGGTAATGTCTGTATGTCTGTAATGGTTTTTCTTGCCCACTTCTTTGTCCTAAGCACGGTGATGGTAGACTGTAGCCAGTGACCTTTTTTGCTGTCCTGACAGCCCACGGAGATGATGTTGCAATGGCTGATGTGAAGGTGCTCTCTATGATGACACATCAGTATGTTCTGGAGAAGATGAAATTTTACCAACTGCTATGAGAAGTACATCCTCCACCAAACCTTTTTATTAATAGAGGCGATATGGTTCTCCCATGTGAGGTCCTGTGAAATAATGATGCCCAGGACCCTGAATGCTGAAATGGTGCTCGCTATAGAGTTCTTGATAATGAGTGGATTGCACGGAGATACATTTCTCCTGAAATGGATATGTATCACTACGGTTTTGAGGGCATTCAGCTCCAAGTTGTTGTGATTGCACCAGGACACCTGTTTATTTACTTCCTGGTGGTTCTTTTATCCATCACCCCTAGTGATTAATCCCTTGACGGTGGTGTCATCTACAAACTTTATCAGTTTAACTGGTGGATCAGTGGAGAAGCAGTCATTGTTGTATAGCAAAAATAGGAGAGGGGAGAGAACATGCCCCTTTTGCATGCCTCAACTCCAGCTTTTCATACAACCTCAACCCAGTGTAATTTGCCTATTGCCAGAACAGGTCTACCACAGACGCCCTCTCCCTGGCCCCACACTCATCTCCGAGGCAGCTGGATAGTAAAAATATCTATGTCAGTCTATTGTTTATTACTGCAGTTTTGCCTTCAATACAATTATTCCAAGCAAATTCATCACCAAACACTGGACTGTGAGAAAAAATGCATCCCTATGCAAATAGATCCTTGACTTTCTGAACAGACTGCAGTAAGAATAAACAGCAACACCTTCATGGTGGATGATTCTAAAAGCTGCGCTCCTCAAGGTTGTATTCTCAGCTTCCCGTTCACTCATATCTACAAAGCTAGATTCTGCTCTAACTACATCTACAAGCTTGCAGTTGATTCCACCGTAGTGAGCCACATCTTAAGTAATGCTGATTTGGAGTGCAGAAGGAAGATAGACACTTTAGTGACATGGTGTCTTGACAACAGGGCATGACTTCATCAGGACATCCTGACAAAGGGCGTCAGCCTCAAACATTGACTGTTTATTCCTGCCCATAGGTGCTGCTTGACTTGCTGAATATTATTGTGTGCGTTGCTCAAGGTTTCCAGCATCTACAGAATCTTTTGTGTTTATGATCCCCTCCATGTACTCTGTCTATACTTCTTGCTGCTTCAGTGAAGCAGCCAGTATAATTAAAGATCCCATCAAAATTAGGGACTGGTAGTTTTGTGTCTGGATTTCTGGAAAAATCCTTCGGGACTTCCTGGAAAACTCCTGGTTTTCCAAGTTTCATTAAGATTGAAGTGGCATTCTTAAGATTCATTATGCAGTATCAGAAGGCCTTGCATGACTGAGCAATTTTAAAGGGCATTTCTGTAGTCTGTGAGGCTGCTGAATTATGGTGAGGGGATACAGGGGTGATGTGTGAACAGTATGTTCAGCCAAGATGTTGGACATGCTGTGGTACACCCCTAGTCAGTATTCATAGTGACATCAGCAAGTCAAGTACAGTTACTGCTTCATAAGATCCTCAACTACAAAGTATGCATCAATCTGAAGCTGATGCTCCTCAGCTTTCTAGTTTCTGGATGAAGTCAACCCTCATCTTCATCTGGGCAGTATCCTTAGTTACAAAAAGGATATGTGGCTTCTGAATTTGTCCCAGAGTTATCATTAATTAATCTAAAACAGGTAGGCATATGTGGACAGTGTGTGTGTTTAACACATCCTTAAAACTCGTTAACAGTTCCAACCCTCTACACAGGTCTGCACATAATATCATCGCGGTAACTAACTGATTGTTTTGTTGAGGTCTGCCTTGTGTTTCCATTTCTGAAAACATTTCTTCACAAAACTTGATGATTAAATGATTAACAGCTCTCAAATGAACTGTTCAGGAACAGTTATTACTCTGCAACCATCAAGTTCCTGAACCAGCATAGATAACTTCAGTTTCCCCAACACTGAATTGATTCCACAACCTACTCATTTCAAGAACTCTACAGTTCATGTTCTCAGTATCATTTATTTATTTATTATTGTTGTTATTTGTTCTATTTGTACAGTTTGTCTTTCGCACATCAGTTGACAGTCTTTCAGTGCAGTTTTTCATTGATTCTATTGTATTTCTTTGTGAATACATACAAGAAAACAAATCTCAGGTGACATATACATACTTCGATAATAATTTTACTTTGAACTTTGAAAATCATTCCCAGGTTAGTTCAACCAGTAAAGACCTCGTGTTGCTTTATTAAGCAGCTGCTTCTGCCCAGATTTAGTCTTAATGTGTTCAGTGATCTCAGCTGCAGTAGCACACATCAGTGTAAATTGTTGTTCTTATTACTCCCCATGGTCCCCGATGCTAGCTGAGTCCTTGAACCAACTTCACAGTGAAGCCTTCCTCGAATCAATTGTCAGCACTCACCATCTGGATTTGTATGATGAAAGACACTGGCGTTTATCGAACCATTGTCGATAGGAAATAAAGGAACCAAAAGACAATAAGACCATAAGACATAGGAGCAGGATTAGGCCATTGAGTCTGCTCCACCATTCCATTATGGCTGAATCTGGATCCCATTCAACCCCATACACCGGCCTTCTCGCCATATTCTTTGATGTCCTGGCTAATCAGGGAACAATCAACTTCCGCTTTAAATATTCCCACTGACTGGCCTCCACCGCAGTCTGTGGCAGAGCATTCTGCAGATTCACTACTCTTTGGCTAAAAAAAATTCCTCCTTACCTCTGTTCTAAAAGATTGGCCCTCAATTTTGAGGCTGTGCCCTCTAGTTCTGGATACCCTCACCATTGGAAACATCCTCTCCACATCCACCTTATCTAGTCCTTTCAACATTTGGTAGGTTTCAGTGAGATCCCCCCAGATTTTTCTACATGCCAGTGAGTACAGGACTGGAGCTGCCAAACACTCCTCATATGTTAACCTGAGCAACACACACAAAATGCTGGAGGAACTCAGCAGACCAGGCAGCATCTAGGAAAAGTGAACAGTCTGCATTTTGGCCTGAAACGTCAACTTTATTCTTTTCCTTGATGCTGTCTGCCCTGCTGAGTTCCTCCAGCATTTTGAGTGTGTTGCTCGGATTTCCAGCATCTGCAGATTTTCTCTTGTTTGTCACATGTTAACCCCTTCATTCCTGGAGTCATCTTTGTGGACTCTCTCCAATGATAACACATTCTTTCTGCGATATGGGGGCCAAAACTCCCTATCCTTCTGGAGGTCTTGCACGAAGACTTCTAAGTCCCTTTGCAGCTCTGATGTTTGAATTTTCTCTGCATTTAGTTAATAGTCTGCACTATTGTTCCTTTTACCAAAATGCATTATCATACATTTCCCACTGCCACTTTTTTGCGGATTCTCCCTATTAAGTGGACAAAGAGAACATGTGGAGGGCAGGTGAGTAGTTAATAATGTTCCATTATTCAAGAAGGAAAAACAGGGGTAGTACTTATAAATATAGAGCACAAACACAAGAGATTCTGCAGATGCTAACACAAGAGATTCTGCAGATGCTGGAATGGAATTGGTAATGTCGACTGTTTATTCCTCTCCACAGATGCTGCCTGACCTGCTGGCTTCCTCCAACATTTTGTGTGTGTTAACTGTAGACCAATGAGTCTCATGCCAGTAGAAGGGAAATTACCAGAGATGATTCTCAGGAATAGGATTTATGAATATTTGAAAAGCCATGATCTAATTTGGGACAATTATTATGGCTTTGTGGAAGACAAGTTGTATCTTTCAAACTTCATGGAGCTTTTTTTGAGGAGACTGATGAAGGTGTTTGATGAAGATAGAGCTATGGATGTTGTCTACATTTATTTCAGTAAGGTGTTTGATAAGGTTTATCATGGGAGGCACATTCAGAATATTATGGTACATGGGATCTATGGTGAATTGGCTGTTTGGATCCAGAATTAGCATGCCCATAGAAGACAATGTGTCGTGGTTGATGGGACTTTTTCTGGGTGGAGTTGCATGATTGCTAGTATTGCACAGAGATTTGTACTGGGACCTCAGGTTCTCCCATCATTATTGTTGTTTGCACTCCAACTGTTTTTAATTACATCCTTTACAGAATCCAAGAATGGTTACAGCAAAGGGCATAACCATTTGGCCTATCAATCTGTGCCATCTTTTGGCCAGAACAACTCAGTAGTTTCACACTAGCCCTTTGTCCATAGCCTTGCAGATCTTTCCTCAACATATATTTATCCAATTCCTACTGTGGAATTGCCCAGGTCATCCAGATGGTGAAACATGCCTGCACCATATCTGCAAGCAGCACATTGCACTTTGGATTTCAACCAAAAGCCGCGTGAAAAAGTTGGTCCTCTTAATTTTCTTACTCTAATACCCATGACCTCAGGCCTCAACCCATCCACCAATGGGGGCAGCCTCACTATGCTGATCCCGTGACCTCAGGCCATCACCTGTCCACCAGTGGGCAGCCCCACTCTTGTGCAGACCTTGTGACCTCAGGCCTCAACCACATTAACAAATGGGAACAGACCCACCTTGTGCTGATCCCGTGACCTCAGGCCATCACCTATCCACCAATGGGACAGCCCCATTCTGTGCCGACCCCATGACTTCAGGCTTCAACCCCCCCACCCATGATGACAGCCCCACTGTGCAGAGCCCATGACCTCAGGCCACCACCCGTCCACCAATGGGAACAGCCCCAATCTGTGCAGACACTTTGTCACTTTATATACTTTTATTCAGGTCTCCCTTTTCACCACCAATCTATCCATTTAATTATCATTCCTCAATCCGGAAACATTCTCTTTTCCGGACCCTCTCTAGCACTTTCATGTCTTCCCCATAATGAAGCAATTAGAACTGAACAGAATACCTGGTGTCAGAGATATCTGAGCAGTCCATGAAATCCTGAGCAATATCTATCTATTCTTCTCTTGCACTATTTATTGACTTTATTTTTCATTGTAACAACAGCAGATGTAAAAAGGACTCTGTAGAGAGTCAACGCCCAAAGGTAGATGGGCCAGACAACATCCCAGGCTGAGTACTCAGGGACTGTACCCGCCACCTCACTGATGTTTTCACGGATATCTTCAACACATTACTCATCCGGGTTGCTGTTCTTACATGCGTCAAATCAGACACCATCATTCCTATACCAAAGCACCCAACACCTGCAAAACCAGATAATTATTGCCCAGTGGCACTGATGCCAGTCATCATGAAGTGCTTTGAACAGCTGGTAAAAGCACGTATCAAATCTCCATTCTGGCCACATTGGACACTTACCAATTATGCATACCTATAGAACTGTTCTACAACTAATCTCATAGCATCTGTCACGCTCCTGGCCCTGACACACCAAGAAAACAAGGACACTTATTTCAGAATGCTCTTTCTGGATTTCAGTTCGGTATTCAACACTATTGTTTCACAGACCTTAGTGAACAAACTCCTGCTCCTCAGTCTAAATACACTACTGTATGACTGCATATTAGACTTCTGAACCAACAGACCTCAGAGGGTCTGGTACACAACTCCTCCTCCCTCCCTATCATCCTCAATATGGGTGCCCTCAAGGGCTGCGTGGTGAGCCCATTGCATACACGCATGATTGCACAGCCAAACAACAGTGTAATCACATTGTCAACTTTGCTAGTGGTGGGGCTCATCACTAACAACGATGAGGCAGCCTACAGAGAGGGAAAAGTTTGAGACCTGGTGCCAGGCAAATATCCTCTTCCTCAATGTCAACATTCCTCCATTCACTGAGGTAAAATGCTGAAGATCCTGAAAGTTTACGGAGTGCCAGACCATCTACTGAGAGCAATAGAGTCCAGCTATACCAAAACCATGGCGAAAGTTGTATGACCAGACGGAGAAACAGCAGTGTTCGAGCTCCTAGCTGGTGTGCTGCAAGGAGACACTCTGGCATCCTACGTCTTTATAATCGTACTTGATTATACTCTGCGACAAGCTACCAAAGATCATGACAAGCTTGGTTTTACCATAAAACCAGGACGAACCAAAAGGGTCAGACCAGTTACACTCATAGATTTCGATTTTGCAGATGACATAGTCCTGTTCTCTGACCAGATGGAGGAAGCTACTGACAAAAGTGAAAATTGAGTGTAATAAAGTTGGACTTCACCTAAACGCTAAAAAGACAGGGTACATGGCGTTTAACTGTGACGAAGATACTCTCAAGACCGTAAAGAATGATACCATTAAGAAAGTCTTTGACTACAAGTACCTTGGGTCAAGAATGATGAGTTCGGAGAAAGACATAAAGATACGGAAGGTGCTGGCGTGGAGGGCTATGAACGACATGAAGGAAATCTGGAAATTGAGCCTGACAAGAAGGCTTAAAAAGAGGATTTTCATAGCAGCCATAGAGTCCATTCTCATGTACGGATGCAAGACGTGGACACTCACCAAGACTATGTGAAAGTCTCTGGATGGTTGCTATACACGAATGCTCCGGATGGCTCTTGACGTGTGTTGGCAACAGCACATGACGAACGTCGAGCTCTATAACGACCTACCAATGCTCACCACTAAAATTGAGGTGAAAAGACCGCAACTAGCGGGGCACTGTCTACACCACCCTGAGCTACCTGCCAGCCTAGTCATCATATGGGAGCCCAAGCACGGGAGAATGAACCCTGGGTGCCCTCCCAAGACTATGGTTAACACGATCCTAGAAGACAGCGGGGCGGCTAATGTAGATGAACTGAACACACTGATGAGGGAGAGGGAGAAGTGGAGAATCCGTCATCTGGTCCCCTAGGCCTGAGTCGACGTAATAGTAGTAGTAGTACTAGTCAATGTCAACAAGACAAAGGAGATGGTTATCGACATAAGGAGAACTCACACCATTCTTAACATTGGCAACACAGCAGTGGAATCTGCAAGCAGTTTCAAACTGCTGAGAGTGCACATCTCACACAGCCTCTCATGGTCTCAGAACACACTGTACACAATCATGGAAGCTCAGTAACACCTCTACTTTCTGAGGAGGCAGAAGAAAGCTGGATTATGCATATCTATATTCATGCCATTCTAGAGACGCACAACAGAGAGTATTCTAACAAGCTACATCACTGCATGATTCAGACAGGAAGGCTGCACAGTAGGTAGTCATAACTGCCCAATGCATCACCGGCACCAGCCTGCCTGCAGAAGGGTTCCAGAAAAGGGCCAGTAATATCATGAAGGATCCCAACTACCCTGCTCATGGACTCTTTTTCCCACTTCCATCAGGGAGGAGGCTATGTTACATCCATGCCAGGACCAACAGACTCATAAACAGTTACTTTCCCCAAGTAGTAAGGCTGATCAACACCTCCACCCACTAACCCACACTGCCACACCCCCAACCACCACTACTTTATCACTTCCTGTCAGTAATCTTATATACAGACAATCTTGTGCCTTGCGTCACTTCATTGACATACGAACAACCTAAGCTATTTTGTCATTTTATTTATTATGTATTTTTGTGTTCATCATCTTATGGTGTTTTTTTGTGCTATATCCGATCCAGAGTAACATTTATTTCATTCACCTTTATACCCATGTATTGGAAATTACATTAAACAATCTTGTATTGCTGTTGTAAAACAACTAATTTCACAACATACTTCAAAGACATTAATTCTGATTCTGATTAGACCAATCGTTATCAGTGATTTCACACTTAAAGGACATTCAGTGATTTTTAACACTATAAATGCGCTGCTTATTTGACACAACCACAGCCCTTTCCCCTTCCTGCCGATGAACACCACAGTGTTACTGTTAGCGAGTGATAGTGCTATTAGTGAGTGGTACAGTTATAATGTTAGTGAGTGATAAGGTTAGTGAGGGGTACGGTTAGTGCAGCGGTCCCCAACCACCGGGCCGCGGACCAGTACCAGGCCGCAAAGCATGTGCTACCAGGCCACGAGGAAACTATATGATTTGGCGATATTAGTCAGCTGCACCTTTCCTCATTCCCTGTCACACCCACTGTTGAGCTTGAACGCACGTGAAGTCATTACCCTCACGAAATCCATGTCAGCGTGGGAAGGAGATCAACTCCTCGAGCTTGCAAATGACGGCGGGCAGAAAAGTATGTTTGACGTAACATCTTTGCCGGCATTCTGGATCAAAGTCAAGGCTAAATATCCTGAGATAGCCATGAAAGCACTGAAAACGTTGCTTCCATTTCCAACATATCTCTGCAATGAATGCAACGAAAACTAAATTGCGGAATGGACTGGACATAAGGAACCCCATTCGAGTATCACTGTCTCCCATCACCCCTCGATAGGACTGTGTTGTTGCAGGGAAACAAGCCCAGGGCTCCCACTGATTCAGCGATATTGGTGTGTTGCAATGATTTTATATGTTCATACGAGGGAAATATGTGCTGTGTGTTTAATATCCAAATGTTACTTAAAATGTTATGATGCTATTGACTTATAAGTGACTTATATAACCATATAACAATTACAGCATGGAAAAAGGCCATCTCAGCCCTTCTAGTCATGCCGAACGCTACTCTCAGCTAGTCCCACCGACCTGCACTCAGCCCATATCCCTCCATTCCTTTCCTGTCCATATACCTATCCAATTTTTCTTTAAATGATAATATCAAACCCGCCTCTACCACTTCTATTGGAAGTTCGTTCAACACTTACTTCAAGCTCCCCTGTCCTCCCCTGATAATGGACTTATCACTGTATTCATGTGAGGAAAATATACGCTGTGTGTTTAATATTAAATTCGTTAGATAAACCCTTTTAGAAACGAAATTGAATGTATTAGCCACTTATCACCTATATTCCGGTCGTGATTAACCACCGCCCCCCCCCCAGACAGAATTGCCAAAAATGATTTATAGAAAAAAATCGGCACATACACGCATGCGCACTAGTGCCCACGCAAGGCTTCATGGCCATTGTAGTCTTTTCAGGGTTAGCTCAACGTATTTGACTGCTACTCTTGTCCATTGGCAACCCTACCAACCACCGCCCCCCCCCCACCCCCGGGTTGGCCAGTCTGCTAGGATATTGTCAATATTAAACCGGTTCACAGTGCAAAGAAGGTTGGGGACCTCTGGGTTAGTGAATGATAAAGTTAGTGAGTGGTATGGTTAGCGAATGATAAGGTTAGTGAGGGGTACAGTTATAGTGAGTGGTACAGTTTGTGAATGGTACTGATAGTGAGTGTTACAGTTAGTGAGTGGTACAGTTAGTGATATGGTTAATGAGTGATAGTACAATTAGTGAGGGTTACTGACAGTGAGTGGTAGTTCCTCTCGGTGCATCCTTTTCCCAGAAGTATCACATTTTTCATCGATATTTCCTTTGAGACAAGTGATATTGACTTCCAAAATAGCCAATGAGTCAGACATTTGCCTTTGTTCCCATCCCTACCACTCTCAATACAGGTTAGCATTGTTTGTGTTTCTGAAGACATCCTGTGATTCTGGGCACTTGATTCTCACCTTTCTGAATTGGGTTCTGGCTTCTAAACCTTGGGAACTGCTGTAGAAGCTTGTCCACAAGTAAATCTTCTCCTAAGTTTGTAATCATGTCATTGTGATCAATGACATTGGCTTTGCTGACTATTTCAAGTACCACCATCATAGTATTATCAGTATAGAACACCATTAACATATTTTTGACCACCATACATGATTAAAAGTTGCTAAATGCAAATTACTAATTAATTCACATTATTCAAAATACCTTCTAGTCTTGTTTCTTTCTAGGTGATTACTTCATTTTTATAGATCTTCATATTAACAATACAATATTTTGGTTGAATATTTCATCATTGAATTATGGACAGTGTTGTATTTGGATATTCACTTCCCTCCCTATTCTGATCATAGAACACAGAACAGTTCAGCACATCTGCACCGATCTGGGTGATAATGTAAACTAATCCTATCTGCCAACATGTGCTCCTTATCCCTCTCTGCCATGCTTGTCCCTCTGTCTGTCTCAATGCAACTTGAACACCGCTTTTGTATCAGCTTCCACCAATTCCCTTGGCAATATGTTCTGGCAATGTTGCACCCTAACAAAAAAAACATTCCTTGCTTTAAACTTTCCCTCATCTTAAATCTACGTCCTCTGATATTTGAGATTTCTACCGTGACAAAATAAGATTCTATCTATCCTATTCATGCCTCTTATAATTTTGTAAACTTCTATCCAATCTGTTCTCAGCTTCTGACGCGCCAAAGGAAAGAACCTCAGTTTGTCCAACCTCTCCTCATAGTTTATACACTCCAATCCAGGTGGCATCATGATAAACATCATCTGCATCCTCTCCAAAACTTCCACGTCCTTCTCAAACATCAACTGTGCATTTGCTTAAGAAAACTATATTTTGTGCAGTACACCAGTAGCTGGTGTAAGTAACAGTTGTACTGCCCACCCATTCACCTCCCCTCCACTTTCCACAGAAACAGTGCAAATGACAATCTCTTCTTGTACTTTTCGATTTGCCTGAATTATTTTGAGAGAGGCTTCAAATATCCTTTGAGATACAGCACAAAGGACTGCGGTTGTGGAACCTGGAGGACTCATGTGAAATTGGCCAAAAACATACATCATTGTTGTATAGGTCTATGACCCAGTATAAGAACCTTAAGTCATTTGTGTTCTTCATGTTTAAGTTCCCTGCTTCATTTGCTTGGTCACTTCAACTCTAACTGAAAGGGTAAAAATGACAAAGGTAACCACTGTTGTCAAAAATGTGTCAGCTCAGTCTATTAGTGACACAGCTCTCTCTTCCATTCTTACCTTCAGCTTTCTGCATTGTGTCAATATGTTTCAACTCAAACCTTACAAATGGTGGGCCTGCATCTGAGACCATAAGAACATGGATATACGAGCAGAATTAGGCCACTTGTCCTATCAAGACAGTTCTGCCAATTCATCATGGTTGATCCAATGTCCTCCTGGCCCCAATCTCCTGCTTTCTTCCTTCTCCCTCTCCCATACCCCTTCATGCCCTGACGAATCAAGAATCCATCAACCTCTGCCTTAAATATACATAAAGACTTGGCCTCCATATCCACTGGTGGCAATGAATTCCACAGATTCTCCACACTCTGACTAAAGAAATTCCTCCATTCTGAAAGGATGCCCCTCTATTCTGAGGCTGTGTTCTCTGGTCTTAGACCATCCTACCTCTGGAAACATCTTTCTCCACATCCACTCTATCAAGGCCTTTTACCACTCTATAAATCCCCCCTTATTCTTCTGAGTTCCAGTGAATACAGCCCCAGAGCCATCAAGTGTTCTTCAGATGACAAGCCATTCAATCCTGGAATAATTTTCGTGAACCTCCTTTGAACCCTACCAAGTTTCAGAACATCCTTTCTAAGAGAAAAAGGCTGCTCACAATACTCCAAGTGAGGCCTCAGCAGTGCTTTATAAAATATCAACATTACATCCTTGCTTTCATATTCTGGTCCTCTTGAAATGAATGCTAACATTGCAGTTGCCTTCCTCACCACAGACTCAGCCTGTAAATTAACCTTCAGGGAATCCTGCCCAAGGCCACCCAAGTCCCTTTGCATCTCAGTTTTTTGTACTTTCTCTGTTTAGAAATTAGTCAACCCTTTCACTTCTACCAAAGTTCATGACTATACACTTCCTGACACTGTATTCCACCTGCCACTTCTTTGCCCATTCTCTTAATCTGTCTAAGCCCTTCTGTAGCCTCTCTACTTCCTCAAAACTACCTGCTCTTCTACCTATGTTTGTATTGTCTGCAGGCTTTGCAACACCACTAGTCACAGGCAGCCAACCCAAAAGGCTCCCTGTATTCCCACGCTTTGCCTGCTGCCAATCAGCCATTGCTTTATCTATGCTAGAATCCTTTCTGTAATACCATGGGCTCATAGCTTGTTAAGCAACCCCTTGTCAAAGGCCTTCTGAAAATCCGAATACACAACATCAACCAATTTTCCTTCGTCTATCCTGCTTGTTATTTCTTCAAAGAGTTCTAACAGATTTGTCAGGCAAAATTTTCCCCTGAGGAAACCATGCTATGACCTATCATGTGCCTCCATGAGACCTCATCCTTAAAAATCAACTGCAACATCTTCCCAAGCAGTGACATCAGACAAACTGGCTTATAATTTCCTTTCTTCTGCTTCACTCCCTTCTTGAAGAGTGGAATGACATTTGCAATTTTCCAATCTTCCAGAACCATTCCAGAATCTAGTGATTCATGAAAGTTCATTACTAATGCCTCCACAATCTTTTCAGCCACCTCTTTCAGAATCCTGGGGTGTACACCATCTGGCCCAGGTGACTTACCTACTTTCAGACCTTCCAGTTTCCCCAGAACCTTCTCTCTGGTAATGGTAACTTCACACACTTCATGACCCCTGTCATCTGGAACTATCATGTACTGCCAGTGTTTCCCACGGTGAAGATTGATACAAAATACCTATTCAGTTGTCCACCATTTCCTTGTCCCCCATTACTACCTCTCCAGCAGTCCGATATCCACTCTGGCCTCTCTATACACTTTTTGTATTTGAAGAAACTTTTGGTATACTTTTTAATTTTATTGGCTAGCTTCCTTTCGTATACCTTCATAATGACTTTTTTAGTTCCCTTCAGAAATTCCAGACATACTGCTCTGCCATCATCCCTGCCAGTGTTCTTTTCCAATCCATTATGGCCAAGTCCTCTCTCATGCCTCTGCAATTCACTTTACTCCACTGTAATACTTTAGCTTCTCCTTCTCAACTGTCAGGGTGAATTCAGTTATATTATGATCATTTTCCCCTGAGGGTTCTTTTACCTTAAGCTCTCTAAACAATTCTGCTTCATTGCACTACACCCAATCCAGAATATCTGATCTCCTAGTGGCCTCAATCATGAGCTGCTCCAAAACGCCATCTCATAGGCACTCTAGAAATTCTCCTTCTTCAAATCCAGTAGCAACCAGATTTCCCCAATCTATCTGCATATTGAAATCTCTCATGACTATTGTAACATTGCCAAAAAGATTTAAAATTCTTACCAATTGTCAAGGCTGAAGGTTGAGAAATTAAAGACAGTCTACTGATTTTGTGGTGATTCTTTTGGAAAACCAGGAGATGTCTGCTGAATGGAATGGTGTAAAGCTACTCTACCAGATGTTCCAGCAGTGATCAAGGAGCAGTAGGGGTTTCCTGGTAACATACCGTGGGGAAATAGGTCATCAAATTTAGCAACCCACAGCCACAGGATAAAGTTAAAAGTTCAAAAATTTAAGCCTGATGCAAAATACCCTAAATTCAATAAGTTATTTCGGGTAGTGCAATATTTTAGGAGAGCTGCTGTCTCACAGTGTGAGAGATCCACATTTGACACTGAATTTGAATGCTCTCTGTGTAGAGTTGTTTCTCACACTATGTTCCTCTACTGCCCACATCCCAAAAACAGTTGGTACTCAGTTGGTACTAAGGTTTTCTTTAGTGTGTGGATGTATGGTAGGATCTGGAACTGGGCTCATAGGAATGTGGGGAGTATAAAATGGGTCAGGTAGGATTAGTGTAAAACTGTGTATCATGACCTCAGTGTGCTAAAGGGCTTGTGTCTGTGTGGTACTCTTAACATAGAACATAGAATAGTACAGGCCCTTCAGCCCACAATGTTGTGCTGACCCTCAAACCCTGCCTCCCATATAACCCCCCACCTTAAATTCCTCCATATACCTGTCTAGTAGTCTCTTAAATTTCACTATAGTGTATCTGCCTCCACCACTGACTCAGGCAGTGCATTCCACGCACCAACCACTCTCTGAGTAAAAAACCTTCCTCTAATATCCCCCTTGAACTTCCCACCCCTTACCTTAAAGCCATGTCCTCTTGTAGTGAGCAGTGGTGCCCTGGGGAAGAGGCACTGGCTATCCACTCTATCTATTCCTCTTATTATCTTATGCACCTCTATCATGTCTCCTCTCATCCTCCTTCTCTCCAAAGAGTAAAGCCCTAGCTCCCTTAATCTCTGAACATAATGGATACTCTCTAAACCAGGCAGCATCCTGGTAAATCTCCTCTGTACCCTTTCCAATGCTTCCACATCCTTCCTATAGTGAGGCGACCAGAACTGGACACAGTACTCCAAGTGTGGCCTAACCAGAGTTTTATAGAGCTGCATCATTACATCGCGACTCTTAAACTCTATCCCTCGACTTATGAAAGCTAACACCCTATAAGCTTTCTTACTACCCTATCTACCTGTGAGGCAACTTTCAGGGATCTGTGGACATGTAACCCCAGATCCCTCTGCTCCTCCACACTACCAAGTATCCTGCCATTTACTTTGTACTCTGCCTTGGAGCTTGTCCTTCCAAAGTGTACCACCTCACACTTCTCCGGGTTGAACTCCATCTGCCACTTCTCAGCCCACTTCTGCATCCTATCAATGTCTCTCTGCAATCTTCGACAATTCTCTACACTATCTACAACACCACCAACCTTTGTGTCATCTGCAAACTTGCCAACCCACCCTTCTACCCCCACATCCCGGTCGTTAATAAAAATCACGAAAAGTAGAGGTCCCAGAACAGATCCTTGTGGGACGCCACTAGTCACAATCCTCCAATCTGAATGTACTCCCTCCACCACCACCCTCTGCCTTCTGCAGGCAAGTCAATTCTGAATCCACCTGGCCAAACTTCCCTGGATCCCATGCCTTCTGACTTTCTGAACAAGCCTACCATGTGGAACTTTGTCAAATGCCTTACTAAAATCCATATAGATCACATCCGCTGCACTACCCTCATCTATATGCCTGGTCACCTCCTCAAAGAACTCTATCAGGCTTGTTAGACACGATATGCCCTTCACAAAGCCATGCTGACTGTCCCTGATCAGACCATGATTCTCTAAATGCTCATAGATCCTATCCCTAGGAATCTTTTCCAACAGCTTTCCCACCACAGGCGTAAGGCTCACTGGTCTATAATTACCCAGACTATCCCTACTACCTTCTTTGAACAAGGGGACAACATTTGCCTCCCTCCAATCCTCCGGTACCATTCCCGTGGACAACGAGGGCATAAAGATCCTAGCCAGAGGCTCAGCAATCTCCTCCCTCACCTCGTGGAGCAGTCTGGGAATATTCCGTCAGGCCTTTCTCTTCATGACTCAAAAGATCTCTCTGTGACTCAGTAATAAACATGTAAAATCCTACTGTACTATTAAATGTGTTTACAGTTTTCAAAAATTATATGCAAAAATACTATTTCTAATATGGATTTTAAATATTATATATTTGAATTCTTCTTTGGAGATGGTTCTGCTCATAAAATCTCAAAACATACATGAATGTTGTACCTTTTGCCATTAGTAATTGAGGGAACTGGTGTATGTTGAGGTTTTAATCTCATTATTGTTAAATTGTTGTGGATTTTTGTTTTAGCGGTGCCCTCAGAAGAAGGGCTATTTAACAAATATAGTGTGTTGTAGTAACAATGCCATTTGTTGGATGAGTTAAAATTAGATAACAAAAATAATTACAGTTCTGCTGAGTTAATTTGTCGACAAATTAGATTGCTGCAATGCGTTTGGATTGCTGCTTCTAGTTTCAGTGGCCCAGGCTCGGGACGGAGAAGTTAACCAGTGTTCTCTGTCCTGATTGCTATTGACTGCTCCTCATTGTGAAAGTGCATTTGTTGATATTCAGCAATAATTGGAGTATACGAATCTTGAGCTCTCAGTGTTTCAATAGTTTACCAATATGCAATGACTCACCTCTGACAAGAAGAAAGATTCAGCAATAGTGTGGAAGTGGAACCAGTCAGGGTCAGCAGTTTGAAGAAGACATAATAAGAACAATGGAGTTATCACTGGAATTTAATGGTAGTGTATTGTCCAGAATCTTTGACCAGCTGGTATCAAGCTCTGTCACAATGTTTGACCTGTTCATGTCCTGATGCGGAGTGGCCCTGTGTCAGTAAATGGCTCCTTGAAAGCCAAACAACACACACAGAGTGCTGGAGGATTCTGCATGTGTTGCTTGGATTCCGGTAGCTGCAGATTTTCTCTTCCTCAAAAGCCAAGCGTCACTTGGATTATTGCCATTGCTGTGTTAATAACCTGGTGAGTGGCAGCAGACAGCTTGGCCTTCGCACTGAGGTCAGCATATCCAGGTTGTGCTCAGGAAGTGAGATTTTATAATCATCCTTACATCTGGAATCTTGAGTTGAAATCCAGTTGCAATTTGGATTGCATGAGTATGAATTTTGTTAAACAGCTGCATTAAAGCATCATATGAGCATTTGACCGAGATGAAAAACTCGAATATTGGAAAGGTGAAGTAATATTCATTTCAGGAAACCTCAACTAACTTATTTTGTTCAATTCCTTCTGCAGAGCTCCTCCTAATGGCTTTATTCAGTAAGTGCAGTCAGAATCAGAATCAGAATCAGATTTAGTATCCACTGGCCTGAAATTTGTTGTTTTTGCGGCAGCAGTACAATGCATGATATAATACAGGTGTTCCCCGCTTTTCGAACGTTCGCTTTATGAAACTTCGCTGTTACGAAAGACCTACATTAGTTAACCTGTTTTCGCTAACAGAAGGTGTTTTCACTGTTATGAAAAAAGGCAGCATGCAAAAAAAGCAGTGCACGATAAAAGGCAGAGCGCGCCCCGAGCAGCCAAGCTCCTCCCCTGGAACGGCATTCTAGCCGGCATTGCTTAAACACGTGCCTGTGAGCAGCTGTTAGTAAGATGAGTTCTAAGGTATCGGAAAAGCCTTAAAGAGCTCGTAAGGGTGTTACACATAGCGTAAAACTGGACATAATTAAGCGTTTCGATCATGGTGAACGAAGTAAGGACAAAGTGAGTTTGGCTTGTGGAAGTTGATGAAGATGATGTTGAAGAGGTTTTGGTATCCCATGACCAAGAACTGATTGATGAAGAGCTGATGCAATTGGAAGAGGAAAGGATAACAATCGAAACTGAACGCAGTAGCAAACAGACCGAAAGTGAAGTCGTCCAGGAACTGAACATGAAGCAACTGCGTGAGATTTTTGCTGTAATGATTGCAGAAAAGTACGACTTTAATTTTGAAAGGGTACGTAGGTTTAGGGCATATTTGCAAAATGGTTTGAGTGCTTACAAAGAACTGTATGGCAGAAAAATGCGTGAGGCTAAGCACACTGTCGTTTTTCAAGCCTTCCACATCAGCCACAGCAGATGATGAACCTCGACCTTCTACATCGAGGCAGGCAGACATAGAAGAAGGTGACCTGCCCGCCCTGATGGAAACAGATGACGATGAAATGACACCCCAGTGTCCCACCACCCCAACCCTCGGACTGCGGACTGATACATTGCCACGGAGAATGCACTGGTTTCCAGGACTCACCCAACACATCTTTAAGAAAAAAGCTGAAATAAACAAGCTAAGGAATTAGATGCCACCTGGCACATAAATGTTGGCCCAGATCAGAGGCGATTGCCGATTGTGTTGCCTCTGATCTGGGCCAACATTTACGTGCCGGGCAGCACCTAATTAATTGACTTGTTTATTTCGGCTTTTTTCTTAAAGATGTGCTGGGTGCGTCGCGGCTACCGCTGCACCACTGCATGCTTCGCGGATCGGTATCGGTCGGCGGCCCGGAGGTTGGGGACCACTGCACCACCCCAAACTCCGATGACTCAGCCCAACAGACCATCATCAGTGTGCTCAGCGCTGTCTTCCCGATTCCAGTAAGTGATACATACATTACATTATTTCTACTTTTTTACTGTACATACTATTTCTACTGTACATACGTTATTTCTACTTTATATAGGCTGTGTATTTTTATGTGCTATTTGGTATGATTTGGCAGCTTCATAGCTTAAAGGTTACTGCAGAGAGTGTTTCTGCCGAGAGTGCTTGCGCCGTGTTTCTGCCGAGAGAACTTGCGTGAGATTTTCACTACGGAGAACAGTGCGGCAATGATTGTAGAAAAGTATTTCTACTTTATATAGGCTGTGTATTTATCATATCATTCCTGCTTTTACTATATGTTACTGTTATTTTAGGTTTTATGTGTTATTTGGCATGATTTGGTAGGTTATTTTTTGGGTCTGCAAACGCTCACAAATTTTTCTCATATAAATAAATGGTAATTGCTTCTTCACTTAACGACATTCTGGCTTACGAACCGTTCGTAGGAATGCTCTACTTTCAGATGGCGGGGGGAACCTGTACATACACACACACACACACACACACACACACACACACACAGATAGATAGAACAGTTCAACTAATAAGTAGTGCAAAGTTAGAAATAATAAAAGAAGTGAGGTAGTGTTCATAAGTTCAAAGTCCATTCAGAAATTGGATGGCAGACGGGAAGAAACTGTTCCTAAATTATTAAGTGTGTGCCTTCAGGCTTCTATACCTCCTTCCTGATGGTAGCAATGAGAACAAGGCATGAAATAAGAACTCAGCATTAATGTTGCAAAATATCTGAATGTGCACTACAAGAAAAAATGAAGTAACTGAACCATGTAGGGAAATATTATAAGACAAAATGTTTGGGTTTTAAGAAGCATTTTTCGAATTTTCACTTCTCGTTTTCAGGCGACTGAAGAGTTTGGGAGGACAGCCAATGTCCACACAGTAAACTCCAACAGACAGTAGTGAGATGTTGAGCAGATGATCTGATACCTTTTTTATCTGGGTTGATTAAGGAATTTGGTCAGGGCACTGTGGATTGTTGACGTGATAGTCTCCTTCTCTTTCCCCACTTTTCTCTGCTCCCTGTAATTTGCTCTCTTTCTTCCAGCTCTGATGAACAACCATTTACCTAAAGTGTTAATTCTGTTTTTCTTTACAGATTTTGTTGGTATACAGAATTTTAACTTTTTTTTATTTCATCCCCAAATCCCATAAAAATGGGATAAAGAGCTGTAGGAAACCGGCAACCATTAGTTATTAATCTTGGGCATACATGTAACAAGTACTGTTCTGCCTCAAATTTGTTCATTCTCTCTTCCAGATCTGTTTAATGTTGTCTGATTTACTCTTGCACACTGTATTTTTCATTCTTGAAAAAGAATACCTGTTCAATTTCTTCAACCATTCCTCTGCACATAACACATTGACTATTCCTTCAACACGCACAACACGCTGGAGGAGCTCAGCAAGTCGGCGTGTTGCTTTGACCCCAGCATCTGCATAGAATTTTGTGTTGACTATTCCTTCAGCCTGATAACTTTTCAAATTCAAATTTCTGTATAAGGCTGGAGGAGTTGGGTCAAAACATCCTCATTTCAGTTCCCTCTTGTATCCAGGTAACTTGTAATGTAGGTTGCTACAAAGGGAATACTTGATAAAGGGACTTTGATCTGAAATGTTACCTCTATTTCTCTTCCCATCTTCTTTCTTGACCTGCTGACTATTTCCAGAATTCTTTTATATTGCCAGTATCTGCCAGACTTTGATATATATTTTACCACTTACCTACAAATAAGGGATAAATTACAGTTGCTAGTAAATGTGTCTTTGGGATGACCTGGAGCCACCCCATGTGGTCATATGAAAACTCTGCCCAGAAAACTCTGCCCAGAAAACTCTGCCCAGACAGCACCGGAGGTCAGCACTGAATGTAGGACTGCCAGCAGCCCTATCCCACCTGCTGGAAATTGAGAGCAAAAATAGCAAATGATTGAAGCAGCTTATGGCAGGGTCTGCATACCATCTGAGAGGGGAACAGAACTGGCACTTCAGGTCAAGCATCCATCATCAGAACTGGAAAAGTAAGAAAACAAGTTGCTGAGAGGAAGAGGAGTGGAGATAACCAAGCAAATGTATTTAAGCTAACAATGATTCACTTAATGCCAGTGTTTAAGGGAAAAATTAGATCTGTGGAGAGATAAGAAAGAAAAGTTGGTCAGCTAAAATTTTTAGTGACTATATATTGAGTTGCTACAGGAGGTTCAGGTATAATCTGAAACCCATTTCATGGGCGAAGTGGAGATTCTGGACTAAACCAATAGGGGACGCTCTCCAGCTGTGGCAGGGTTTGAATACTATCGTCTCCTACACTGTTGTGGGCTGTATCAAAGGTAGTGATGAATCAGCACACAGGAGGAAGATAGAAAATTTGGTTAAGTGGTGTCATAACAAGAACTTACCACTGAGTGTCAGCAAGACCAACAAACTGATTGTAGACTTCAGGAGAGGGAAACCAAAGGTCCATGAGCCAGTTCTCATCAGAGGATCAGAGGTGAAAGAGGGTTAGCAACTTTAAATTCCTGGGTATAACTACTTGAGAGGACCTGTCCTGGACCGAGCACATGGTGTAATTGCAAAGAAAGCACTACAGCGCCTTTATTTCCTTAGGAGACTGTGGAGATTTGGCATGACATCTAAAGCTTTGACAAATTTCAATAGATGTGTACTAGAGAGTGTATTGACTGGCTGTATCATGTGCTGGCATAGAAACACCAATGCCTATGGATGGAAAACCCTACAAATGGATTCGGTCCAGTACATCACCAGTAAGGCCATCCCAACCATTGAGCGCATCTACATGAAGCACTGTCGTAGAAAAGCAGCATCCATTAGCAGAGATCCCCACCACTCAGGCCTGGCTCTTTTCTTGTTGCTGCCATTAGATAGAAGGTTCAACAGTCTCAGGACTCACACCACCAGGTTCAAGAACCATCAGGTTCTTTAACATTCATCCACTGAGATGTTCCTGCAACCAATTATCTCACTGTAAGGACTCGTTATCTTGTTATTTCACATTCTTGTTATTTATTGCTATTTATTTATATTTGCATTTGCACAGATTGTTGTCTTCAGCACTCCAGTTGATCACTCACTGAACCTATTATAAATCTTACGGATCACTAAAACTTACTCTATGGATTTGCTGAGTATGCTTGTATGAAAATTAATCTCAGGGTTGTATATGGTGAAATATATGTACTTTGATAATAAATTAACTGAACACTGAAAGCCTCCTGAGCCTGTAGCACTCAGCTCATTCGAGATCAACTCAATATCATTATCAAGTGTATGACTCTATGACTCTTCAAAACCTCTTAAAAAGAATAGTAGGGTTGTGCACTGGAGAACTAATCACTATCTCACATATCAAATAACAGGTCTCAGGCACCCTCTACACCTCCCTTTGGTTTGTGACCTCTCCGTTGACTATCTATCCATTGTCTCAGACAGACACTAACTGCATCTTTTTTAGAGATCCTCCCTTCATAATCCCCAGCCACACCCAATTTACTTCTACATCCTACCCAAGGGGACTATCTGTTTCATCAAACTTCAACCTTCCTGTTCACCTGGTGATTGCCTGGAATGAAATACCAGGGTGGGAGTCAAAACAGACAGTTCGGTGGAGCTTAAGAGGCTTTTACAGAGATACAAGAAAATGAAGGAACTGAGGGAATTGGATATTATGCAGCAGGACAATAATTAGTATAAATCACTTCAAGATTGGCACAGCATCAAGGACAATATGATCTGTCCAGTGCTGTACTGTTCTATGTTCTAGAAGGCCTCTATTCATTTAATTACAATTTTACCTGGAGAAGGACAATTCATATAAATTGTCAGCAATAATGGCCTGCCAAGTGCTGTACTGTTCTATGTCCCTTCAAAAGCTCATACTTCAAACTTAAACACTATACCCTCTGGGTTTAGACAATTCTGCTACTCCCTATCAAATAATATTCACCAAAGCAAAAGAAGTCAGCTGGTACAAATCAGTAAAGAAAGTAACAAGGAACAAGATGACTATCTCTGTGTTCTAATAAACATTATTGACCTGAAACATTACTTTGTAAGGCCCTGGTATTCTAACAGTTGGCAGTAGATGACAGGAATTCACATTTTTCACAGTGTATAGCAAATCCTGGAGTTCTATGGATTTATTAAGGGAGTACCAATACCAACTATTCCTTCATTGACTTCCCACTTGGCCAGGTTCCAGGGTTTAAGTGTCTTTGTGTTTTAAGACCACTAGCATCTCCTCATTTGTAGTGTGGATACACTCCAGGGCACAGAGCATCACTATTTCTTGATTAGTCAGAGCATCAAAGGTTATGGGGAGAAGGCAAGGGAATGGTGTTGACAGGGAGAATAATGAATGATGAAATGGCAGAGTAGACCATGATGGGCTGAATGGCCAAGTTCTGCTCTTATGTCTTATGGTCTTATGGCATTATTTCTCCTCCTAGAATTTCCTGGCTTCCATGGTCTTATTCATGGTAAATAAGACCATAAGACAAAGGAGCAGAAGTCGGCCATTTGGCCCATCGAGTCTGCTCCGCCATTTTATCATGAGCTGATCCATTCTCCCATTTAGTCCCACTCCCCTGCCTTCTCACCATAACCTCTGATGCCCTGGCTACTCAGATAACTATCAATCTCTGCCTTAAATACACCCAATAACCTGGCCTCCACTGTCGCCCGTGGCAACAAATTCCATAGATTCACCACCCTCTGGCTAAAAAAATTTCTTCGCATTTCTGTTCTGAATGGGCACCCTTCAATCCTTAAGTCATGCCCTCTCGTACTAGACTCCCCCATCACGGGAAACAACTTTGCCACATCCACTCTGTCCATGCCTTTCAACATGTAAATACAGATGAATTAACTCAAATGTTAGGAACACTTCAAAATCAGCTCTCCTCAGACCAACTGTAGCACTGTCCACAGCTTTAATTGAGAGAATTACATGGCTTTTAATCTAATTGATGTACAACTTTCAACATTTATTGGCAAATAGGCAACATAATTTATAACACAAACAACAGGAATTCTGCAGATGCTGGAAATTCAAGCAACATACATCAAAGTTGCTGGTGAACGCAGCAGGCCAAGCAGCATCTGTAGGAAGAGGTGCAGTCGACGTTTCAGGCCGTGACCCTTTATAACAGCTCGTTTTATAGAGTGCAAATGCATGATTAATAATATGTTAGTCACTCACACAGTTGTAGCACAATTAACCTTAATATGGTGATAGATTCCAATAGGCACCTTTTCCACAAAAATGCAGACCCATCAAGCTAGTCTCAAGGAGGTTTATTTTCTCTCTGAATGCAACAAATTTCTGCTATTTGACAATGGCTTCATATCATGACTCTTGCCATCAGTCTGTGAAATGTTGATCATCTTCATGCAGTTGTGAGCCATTTTATAATTATAAGATACACTCTGAGATGTTCATAAACCACCATCATTAAATAAGCAGAAGATTGATTAAATCTTGCTGTGTGGAGATAATTTGTAAGTAAATCAGGGGAGAGGTGGTAAGAAGTATTAAGCAGAGAGGTGTGGAGGAGTGTATGGATAAGAAAGGAAGGGTGAAGGAAGCATTGTGAGGGAGATTATGAGGGTGAATCCTCGCAAGGTGGAAGGTCCCAATGGAATACCTGGTAAGGCTCTGAAAACTTGTGCCAACCAACTGGCAGGAGTATTCAAGGATATTTTCAACTTCTCACTGCTACAGACGAAAGTTCCCACTTGCTTCAAAAAGGCAACAATTATACTAGTGCCTAAGAAGAATAATTTGAGCTGTCTTAATGACTATCGCCCACATCTCACATCTACAGTGATGAAATGCTTTTACTATGTTTCTATGTTTCTATGAGAGGTTAGTCATGACTAGACTGAACTACCTCAAGGAGCTGGACCCATTGCAATTTGCCTATGACCACCACACATCAAAGTTGCTGGTGAACTCAGCAGGCCAGGCAGCATCTCTAGGAAGAGGTACAGTCGACGTTTCAGGCCGAGACCCTTCGTCAGGACTAACTGAAGGAAGAGTGAGTAAGAGATTTGAAAGTTGGAGGGGGAGGGGGAGATCCAAAATGATAGATCCAAATGATCTCCTACTATTTTGGATCTCCCCCTCCCCCTCCAACGTTCAAATCTCTTACTCACTCTTCCTTCAGTTAGTCCTGACGAAGGGTCTCGGCCTGAAACGTCGACTGCAGCTCTTCCTAGAGATGCTGCCTGGCCTGCTGCGTTCACCAGCAACTTTGATGTGTGTTGCTTGAATTTCCAGCATCTGCAGAATTCCTGTTGTTTGCGTATGACCACAATAGTTTAACGGCAGGTGCAATCTCAATGGCTCTTCACACGGCCTTAGACCACCTGGACAGTACAAATACCTATGTCAGGATGCTGTTCATTGACTATAGGGCTCAGTATTTAATACCATCATTCCCACAATCCTGATTGAGAAATTACAGAACCTGGGCCTCTGTACCTCCCTCTGCAACCTGATCCTCGACTTCCTAATCGGAAGACCACAATCCATGCAGATTAGTGATAATATCCCGTCCTCACTGATGACCAACACTGGTGCACCTCAGGGGTGTGTGCTTAGCCCACTGCTCCACTCTCTCTATATCCATAACTGTGTGGCTATGCATAGTTCAAGTACCATCTATAAATTTGCTGATGATACAACCATTGTTGGTAGAATCTCAGGTGGTGACAAGGGGGCGTAGAGGAGCTGTTGGTGCTGCAGCAACTACCTGGCACTCAACATTAGTAGGACAAAAGAGCTGATTGTGGACTTCAGGAAGGGTAAGACAAAGGAACACCTACTAATCCTCATAGAGGGATCAGAAGTGGAGAGAGTGAGCAGTTTCAAGTTCCTGGGTGTTAAGATCTCCGAGGACCTAACCTGGTCCCAACATATCCTAAAGGGATTGGACAGGCTAGATGCGGGAAGATTGTTCCCGATGTTGGGGAAGTCCAGAACGAGGGGCCACAGTTTGAGGATAGAGGGGAAGCCTTTTAGGACCGAGATTAGGAAAAACTTCTTCACACAGAGAGTGGTGAATCTGTGGAATTCTCTGCCACAGGAAACAGTTGAGGCCAGTTCATTGGCTATATTTAAGAGGGAGTTAGATATGGCCCTTGTGGCTACGGGGGTCAGGGGGTATGGAGGGAAGGCCGGGGCGGGGTTCTGAGTTGGATGATCAGCCATGATCATAATAAATGGCGGTGCAGGCTCAAAGGGCCGAATGGCCTACTCCTGCACCTTATTTTCTATGTTTCTATGTTTCTATATCGATGCAGTTATAAAGAAGGCAAGACAGTGACTATATGTCAATAAAAGTTTGAAGAGATTTGGTATGTCAACAAATACACTCAAAAACTTCTATAGACGTACTGTGGAAAGCATTCTGACAGGCTGCATCACCGTTTGGTATGGGGCAGCTACTGCACAGGACTGAAAGAAACTGCAGAAGATTGTAAGTTTAGTCGGCTCCATCTTGGGTACTAGCCTACAAAGTACCCAGGACATCTTCAAGGAGAGGTGTTTTGGAGAGGCGGCATCCATTATTAAGGACCTCCAGTACCCAGCATGCCCTTTTCTCACTGTTACCATCAGAAAGGAGGTACAGAAGCCTGAAGGCACACACTCAGCAATTCAGGAACAGTTTCTTCCCTCTGCCATCTGATTCCCAAATGGACATTGAACCCATGAATGCTACCTCACTTTATTAATATATATTATTTCTGGTTTTTTTGCATGATTTTTAATCTATTCAATATACATATACTGTAATTGATTTACTTAATTTTTTATTAATTTTTTTCCTTCTTCTATATTATGTATTTCATTGAACTGCTGCTGATAAGCTAGCAAATTTCATGACACATGCCGGAGATAATAAACCTGATTCTAATTCTGAGTAGGTAGGGTAGGGTTAAGAACAGATTCAGTAAGGGGGAGGATTCAAGAATGAACCAGATGCTGGAGAGCGAGAGCAATTTGGCAAAGACTTGGAGCAAGAGCATCTGTGCCTGGGAGAGAGAGAACATACGAATGGACAGCACACAGAAATGCTAGAGGAACTCAGCAGGCCAGGCAGCATCTACTGAAAAGAGTATAGTTGACATTTCGGGCCAAGACCCTTCATCAGGACTGGAGTAAAAAAGATGAGGAGTCAGACTTAACAGGTGGAGGGAGGGTAGGAAGAAACACAAGGTGATAGGTGAAACTGGGAAGGGGGAGGGGTGAAGTAAAGAGCTGGGAAGTTGACTGGTGAAAGAGATACAGGGCTGGAGAAGGGGGAATCTGATAGGAGAGGACAGAAGGCCATGGAAGAAAGAAAAGGGGGAGAAGCACCAGAGGGAGGTGATGGGCAGGTAAGGAGATAAGTTAAGAGAGTGAAAAGAGAATGGGGAATGGTGAAGGAGAGTGGACTGACCTCTACCTTGCTGAGGCCCAGTGACAACTGTCAGATTTACTTACTCTTACTTATCACTTGACTAGTATCCCACGAAGGAGCACCAGGCCATTAGCTTCCATACCATCACCAACCTTACTAATTCTGGGGATCTCCCATCCACTGCCATTAACCTCATAGTTCCCTCACCCAACACTTCCCATTTCTACTTCCTACTCAAGATCCACAAACCTGCCTGCGCAGATCGACTCATTGTTTCTGCTTGTTCCTCTCACACTGAACTCATATCTGCATATTGTAATCCCCCATTATGATTGTAACATTGCCCGTTTGGCATACTTTTTCTATCTCCCATTGTAACTTGTAGACCCTATCCTTACTACTGTTAGGCATTCTGTATACAACTCCCAGCAGGGTCTTTTTACACTTAGCTCTATCCACAACAATTCAACAACTATGTCACCTCTTTCTAATGAATTGATTTCATTTTTAACCTGCAGAGTAATGCTGCCACTTCTGCCTTCCTGCTTGTTGTTTCAATACAATATGTATCCTTGGACAGTTATCTCCCAGCTATAATCTTCTTTCAGCCAAGTTTCACATCCACCACTTATGCTGGCAGCTTATTCCACACTCTCACAACCTTCTGAGTGAAGATGCTCCCCCTTATGTTCCCCTTAGACATTTCGCCTTTCGCCCTTAACCCATGACCTCTAGTTCTAGTCTCACTGAACCTCTGGAAAAAGCCTGCTTGCATTTACCCTCTCTAATTGGTCCTGTTAAATTTCCCCTCATTTTCATGTACTCCAGGGAATAAAGTTCTGGCCTATTTAACCTTTCCCTATAGCTCAGGTTCTCAAGTCCCAGCAAAATCTTTGTAAATGTTCTCTTCACCCTTTCAATCTTAATGATTTCTTTCCTGTAGCTAAGTAACCACACACAATACTCTAAATGAGGTCTTGCCAACACTTTATACAACATCAATATGCCACCCCAACTCCTATTCACTGTACTATACACAGTGCTCTGATTTATGAATGACAAACAACAACAGACCTAGCACTGATCCCTTAGAAAACCTTTCAACAACTTACCCACTACTGATAACAGGCTTACTGACCTATAATCAAAGTAGACTACTCTGAAATTCTTCTTCTCCAGATAGCCATGAAACCAAGAAAGAAAAGAATGATCTTCAACCCCCAAATCCCTCCTCCCCACATACAAAAACAAACAAAAATGGAACAGGCACATCAACCCCCAAATCCCCCTCCCTGCCCAAATAAACAAGAAAGATCGGACGAAAAGCACAGAATACAAAAAAACCATAAGACTGAAAATAGTCCACTGTCCAAGTCCACATCCAAAATGCGGAAAACCTGGGCAACATTCTCCCTCTCCATAGCAGAGCGATCTCTCCAGAGATAAAAAGGCTGCCTCCCCTCTTCGTGACAGAGTGATCTCACCAGTGGAAAAATGGCCCCCTCCCATTTCCAAAACAGAGCGATCTCACCAGTGGTAAAATGGCCACCTCCCCTCTCCAAAACAGAACGATCTCACTAGCGATAAAAAGGCAATCTCTCCTCTCCAGCGATTAAAAGGCAGACAGCCAGTGTTTCAATCTCTCTCATCACGTTAATTGGTAAACAATGGAAGCTTTCGTCCAGCAAAATGGAGTCAAACTTTGGCTCGCAGCCTTCTCACCACAAGGTTCCTGCATGTTGCCTATACCAGACAGAATCCTCTTGGAGACTGCAGAGCGTTGAATCACCCAAAAAACCTCCAAATTGCTAATCACAGGCTCCAACAGTTCCAGAATCACATTCAAAATGAAAAACTAATGTAAAAGACATATAAGGAATGCAATATATGGCTCCATGTTCTATCCCAAAGATGTCAACTGAAGGAGTGCTGTATGCAGGCACCATCTTAACTAGAATTTCCTGGCTTATTCTTAAAGCCTTTCGTAAACATTAGCTATTCTCCAATCCTCCAGCACCTCGCCCGTGGATAAGGACATTTTAAATACCTTTGCTGGGACCCCTGCAATTTCTGCACCATCCTCCACAAGGTCCGAGAATACCTTGTCAGGCCCTAAGGATTTACCCACACTTACTTGCCACAAGACAGTAAACACCTCCTCCTCTGTTATCTGTATGCAGTCCATGTTTTGCCTCACTTCTACAGACTCCGTGTCAGTCTCCTGAGTAATTACAGATGCAAAAATCCATTTCCGATGATTAATACACCACTTTTGAAGTTTTAGAAATGATAGAGGAGGAGGTAAAAGCCGGCAGGTAGGGGTGGGGGTGGGGGAGTTGCACTGCTAATCAGGGACAATATCACAGCTGCACTCGGGAGATACAATGGAAGGGTTGGACACTGAGTCCATTTGGGTGGAACTCAGGAATAGGAAGGGTGTAGTCACACTGGTGGGATTGCACTAAAGACCCCGTAATCGCCACTAGGACATTGAGGAACAGATATGTAATCAGATTAAGGAAATGTGTAAAAATAATAGGGTTGTTGTCATGGGGGATTTAAATTTACTTAATATAAACTGGGGCCTTCTTAGTGTAAGGGAATTAGATGGGGCAGGATTTGTTAAGTTCAGAAAGGTTTCTTAAATCAATATGCAGACTAACAAGAGGAGGGACTGTACTGGATCTGGTGTTGGGTAAGGAGCCTGGCCCGGTGACTGACCTTTCAGTCGGTGTACAGTGAGGGAACAGTGACCCCAACTCCTTAACTTTCAAGATAGCTATAGATAAGGTCTTTGTGGGAGAGTTTTAAATTGGAGTGGGGCAAATTATGAGGGCATCAGGCAGGAACTAAGGAGTGTTAATTGGGAATCCTTTTTTTCTGGCAAGTCCACATCAGACATGTGGAGGGTGTTTAAAGATCAATTGCACAGAGTAGAAGAAAGGTCTGTTCCTGTTAGAAGGAAGGACAGGGATGGAAAGATAAGAGAGTCTTGGATGTCCAGAGAGGTTATGAATTTAGTCAAGAAGAAAACGGAGAAGTATGAAAAGCTTCGGAAGTTAGGATCAAATGAAGCACATGGGGAGTATGAAGAACCAAGAAAAGAGCGAGAGAGGGGAATGAGGAAAGCCAGGAGGGGCCATGAAACGTCCTTGGCAAGTAGGATTAAAGTGAATCCCGAGGCATTCTATAGACATCTCAAGAGCAGGAAGATAACTAGGGAGAGGGTGGAACCACTCAAGGATAGAAACACAGAAACATAGAAAATAGGTGCAGGAGTAAGCCATTCGGCCCTTCGAGCCTGCACCGCCATTCAGTATGATCATGGCTGATCATCCAACTCAGAACCCTACACCAGCCTTCCCTCCATACCCCCTGATCCCTTTAGCCACAAGGGCCATATCTAACTCCCTCTTAAATATAGCCAATGAACTGGCCTCAACTGTTTCCTGTGGCAGAGAATTCCACAGATTCACCACTCTCTGTGTGAAGAAGTTTTTCCTAATCTCAGTCCTAAAAGGCTTCCCCTTTATCCTCAAACTGTGACCCCTCGTTCTGGACTTCCCCAACATCGGGAACAATCTTCCTGCATCTAGCCTGTCCAATCCCTTTAGGATTTTATACGTTTCAATCAGATCCCCCCTCAATCTTCTAAATTCCAACGGGTATAAGCCTAGTTCATCCAGTCTTTCATCATATGAAAGTCCTGCCATCCCAGGAATCAATCTGGTGAACCTTCTTTGTACTCCCTCTATGGCAAGGATGTCTTTCCTCAGATTAGGGGACCAAAACTGCACACAATACTCCAGGTGTGGTCTCACCAAGGCCTTGTACAACTGCAGTAGTACCTCCCTGCTCCTGTACTCGAATCCTCTTGCTATAAATGCCAGCATACCATTCGCCTTTTTCACTGCCTGCTGTACCTGCATGCCCACTTTCAATGACTGGTGTATAATGACACCCAGGTCTCGTTGCACCTCCCCTTTTCCTAATCGGCCACCATTCAGATAATAATCTGTTTTCCTGTTTTTGCCACCAAAGTGGATAACTTCACATTTATCCACATTAAATTGCATCTGACATGAATTTGCCCACTCACCTAACCTATCCAAGTCACCCTGCATCCTCTTAGTATCCTCCTCACAGCTAACACTGCCGCCCAGCTTCGTGTCATCCGCAAACTTGGAGATGCTGCATTTAATTCCCTCATCCAAGTCATTAATATATATTGTAAACAACAGCACTGAGCCTTGTGGTACCCCACTAGTCACTGCCTGCCATTCTGAAAAGGTCCTGTTTATTCCCACTCTTTGCTTCCTGTCTGCCAACCAATTCTCTATCCACATCAATACCTTACCCCGAATACCGTGTGCTTTAAGTTTGCAGACTAATCTCTTGTGTGGGACTTTGTCAAAAGCCTTTTGAAAATCCAAATATACCACATCCACTGGTTCTCCCCTATCCACTCTACTAGTTACATCCTCCAAAAATTCTATGAGATTCGTTAGACATGATTTTCCTTTCACAAATCCATGCTGACTTTGTCCGATAAAGGGGCTCAGATGAATAAGTACTTTGCTTCAGTATTTACCAAGGAAAAGCATATGGAGAACCAGGAGATCAGTCCTGAATGTATAAATATGTTAGGGCATTTAGAGGTCAAGGAAGAGGAAGTGTTGACCTCCTAATGAATATTAATACCAAGGCCTGATGGGATTTACCCTAGGTTACTGAAGGAGGTAAGTAACAAGATTGCTGGGCCCTTGACCACTATCTTCATGTCGTCTCTTGCCACAGGCGAGCGGAGGACTGGCAAGTAGCTAATGTTGTACCACTATTTAAAAAGGGAACAAGGGAAAATCCTGGGAATCCCGGTGAGTCTCTTGTCAGTTATAGGGAAATTGCTGGAGAAAGTTGTTCGGGATAGGATATATGAGCATTTGGAAACCCGTGGCCTAATTAGGGAGAGCAGCATGGCTTTGTGTGAGGCAGTTTGTGTCTTACCACTTGACCGGGTTTTTTTGACAAGCTGAGAGGAGAGATTGATAGAGGTAAGGCAGTGGATGTTGTCTACATGGATTTTAGTAAGGAATTTGACTAAGTCCCTCATGGGAGGCTAATCAAGATAATGATGCATGGGGTCAGTGACAAATTGGGTATCTGGATTCAGAACTGGCTTGTGCATTGAAGACAGAGGGTGGTGGTTGAATGTATTTATTTGAGCAAGAGGTCTGTAATTAGTGGAGTTTCACAGGGATCTGTGCTGGGATCTCTGCTGTTTGTGATGTATATAAATAACCTGGATGTAAATGTAGACTTCCGCTTTAAGATGGCGCTGTTGAACTTCTGGCTAGTGGCTAACGAAACAAGGAAAAAGACTAACTACTTCGTTAATCACACTTTTTCTGGAAAATGATTATCACAAGTATCAGTCTGTAACTTCCCTTTGGACTGGAAGCCAATTTGATGTGGCAGAACCGAGGCAAGGCCGAGAGCAAGGAGGACCCAAGGTTTGATTAATTTAAGCACTATGCCAAAGGCTGAATTGAGGTGGTAAGGTCCAGGACCCAGAATGTACTGATCTGACTGAACTCGATGTCTGGACAGAGAATTAAGTGCTGTGCCAAATCGGAAAGGTCAGCTACAGGCTGAATTGATGCGGTGAGGTCCAGGCCCCAGAGCATATCGAGGTAATTAAATCCAATGTTTTGTTGTTGATTTAGGTACCGCGCCAAATTAAAAAGGTCAGGGTGTCAGGGCCTGAGGGAAAGGGCGGTCTGGTTCAGATTGCTGCTCCATGAGGTTTACTTAAGTCTGCACTGAACTATGCTGAACTCTGGGACTCTCTTGCAGACTTCAGTTCAGAATGCTATTTGCTTGTGTTTTTTTCTCTCTGAGCATTGGGTGTTCAACGAGCTTCTTTTTGTCTGTGGGTTCTTTTTTATATGGTTTATTTGCTAACATGATGTGTTTTTTTCTCTCTGCACATTGGGTGTTTGACGGCCTTTTTATTTTCTTTGTTTTGTGGCTGCCTGTTAGGAGATGTATCTTTGATAATGAATGTACTTCGAACTTTGGGAAGGGTGGGTTAGTAATTTTTCAAATGATAACAAAATTGATGGAGTTGTGGATAGTGTAGAATACAGCATGATAGAGATCAGTTGCAGATATGGGCTGAGAAATGGCAAATGGAGTTTAACCCAGATAAATATGAGGTGTTACATTTTGGTAGGGCAAATGCAAGGAGACAGTGTACTGTTGAGGGCAAGATCCTTAACAGTGTTGCTGAGCAGAGGGATCTTGGGATCCAAGTTCATAGGTCCTTGAAAGTGGCTACAGAGGTCGATAAGGTGGTTAAGAAGGCTTATGGAATACCTGTTTTTATTAGTCAAGACATTCAGTTCAAAAGTCAAGATGTTATATTGCAACTTCATAAAACTCTGGTTCGGTCACATCTGGAGAACTGTGTACAGTTCTGGTAGCCCCATGATAGGAAGGATGTTGATGCTTTGGAGAGGGTGCAGAAGAGGTTTACCCGGGTGCTGCCTGGTTGAGAGGCTGGATAAATGTTTTATTTTCTCAGGAGCGGCTGATCCTGAGGGGAGATCTGACAGAGGTTTACGAGATAATGAGAAGCATAGATAGAGTAGACAGAGAGTACCTGTTTCCCAGGGTTGAAATGTCTAATACCAGAGGGCATGCATTAAGATGAGAGGGGGTAGAGGTCGGTTTTTTTCTCAGGAAGTTGTAGATGTCCAGAATGCGCTGCTGGTATGATGGTAGAGGCAAATATATTGGAGACTTTCAGGGAAAATCTGCAGATGCTGGAAATCCAAGCAATACACACAAAATGCTGGAGGAACTCAGCAGGCCAGGCAGCATCAATAGAAAAGGTACAGTCAATGTTTCGGGCCGAAACCCTTCGGCAGGATTGGAGAAAAAAAAGCTAAGGAGTAGATTTGAAAGGTGGCGGGGTGGGGGGGAGCGGTGAGATGAGAGAGAAATGGTGATAAGTGAAACTTGGAGGGGGAGGGATGAAGTAAAGAGCTAGGAAAAAGAGACAGAGGCCATGGAAGAAAGAAAAAGAGAGTGGGGGAGAAGCATCAGAGGGAGGCGATGTGTGGGCAAGGAGATAACATGAGAGATGGACAAGTGGATGGGAAATGGTGAAGGAGGGGCAGGATGGAGGTGTTACTGGAAATTTGAGAAATCAATATTCATGCCATCATGTTGGAGGCTACCCAAACGGAATATAAGGTGTTGTTCCTCCCACCAAAGTGTGGCCTTATCCTAACAGTGGAGGAGGCCACGTGAAGTGTGGAGGTGAGACCTGACGTAGATTCGGAGACTGCTTTGCCGAGCATTTATGCTCCGTCCGCCAGAACAGGTGGGATCTCCCAGTGGCCACCCATTTTAATTCTACTTCCCATTCCCATTCCTATTTGTCCATCCATGGCCTCCTCCACCATCTAAAGCCTCTCTAAAACCTCAGAATAGTATGCAATATTTCAGATGGAGCCTAATAAGGGTTTTATAAAGTTGCAAAATAACCTCTTGACTTGTGAATTCAATGCCTTGACTCATAAAAGCAAGCATTCCTTAAGCCTTCTTAACCACCTTATTGACCTGTGTAGCCACTTTCAAGGAGCTATGAACTTGGACCCCAAGATCTCTCTGCTGAGGAACACCATCAGGGACCTTACCCTTAACAATGTACTGTCTCCTTGCATTTGCCCAACTGAGGTGAACTCCTCAGATTTATCTGGATTAAACTCCATTTGCCATTTCTCTGCCCCTATCTGCAACTGGTCGATATTGTGCCCAATTCTTTGCCGGTCTTCTGCATGATCCACATGAAACAGTCAAGTTTCCTTGGCTGTGTAAATCTAGGGAAGATAATCTCTGGCCCTGCCAAATGTGTGAATTTGAGGCACGAACCCTCTCCAAACCCCCTGTTTGTAATTCACTACCCTGTTACAAATTAATGCTATGAAATAACAGATAGTACACGATTAAAGGATTAAATACGAGTAAAGGAATCTTAACTGAAAGGTTTGTAAAGATTAATGAAAAGAAAAGGACCCATTCTAATTTAACAGTCAAATGTGCACAAGTTGGAGCACACCTTGAACTTCTCTGTCACTCACGCGCTGGGCCCTCAGTCAATGAGTAAGCACTCTCCACTTTCTGAACGTCACTCACAATCCATCTTGAACAAATGGGTCTCCCACCAGATCGTATGCTACGACTGATTCTCTCCAGCATCTTCTCTCCTCTCGAACAAAAGCCCAAAACCAACTTTATTGTCCCTCACCAAAAAAAACCTCCCGCTAATTGGATGGTACACATTCCACATCATCCCTTATCTTCAGCAATAACCCAAACAGGCTGAAAGCAGATCAAACAGCTCTTACAGAGCTGCTAAATGAAATACCTACAGCATAACAGTAAAGATGTGAACCAGGGCACTACACACAACTCTATCAATCTTGGAATCATCCACAAATTTTCTAACCTATCCATCTACATTTACATCTAGGTTGTTTATATACATCACAAAGAGCAGAGATCCCAGCACAGATCCCTGAGGAACTTCATGAATTACGGACCTCCAGCTCAAATAAGTCCCTTCAACCTCTACCCTCCGTCTTCTATGTGCAAGCCAATTCTGAATCCAAACAGCCAATTTGCCATGGATCCCATGCATCTTAATCTTCTGGATTAGCCTCCCATGAGGGATTTGGCAAATGCCTTACTAAAATCCATGCAGACAACATCCACTACCCTACCCTCATCACCTTGTCAAAAAGCTCAATCAAGTTGGTAAGGCATAATCTGTCACACACAAAGCCATGCTGCTCTCGCTAATTAGGCCATGGGTTTCCAAATGCTCACATATCCTAACCCTAAGAATTTTCTCCAGCAATTTCCCTGTAAGTTACTGGAGACTCACTGGTCTATTTTCCCCTTGTTTCCTTTTTAAATAGTGGTACAGCATTAGCTGCTCACCTGTCCTGTACATTTAGGCTGAGGCACAGCCAGCTTTTCCCAATGTCCTCCTCCCTTGTCAATCCATCACTAGCTCCTGAGACTGGTTGCACTGCAGCCCCAGATCAAGTAACATATGTTGTTATATTCCAACCCTAAATAACAGTTGAAATGCTATTTTTGATTTAGCTGCATGTGATAGACTGTATTCCACTGGCTCTCAGCTCAGAACATATGTTTCCCAATGTCTGCTCTCCCAGCTCTGCTTCTAACAAACTAATGATTTTTCTCCAAACTCACTTATTAATACCACGTTTCTCCACTACAGAGACCACACTGTCACTGCTTTTTATATGGCATTGTTCCCAGCTAGCATAAGCCAATAAAGAGTACGGGTATTAACAAAATACCTTATGTTGAGTGCAGTATTTACTTATAAATCTCAGAACTTTCTTTATAGAGTCTATTGGATCATGCAATAATTGTGAGTGTGAGCATTCCATTAAGAACTGTGTGAGGCAAGAATCTGAGGAATTTATTGCCACAGGTGGCTGTGGAGGCTAAGTCTTAGAGTATATTTAAAGCAGAAGTTGATAGGTTCTTAGTTAGTGTGGTCTGGTCTGGGAGAAGGCAGGAGAATGGAGTTGACAGGGATAATAAATCAGCCTTGATGGAATGGCATGCAGACTCAATGCACCAAGTGGCCTAATTCTACTCCTACATCTTCTTGTTCATTGTGGTGGGATTAGACCGGTGTTAAGTAGGTGGGTTGTTGTGCAGCTCATTGGGCTGGAAGGGCCTGTTCCACAATGTACCTCTAAAGAGCTAATTCAAATAAAGAAGTTAAAACCATGACAGTTTGTGAATTTGCAGAATGTAGTAAAAGTGCAGAAATCCGCTGAAACTGCAGTAGATCAGTGTATTCCAGTGGGATATCAAGGCAATCACACAAACATGAAAACTCAGGGAAATGATAAAATGTAAAAGGAAGTTAATATTTACCTGGGGTGTTTGGAAATGTTCTTCAAGATTTAAGGTTGTATGACAATGGACAACAATAATGAAGAAAAATGCAGAGCTCAGTTAATGGAAACAAGCTAATTTATAATGAGAAATATGTTCCAATAATTGAATCAATCTCATACATCCAAAACATTGACAGTCTACTCTCCTCCATGGATGCTGCCCGACCTGCTGAGTTCCTCCAGCACTTGGTCCCCTCCAGCCTGTGATAATCAATCTGATTCTGATTCTGCTACACAGTCAGCATTACAGATGTTCAGCACCTCATTGATCTCTCTAACTTCTGATAACTCCCATCTGTTTTATTTCCTGATCCCACTGGCTCCTATTATCCTGTCTCTTCCCCTCCTCTGCCTGGCAACCATACACTTCTTGCACTAGTTTTCTATCCCACTTCCTTCCCTTTATTCCATTGCCCACTGTCCTCTCCTATCAGATTCCATCTTTTTCAGATCTCTGTCAACTGCAACAATCCAAGATTCTTCCATCATTCTCACTCCCCTCCGGCTCTTACCTCGATCCCTGCTAGCTCTTGCTCCACCTTCTTCCCTCTTTATTATACTGGCTACCCCTCTTTCCAGCCCTGGTAGAGGTCTCTACCTGAAACATCAACCGTCCATTTCCCTCAATAACTGCTGTTTGACCTTCTGTTGCTTCAGATCTGCAGCATCTGCAGTCTGCTGTGTCTCCATTGTATTTACATCATTGTTTACTGCTGTGAATAAACTAATGCATAGCCAGCAAAGTACAGGCATTATAGCTATTCAGTGATTACTTAATTTTCCTTCACATGCCCGGTTTTAGGGAACAATCCTCCAGTGTCCTAGCTGCACCCCATCACTCTTTGTGTTGCTTTTCACTTAAAAACATTGTCATCTCCATCAGTATGCAGTAACCAGACCTTCTGAAAATCAAAGGCTCTGAAAGACTTTCCATCGTGACTGTGAATCAGAATCAGAATCAGGTTTATTATCACTGACATGTGTCATGAGCTTTGTTGCTGTGTGCAGTGTATAAATAATTACTGTAAGTTACAATGAGAATATATGAAATAAATAAATAATGCTAAAAGATTGCAAAATCTTTGGTAGGTTTCATGTGTTCATGGACCATTCAGATATCTAATGGCAGAGGGGCAGATACTGTTCTTAAACAAAATCTGCATCTTCAGGCCCTTGTACCTCCTCCCCAATGGTAGTAATGTAATGAGTATCCAATATCTTCCAACTGTTATGAGGAAACATTGCCTTTGTCCATGTTACAGAACAACTACAGAGATCTCAATACTTAATCTTCACTGGTCCCTTTGGTACAAAGAGTAATCTGCAGCAGTCTAAACATCACAACCTTTGTTTCAACAACCCAAATATCTGCTCTAAAATGCTCTTCCCTCCCTCATGTGTCTCATTAGATGCAGTTTCCTCCAGGGAACTAGGCTTGCAGAGTGGAGTCAACAACCAGAATTTCAGCTGGCATGCCGTGTCTCTGAGGTAAACAATTGGCACCTTCCAAAGGATTGGATGGGGTGGGGAGTCAAAGCAAGAGAATGAACTGACAGAAAGCAAAGTCAATAGGAGCACTTAAACAATGTTTTGACTTCATCTGTTATTGATTGTTTGGTCACACAGCAGATGAATGTAAAGCAAATAATATTTATATGAAATATAATAATATTTCTTTCTATCTATTTCTTGTAGAGAAGGCAGTGGAATGGAGCTGAGAGGGAGAATAAATCGGTCATAATGGTAATGAATAAATCGGTTTAAAGTATAAGGTATAAAGTATAATGGAAAGGCGGAGCAGACTCAATGTGCTGAATAGCCTAATTCTGCTCCTATGTCTTATGTCTTATGATGAATTAGCAATCTGCAGAGGTACAGAAGATGACATGTGAGTGCTGGTGAAACTCAGCCCCCTGGGGATGTCAGAGTTGCTGAAACAAAAAGTTTTTTTCCAAAAGCATAGTAGACTGACTGAGGTAAAGGCAGAGACTGGTGACTTCAGAGGGGAAGGCTTGGTGAAGGCAAAGCATTGAGTTAAAATGGGTGCTAAGGTTGTGAACTTTGTCCTTCAGCCTGGACGGTAGCTAGGAGGGAAACCTGACTGAAATTTTTTTGGGGTGGTTGCAATGATGTGGTGTCATTGGTCATGGGAGATAACCTGCAATAGCCCCAATCTCACACTTGTTCCTGCAGGACAAATTTGCCCTAAACTGGTAAATTGGCTTATGTACAGTGAAAACTTGTCTAAACAGGTCATTTCAATATAACGATACATTGATGTAAAAAAACAAACGGCGTGCAGAGTAAAGTGTTACAGTTACAGAGAAAGTGCAGTGCAGACAGACGTAAGGTGAAAGAGCAGGACAAGGTAGATCAGGAGGTCAAGAGTCCATTTTATCATACATTAGGAATCATTCAAGCTGTCCTTGACCCTAGTTTTTATGTGCTTTTAGATTTTTGTATCTCCTACCTGATGGAAGGGGGAAGAGAAAGAATGTCTACTGACTGCTTTACAGAGGCAGCAAGATATAAAGACAGTTATTGGATGGAAGGCAGGTTTCCACAATGTGTCCACAACTCTGATGTTTCTTGTAGTCACGGGCAGAACAGTTGCCATACCAAGCTGCGATGCATTCAACTAGGATGTTTTCTGTGGTGCATTAATAAAAATTGGTCAGGGTTGATGGGGACAGGCTTCCTGAGGAAGTAGAGGCATTGGTGAACTTTCTTGGTGATTGTGTCATGTAGTTGGAACAGGACAGGCTATGCTAATGTTCATTCGTAGAAACTTGAAACTCTTATTTCAACACCATTGATGTAAACAGGTGTTACATAACTGGCAACAATGAATATCAATCAAGACAGGTTATATAAAAACAACCAAACATTTATTAAACACAGATAAACGATAAGGAAAAAACAAATGAAAACTTTAACTGGAAGTTAACCGTTATGCAGCCGTTTAACAAATCGTCACTCGGCACTGGTTCTTAAAGCGTTAAATGCGAAAACAGTTCTTAAAGCGATAAAGTCAGATATAGTTCTTAAAATGGTAAATTCGAAAGTCCAACAGATTCATATGTTCATTTGGGAGAGACTTCTCTGGTGGAGGATTTCTTTGTAGCCGCGACTTTCCTACTGGTTCTGTCCAAAGGATTCACGATGCAGTAAATAAACAGTTTAAAACAACCGACCTTAAATTCTTTTAGATAGAGAGCAAACCTTTGCATGAGTTCTTTTCTCTTTTGGTAAGAGTTACCTTCGATGCAGGTCGCTTCTCCTTCAAAAAAGACTCAATAAGGTCAATCCTTTGTTAAACTGCCAAACGATGCCAACTCCTTCCAATCCTTCGAGTCCTGTACTTCGATAAAGTCTTCACTCCCCCTACTACTGCTGGAATAGGGTAAATCAGCACATCTAGCAAAAATTTCCAGTCCAATAATATTGCATCTTGCAACAGAACACAACACTCCATTTTAAAAATGAAACTGCGTCACAAAAACAAACACGCAACAGAAAAGGAGACACAGCACGTTCTACCTGGAAATCTACAAACTAAAAACTAACTACGTCTTCTGGGATCTTCCCTTTATATACCCAGAGTGCACATGTCATCATGTGACCTCACATCGGCGGGAAAATTACATCAGGTGACCTCCATAAGACCATTACATCATTCTCACAAAAAAAATCACAGATCTCCTTGAGCATGTAACAACAGGAAATTGTGAGTTAATGAACTGCCTCAATACCTCCTTGTGCAACTGGGTCCTCGATTTCCTCACTTGCAGACTCCAGTCATAGCCAGCCGGTGGTGTAGCGACATCAGCACCAGACTTCGAGGCAAATGGTCCTGAGTTTGATTCCGGCTGGTTCCTTGCATGCTTTCCATCTGTGCTGGGTTGAGCATCAAGTTCATTTATTATCAAAGTATACAATTCCAATTTCTTCTTCCCTGGGTGGTCATGAAATCAAGAAAAAAAATCAAGGCAACATGATCATTAACCTCCAAATCCCTCCTCTTGCACAGTCAAAAGCAGTCAAGTGTTACGGAAGTGACAAAAATGCCGCCTGATGCACCAGAAGGTGCGAAAATGTAACGACAAGACTCCAGTCAGTTTGGATTGGCAACAACATCTCCTACTCAATCTCCATCAACACAGGTGCACCACAAGGCCTAGTGCCTACCCCCAGTTCTATACACTTTACCCTTATGACTGTGATGTTAAACACAATTCCAATGAACATTTAATTTTGCTGATGACACCACTGTCATTGGCTGAATCAAAGTTGGTGATAAATCAGCAAATAGGATTGAGATTGAAAATCTGGCTGAGTGATGCTACAGCAACAACCTTTCACTTAATGTCAGCAAGACCAAAGAGCTGATTATTGACTACAGGAGGAGGAAACTGGTGGTCCATGAACTAATTCTCATCAGGGGATCAGAGGTAGAGAGGGTCTTTATATTCTTCAGTTTTCTCATGTAAGGGGATTTCATCTTTTATGTAACTGCACAGGCTAATTAAAATGGCTTCTTTGTTATGCTATACTTGGGAATGCTTCTTTGTTATGTTAAACGCTGAGAAAGTTCTTGTGCTAGCAGCTTGTTTTGGGTTAGAGTGTGATAAGAATATGTTACGAACCAATTGGGATAGTTGTTATGTTTTTGGTGTATTTGAAGTGTTACGTACCCCGTAACTGGGTTGCCAAACCAGCAGAAATGGATCACTCAGTTGGAGTCTGGATTACTAGAACTAAGAAAGTTTTATTAAGGAAACAAGCAACACAGTAAGCGAAAGGATAATGAATGCAACAGTTCAGCAATGATAAACACACATGTGCACAGAATTAAGATAACAGGATCAACCAAGCTCTATCGTTGTCTAGGGGTAAATGACCAATTTCAAAGTGACACAAAGTCCAGTTCAATTTAGTTCAGTTCGCAGTAATCATTGCCATGGCGATGGACAACGTGGGGGGAAGGAGAGAGAGAACGAGAACGACTGATCATTCAAAACGGCTTCCACTCACAGACCTGCGATATTGCTCACAAGCAGCTTTCGGGCAAATCCTTTGTGATGTCACCTGGGGTCACCGACTGTGACCCCTCCTCCAGATGCGGTCGATCCTCTGCAGTGAACCCGGCGCCCAAGCAAGGGCGGACACACACCGGGTTCCCGCTGATCATACCTTTCCACCCTGTGCGTCTAAGGCTGATCCCGCGATCAGCCGTCCAAGAGCTTCCCACCGACTTGTGAGAGGCGCACCGCTTCCAAGGTCTCGTTACCTCGGAGTGTCGCGTGTGTCCTGCCTTAGCGAACCTGACCCTTTTTATCCCCCTGCTGGGGTATCGCCTGTCCATCACTTCAAACAGTTCAGGGTTCAAAGGGGGAGCCGCTCTAGACAGCTCTCTCTCCCGTCCCTTCATTACACATCTCCAGATCGCCTGTCCATCACTTCAAACAGTTCAGGGTTCAAAGGGGGAGCCGATCTTGACAATACCCAGACTGATGGCTCCTTCATTAACACCTCCAAATGCTGCTTCATTGTGTACCTTATCTCTCCCTCCCCTGAGGACAGGTGGCAGACCAACTGTTGATGCCACTGGTGCTAGCCCAGGCCAGCAAACACCTTAATTTATGTGTATTCTCGTCACAGAAGATACTGTATGCATGGGGTTTTGGGGGAGAAGGCGGGAGAGGGAGACAGAGGATGGACCAGGTGCTGTGAGCCCACTAACGGGGTCGGACCCCAAGCGGGGCGTTCGGCAAGGAGAGGAGACAGAGACGGACTCGTGTGGAGCGTCCAGTCGACCACCGTTGTTGGTCCCAGGCAGCCGGTCGAGGTGGTCCGAGGGGTCGTAGAGTGGAGAAGAAGGTTCCTGAGCTCCAACTATTTGTGCAAGAAGAGATTGAACTTTGATAAGTGTGGCGCCTTTTATTTTCCTTTTATATTTTATCCTCTATTAATTATATAGTTCCAGTAATATCTATAAACTGTAAATCATTTAATCATATCTGGTGTATTGTCTGTTATTTGGGCGGGGTGGGGTACATCACACAGCATCCACACAAACTAATTACCCAGTTTGGTGGAGCCGAGGGCTGTTTCCCTAGACGACAGCGAACCAAGCGACCCTGAGGCTGGCCGGGGGGCTACATTGACCATTGCAGACTTGGAATTCACGCTCGTCAACGTGGAGAAGGAGCAACGGAATTCCGAGCCGACACTGTGGTCATGTACTGATGAATTAATCCAGCGAGAAGAAATAATGACCCACCTTCGAAGGGATCAGCAGAAACTCAAGACGTCGATTCAGAAAAGATTGGAAGACTTACAAGTTGGGGGAGATCAAGGAAGTGTTCTGACTAAGGCCAACAGAAAACCGAGAGCCCAGGGAGGGGAGTTTGACTACTCTCCCGAGGAGGTGACAAAATGGAGGACAGATCTCGGAAAAGGGAGGCGGACGCTTGAAAGAAACCCAAAGACGACTATCGACAGTTTAAATGAAGTGGAAAAACTGAAAGTTGACCTGGAAGACGTCATCAGGAAGAAAAAAAACTGGAGGCTGAGCATCCTTTAACTGCTGCTTTTCAGGTCAGGGTGGAAGAAACTGGTGGGATAACTGTGTCCCAGATTGAGATGGCCGAGAACCGTGAGTCAGAACTGCTGAGGCTGTGGTGAGAGTTGAAGGAGCCCCGAAGAAGCTGACGTATCGACAGCAGGAGGCTGAAGGGGTAGCCCCGGCTAAATGGTTCAGTTTGGAGAAACCTAAACAGCAGCTACTGATCGAGGGAATGAGGAAGAATACGGATTCGAAGGATGATGTGCTGGATATGTGGTACATGCTGCCTTTCGCTAACTTCCCCATGATTGAGGAAGAGAACTTTGGCCCTTCTCCCACTGAGTCAGGTGTAGTGGGTAGGGCTAGCTGTTGGCAGTCTGAGTTGCAGCAGGACCAGGAAGGAAAAGAAGCGGGGCCCCAGACACGGGACAGGGGGCTCTGAGTTGTAATGGTGGCCTGAGTGAGAGAGGAGTTGGCAGACAGGCCCGAGGTATCCCTAGTAGTGTCTGAGCCTTTAGGGTTTAGGTGAGGGGGTATGGACATCTTGGAGGATTAGGAAGCTCCCAGATAGGTTGGCCTATGTAGCGCCCGTGGACGGGCGTATGGTCCACTGTTTGGGGAGCACTGTCACTGTGTGTATCTGTGTATGTGTGTGTTGTGTGTCTGCAGGACTGGTTGGCGAGTTATTTAGAAGCCATGAGGACATGACTTTGTTTGGCGGGGGGAGAGTGTAAGGGGGTTTCGTCTTTTATGTCACTGCGTAGGCTAATTAAAATGGCTTCTTTGTTATGTTATACTTGGGAATGCTTCTTTGTTATGTTAAATGCTGAGGAAGTTGTGCTAGCAGCTTGTTTTGGGTTAGAGTGTGATAAGAATATGTTACAAACCAATTGGGATAGTTGTTATGTTTTTGGTGAATTTGAAGATACTGTATGCGCGGGGTTTTGGGGAGAAGGCGGGAGAGGGAGACAGAGGATGGACCAGGTGCTGTGAGCCCGCTAACAGGGTCGGACCCCGAGTGGGGTGTTCAGCGAGGAGAGGAGACGGAGACGGACTCGTGTGGAGCGTCTGGTCAACCACCGTTGTTGGTCCCAGGTGGCCGGTCAAGGTGGTTCGAGGGGTCGCAGGGTGGAGAAGAAGGTTCCTGAGCTCCAACTGTTTGTGCACGAAGAGATTGAACTTTGATAAGTGTGGCAGCTTTTATTTTCCTTTTATATTTGTTACAAGAATACACATAAAATTAAGATGTTTGCTGGCCTGGGCTAGCATCAGTGACATCAGCAGTTGGTCTGCCACCTGCCCTCAGGGGAAGGAGAGATAAGGAACAATGGAGCAGCGTCTGGAGATGTGTAATGAAGGGACGTGGGAGAGAGAGAGCTGTCTGGAGCGGCTCCCCCCTTTGAAACCTGAACTGTTTGAAGTGATGGACAGGCGATACCCCAGCAGGGGGATAAAAAGGGACAGGTTCGCTAAGACAGACACACACGCCACCCGAGGTAACGAGACCCTGGAAGCGGTGCGCCTCTCACGAGTGGGTGAGAAGTATCAGACAACGACCAGGGTGGAAAGGTACGATCAGCGGGAACCCGGTGTGTGTCCGCCCTTGCCTGGGTGCCGGGTTCACTGCAGAGGATCGACCGCATCTGGAGGAGGGGTCACAGTCGGTGACCTCAGGTGACATCACCAAGGACCCGCCCAAAAGTTGCTTGTGAGCTATCTCGCCGGTCTGTGAGTGAAGCTGTGCTGAATGATCAGTTGTTCCTGTTCCATCTCTCTTCCCCCCCACGTTGTCCATCGCCATGGCAACGATTACTGCGAACTGAACTTTGAGTCACTTTGAAATTTGGTCATTTACCCCTAGACAACGATAGAGCTTGATTGATGCTGTTATCTTAATTCTGTGCACATGTGTGTTTATCATCGCTGAACTGTTGCATTTATTATCCTTTCGATTACTGTGTTGCTTGTTTCTTTAATAAAACTTTCTTAGTTCTAGTAATCCAGACTCCAACTGAGTGATCCATTTCTGCTGGTTTGGCAACCCAGTTACAGGGTACGTAACATATTGTATCCTCTATTAATTATATAGTTCCAGTAATATCTATAAACTGTAAATCATTTAATCGTATCTGGTGTATTGTCTGTTATTTGGGCGGGGTGGGGTACATCACACAGCATCCACACAAACTAATTACCCAGTTTGGCGGAGCCGAGGGCTTTTTCCCTAGACGACAGTGAGCCGAGCGACCCTGAGGCTGGCCAGGGGGGCTACACTCATTTCAGAGTAACTGTCCTTGGTCCAGCATATACTGTATGCGGACCCTCAGACCCTACCTCCCATATAAGCCCCCACCTTAAATTCCTCCATATACTTGTCTAGTAGTCTCTTAAACTTCACTAGTGTATCTGCCTCCACCACTGACTCAGGCAGTTCATTCCACGCACCAACCACTCTCTAAGTGAAAAACCTTCCTCTAATATCCCCCTTGAACTTCCCACCCCTTTTCTTAAAGCCATGTCCTCTTGTATTGAGCAGTGGTGCCCTGGGGAAGAGGTGCTGGCTATCCACTCTATCTATTCCTCTTATTATCTTGTACACCTCTATCATGTCTCCTCTCATCCTCCTTCTCTACAAAGAGTAAAGCCCTAGCTCCCTTAATCTCTAATCATAATCCATACTCTCTAAACCAGGCAGCATCCTGGTAAATCTCCTCTGTACCCTTTCCAATGCTTCCACCTATAGTGAGGTGACCAGAACTGGACACAGTACCCCAAGTGTGGCCTAACCAGAGTTTTATAGAGCTGCATCATTACATCGCAACTCTTAAACTCTATCCCTCGACTTATGAAAGCTAACACCCCATAAGCTTTCTTAACTACCCTATCCACCTGTGAGGCAACTTTCAGGGATCTGTGGACATGTACCCCCAGATCCCTCTACTCATCCACACGACCAAGTATCCTGCCATTTACTTTGTACTTTGCCTTGGAGTTTGTCCTTCCAAAGTGTACCACCTCACACTTCACCAGGTTGAACTCCATCTGCCACTTCTCAGCCCACTTCTGCATCCTATCAATGTCTCTCTGCAATCTTTGGCAATCCTCTACACTATCCACAACACCACCAACCTTTGTGTCATCTGCAAACTTGCCAACCCACCCTTCTACCCCCACATCCAGGTCGTCAATAAAAATCACGAAAAGTAGAGGTCCCAGAACAGATCCTTGTGGGACACCACTAGTTACAATCCTCCAAACTGAATGTACTCCCTCCACCATGACCCTCTGCCTTCTGCAGGCAAGCCAATTCTGAATCCACCTGGCCAAACTTCCCTGGATCCCATGTCTTCTGACTTTCTGAATAAGCCTACCATGTGGAACCTTGTCAAATGCCTTACTAAAATCCATGTAGATCACATCCACTGCACTACCCTCATCTATATGCCTGTTCACCTCCTCAAAGAACTCTATCAGGCTTGTTAGTTACGATCTGCCCTTCACAAAGCCATGCTGACTGTCCCTGATCAGACCATGATTCTCTAAATGCCCATAGATCCTATCGCTAAGAATCTTTTCCAACAGCTTTCCCACCACAGACGTAAGGCTCACTGGTCTATAATTACCCAGACTATCCCTATTACCTTTTTTGAACAAGGGGACAACGTTTGCCTCCCTCCAATCCTCCAGTACCATTCCTGTGGACAACGAGGACATAAAGATCCTAGCCAGAGGCTCAGCAATCTCTTCCCTCGCCTTGTGGAGCAGCCTGGGGAATATTCCATCAGGCCCTGGGGACTTATCTGTTCTAATGTATTTTAACAACTCCAACACCTCCTCTCCCTTAATATCAACATGCTCCAGAACATCAACCTCACTCATATTGTCCTCACCATCATCAAGTTCTCTCTCACTGGTAAATACCGAAGAGAAGTATTCATTGAGGACCTCGCTCAGTTCCACAGCCTCCAGGCACATCTTCCCACCTTTATCTCTAATCAGTCCTACCTTCACTCCTGTCATCCTTTTTTTCCTCACATAATTGAAGAATGCTTTGGGGTTTTCCTTTACCCTACTTGCCAAGGCCTTCTCATGCCCTGTTCTTGCTCTTCTCAGCCCTTCTTAAGCTCCTTTCTTGATTCCCTATATTCCTCAATAGACCCAGCTGATCCTTGCTTCCTAAACCTCATGTATGCTGCCTTCTTCCACCTGACTAGATTTTCCACCTCAGTTGTCACCCATGGTTCCATCACCCTACCGTTCTTTATCTTCCTCACCGGGACAAATTTATCCCTAACATCCTGCAAGAGATCTCTAAACATCGACCACATGTCCATAGTACATTTCCCTGCAAAAACATCATCCCAATCCACACCCGCAAGTTCTAACCTTAGAGCCTCATAATTTGTCCTTCCCCAATTAAAAATTTTCCTGTCCTCTCTGATTCTATCCTTTTCCATGATAATGCTAAAGGCCAGGAAGCAGTGGTCACTGTCCCCCAGTTGCTCACCCACTGAGAGATCTGTGACCTGACCCGGTTCATTACCAAGTACTAGATCTAGTATGGCATTCCCCCTAGTCAGCCTATCCACATACTGTGACAGGAATCCGTCCTGGACACACTTAACAAACTGCCCTGTCTAAACCCTTGGAACTAATCGGGCGCCAATCAATATTAGGGAAGTTAAAGTCACCCATGGTAACAGCCCTGTTATTTTTGCACCTTTCCAAAATCTGCCTCCCAATCTGCTCCTCTGTATCTCTGCTGCTACCAGGGGGCCTATTGAATACCCCCAATAGAGTAACTGCTCCCTTCATGTTCCTTACTTTCACCCATACCGACTCAAAAGAGGATCCTGTTACATTACCCACCCTTTCTGTAGCTGTAATAGTATCCCTAACCAGTAATGCTACCCCTCCTCCCCTTTTTCCACCCTCTCTATCCCTTTTAAAGCACTGAAATCCAGGAATATTGAGAATCCATTCCTGCCCTGGTGCCAGCCAAGTCTCTGTAATGGCCACTAATCATAATTCCATGTATGTATCCAAGCTCATAGTTCATCACCTTTGTTCCTGGTGCTTCTTGCATTGAGGTACACACACTCCAGCCCTTCTACCTTACTGTCTTTACACCGTTTATTCTGCTTCTCTTTCCTCAAAGCCTCTCTGTATGTTAGATCTGGCTTTACTCCATGCACTTCTTTCACTGCTCTATCGCTCTGGGTTCCATCCCCCTTGCAAATTAGTTTAAACCCTCCTGAACCATGCTAGCAAAGCTACCTGCAAGGATATTGCTCCCCCTCAAGTTCAGGTGCAACCCATCCAATCTGTACAGATCCCACCTTCCCCAGAAGAGATCCCAATGATCCAAAAATCTAAAACCCTGACCCCTGCACCAACTCCTCAACCACGCATTCAACTGCCATCTCCTCCAACTCTTACCATCACTGTCACGTAGCACTGGCAGCAATCCTGAGAACGCCACCCTTGAGGTCCTGTTCTTCAGCCTTCGGCCTACTTCCTGAAACTCACACTTCAGGACCTCATCCCTCTTCCTGCTTATGTCTTTGGTCCCTACATGTATGATGACTTCTGTTTGCTTTCCCTCTCGTACCAGGATGTCGTGCACCTGGTCAGAGACATCCCGGACCCTGGCACCCGGGAGGCAACAAACCATGTGGGTGTCCTTCTCACGTCCACAAAATCTCCTGTCTGCTCCCCTGACTATAGGGTCTCCAATGATGACAGCTCTCCTCTTCTCCATCCCACCCTTCTGCACCACCAGGGCAGCCTCAGTGCCGGAGGCCCTGCCACTGTGGCTCACAGCTGGTCAGTCGTCCCCGCCAACAGTATCCAGGACGGTAAACTTATTATTCAGGGGAATGGCTACAGTGTCTGCTCACTTTCGCTTTCCCCCCCCTGACTGTCACCCAATGACCTGCTTCCAACAGCCTTGGTGTGACTACCACCCTGTAGCTCTCATCTATGACTGCCTCATTCTCCCTTATGAGTCGAAGGTCATCCAGCTCCTGCTCCAGGTTCCTTACACGGTCTTCCAGATCGCCCAACCATATGCACTTCTGGCAGATGTGACTCTGCGGGAGAGGAGCGTTCCCCCAAGACTGCCACATCTCACATGAGAAGCACATCACCATCTCAGGAGACATTGTAAAGACTATCTGCGAGCAAGCTTGTCCTCCGCCTCTTCTCGTCGAAGCCTCTCGAGTCAAAGCCTCAAAGCTCCACTCCTCCACTGGCCCACTCTTTACGATGGGTAGAATTGTAAATGTACAAGTTTTTCAGTACATTTTGAGAAAGGACTATTTAAAGTAAACTGCACAGTCAAAGGTGATTTGGTGGTGAAGATGGATGCTGACTGTTAGTAAAGTTGCCCTGGCACTAAGGGTATCTTCAAGCCCAGTGGCCAGGTTGTTCACTAGCAAAACACATTCCTCATGGACATCCCCATCGTTTATTCCTTCTGTGCCCACCACCGCATCTCCATGTTTGTTGACGTGAATCAAAGGACTGTTATAAATATACATTGAGAATAACATTATCTTAATAGTAAACAATGTGGTTCAAAACAAAAATAATACCCATTGTAAGTGGGTCATGTTAGTCAAATGCATATGAAGTAGGTAATGTTTTCAGTGAAATACCAAGTAGAATGATAAGCCAAAACTTGTCCATTGTCATTCTAGTCGAAGATAAAACAGTACTACAAGTTAAAATAATATTCACATTGTGCAGAACAGCTGTCGCAATATTTTTAAAACAGTATGGACAATATTTTGTCCCCATCTCCCTTGGCAGGTTTAACTCTCTGATGGTTTAGCTAGTTCTAGTGATGTTGCAAAACAATCACAATTCTACTTAACTCTTCTCATCCCATGCCTATAACAGCAGACATTTCCCTTAACCTAGGTCGCAACACATTTACAATAATATGCATTAAGATAGTTCCTGCCTTGAGGAACTATCTGCACTATTTCTGAAATGTAGCTTGCAGACATTCTATGCATTCGTTGACATCATCACCTATCTTTTGTGTGACGCTGTATCTTATGTCAATCTACAGTGTGAAGGAAACATTTTCTTAAAGTTTCCATTTGATTAATTCAGAGTACAATTAAATCAACATCTCATTCATCCTGGGCCTCTTTTACCAGTTGTTTCTTTTTAAACAATGAGGTAGACACTATTATTCTTGATTATTCCTGCCTGTCTTTCTTTCTCTCTCACTCTGTCCCCCTCTTCCCACAGGACTGTTCCAACTATTTCTGCATCTCATTTCTCTTGTGGTGAAATGCAGACCACCCTACAGTTTCCATCCCCTCCTCGACATATTTAACATTGGTACAAATGCACAAACATGCACTTCACCAGAATCCACACAAGGGATCTGGGACAGGAAAATCTCATACTACCATCCAGGCATTCACAGTTATCTACACTTTGGAATTCCTTTTCTTATACACATTCATACATAGAAAAGAAAAAGTAAAGACTCTTGCCCACTACTACTACCTCCCTTCTTTTGGCTTTTTTTTTGTATTTATTTCTCTTCATGGGACCCAGCCACAGATGTGCTCTCAGAAATAAAACTGCCCGAGACACCTTCTTTTCGTAAATCTTTTTTTCCTTTTCCCTTTGTGGACTTGGCCCACAGGTGCACTCACATGACTTTATCCCTGCCTGAGATACCTCAGATGATCTCACAAGGACTTGAATAGTCAGGGGAGCAGACAGGAGATTTTGTGGACGTAAGAAGGACACCCGAATGGTTTGTTACCTCCCGGGTGCCAGGATCTAGGATGTCTCTGACCAGGTGCATGACATCCTGGTACGAGAGGGAAAGCAACCAGAAGTCGTGATACATGTTGGTACCAACGACATAGGCAGGAAGAGAGATGAGGTCCTGAAGTGTGAGTTTCGGGAACTAGCCAGAAGGCTGAAGAACAGGACCTCAAGGGTGAGGTTCTCAGGATTGCTGCCAGTGCTACGTGACAGTGATGGTAAGAATTGGAGGAGATGGCAGTTGAATGGCTGAGGCGTTGGTGCAGGGGACAGAGTTTTAGATTTTTGGATCATTGGGATCTCTTCTGGGGAAGGTGGGATCTGTACAGATTGGATGGGTTGCACCTGAACTCGAGGGGGAGCAATATCCTTGCAGGTAGGTTTGCCAGCATGGTTTGGGTGGGCTTAAACTAATTTGCAAGGGAGATGGGACCCAGAGCGATAGAGCAGTGGAAGAAGTGCATAGAGTAAAGCCAGATCTAACATATAAAGAGGCTTTGAGGAAAGAGAAGCAGAATAAAGGGTGTAAAGGTAGTAAGATGCGTGTACTTCAATGCAAGAAGCACCAGGAACAAAGATGATGAACTGTGAGCTTGGATACATACATGGAATTATGATGTAGTGGCCATTACAGAGACTTGGCTGGCACCAGGGCAGGAATGGATTCTCAATATTCCTGGATTTCAGTGCTTTAAAAGGGATGGGGGAGGGGGGAAGGGGAGGAGGGGTGGCATTACTGGTTAGGGATACTATTACAGCTACAGAAATGGTGGGTAATGTAGCAGGATCCTCTTTTGAGTCAGTATGGGTGGAAGTCAGGAACAGGAAGGGAGCAGTTACTCGATTGGGAGTTTTCTATAGGCCCCCTGGTAACAGCAGAGATATCGAGGAGCAGATGAGGAGGCAGATTTTGGAAAGGTGCAAAAATAACAGGGTTGTTATCATGGGTGACTTTAACTTCCCTAATATTGATTGGCACCTTATTAGTTCCAATGGTTTAGACAGGGCAGAGTTTGTTAAGTGTGTCCAGGACAGCTTCCTGTCACAGTATGTTGACAGGCCGACTAGGGGGAATGCCATACTAGATCTAGTATTAGGTAATGAAGCGGGTCAGGTCACAGATCTCTCAGTGGGTGAGCATCTGGGGGACAGTGACCACAACTCCCTGGCCTTTAGCATTATCATGGAAAAGAATAGAATCAGAGATGACAGGAAAATTTTTAATTGGGGAAGGGCAAATTATAAGGCTATAAGGCTAGAACTTGCGGGTGTGAATTGGGATGATGTTTTTGCAGGGAAATGTACTATGGACATGTGGTCGATGTTTAGGGACCTCTTGCAGGATGTTAGGGATAAATTTGTCCCGGCGAGGAAGATAAAGAATGGTAGAGTGAAGGAACCATGGGTGACAAGTGAGGTGGAAAATCTAGTCAGGTGGAAGAAGGCAGCATACATGAGGTTTAGGAAGCAAGGATCAGATGGGTCTATTGAGGAATATAGGGTAGCAAGAAAGGAGCTTAAGAAGGGGCTGATGAGAGCAAGAAGGGGGCATGAGAAGGCCTTGGCGAGTAGGGTAAAGAAAAACCCCAAGGCATTCTTCAATTATGTGAAGAACAAAAGGATGACAGGAGTGAAGGTAGGACCGATTAGAGATAAAGGTGGGAAGATGTGCCTGGAGGCTGTGGAACTGAGCGAGGTCCTCAATGAATACTTCTCTTCAGTATTCACCAATGAGGGGGAACTTGATGATGGTGAGGACAATATGAGTGAGGTTGATATTCTGGAGCATGTTGATATTAGGGGAGAGGAGGTGTTGGAGTTGTTAAAATACATTAGGATGGATTAAGTCCCCGGGGCCTGACAGAATATTCCCCAGGGTGCTCCGCGAAGCGAGGGAAGAGATTGCTGAGCCTCTGGCTAGGATCTTTATGTCCTCGTTGTCCAGGGGAATGGTACCAGAGGATTAGAGGGAGGCGAATGTTGTCCCCTTGTTCAAAAAAGGTAGTATGGATAGTTCAGGTAATTATAGACCAGTAAGCCTTACGTCTGTGGTGGGAAAGCTGTTGGAAAAGATTCTTAGAGATAGGATCTATGGGCATTTAGAGAATCATGATCTAATCAGGGACAGTCAGCATGGCTTTGTGAAGGGCAGATCATGTCTAACAAGCCTGATAGAGTTCCTTGAGGAGGTGACCAGGCATATAGATGAGGGTAGCGCAGTGGATGTGATCTACATGGATTTTAGTAAGGCATTTGACAAGGTTCCACACAGTAGGCTTATTCAGAAAGTCAGAAGGCATGGGATACAGGGAAGTTTGGCCAGGTGGATTCAGAATTGGCTCGCCTGTGAGCAGAGATTCTCTTACTAGCTCTTCTTTCAGTTAGTCCTCGCGAAAGGTCTCGGCCCACAATGTCAACTGTACCTCTTCCTAGAGATGCTGCCTGGCCTGCTGCGTTCACCAGCAACTTTTAAATGGCAGGATATTTGGTACTGTGGAGGAGCAGAGGGATCTGGGGATACATGTCCACAGATCCCTGAAAGTAGATAGGGTAGTTAAGAATGCTTTCATAAATCGAGGGATAGCGTTTAAGAGTCGCAAGGTAATGATGCAGCGCTATAAAACTTTGGTTAAGCCACACTTGGAGTACTGTGTCCAGTTCTGGTCGCTTCACTATAGGAAGGATGTGGAACCATTGGAAAGGGTACAGAGGAGATTTACCAGGATGCTGCCTGGTTTAGAGAGTATGGATTATGATCAGAGATTAAGGGAGCTAGGGCTTTACTCTTTGGAGAGAAGGAGGATGAGAGGAGACATAATAGGAGTATACAAGATACTCAGAGGAATAGATAGAGTGGACAGCCAACACCTCTTCCCCAGAGCACCACTGCTCAATACAAGAGGACATGGCTTTAAGGTAAGGGGTGGGAAGTTCAAGGGGGATATTAGAGGAAGGTTTTTTACTCAGAGAGTGGTTGGTGCTTGGAATGCACTACCTGAGTCAGTGGTGGAGGCAGATACACTAGTGAAGTTTAAGAGACTACTAGACAGGTTTATGGAGGAATTTAAGGTGGGGGATTATATGGGAGGCAGTGTTTAAAGGTTGGCTGAAGGGCCTGTACTGTATTGTACTATTCTATGTTCTATGTTCTATGAATATTGCCTGAGACATCTTTGTACTCTTGCGGAACCATAACTCGGTCCGAGATACTGCTACAGCTTCGGAGTTCAAAAGTTCAAAGTACATTTATTATCAAAGTATGTATACAGTGTACAACCTTAAGATTCATCTTCTTGCAGGCAGCCACAAAGCAAGGAAACACAATCAAACTCATTCAAAGAAAATCCCCGTCACAAGATCATTCGACACTCAATGTGCAAAAGAAAGAACAAATTGTGTAAGCAATTAAAAAAAACAAATTACATTAACCACTGAGTCCCCAAAAATTAGTCCTGAATACTTTGCCAATGGTAGTCCTCAGTGCTGCGTCGATGGCTGCAGGCCACAGCTCTAGATTTAGTTCAGCGTTGTAGCTCCCTGATCAAATCACACAAATCGTACAAAAGGAAGAAAACAAAAAAAAGCACACAAGGATCATGAACTGCAGAGTCCCTGAAGTGAGTCCAAAACTACAGAGCATGTTCATAGCTGAGGTGGGTCTGTGCAGAAGACCAATGGTTGCAGGCAACAATCAGTCTGAACCCAGTGGCGTGGGACCCAACACACCTGCACCTTCCAGCCATTGGCAACAGTGAGAGAGACTGGTAAAATGCAGATAGATTGTGCTGAACATCTTTTTGTTTCCTGCTTTTGTCCTTGACAATTTTAGTCTTGCTCGACGCTTTAATCAGTGCAAGATAATGAAGCCAACCACAAGTTTGTGCTCTACAACACAGAATCCTATCCACACCGAATCCCCCAGGAAATTGCAGAAGCACCAGATGATTCAGTCAGCCCAACAATACAATCTTAAAAGGGAAATTACAGGCTGCAATTGATTGTTGATCTGAACAAGAAGAAGAAAAAGAAGAGTATTTAGAAGGAGAAGAGTATCCAGTAGTTTTGTAAGCTGTCTGCATCATGTTGCCATTGGTCACTGGCACCATCTTAATGGAAGCTTTCTTCCACTAACTCCCATTTCTTAATATGTTACTGACTAATGTGATGGCATACTTTGACAATACCACACAGCAGAAAATTTGTGTTCCAACAGCAGATGTAGTCCTTTCATCAAACATGAGCTGCCTAGGATTTGGGACTGATCAGCTACCAGGACTCAATTTCATTCTCCTGTATGTAATGCCCTGATTCATATTTTTTACTGTTATGCTGTAAGTATTCTATTTTGTGCAGCTTTGTAAGAGCTGTTTGTTCTGCTTTCAGCCTGTTTGGGTTCTTGTTGAAGATAAGAGATGATGTGGAATGTGTGCCATCCAACTAACGAGAGGTTTTTTTTGTGAGGGACAATAAAGGTTGGGCTTGAGGTTTTCTTTTGTTTGAGAGGAGATGAAGAGAGAAGATGCTGGGAGAACCATTCGTAGCATACGATCCGGTGGGAGACCTGTTTTTTTGAGATAGATTGCGAACGACGTTTGGAAGGTGGTGTGTGCTGTCACGCTGACCGAGGGCACAGCGCGTGAGTGACAGAGAGTTCAAGATGAGCTCCAATTTGTGCACATTTGACTGTTTAAATAGAATGGGTCCTTTTCTTTTTGTTATTCTTTACTAACCCTTCAGTTAAGATTCATAAATATAATTCCCTTAATCGTGTGCAGTGTACTATCTGTTATTTCGTAGCATTAATTTGTAACAGGGTAGTAAATGACACAACATCCACACAAACAGGGGGTTTGGGGTGGGATCCAGTGCACCTCAATCTCTAAAGTTTGGTGGGGCTGGAGGGTGTCATCCCTAGACTTAAGCCGCCAAGGAAACTGGGGTGTTTCATGTATAACAAAGTCATGAGTTAGCTATGTTGGCAGACACCCAATAACTATTGCTGCTGATTAACTGGACTCATTCCTCAGTCACACTTCATTTACTTAGCACAACAAGAACAGCATGGCACCAGCCACCACATTCTTTTAAAGTTTAAGTGAAGAAATTACATTTTTATACAGAAATTGACGAGTTGTATACAAATATTGATCCAATGGAAACTTTGTGTACTTCTGAATCCCATCATTTGTATATTTAAGTACCAATGCTAATACTGATTTCAGGTGTTGATAACCAATTAAATCACTGTATGAAATGCCAATATGTTATGCTTTGTAACTTCAAAATATTAAACAAATTCAGAGGAAGTCATGGAAGTCCTGGAATGCAGTCTAGCCTAAGCAAAGTGCGCACATGTCATGTGGGACTGGGATGGCATCTGCAATTAACTTGTTTTTACATATAACTTGTAGAAGAACATAGAACATAGAATAGTACAGCACAGTACAGGCTCTTTGGCCCACAATGTTGTGCCGACCCTCAAACCCTGTCTCCCATATAAGCCCCCACCTTAAATTCCTCCATATACCTGTCTAGTAGTCTCTTAAACTTCACTAGTGTATCTGCCTCCACCACTGACTCAGGCAGTGCATTCCACGCACCAACCACTCTCTGAGTAAAAAACCTTCCTCTAATATCCCCCTTGAACTTCCCACCCCTTTTCTTAAAGCCATGTCCTCTTGTGGTGCCCTGGGGAAGAGGTGCTGGCTATCCACTCTATCTAATCCTCCTATTATCTTGTACACATCAATCATGTCTCCTCTCATCCTCCTTCTCTCCAAAGAGTAAAGGCCTAGCTCCCTTAATCTCTGATCATAATCCATACTTTCTAAACCAGGCAGCATCCTGGTAAATCTCCTCTGTACCCTTTCCAATGCTTCCACATCCTTCCGATAGTGATGTGACCAGAACTGGACACAGTACTCCAAGTGTGGCCTAACCAGAGTTTTATAGAGCTGCATTATTACATCGCGACTCTTAAACTCTATACCTCGACTTATGAAAACTAACACCCCATAAGCTTTCTTAACTACCATATCCACCTGTGAGGCAACATTCAGGGATCTGTGGACATGTACCCCGAGATCCCTCTGCTCCTCCACACTACCAAGTATCCTGCCATTTACTTTGTACTCTACCTTGGAGTTTGTCCTTCCAAAGTGTACCACCTCACACTTCTCCGGGATGAACTCCATTTGCCACACCTCAGCCCACTTCTGCATCCTATCAATGTTTCTCTGCAATCTTCGACAATTCTCTACACTATCTACAACACCACCAACCTTTGTGTCATCTGCAAACTTGCCAACCCACTCTTCTACCCCCACATCCAGGTCGTTAATAAAAATCATGAAAAGTAGAGGTCCCAGAACAGATCCTTGTGGGACACCACTGTCACAATCCTCCAATCTGAATGTACTCCCTCCACCACCACCCTCTGCCTTCTGCAGGCAAGCCAATTCTGAATCCACCTGGCCAAACTTCCCTGGATCCCATGCCTTCTAACTTTCTGAATAAGCCTACCATGTGGAACCTTGTCAAATGCCTTACTAAAATACATATAGATCACATCCACTGCACTACCCTCATCTATATGCCTGTTCACCTCCTCAAAGAACTCTATCAGGCTTGTTAGACATGATCTGCCCTTCACAAAGCCATGCTGACTGTCCCTGATCAGATCATGATTCTCTAAATGCCTACAGATCCTAACTCTAAGAATCTTTTCCAACAGCTTTCCCACCACAGACGTAAGGTTCACTGGTCTATAATTACCTGGACTATCCCTACTACCTTTTTTGAACAAGGAGACAACATTTGCCTCCCTCCAATCCTCCGGTACCATTCCCGTGGACAACGAGGACATAAAGATCCTAGCCAGAGGCTCAGCAATCTCTTTTCTCGCCTCGTGGAGCAGCCTGGGGAATATTCCGTTAGGCTCCAGGGACTTATCCATCCTAATGTATTTTAACAACTCCAACACCTCCTCTCCCCTAATATCAACATGCTCCAGAACATCAACCTCACTCATATTGTCCTCACCATCATCAAGTTCCCTCTCATGGGTGAATACCGAAGAGAGGTATTCATTGAGGACCTCGCTCACTTCCACAGCCTCCAGGCACATCTTCCCACCTTTATTAATTATTGAAATGAACAAGAATGCTTAATCAATTAATATATATAAGATTACTCAATTATTACTCAAAAATTAAACACACAACACAATGGTACTTGAGAATGAACTCGAGAATGGTACAATAACCATTCAATAGTAAGTGTTGCCCTAGATTCTTTTGTTTGCATTTTTACCTTGTCTTGGTCACTCATTGACCTTGGTTTCCAGGCCGGAAAAGAAAGGTCAGACTGGGTGAATGCACAATGTCCCCATGCTGTGTTTGACAGCTTATCTTGACTGGTGCCTTAGTGAGCTTTAGCACAGAGAAAAGCAGTACAATGTGTCTGCACGCTGTTCAGTTAGCACAAATTTAAAGCCTGCAATTTTCACAGTATGCCAGAAAATTTGAGTGTCATAACGCCATTAGTTTCAATTTGATCATGGACAAGGATAGATCTGGTCCTAGGGTTGAGGTTCTGAACTGGAAGAAGGCCAAATTTAAAGAAATGAGAAAGGATCTAAAAGGCGTGGATTGGGACAGGTTGTTCTCTGGCAAAGATGTGATTGGTAGGTGGGAAGCCTTCAAAGGGGAAATTTTGAGAGTACAGAGTTTGTATGTTCCTGTCAGGATTAAAGGCAAATTGAATAGGAATAAGGAACCTTGGTTCTCAAGGGATATTGCAACTCTGATAAAGAAGAAGAGGGAGTTGTATGAAATGTATAGGAAACAGGGGGTAAATCAGGTGCTTGAGGAGTATAAGAAGTGCAAGAAAATACTTAAGAAAGAAATCAGGAGGGCTAAAAGAAGACATGAGGTTGCCTTGGCAGTCAAAGTGAAGGATAATCCAAAGAGCTTTTACAAGTATATTAAGAGCAAAAGGATTGTAAGGGATAAGATTGGTCCTCTTGAAGATCAGAGTGGTCGGCTTTGTGCGGAACCAAGGGAAATGGGGGAGATCTTAAATAGGTTTTTTGCATCTGTATTTACTAAGGAAGCTGGCATGAAATCTATGGAATTGAGGGAATCAAGTAGTGAGACCATGGAAACTGTACAGATTGAAAAGGAGGAGGTGCTTGCTGTCTTGAGGAAAATTAAAGTGGATAAATCCCCAGGACCTGACAGAGTGTTCCCTCGGACCTTGAAGGAGACTAGTGTTGAAATTGCGGGGGCCCTGGCAGAAATATTTAAAATGTCGCTGTCTACGGGTGAAGTGCCGGAGGATTGGAGAGTGGCTCATGTTGTTCCGTTGTTTAAAAAAGGATCGAAATGTAATCCGGGAAATCATAGGCCGGTGAGTTTAACGTCAGTAGTAGGTAAGTTATTGGAGGGAGTACTAAGAGACAGAATCTACAAGCATTTGGATAGACAGGGGCTTATTAGGGAGAGTCAACATGGCTTTGTGCGTGGTAGGTCATGTTTGACCAATCTGTTGGAGTTTTTCGAGGAGGTTACCAGGAAAGTGGATGAAGGGAAGGCAGTGGATATTGTCTACATGGACTTCAGTAAGGCCTTTGACAAGGTCCTGCATGGGAGGTTAGTTAGGAAAATTCAGTCACTAGGTATACATGGAGAGATGGTAAATTGGATTGGACATTGGCTCGAGGGAAGAAGCCAGAGAGTGGTGGTAGAAAATTTCTTCTCTGAGTGGAGGCCTGTGACTAGTGGTGTGCCACAGGGATCAGTGCTGGGTCCATTGATATTTGTCATCTATATCAATGATCTGGATGATAATGTGGTAAATTGGATCAGCAAGTTTGCTGATGATACAAAGATTGGAGGTGTAGTAGACAGTGAGGAAGGTTTTCAGAGCCTGCAGAGGGACTTGGACCAGCTGGAAAAATGGGCTGAAAAATGGCAGATGGAGTTTAATACTGACAAGTGTGAGGTATTGCACGTTGGAATGACAAACCAACGTAGAACATACAGGGTTAATGGTAAGGCACTGAGGAGTGCAGTGGAACAGAGGGATCTGGGAATACAGATACAAAATTCCCTAAAAGTGTCGTCACAGGTAGATAGGGTCGTAAAGAGAGCTTTTGGTACATTGGCCTTTATTAATCGAAGTATTGAGTATAAGAGCTGGAATGTTATGATGAGGTTGTATAAGGCATTGGTGAGGCCGAATCTGGAGTATTGTGTTCAGTTTTGGTCACCAAATTACAGGAAGGATATAAATAAGGTTGAAAGAGTGCAGAGAAGGTTTACAAGGATGTTGCCGGGACTTGAGAAACTCAGTTACAGAGAAAGGTTGAATAGGTTAGGACTTTATTCCCTGGAGCGTAGAAGAATGAGGGGAGATTTGATAGAGGTATATAAAATTATGATGGATATAGATAGAGTGAATGCAAGCAGGCTTTTTCCACTGAGGCAAGGGGAGAAAAAAACCAGAGGACATGGGTTAAGGGTGAGGGGGGAAAAGTTTAAAGGGAACATTAGTGGGGGCTTCTTCACACAGAGAGTGGTGGGAGTATGGAATGAGCTGCCAGACGAGGTGGTAAATGCGGGTTCTTTTTTAACATTTAAGAATAAATTGGACAGATACATGGATGGGAGGTGTATGGAGGGATATGGTCCGTGTGCAGGTCAGTGGGACTAGGCAGAAAATGGTTCAGCACAGGCAAGAAGGGCCAAAGGGCCTGTTTCTGTGCTGTAGTTTCTATGGTTCTCTGGTTCTATGGTTCTATGTCCAGTGAAGAAGTGTGTGTAGTTGCTATAATGAAGGAGAAGGTCCTTGGAGAGCTGAAAGGTCTGAAGATAAATTGGTCACCTAGACCAAATGGACTACACCCCAAGTTTCACAAAGAGGTAGCTGAAGAGATTGTGCATTGTTGTCTGGAATTTTTCCTGCATTGGCTTATAAATAGGATCAAGGTCAACATGCCTGTTTACAGAATTGTTCACAGAAAACCATGCTTTTCGGAATTCTCTTGTATGTTGGAGTCGATTGCTAAGGATGAGGTTTTGGGGTACTTGGAGGCACATGATAAAATAAACCAAAGTCAGAATGGTTTCCTTTAGGGAAAATCTTGCCTGACAAACCTGGTGGAATCCTTTGAGGAAATAACAAGCAGGATAGACAAAGGAGAATCAAAAAATGTCATATACTTGGATTTTCAAAAGACCTTTGACAAGGTTCCACACATGAGATTACTTAACAGGTTAAGAGGTCATGGTATTACAGGCAAGGTGTTAGCATGGATAGAGCATTGGCTGATTGGCAGGAGGCAAAGAGTGGGAATAAAGGGAAGTCTTTCTGATTGGTTGTCAGTGACTAGTGGTCCTCCACTGGCATCTGTGTTGGTCAGCGTCTTTTTATGTTATATGTCAATGACTTACATGGCGAATTGATGGCCTTGTGGCCAGGTTTTCAGATGATATGAGGATAGATTGAGGGGTTGTTTTAAGGAAGCAAAGAGGCTATAGAAGGACTCAGACAGATTAGGAGACTAGGCAAAGGACTGGCAATTAAACTTGGTGTGGAGAGATGCATGATCATGAACTTTAGTAGAGGAGTAGTAGCATAGATTATTTTGTAAATGGAAAGAAAATTCAAAAATCAGACATGCAAGGGACTTACAAAGGAAGTCCTCATGCAGAATACTCTAAAGATTAACTTGGAGGCTGAGACAGTGGTAAGGAATGCAAATGCAATGTTAGCATTCAATTTGAGAGGACTTGAATATTAAAGCTAGGATGTAATGTTGAGGCTTTTTGAGGCTTTCCTGAGGCTCAATTGTCCTGATCTCCAAAAAAGAGCAGGGTGACCTGGCACAAATATTGCCATCTAGTAGACCTTATATCTATTTTAATTCATTGCTTTAAGAGGTTGGTTGTGGCTTGAATCAACTCCAGTCTCAGTTAAGGTCATAGACACCTCAGTCACCTATTGCCACATCAGATCTACAGCAAGCACTGGTTCTCCATTGCTCTGGAGCACCTGGACAATTGGAACACATATTTCAGGCTGTTGCTCATTGACATTGACATCTTTGTTGCTCAGTATTCAAGACTGAAGATTCAGATTTATTTCTCATGTGTTCTGTACATTGAAACATTGTGAAATATGGTATTTTGTATTAACAACTATCGCACTTGAGGGTGTGCTGAAGGCAGCCCACAAATGCCACTATACTTTCTGGTGCCAACATAGCATGCCCAGATTGCATGGCAGAATGCCTGGCAGAACAACACAGAACACAACAAGCAATGAAACAACAACAGAAAAACAAGCCCTCTTACGGACGCATATAGACAACCCTCTATCCCCAAGGCAGGTGATCTTCTTCAGCCTCCAGCCTTGGATTCGGGCCCAGACACGCAGAAATTGGGCCTTCAACTACCCACCGAACTCTTAGTGAATTGTAGACTCAGGGCTCTGGTGAAGGTACATCTCTCCAACATTTAAAATATCTCAAGAATCTATATTGTCCACGGGAATGGTACCGGAGGATTGGAGGGAGGCGAATGTTGTTTCCTTGTTCAAAAAAGGTAGTAGGGATAGTCCGGGTAATTATAGGCCAGTGAGCCTTATGTTTGTGGTGGGAAAGCTGTTGGAAAAGATTCTTAGAGATAGGATCTATGAGCATGTAGAGAATCATGGTCTGATCGGGGACAGTCAGCACGGCAGATCGTGTCTAACAAGCCTGATAGAGTTCTTTGAGGAGGTGACCAAGCATATAGATGAGATAGATGAGGGTAGTGCAGTGGATGTGATCTATATGGATTTTAGTAAGGCATTTGACAAGGTTCCACATGGTAGGCTTATTCAGAAAGTAAGAAGGCATGGGATCCAGGGAGGTGTGGCCAGGTGGATTCAGAATTGGCTTGCCTGCAGAACGCAGAAAGTCGTGGTGGAGGGAGTACATTCAGATTGGAGGATTGTGACTAGTGGTGTCCCACAAGGATCTGTTCTGGGACCTCTGCTTTTCGAGATTTTTATTAACGACCTGGATGTGGGGATGGAAGGGTGGGTTGGCGAGTTTGCAGACGACACAAAGGTTGGTGGTGTTGTAGATAGTGTAGAGAATTGTCGAAGATTGCAGAGAGACATTGATAGGGTGCAGAAGTGGGCTGAGGTGTGGCAAATGGAGTTCATCCCGGAGAAGTGTGAGGTGGTACACTTTGGAAGGACAAACTCCAAGGCAGAGTACAAAGTAAATGGCAGGATACTTGGTAGTGTGGAGGAGCAGAGGGATCTCAGGGTACATGTCCACAGATCACTGAATGTTGCCTCACAGGTGGATATGGTAGTTAAGAAAGCTTATGGGGTGTTAGCTTTCATAAGTTGAGGGATAGTGTTTAAGAGTTGCGATGTATTGATGCAGTTCTATAAAACTCTGGTTAGGCCGCACTTGGAATACTGTGTCCAGTTCTGGTCGCTTCACTATAGGAAGTATGTGGAAGCATTGGAAAGCGTACAGGGGAGATTTACCAGGATGCTGCCTGGTTTAGAGAGTATGCATTATGATCAGAGATTAAGGGAGCTAGGGCTTTACTCTTTGGAGAGAAGGAGGATGAGAGGAGACATGATAGAGGTGTACAAGATAATAAGAGTAATAGATAGAGTGGATAGCCAGCACCTCTTCCCCAGGGCACCACTGCTCAATTGAAGAAGACATGGCTTTATGGTAAGGGGTGGAAAGTTCAAGGGGGATATTAGGGGAAGGTTTTTAACTCAGAGAGTGGTTGGTGCGTGGAATGCACTGCCTGAATCAGTGGTGGAGGCAGATACACTGGTGAAGTTTAAGAGGCTACTAAACAGGTATATGGAGGAATTTAAGGTGGGGCGTTATATGGGTGGCAGGGTTTGAGGATTGGCACAACATTGTGGGCCAAAGAGCCTGTACTGTGCTGTACTATTCTATGTTTTATGTTATATATCCATCAATAAGGACCCCATCATCCAGCCATGCTTATTCTTGATGCTGCCATCAGGCAGGAGTCTGATCACCTACACCTCCAAGTTCAATGACAGTTCCTTCCTGACTGCCACCAGCTTGTTGAACTGACCTGAAAATCTTCAATTCTACCTCAGATTATATTTCCCTCAACTTATTTTTGATATGTATAACTTACATCAATTTAAATTCATATAATTTATGTGTGTCATGTTTTTAGCCTATTTCATCTTTCGGCCTATTTCACCAACCAACCATTGAGGGCATCTTCAAAAGGTAGTGCCTCAAGAAAGTGACATCCATCATTAAGGACCCTCACCATCCAGGATATGCCCTCCTCATTACTACCATATGAACCTGAAGACCCACTCTCAATGTTTTATGGACAGTTTCTTCCTCTCCACCATTAGATTTCTGAACGATCCATGAATTCATGAACACGACCTCGTTATTTGTCTTTTGTGGTATTTATTTGTTTTTGTAATTTATAATGATTTCTGTGTCTTGCACTGTACTGTTGCCACAAAGCAATCGATTTTACAACATAGGTCAATGATAATAAATCAGATTCTGATTTCAGGATGCATCAGTCACTCTGCAGCCTAGGACTACCTTCCACCAATCTTTGTGATATCCACAAGCTTACCGATCTTGTCTCTGACATTCACATCCACATCTAAGTCATTAGCATATATTACAAGCAACAAGGGTCCCAGCCCCAATCCTGGTGTGATACGTCTAGACACAGGCATCCATTCAGGAAAAAAAAACTACCATCGCCTTTTGTCTCATATTTTAGAGATATACAGTTAAAGGGTTGCACAACACAGAATCAGGCGCCTCAGTTCCATTTGCCCATGCCAACCAAGTTGCCTACCTGTGCTAATCCCAGTTCTCTCCACATGTCCCATTCTTTCAGATGTTTGACAAGTTCCCACATGGGAGGCTCATCTAGAAGATTGATATGCACAGGACCCACAGTTTCCTGGTTGTTTGAATTCAAAGGTTTCAAAGGTACATTTAATGTCAGAGAAATGTATACAATATACATCCCGAGATGCTTTTTCTTGGCCAGTTGGTAGCACAATGACATCGGCGCTGGACCCGGGAGCGGAGGTTCCTGGGTTCGAAACCAGTCGGGTCCGCACCTCATAAAATGAAAGGAAAATACTGCAAAAATGTCTGTGTGAGGAGTGGCTCGCCACACAGTCTCTCTCTCTCTCTCTCTCTCTCTCATTCCATGCCTTGTAAAAAGCCATGAAAAAGACATCATCACGGACGCACAGATGCACACGCAGACACACATGCACAGACTCGCACGCAGACACAAGCAAAAAAAAGAAATGCTTTTTCTTCGAACCATCCATGAAAACAGAGGAGTGTCCCCAAAGAATGAATGACAGTTAAATGTTAGAGCCCCAAAGTTCCCCCCAGCTCCCCTCCCTCCCACGTGTAAGCAGCAGCGAGCAACAATCCCTCCTCCCCCCACTGGCAAAGAAAAATCATCAGCTCCCACCACCAAGCACTCGAGCATGAGCAAAGCAACAGGAAAACACTGACTTGCAGTACTCCAAAGACTACTTGTTCACCTCGTCTTTCACATACCACAGGCTCTCTCTCTCCCCAATAAGGGAGAAAGAGATGTCTCCATTTCACAGCAAGAGAGGAGACATAACAAACACCTCTCTGGTCTATGATGTTAGAAGTCTATTGTATCACTTTTTCCGAGCTCTGTGCCCAAAGATCTCAGGTCTCTGGGCACACAGCCTTAGATCTTCCATCTCCCCCGACACACCAATCTGCCCGGACACTGACCTCTGATCCCCCCATCTCCAGGGCCATGAAATCTCAAACCTCTGAAGGCAGGCTAAGTTCTTAGGCTACGTCCTTGACGTTCTGAAGAATGGCCAGTCGTGAAACCTTGAGAGTGGGTCCCATTCCCACAAAGAACCGTAGTCAGTGTGTAACTCCAGGTCAGAGTCTTCAAAAGAACCCTGCAAGGGAAAAATAAAGATATTAAAGATGGAAATAGATGCAAACAAAGGAGTCGCCATTAGGCGCCATTAATCCTCCTAAGCCCCTCCTCCTATATTTCTTATACTAGAGGACATGCGTTTATGAGGAGAAGGGGTAAATTCAAAGGGGATGTGTGGGACAAGTTGTTTCAGAATCAGAATCAGAATCAGAATCAGGGGGGTTATTATCACCGGCCTGTGACGTGAAATTTGTTAACTTAGTAGCAGCAGTTCAATGCAAAATATAATATAGAAGAAAATAAATAAATAAATAAATAAATCTTATTCAGTATACTTTATACAGTATATGTATATTAAATAGACTAAAATCATGCAAAAACAGAAATGCCATATATTAAAAAAAAGTGAGGTAGTGTCCATTGGTTCAATGTCCATTTAGGAATCAGATGGCAGAGGGGAAGAAGCTGTTGAGCTGTTTCTGAATCGCTGAGTGTGTGCCTTCAGGCTTCTGTATCTCCTACCTGATGGTAACAGCGAGAAAAGTGCATGCCCTGGGTGCTGGTGGTCCTTAATAATGGACGCTGCCTTTCTGAGACACTGCTCCTTGAAGATGTCCTGGGTACTTTGTAGGCTAGTACCCAAGATGGAGCTGACTCGACTTACAACCTTCTGCAGCTTCTTTCGGTTGCCCCCTTCCCATAGCAGACAGTAATGCAGCCTGTCAGAATGCTCTCCATGGTACATCTATAGAAGTTTTTGAGTGTATTTGTTGACATGCTAAATCTCTTCAAACTCCTAATAAAGTATAGCCACTGTCTTGCCTTCTTTATAACTACATCAATATGTTGGGACCAGGTTAGGTCCTCAGAGATCTAGACACCCAGGAATTTGAAACTGCTCACTCCCTCCACTTCTGATCCCTATATGAGGATTTGTATGTGTTCTTTCGTCTTACCTTTCTGGAAGTCCACTATCAGCTCTTTCATCTCACTAACGTTGAGTGCCAGGTTGTTGCTGCGGCACCACTCCACTAGTTGGCATATCTCATTCCTGTACGCCCTCTTGTCACCACCTGAGATTCAACCAACAATGTTTGTACTGTTAGCATTTTATAGATGATATTTGAGCTACGCCTAGCCACACGGTCATGTGTATATAGAGAGTAGAGCAGTGGGATAAGCACACACCCCTGAGGTCCACCAGGGTTGATCGTCAGCGAGGAGGAGGTGTTATCACCAGTCTGCACAGATTGCGGTCTTTCAGTTAGGAAATCGAGGATCTTGGAATATACTGTCTGTGGTGGTGCAGGCATTTTTAAGAGGCTCTTAGATAGGCACATGAATATGCAGAGATGGAAGCACATGAACGTTGTGTAGGTAGAAGAGAGTTTTGTGGGCTTTTATCACTAGTTAATTAGTTCAACACAACATCATGAGCTGAAGGGCCTGGTCCTCTCCTGTACTGTTCTATGTCCTATGTGTCCATCTCTTTGTCTCAATGCCTTTGAAATGTTGGAATTAATCCTGCCTCACAGTCTCACTACACACTGCATCGACTTGTATACGACGGTCCTATCACTGCAGTTATCCTCCCCTACCAAATTAGTTTAAGCCTTCCCCAGCAGCTCGAGCAATCCTGGCTACAAGGATGTTGGTCCCCCTTGGTTTCTGCGGTAACCCATCACAATGGAAAAGGATCTTGGTGATTGTAGTGATGACTTGCAGCAGACTGAAAAGCTTGAGCATGTAGATATTAAGAAAGAGGATGTGCTGGAGCTTTCGGAAAGCATCAAGTTGGATAAGTCGCCAGGAGCGGATGAGATGTACCCCAGGCTACTGTGGGAGGCAAGGGAGGAGATTGCTGAGCCTCTGGCGATGATCTTTGCAGAGGTTCCAGAGGATTGGAGGGTTGCGGATGTTGTTCCTTTATTCAAGAAAGGGAGTAGAGATAGCCCAGGAAATTATAGACCGGTGAGCCTTATCTCTGTGGTTGGTAAGTTGATGGAGAAGATCCTGAGAGGCAGGATTAATGAATATTTGGAGAGGTATAATATGATTAGGAATAGTCAGCATGGCTTTATCAAGGGCAGGTCGTGCCTTACGAGCCTGATTGAATTTTTTGAGGATGTGACAAAGCACATTGATGAAGGTAGAGCTGTAGGTGTAGTGTACATGGATTTTAGCAAGGCTTACCCCATGCAAGGCTTATTGAGGAAGTAAGGAGGCATGGGATCCAAGGGGACATTGCTTTGTGAATCCATAACTGGCTTCCCACAGAAGGCAAAGGGTGGTTGTAGACGGGTCATATTCTGCATGGAGGTCAGTCACCAGTGGAGTGCCTCAGGGATCTGTTCTGGGACCCTTACTCTTCGTGATTATTATAAATGATCTGGTTGAGGGAGTGGAGGGATGGGTTAGTACGTTTTCTGATGACACACAGATTGGAGGTGTTGTGGATAGTGTGGAGGGCTGTCAGAGGTTTCAGCGGGACATTGATAGGATACAAAACTGGGCTGAGGAGTGGCAGATAGAGTTCAACCCAGATAAGTGTGAAGTAGTTCATTTTGGTAGGTCAAATATGATGGCAGAATATAGTATTAATGGTAAGACTCTTGGCAGTGTGGAGGATCAGAGGGATCTTGGGGTCCGAGTCCATAGGACGCTCAAAGCAGCTGCGCAGGTTGACTCTGTGGTTAAGAAGGCGTACAGTGTATTGGCCTTCGTCAATCGTGGAATTGAACTTAGGAGCCGAGAGGTAATGTTACAGCTATATAGGACCCTGGTCAGACCCCACTTGGAGTACTGTGCCCTGTTCTGGTCGCCTCACTACAGGAAGGATGTGGAAGCCATTGAAAGGATGCAGAGAATATTTACAAGGATGTTGCCTGGATTGGGGAGCATGCCTTATGGTAATGGGTTGAGTGAACTCAGCCTTTTCTCCTTGGAGCGACGGAGGATGAGAGGTGACCTGATAGAGGTGTATAAGATGATGACAGACATTGATCGTATGGATAGTCAGAGGACTTTTCCAAGACTGAAATGGTTTCCACAAGAGGACACAGATTTAAGGTGCTGGGGAGTAGGTACAGAGAAGATGTCAGAGAGTGGGGAATGGGTGGAATGGGCTGCCAACAACAGTGGTGGAGGCGGATACGATAGGGTCTTTTAAGAGACTTCTGGATAGGTACATGGAGCTTAGGAAAATAGAGGGCTATAGGTAAGCCTAGTAATTTCAAAGGACGGGACATGTGCGGCACAACTTTGTGGGCCGAAGGGCCTGTATTGTGCTGTAGGTTTTCTATGTTCTATGTTTCTTGCTTACTTCCTTCTCCTCGAGGTCTTTCATCTATTATCTGAAGCCTACATTCTGGCTGTGAACACCTCAGTAAAATTCTGATCTTTGAAGTTTTCAGCCTCTCAGATGGGGGTCCTCAGTACATCCAGCTCTAGCTTCAGTTCTTTGATCTTATCAGTCAGGAGCTAAATTTGGGTGCACTTCCTGTAGATGTAGTCATCGGGGAGACCATTAGGTACCCTGAAATCCCACATCTTACAAGAGGAACATTCTGCTGCCTGACCTACCATACTGCCTACACTTGTTAGACTCTAATTTCTTTAATTTAAATTCTAACCTGCTTCTGTTTTCATCCAAGCCCGCTGAGCCAAAGCCTAACATCTCTAACACTGACCACTTCCACAATGTCACTCTACTTAAACCTCACTTTTTTTTAATCGGCCCTTGCTAAGTTACTATCAACCAAAGCAATCTCCCACTTGCTTTTTAAAACTGGTTCATAAAAGTTCACAAGGAATGGTCTCCAACTCACTCTGTGATCTGCCACTTTGCAGACAAGTACCGATAGTCCCTGTTCATCTTCCTAATCAAGGAGCTGTCACTCAAGACACTTGTGAGATATTGCACTTTGGGAGGAAAAACCAGGGTAGGACTGAAACGGTAATCAGTAGGGCACTGAGCGGTGCAGTAGGACAGAGGGATCTGGGAATACAGATCCTTAATTCTTTGAAAGTGGCGTTAAGTGTTGTAAAGAGAGCTTTTGACACATAGGCTTTCACAAAGCAAAATATTGTTTTTAGAAGTAGGGATATTAAGTTGAAGTGGTAAAGACATTGATAAAGCCTAATTTGGAGTATTGTGTATAATTCTGGTCACCTACTTACAGGAAAGATAAAAATAAGCCTGAAAAAATACTGAGATATTGTAGTCTCAGAATATTGCTGGTACTGCTGGACATTGGTTAGAGGGAAAGGTTGAATAGGTTCGGACTTCATTCCTGTGAGTGTAGGAGAATGAGGGGAGATTTGATTGAGGTATACAAAATTATGAGGGGTCTAGATAGGTTAATGCAAGCAGGCTTTTCCCACTGAGATCGAGTGAAATTAAATCCAGAGGTCATAGGTTAAAGGTGAAAAGTGAAATATTTAAGAGGAATCTGAGGGGGAATTTCTTCATGCAGAGGGTGGTGAGAGTGTGGAACAGGTGAGTATTTCTTAGCTATAGTGCTCTATTACTCTATGACTCATGCTTTAAGTAGCATGTTTATCCTAAATCACCCTCCCTTTGTATACTCACATTCCTTTTTCCAACTGACATCTGTTTCAAAATTACGGAAATATTTACCAAAACTTCAATAGGCCTTGTAAGTACTTTATTTACTTTTCCAAGTTTCGCAGTACCCGTGAGTCCCGTTTGTTGTTTCCTTCTTTGACAAATAAAGCTATAAGATTACAGTGTAATAATTTGGTGGGAATAATCATGTTTCACCCTGTGTTGGTATCCAAGACTGACAAATCACAACAGTAGCCAGACGGAGGCTAATATTAGTGTCGGACATCAGTGACAAGTGTAGCAGCCACCAGAAAAATAGAGTTTGTGAATATAGTTTGGGAGTCCAACTCTGTTGTGCTAAAGAATTAGATGGAGAGGAATTTGTTAAATGTGTTCAGGAAAGCTTTCTCATGCAATGTGTTGAAGGCTCTATCAGCAGGAGGGCAAAGCTTGATCTGCTGTTGGGATGTAGGGCAGGATAAGTAACTGAAGTGTCAGTAAGTGAACAGTTTGGAACTAGTTTTAAATTAATTATGGTAAGGTAAATATCTAAATCACAATTTAAAGCTCTATATTGGGACAAGGCAAATTTCGGCAGAATTAAACAGGAACTTGCAAAAATTGATTGGAGTAGGTTGTTTGCCGGAGAAGGGATGTCCAGGAAGTGGGAGGCTTATATAAGTGAGATGCTGAGAAGTCAAAGGGCAAGGTTGGCAGGATTAAGAAACCCTGGATAAAGATGGATATTGAGGCTCTGAGTAGGTTAAAGGAGGGTCAGGTACATGCTGCTGGGATAAAACAAATCCCTGGAGGGGTGCACTCAAGAAGGAAGTCATGAAGGGGAAAAGGGACAATAAGATAGTTTTTGCAGAGAAGATCAAGAATTCAAAGAGATTTTAAAATTGTATTAAAGGAAAAAGATTAACTATAGAGAGAATTGGGACACTCAGAGACTAAAGTGGACACCTTTGTGTGGAGCTGCAAGAGATAGATAAGGTTGTCAATAAGTATTTTTCCTCTGGTTTTATGATGGAGGAAGACAAGGATTTCAACCTTGACATAGTTGATGAGAGGTCTGAGGCTAGTTTGCTTTGCAGTGCATAATAGCCCCACTGCAGTTAATAAGTCACATTTTAGTAACAGCTTTGTGGTTGGCAGCACTATAAGAATTTGGAAGCAGATTCAACTACACATTAAGGCCCCAAAAACTTATGTTGACACTCCGATTTGTGACAATCATTCCTTTTCGCCTGGCCTGAATGATACTGTTTTCTCTACCTGGAAACAGAGAGGCATCTGTAGACTTATATATTAATGGAAACTTTGCCTAATTTGCACAGTTACAAGCAGTTTACAATATCCCTGCATCTAGTTTTTTTAGATATTTACAAATTCGAGATTATGTTAGAAAATATATACCTAACTTCGAAGTTTTAGACAATCATTGCCCTGGAGGCAATAAATAAATTTGATCCTGTTACTCATAGTGAGGTATCCTATTTTTATCAGATCCTACATAAAGGAGCTCGGGTGAATACTGCAGGTCTTAAACAGGCATGGGTGGATGAATTGGGTATAGAACTCACAACACACAGGAGGAACTCAGCAGGTCGGGCAGCATCCGTGGAAACGATCAGTCAACTTTTCGAGCCAGAACCCTTCGTCAGGACTGAAAAGGGAAGGGGCAGAGGCCCTATAAAGAAGGTGGGGGGAGGGTGAGAAGAAGGCTGGTAGGTTCCAGGTGAAAAACCAGTAAAGGGAAAGATAAAGGGGTGGGGGAGGGGAAGCAGGGAGGTGATAGGCAGGAAAGGTGAAGAAGGAATAGGGGAAAGCACAATGGATTGTAGAAGGAGGCAGAACCATGAGGGAGGTAGTAGGCAGCTGGGGGAGGGGGCAGAGTGAAATAGGGATAGGGGAAGGGAGGGGGAGGGAATTACCAGAAGTTGGAGAATTCAATGGTCATACCAAGGGGCTAGAGACTACCTAGATGGTATATGAGGTGTTGCTCTTCCAACCTGAGTTTAGCCTCATCATGGCAGTAGAGGAGGCCATGTATGGACATATCTGAAGAGGCAGGCATAGCTGGGGTGCCCATGCGAGTGCCCATAGCTACACAACAGACAGGATCTCCCGGTTGCCACCCACTTCAACTCTGCTTCACATTCCCATTCAGAATTGACTGGAAGCCTGTAACTCTGTGACTAACAGTGTGCATCATGGCTCAGTGCTAGATCCATTGCTACTTGTTGTAATAATCTTGACAAGGCATGCTTCGTAACTTTGCAGATGACACTAAAATAGGTGGCGTTATTGACAGTGAAGAAGTCTTTCAGGATTTACAGAGGGATCTTGATTTGCTGGATAAGTGGGCCAAGGAATGGAGTTTAATTTGGATAAATGTGAGGTGTTGAAGAGAAGTCAGAAAAGGATTTGCACAGTAAAAAGAAGGGTCTTGGAGAGTGTTGTAGAACATTGGAAGTACACGTACATGGTGTCATGAAAGCAACGTCACAGGTAGACGGGATGATGACAAAGGCTTTCGGCACACTAGCCTTTATTAGTCAGGGCATTGAGTATAGAAGTTGAGATGTTTCAAGTTGAGTATGATGTTCTTCTAAAGGGTTTTCTATTGGTGGATCCTCCGGTGATTGTAGAGGCTAAGCTGGGATCCACATATCTTAATCCAGACATTAGGGTGGAATCCCTTAATGCCTGTATGTGACTTTGTTTAATGTGAGGAGGCTGATGCACACCATAAGGTCCTTGACAGATTGGGGTCAGAGGCTAATGGCATGGAATTCAAGATGACTGGGGTTCCTTCACTCTGCCTTCACTGCTGTTATGATGCATCGTCATCTTCGATCAACTCCATTATTGGTTGGATCGCTCTTTTTCTGGAACCATCCTCTTGACCTTACCAGATGGATGACCCTAACAGGAGTTAAGTACCAGATGGCATCAATCTTGGGATCTCAGAAACTCACAGGCATCTCCACCATGACGATGTGATGATCATCAGAGAAGGATCAGTTGTACAAGATGGTGATGAGGCCCCAAATGGAATATTGTGTTCTGTTTTTGCCACACTGCTATACGAAATATGCCATTAAGTTGAATAGAGTTCAGAGGAGATTTACAAGGACGTTGCTGGAATTCAAGAGACTGAACTATGGAGAATGAGAGGTGATGCTGCAGATGTGTATGACATTATTAGGTTCCTCAATGGGATGAATATACTCTTGACTTTTCCGAGGATTGGGAATCAAGAGCTGTAGAGCACAGGTTTCAGGTGAGAGGAGATGGGATTTTTTTTCACCCAGAGAGTGGTGTGTATATGGAATAAACTGCCAGGGAAAATGGTTGTAGCAGGTATGTCAACAGCATTTAAAAGATAACTTGGGCAAGTCAAAATATTGGAAAGGTTTAAGGGTTATGGGCCAAACAGACAAATGGGACTGCCTGGTCACTATGGAGCAGTTGGGCCTGTTTCTGTGCTGAGTGACTCGATGACTCTAAAATAACAGCTTACTCAAAAAGTGTTCAGTGAACTGGAAAATAAAAGACATTGAAACATCAAATAATAACCCAATCTGTGTTTATGGCATTATTCCTACTGGTAAAAATGAACAAGGGCAAGTGCACTCAACTGAAAGTAGTTGCCACTTTCTCTGATTGTGTACCCTGACCAGCAGCCTTACTGTGTATTTGCTGAAGGGAGCCAGCCTTGCCTATTTTTGTATTTATTTTAATTATAAAACAAACCAATTTATTTTAATCGAAGTATCACTGGTATGAAAAAAAAACCTTTGTTTACTGAAATACATTTCAGAGTTAATTTACCTCTACACCATATCAAGTATGTATTAGATGCATAAAAACAGATACAAATGCATGAAAAGTCGATTTTACCATGTTTAAACACAATTTGGACAAATCATAATACATTGAAATGAATTCTGGAACCACTTCACTGGAATTGCGCACAGTTCTCCCAATCCTCCCTCACCTGATTATTCCTCACAAAGAACTATGGGCACCTCTTGTACCTTCAATCAAGATTTGTAAATAAATCCCTTTAGTTGTTAACCACAACCATATTCATCAGCTGGTTTTGTTTTCTGTGACAAAAAACCTGCTGGAGGAACTCAGCAGTTCAGGTGGTGTCTGTGGAGGCAGAGGAATGAACAATGCTTCAGGATGCGATCCTGCATCAGGGCTGAGAGCAGAGGGAAGAGGGCTGGTATTGAAGGGAGAGGGCAGGGACAGGGGCTGAGGAAGGAGATAGTGGGCAGATGGAGCCATGTGAGGGTAGTGAGAGGGGAGGATTTGGAAGACAGTGGCTGGTGTGTGTTGGGTGGAGACAGCTAAAGAAAAAGCAAGAAATGTGAAGGTGAAAACAAAGTGAGGTAGGAGGGTGGGTGGAGGTAGAGACCGAGGCTGAAAGGTGAGAAGATGTAGTATGTGGGTGATGGGAAGATGGACCAAGGGGCCTGAACGAGTGACAGAAGGTGGGTGGGAGGGAGGGTGTTGAGGATGGAGACCAGAAGAAGAGAGACAAGGGCACTGGGCATGTGAAATACTTGTGGTTGGAAAATTCAGAGTGTACAAGATTGGGTTGTAGACTGGCTAGGCAGAACATGAAATGTTGTTCCTCCAGCTTGGCCTCTCCCTTACATTGTAGAACCCAACCAGCCACTGTCTCCTGACTCCACCTCTGCCATCATCTTTAATCCTCACCTGGTTCCACCTGTTACCTGCCAGCCTCCCTCTTTCCCTCTCCCCTTTTCATACTGGCTATCTCCCCTTCTAATTTCTTATTTTTTCAAATCCCTTTGCTTTGCAGATTCTGCTCAAACAGCTACTTTTTCTTAGCTGTTTGTTCTAGCTCCAACATTAGCAGTCTCCTGGGTCTCTTTGTTTCCAGCCTTCCTGTTTCCCATTGTATAATAGGAAACTCTAGACTTGAACTCGAATCAGTGTAAGCAATGTTTTCCAAATGTTGGTGATGTTGAGGGAAAACTTGAGTAGAGTAATTTTTGTAATCATTTATGTTGAATAAACTAGTAACTTGTATTGATAACTGCACTATGGATTCAAAAGCATCAATATTGACACACTAATATGTATAGTTCAATCTCAAGAAAAATGTACATGGGCTTAAATATGTCATTCCTTAAATACTTGCATTTTGCTGAAATATTTTTGAAGACTTTAATTCAAGATGTTCAGTACACTTAACAATCTAATATTCAGTTCACATATCACAGCTTTCTGATATTATTTTGTTTCTCATTGTACTTTTCATCAAAAATTCAGCTTGATATTAATTATAGCATGTTTTTCACAATAATCGACAATTATTGATTTTTTTCTATTGAGCTATGGTCCAATTAATGTTAAAGAATTTACTTTCGTAAAAACTTGAGTTTGTATCTCAAAAACATTTGTCTTAGTGTTCCTTTTTGATGCTAATACCAGAATATTTAGTCTACCATTACTGGATAAAAAGCCCCCTTCATAATTACTAATTTCATTATTGTTAAAATTTAATTGGTGCAGCTGCCAAAGGAAGTATAGATATTCGCTAATGTGAAGATTGTCTGGTAGTAGATTAACTACACCACTGCAGTGGAAAAACCAGAGCATGGTATGTTAATTGATGTGTCGATAGTTTCAGAAAAATTCATATTTGCGAACAAAGTCCAAAATGGTAATAAAAATTAACATGATGAAATGCCATTTATTGTGCATAACAAAAATAGATTCAGTTCTCCTGCCCTGATTTTAAAGTACTGTAAACGATCACAATTCTTCCTGGGATCCACTACGACAACTATTGAAGGAGGAAAGGGGAAAATAGGGATCTGTCAACCTAGTGACCTGACAGTAGGTTAAGTTTTCCAATTTATCATTAAGGAACTGTAAAGAGGCTCCTGGATTGGGCAGTATGAATGTAAGTTTATGAAAAGGAAATCATGTTTCATTGAATTATTGGAATTTTTTTTGAGGTTGCAACAAATAGAATAGATGAAGTTAGTCCTGACGAAGGGTCTCGGCCTGAAACGTCGACTGCGCCTCTTCCTATAGATGCTGCCTGGCCTGCTGCGTTCACCAGCAACTTTGATGTATGTTGTTAGATGAAGTTAAACCAGTTCCTAATGTGTATTTGGACTATCTTCAATAAAACACCAAACAGGAGATTATAGAGTCCCAGTGTCATGCAGCAAAGGAGAAGGCCTCTTTGCACATCATATGCATGCCAACCTTGTTGCCTATTTATACTGGTCCCTTTTAGCTGCATTAGGACTATCTTCTTCTATGCATTGCATTAGATTTACTGTCTGTTCTAATTGTCCCAAACATTGTGCTTATATCTGATTCCAGCACTTTCTTTATCAGTAAGTTACAGATATCAGACACTCTCCATGTAAAAGAAAATGCTGCAAATCCCCTTCAAAACTTATTCTTACCTTATCCCACTTACACAGGAAAAAAGATTTTGACTAACTACCCCAGCTATGTCTTTCATAATCTTGTATACTTCTATCAGGTCACCTTTTGCTCCAAGAAAAACAAACTCATTCTGTCCAATGTCTAAATCCAGCTAACATCTTGGTGAATTTCCTCCGCAGTGCAACCACATCCTTCCAAAACTTGGAATGCGACACAATATTCCAAGTGCACTTTTATATTCTATGCTATGACTTATGAAGGCAAGTTGATGATACATTCTTCACTACCTTTCCACCAGTTTTACTACTTTCAGGGAGCAATAAATTGGACCACAAGGTTCCAAGATAGTGGCATTTAAGAGGGTTATAGATAGACACGTGAGTATGCAGGGAATGGATCATGTGCTGGCAGAAGAGATTTAGTATAATGTTCAGTGTAGACATTGTGGGTCCAAGCTGCATGATTCCTCTGTTTATCAATACCTCTTCACGTCCTATCATTCATGTATTAGCGCTTCCTTACTGACTTGCTAAAACGTATCACTTTGTACCGTTGGGATTAAATTCCACCTGCCAACAGCCCTTTCTCTGCTTAGGCCAGTGTCTCAAAAAACTACCTGGATGCACCTGACAAATTCCACCCCATCTAAGCTCCAACGTAGATGAGAGGACCAGCTTGTCAAACAGCTTCACTTTGTTAAACAAACAGGATTTCCCAGTGGCCAACCATTTTAGTTTGGATTCCCATTCCTATTCCAACATGTCAGTCCACGGCCTCCTCTATTGCCACAATGAGGCACTCTTAGGCTGGAGCAGCAACACCTTGTATTCCATCTGGTTAGCTTCTAACCTGATGGCATGAACATCGATTTCTCTAACTTACAGTAACTTTTTCCCTCTCCCTTCCCTCTTCTTCCATTCACCTCTCTGGCTCCCCTGTTATTTCTTCTCTGCTCCTTACCTCCCCCTGAAGCTTCACCTCTTTCCCTTTCTCCCATGGTCCACTCTCCTCTCTTCTCCAGCCCCTTACGTTTTCTAGCCACACCTACCAGCTTCTCACTTCACCCCCCCCCCACATCTACTTACCTTCCCTCTCACCTAGATTCACCTATCACCTTCCAGCTTGTACTCCTTCTCTTCCCCCACCTCCTTATCCTGGCTTTTCTCCATTTCCTTTCCAATCCTGATGAAGGGTCCCATCCAAAATATTGTCTTTTTATTCCTTTCTATAGATGCTGCCTGACCTGCTGAGTTTTGCCACTTTTAGTATGTGTTACAATGACATGCAACCAGAAGCCCAAGATGCCCACTGTGGATTGTGCACAGGTGCTGCACAATTGGTCACCCAATCTATCTCAAATCTAAAGGAGGGCATATTGTGAGTATCAAATGCAGTAGATCAGGTTGGAGGAGGCGCAGGTGAACCTTTGCCTCACCTGTTTTGGTATCTGGATGGTGGTGAGGGAGAGGATGAAGGAACAGATGTTACATATCCTATAGTTGCAAAGAAAGAGCCTGTAAAGGAAATGGGTGGGGATGGATGAATGGACCATTGTGAACATGAATGTCACAGAGAGCTGTTCCAGTGAAAAATAGAAAGCTGGAGAGAGGGGAAGTTGTGGCTGGTGGTAGGATCATGTTGGAGTTGGCAGAAATGTCTAATGTTGAATGAAAATGCTGGTGGGGTGAAAGATAAGGACTCTTTGACCTGTGGAGAGGGTGGGGAGCAGTGATATGTAGGAAATAAAGGAAATACGTATAAGGGCTCTGTCAACTATGGCAGGAGGAAGCCATGCTTCCAGAAGAAGGAGGCTTTTCAGAATTTCATTTTAGAAGCTCTGATGCAGATGGCCTTATCTTGAGAGTAGATGCAGCAGAGACAGAGAACTTGATAAAAAGGATTGGCATCCATATAGGAGGCATGATAGGAGAAAGTGTAGATAAGCGTGTCTGCGCTGACAAACAACTGAACCCAGGTGTGGAGGAATGACAGACTGCCATGTAGAGACAGAAACATGAGTTTATTCAAAGGAATTCCAACAGAACATCTGTGGCTTGACTGAGCAACTCTGCGAACTCATTCCCAACACACATAAAGACCACATGATCTGTGCTAATTGGGAATCCACTTTAATTAAGCACAATGTGCTGAAAACCCATGTCAGTCAAAATATATTTGACAAGATTAAGTAGAGAGCACAAGGGCTTATCGAGTTGAGCTAAGACAACAATTAACAAATACAGCTGCAGCCCAAAAGGGCTCATGGCAGAATGATGTGAGAGCTGGTAGTTTTATAGAAAATGTCAGTGGTAGTCTGACTCCTGATATAGGGAGAGGGAAGGGGAGATGGGGAGAAGGAAAAGGAGATGGGGAGAGGGAGAGGGAGAGAAAGCGAGAAAGACAAGTTCTCTATACAGACAAGAGTGTCAGTGGAAGGAAATTGTTTAAGTCCTTGTTGGAGAAAGTGCACAAAAACATGAGACCAACCAGATGGGATTAGAGGTTCAAATGGTTCTGTTTATTATAATAACGAAAGGGGAGACTAACAGTCGTTGCAATATTATAGGCTGCCGTATCAATTTTTATTTTGAGATTCTCCAACTTGAGAATTGGCAGCAAACTCTCCCCACCATCGAGAGAAAGAGAGAGAGCGAGAGAGAGAGAGAGAGAGAGCGAGAGAGAGAGAGAGAGAGAGAGAGAGAGAGAGAGAGAGAGAGTGTGATTTTCCAACTACAGAGACCTCCATCCACTCATCCACCACATTGGTTTGGAATTGGTTGTCCTCTGCGCTCGACCCTGGAGGCACCATCTGGAGAATGTTGGAAAATGGTCAGCTGGTGAGATCGTGGAGCGGAAAACTCATCCACTGTAAAAAAAACACGGTTTGAGTGCCATCGACCCTTAGGACCTTGATGAAACCCAGCCACCTTGAAAAGGGAAAAAAAGAGATATTAAAGAGAGGAATTTAAGCTGTTTCCATGATGAGCTTGAAGAGGCAATGATTTGGCTCCATCTTACCTCCATGCATGGGAGTTAGGGTATCAATGGTGAAGATTAGGACCAGGTAATTATTGAAATGATGGAGGGCATGAAAGGTGTTCCCAGCGTAAGTGGGAAGGACTGAACTGATATGTAGAAATGAGTATGGTGGAGAAACAGCAGGGAAAACAATCAATAGATCTGCCAGGACAACCCTTCTTTTATTTCTAGGTCCTACCCATGTTGCTCTATTGGACAATTTCTTCAGGATATCCCCTCTGTCTACTACTGTAATTTACTTTTTTAGTAGTATTTCTCCACTTCCCCCTTTGCATCCCCCTGAGGCATACCTGAATCTCCCTTACTTTTAAACATAAAGCTTCTGGTGCAGCTCTTCACTCGACTATATTTCCATGACTGCATGATTGCAATAACTTTATAATTCTGAGTACTGAACCAAGCTCATCTGACTTCATGTGAGACTCCTTTGTGTTAGCATAAATGTATTTGAGCCTATCAGACCCCTGCCATTCTCTCTAAACGGCCTTTTTCAGCTTTGCCTACTGAACGTACTTCATCTATCCTCTACATTTAGGCAATCTTCCCACCTGTCACATGGTTACTGAGTTTCCCATTCCTCTGACAGATTAGTTAAACCCTCCTGAGTCGTGTGAACAAACTTCTTCACAGGGATATAGGTTCTCCTTATTCCTTCAGTTTAGTAAACCCATGCTTCCTACATAGGTCTCAACTGGTTCAAAGACAGTCCCAATAATTAATGTACTTAAAGCGTACCTTCCTGCATCAGCTCTTCAGCAGCACTTTCATCTAACTCTTCTCTTAACTAAACAAGGTAAAATGCTGAGGAGGAAATAGATTAGGTTAATAGGAGAAAACAGATCTAGAAATAAAAAGTTAATTTTGGTGTCGGTTCTGGTGCTAGCCCCCATTACATCAGAATGGATGGCTATGTTCGGAGCCAAAAGAGATGGGGAAGATTTTGAACAATTTCTTTTCTTCAGTATTCACTAAGGAGAAGGTATTGAATTGTGTAAGGTAAAGAAAACAAGAAGGGTAGTTATGGAAAGTATGACGATTAAAGAAGAGGAAGTACTGGCGCTTTTAAGGAATATAAAAGTGGATAAGTCTCCGGGTCCGGACAAGATATTCCCTAGGACGTTGAGGGAAGTTAATGTGGAAATAGCAGGGGCTCTGACAGAAATATTTCAAATGTCATTAGAATCGGGGATGGTGCCGGAGGATTGGCGTGTTGCTCATGTTGTTCCATTGCTTAAAAAGGGTTCTAAGATTAAACCTAGCAATTATCAGCCTGTGAGTTTGACGTCAGTGGTGGGTAAATTGATGGAAAGTATTCTTAGAGATGGTGTATATATAATTATCTGGATAGACAGGGTCTGATTAGGAACAGACAACATGGATTTGTGCGTGGAAGGTCATGTTTGATAAATCTTATTGAATTTTTTGATGAGGTTACTAAGGAAGTTGACAAGGGTAAAGTGGTGGATGTTGTCTATATGGACTTCAGTAAGGCCTTTGATAAGGTTCCACATGGGAGGTTAGTTAGGAAGGTTCAATCATTAGGCATTAATATCAAAGTAGTAAAATGGATTCAGCATTGGATGGGGGACACCAGAGAGTAGTGGTGGATAACTGTGTGTCAGATTGGAGGACGGTGTGTAGCGGTGTGCCTCAGGGATCTGTACTGGGTCTAATGTTATTTGTCATATATATTAATGATCTGGATGATGGGGTGGTAAATTGGATTAGCAAGTATGTAGATGATACCGAGATAGGTGGCGTTGTGGATAATGAAGTAGGTTTTCAAAGCTTGCAGAGAGATTTAGGCCAGTTAGAAGAGTGAGCTGAAAGATGGCAGATGGAGTTTAATGCTGAAAAATGTGAGGTGCTACATTTTGGTAGGACTAATCAAAATAGGACATACATGGTAAATGGTAGGGCATTAAAGAATGCTGTAGAACAGGGAGATCTAGGAATAATGGTGCATAGTTCCCTGAAGGTGGAATCTCATGTGAATAGGGTGGTGAAGAAAGCTTTTGGTATGCTGGCCTTTATTAATCAGAGCATTGAGTATAAGGGTTGGGATGAAATGTTGAAATTGTATAAGGCGTTGGTAAGGCCAAATTTGGAGTATTGTGTACAGTTCTGGTCACAGAATTATAGGAAAGATGTCAATAAAATTGAGAGAGTACAGAGGAGGTTTACTAAAATGTTGCCTGGGTTTCATCTCCTAAGTTACAGAGAAAGGTTGAACATGTTAGGTCTTTATTCTTTGGAGCGTAGAAGGTTGAAGTGTTTAAAATTATGAGGGGGGATTGATAGAGTTGATGTGGATAGGCTTTTTCCATTGAGAATGGGGGAGATTCAAACAAGAGGACATGAGTTGAGAGTTAAAGGGCAAAAGTTTAGGGGTAACATGAGGGGAAACTTCTTTAGTCAGAGAGTGGTAGCCGTGTGGAATGAGCTTCCAGCAGAAGTGGTTGAGGCAGGTTCGATGTTGTCGTTTAAAGTTGAATCGGATAGATATATGGACAGGAAAGGAATGGAGTGCAGGTCGGTGGGACTAGGTGAGAGTAAGAGTTCGGCACAGACTAGAAGGGCCGAGATTGCCTGTTTCCGTGCTGTAATTGTTATATGGTTATATGGTTATATACTTCAAAATCTCACTCAATAATTTCAGTAAGGGATCAAGTGTGATATATCTGAGTCTGCAGATACAGATGATACAAAGCACTGTGTGGTGTGAAAAGGAACCGAAAGGCTTCAGAGAGACATAGACAAGCCAAGAGAATGGGTGAAGATATAGAAGTTGAAATATGAGATGGAAAAATGTGAGGTCATCCACTTTAGTAGAAAAAAACAGAGTGACAGAGTACTTTGTAAATTATTAGATGCTGATACTCTGAGGGATATGGATGTCCTTCTGCAAGAATCACTGAAAGTTGACATGCAAGTTCAGCAAGCAATTCAGAAGGTAAATAGTTTGCTGTCCTCTGAGAGAAGAGGATTCAGGTCCAAGAAAATAAACTGCTTGCTGCAATCATACAGAGCTCTGATGAGATTAGATCTTGAGTATTTTGTACAAGTCTGGGCTCCCTTCTCAAAGCAACAGAGAGAGCATTGCTAATGTTCACCAGGGTTTTTTTCTCACCTAGTGGTAGTGAATCTATCAAGGGCTCAGTCATCAAGTATATTCAAAATGCTGCACATCAAACAATCCTGATAGCATTCAATGGATTGTCAAATACAGCATTCAGAATCAGAATCAGAATCAGGTTTATTATCACTGGCATGTGTCGTGAAATTTGTTAATTTAGCAGCAACAGTTCAATGCAATACATAATATAGGAGAAAAAAATAGTAATAATAAATAAATAAATAAACACATTACAGTATACCTATATTGAATAGATTAAAATCATGCAAAAATGGAAATAATATATATTAAAAAGTGAGGTAGTGTTCAAGGGTTCAATGTCCATTTAGGAATTGGATGGCAGAGGGGAAGAAGCTGTTCCTGAATCACTGAGTGTGTACCTTCAAGCTTCTGTATCTCCGACCTGATGGTAACAGTGAGAAAAGGGCATGCCCTGGGTGCTTGGGGTCCTTAATAATGGACGCTGCCTTTCTGAGACACCATTCCTTGAATATGTCCTGGGTACTTTGTAGGCTAGTACCCAAAATGGAGCCGACTAAATTTACAACCCTCTGCAGCTTCTTTTGGTTCTGTGCAGCAGACCCCCTTACCAGACAGTGACGCAGCTTGTCAGGATGCTCTCCATGGTACATCTATAGAAGTTTTTGAGTGTATTTGTTGACATACCAAATCTCTTCTAACTCCTAATGAAGTATAGTCGCTGTCTTGCCTTCTTTATAACCATCGATATGTTGGGACCAGGTTAGGTCCTCAGAGGTCTTGATACCCAGGAACTTGAAACTGCTCACTCTCTCCACTTTTGATCCCTCTATGCGGATTGATATGTATTCCTTCGTCTTACCCTTCTTGAAGTCCACAATCAGCTCTTTCGTCTTACTGATGTTGAGGGCCAGGTTGTTGCTGCAATACCACTCCACTAGTTGGCATATCTTGCTCCTGTATGCCCTCTCCTCTCCATCTAAGATTCTACCAACAATGCTTGTATAGATTTATAGATGGTATTTGAGCTATGCTTAGCCACATAGTCAGGGGTAAAGAGGAGGAGATATTATCACCAGTCTGCATAGATTGTGGTCTTCCGGTTAGGAAGTCGAGGATCCAATTGCAGAGGGAGGTATAGAGGCCCATGTTCCATAACTTCTCAATCAGGATTGTGGGAATGATGGTATTAAATGCTGAGCTATAGTCGATGAAGAGCATCCTGACATAGGTGTTTGTGTTGACCAGGTGGTTTAAAGCTGTGTGAAGATCCATTGCGATTGTATCTGCCGTTGACATATTGTGGTGATAGGCAAATTGCAATGGGCCAGGTCCTTGCTGAGGCAGGAGTTCAGTCTAGTCATGACCAACCTCTCAAAGCATTTCATCACTGTAGATTTGAGTGTTACTGGGCAATAGTCATTGAGGCAGCTCACATTATTCTTTTTAGGCTCTGATGTAATTGTTGCCTTTTTGAAGCAAGTGGGAACTTACACCCATAGCAGTGAGAGGTTGAAAATGTCCTTGAATACTCCCTCCAGGTGGTTGGTCAGAGCCTTACCAGGTACTCCATCAGGACCTTCCGTCTTGCGAGGGTTCACCCTCTTTAAAGACAGCCTAATATCGACCTCTGAGACAGAGATCACAGGGTCATCAGGTGCAGCAGGATCTTCACAGCTGTAGTTGTGTTCTCCCTTTCAAAGCAGGCATAGAAGGCATTGGGTTCATCTGGTAGTAAGCATCACTGCCATTCATGCTACTGGATTCAATAACCTCTTCAATAACCTGATCAATAAACTCTTCAGCATATTTGAATAATTAGTTTACATATTATATTTCATTTACTCATATGCATTTTCAGATCATTATTTTAACACCTAATAAATCTGGAGGATCACAATACACAAATGAAGGGAATAAATAGCACACTTCTCTGAAATTCTTTTTTTTCTGAACAAGAATTGAAACTTCTCAGCCATTGTATACAAATTGTAACTCAGATTGAAAACAGAAAGCACTGCATTTTGAAGTGAACAAATAGTCTGTAGTATGTTCAATTACATCAGGCATGCAAATCCTAATTCCCCAGGATCTGCCCTTGGTGTGCTTTTCCAGTCCCAATTGACTCTTTTCCCGAATGATTTTAAACACCTAACAATTGCAGCACCTGCTGCTCAGTGATGGTGTTTTATATTGATGGATTTTAAAATGTAAAAATATCTTGTTCAGGCATTTTGCATTTTTAACCAGTTATTGCTTCAGGGTTTAGTACAATTTATAATTTCATTCCACAAATTAGTATTAAGGTCTGAAAGCTAGACCTCTGGAATTAAATTCTGCAGATGAAGTATAATGAGGCAGAATACACTGAAGCTGACACAGCATAATAAAACATTCACTTGGTAGACATGATCTAAGCTATTTTATGGTCCAAAATTGTCTTTTAAAAGTTTACCACATTTCGGTATTTTGCACACATAATATAAGAAAAGGGGTCAAGATCTGAGGATTAAATTTGGATAACTTGGCTAACAACAGTAGGAATTTCATAATCCAAGTGTAGGTTTTATTAAATCTGGAAATACCAAGTATTCCTTAATTAAACAATGTTCCAAATTTTTCTGCTCTTTTCTTATTTACTTCACATTCTAATTAGTCATTCTAATTAGAAGCTAGACACAGTCCCCAGGCCAGAGTAGTCTGTCTAGGTATCAATGATGGTTAGCATGTTGTCAGTAGGCACAGTTGGAAGATAGGATGGCCCTTTGGGCACTCGTCCAAGCATCCTGCATCAGCAAACCAGGGCCCTGGCGGACTGGAACTCTGCCACTGGCTTCACCATGGAAAACAACAGGGGGGGAGTAGCCATGAAGCACATCAAAGGGTGACATACCATAGCAGAAGGGCTGTGTAGATTGTGGGACAGTTTGGACCAAAGTAGATACTTCTTCCATGTGGAAGGGTTAGAAACAGCAATGCATCACAGAAACCTCTGCACTTGCTGATTAGCTATTTCTGACTGGCTGTTGGTCAGCAGATGACAGCTGGAAGACAAGCTCACTGAGGTGTGGAGCAAGGTGCAGAAGGTTAGCCAGAAGCAACGGTCGAAATGTGGGTCCTCAGTCCAACAAAATGGTCTGAGGGAAACAGCGGAGGCAAACTACTGTACATGTTGGAGAACCAGGCCACTGTCTTAGTGGCTGATGGAAGGTTGGGGAGGAGAATGAAGCGGGCTGCTTTAGAGAACCAGTCCACCACTGTCATGATTACCAAGGTGGCAAATCCAGATGAAATCCATAGAACCACTGGCATCAGGGGACCAGTCGAGGCCAAGGGAACCCAGAGGGTCTCTAGCTGGAGGAATTGGACAAGGCACGTTGAGGATAGGCAGCGACAAATTGACATACATCTGCTATCATGGTGGGCTACCAGAACCAATATTGCAGAAAATCTAGAGCCTGTCTTCCACTCATCTCACTGGCAGATGCAGATCAGGTTGTATGTGCTCCATAGATCCAGTTTTGTGAAGACGTTGGTCTCGTGGAGTGTTTCATCAAGGGGAGAAGGCAGCGGTTCTTAATGGTGACTTTGTTGAGTCCACGGTAGTTGATGCAGGGACTGAGATCCCCATTTTCTTTGACAAAGAAGAATCTTGCACCTGCTGGAGACTTGTCATGGGCCCTCTGGGCCTTTGTGGCTTGTCGTAGAATGTTGGGCTTCGAAGTTTCGAGCACCTATATTTGCTAAATGCTATAGTTGTTAAGCCCTGGTGCTGCCTTCTCAAATTAGTTGTGACTGGCATGTGTTTCCTGCATTCTATGAGTATTTAAAGGGGACTCTTGTTTAGCATCATAGTGGAGTCCTTGTGCGTTTGTGGAGAATGATTGGTCTGGCGGTGTCGCTTGATTGTGCCTCCATTGCTCTGTCAGTATTCCTATGTCTAACCTCATTTCCTTTTCTGCATGGTAGGCTGCTGTTCTTCTGCACCTGGGTCAAGTCATTGCCAGTGCCCACCGTGACAGGGTCTGCAGTTCCTCTGCATTTGGGTCCAACTCCTGCAAGCGTGTGCCATGACATGGTTGGATGAAGCTGTGCTCTGGTGCTTCTGCAAAGTAGTCATTCGGATTGCATCTCAGGAGGAGAGAGGGAGAACAGACAGCCCTGGGGAGGGGTGGTGCCTGGGAGGAGGTCAATCATGCAGTTATCTGGTCTGTGAGGTGGCAGGTTGCTATCTTCCCTTTTATTAAAAGCGATCATTAAGTCATGGTATTCCTGTGGGAGTTTGAGAGTTTCCTCTGTCTCTACAGATTTACGAGGTGAAGTCAGCTAAAGTTGCAGGCAGGTGGTCCAGCACATGGGTCCCCGGCTCAGCAGTGAACTGGAAGCCCAAGCAAAGTGAGGGTTGTAAGTGGAGAGCCAGGGATAACCCAGCTTAAGAGCAGTGTTGGGCAATTCAATCAGGAGGAGGTGGTTGGACTTGCAGTGCTGTCCGATGTTCATGTGCAAAGGCCTTGTGCATGTTCTGACAATCCCAGATCCCTAGGGATGTCAGTCAATGGCCATGATGCAAAAGATGTGAGAGATAGGCTTGATAGCTGCCTGTCCAAAACGTTCCCTGCTGCGCTATAATACTCCAGAGCCTCCTGTGTGAATGTGGAGGAGGGCAGAGAGAGTGAGTCGGACTATGGCACTGGAATGAGGGGCTGGGGGAAGCTTGACAGATAGACGGCCCCTTATCTGGTGAGCATTTGATGTGTGGTGATAGACAGCTCCGCAGTAAGTGCTCAAAGTTGTTTCTCCAGCATTGCTCACGCTCTTGGAGCACTGATGGTGAGGGTCCTGCAGCCTGAAATAGTTCTGGCAATGTTCTGGCTGATGATCTGAGAGTCATTCCATAAGACACTTGTCAATTCGGAGGGCCAGAATGATGAGGCTTTCAAGGTCATTGGGCATCTCCTGAGAATATAGCTCATCTTTCAAGTGCTCTGAGAGGCCATGATGGTAATGGGCTAGCAGCACTTCTGTATTCCAGCCGCACTACACTGTAACCCTCCTGAATTCCCTGGTGTAATTCAGCACTAAACTTGAGCCTTGATGCAAGTGAAATACTGATCCACTGCCACCTTTCCACTTCCTGGCTGGTCAAAAACCTAGCACATCTCAGTGGTGAATTCCTCAAATGTATTGAGAATGGTGGTTCTATTGCCCCAATTAGTAGCAGCTCAAGTCAGAGCTCCTTCAATCAGGAGAGAAAAGACAAAGGTAATCTTGGCTTCGTCCGTAGAATACAGAGATGGTTGGAGCTCAATGAGTAAGACACACTGGGACAGGAAATTGCAGCACTGGGTTGGGGGATCCTTCAGACTGTTCAAGCACTGGAATCCAAGGCTCCAAGGGAAGAGGTTCATTGGTGCAGGGTGGCTGTTGATTGAGAGTGGTGTACAATAGTTTCCTGCTGCTTCAGGATTGTGTGCTCCTGTTAACAGATGACTTCCTTTAGGTGAGTATACTGTCCTGTCCTGTTCACTCATCCTGTCAGGGAATGTAGAGGAAGCTTGATCCAAGAGCAGAACCATAGAGACAATTTAACAGTAGAGTCTGCTTTACTAATAAACTGCAAACTAACAAGCCACAAGGGGCACGAAGCAAGAACAGATATTTAAAACACAAGGCAATACCTTAACTGAAAGCTAGAAGTAACTGGTTCAGGCCAGCTGGTTTGAAGAGTGAACAAAGGCTGAGATGAGAGCTGGGTTTAAATGGGCTGTAGGCAATGAGTTGGAGATAAGTGGCAGGAGATTCCTTTAGCTGGGTGGAGACTGGGAAGTCCCTTTCTGTGCTGTAAACAGATTTAATTTGAGCAATCACCATAGATATGCAGAATTCAATAACAAAGGAATGTTTGTGACAGCGTATTCTGAGCAGGTGAGTGAATCAATTCAGCAAGAGTCACGGAACTTATTTGTTATTTACATTAAAAAGTTTATAGTGTGAAATCCCGTTTTAAGTGCAATTCTTGATCGCAACAGCAATAAAGCTTCATATGAGAATCTCTTCAGAGAAGTCACATTATACTGATAGACTCAGTAATTTAAATCGTTATCGAAAATAAATCTTCTATCTTCAGTGTCTGTCTTTATGAAACTATAAACGGAATAATGGAAGGCGTAGAAATACTTATGCCGTTTTAAAGGGACAAAACCAAGGCTATTTCATATTTTCTAAGGTGTTGGACCTTCAGGTTCCTGATAAACTGGAAAGACTCCATGGATTCCGCCCACAGATGGAAGTGATTGGTGAAAGGGAATAATTTGCGCCGACAGCTACGGCTGATTGGCTGTTCTTTCTGTCAATCATTGAGAGACGGCGGCTCCAGTCGGTCAGGCTGGGGGAGTGCGCAAATAGTTGAACAGCGCGAGTTGAGCGCGCCAACATGTTCCTGTTATGTGTGAAAGGTAATTATGCAGAGCTGGCGACAGTCGGACTGTTTTTTTGTGTGTCTGGTGAAGGGTGTACTAGGTCCTTTATATATTACTGCACCGGGTTTGTTTTAGAACTGGTGTGAGTGGAGATGATAATTCTTCACGAAGTTTGGATGCCCGTGTGTTCATTTTGTGCTTTCTGAAATTAGTTCCACTCCTTCACCCCGGTTCGTGCCCCTGTTGGCGAAGTGAGTCCGGTGCGGATGGAGGGTCAGACAAACCCCAGGACGTGCACTGCATTTTGCCCAGTCCGGGGTTGGATGAGGAGGGCGTATCCCTATCGACGCAGAAGGGGGTCGCCTTTCCAGGCGTGTATGGTGTCGTTGGCACAGACATGAACGGTGGAGCTCAATGTTGTGTCAGTTGTACCTTGGAGTAAATAAAGTTAGCTTTTGCTTTTTTAAAGTAAAATATCGCATTTATATATCAAATACCCTGGTTTTGGAAATCTCCAAAGTACTCATTGTCCAGGGTAGGAATGTTAGAAACATGAAGAATCTTGCAAAAAGTGATCTGAAAAACATTTTTGGTCGTGGTAGTCAGAGATCAATATTGACCAGGAGTATGGGGAGAATCCCCTGCTCATTAAGAGCTACATAATGCAATCTTTTATCTACTTAAGACTGCAGAGTGGGTCTCAGTTTGATGTTCTATCAGGTAGTTAAGTACCCCTCAGAATTGTGTAGAGTATAGGAAGAGATTATTGTCTGGGTAAATTACCAGTTGTAATTCATTCCCTAGCAATAATGCTGCTTACATGATATAATCTGCCTTGGAAATATGTTGTTATTGCCCTTATTGGTGCAAATTGCTACATGTATGTGCTTAGAATTGAACAGGGAACCTACAAAGACTTGGGGTAAATCTAGTACTAGTAGACCACATAAGTAACATAATTGTAAGTTTTTTTTCCCCCGGTTTTACTACTTATTTGAGTGTTTTACTGATCCAAATGGAAAAATATTGTAGACAATGTAGAGGGTCATACAAAAATTTATTACATTATGGTATTGAAACAGGTTTTGCATTTTATCAGCAAATCCATACCAATCAAGTTGCTCACTTCAGCTAGTCCCATTTGCTCATGATGCTCTAAACCTTTCCTAAGCAAATATTTTCCACATTTAATTGTTCCTGCTCCATTTCCTCTGGCATTCATTCCATATCATCTTAGGGAAAAAAAATCCCCCTCAGGTCACCTTGAAATCTTTACCCGCACACCTTTTTAGGACTGCCTTCTAGATTTGTATAACCTTTATAAAACAAAAGAGATGGTTGTTGACTTCAGGAGGACATGGAGCAACCACTCTCCGCTGAACATTGACAACTCCTCCGTAGAGATCGTTAAGAGCACCAAATTTCTTGGTGTTCACCTGGTGGAGAATCTCACTTGGTCCCTTAACACCAGCTCCATAGCAAAGAAAGCCCAGCAGCGTCTCTACTTTCTGCGAAGGCTGAGAAAAGTCAATCTCCCACCCCCCATCCTCACCACATTCTACAGAGGTTGTATTGAGAGCATCCTGAGCAGCTGCATCACTGCCTGGTTTGGAAATTGTACCATCTTGGATCGCAAGAGCCTGCAGTGGATAGTGAGGTCATCTGAGAAGATCATTGGGGTCTCCCTTACCGCCATTACAGACATTTACACCACACGCTGCATCCGTAAAGCAAACCGCATTATGAAGGACCCCACGCACCCCTCATACAAAGTCTTCTCCCTCCTGCCATCTGGCAAAAGGCACTGAAGCATTCGAGCTCTCACTACCAGACTATGTAACAGTTTCTTTCCCCAATCAGACTCCTCAATACCCAGAGCCTGGACTGACACCAACCTACTGCCCTCTACTATGCCTATTGTCTTGTTTATTTATTGTAATACCTGCACTGTTTTGTGCACCTTATGCAGTCCTGGGTAGGTCTGTAGTCCAGTGTAGTTTTTGTGTTGTTTTACATAGTTCAGTGTAGTTTTTGTATTGTTTCATGTAGCACCATGGTCCTGAAAAACGTCTCATTTTTGCTGTGTACTGTACCAGCAGTTATGGTCGAAACGACAATAAAAAGTGACTTGACTTTAGGAGGAAGACTGTGACTATCTACCCTGTTTATGCTCCTTATGATTTTATAAACCTCTATAAGGTCACCCCTCTGCCTCCTTGTAACTCAAGCCATTGAGTCCTTGACATATCCTTGTGAATCTTTTCAACACCCTTTGTAGCTTAATCACATCTTTGATTCTTTATGATGATAATATGCTTCAAATTAGACTCCTTGCAGGTCTCCATAGAGCATAGTACAGCACAAAAACAGGCCCTTCAGCCCCCCAATATTGTGCTGAACTAATTCAATTTGTAATCAAGTGGCTAACTAAATTAATCTCATCTACCTATACCATATTCTTCCATTTTGCTGAGATTCATGTGCCCATCTGAAAAGCCTAATATTTCTGCCTTGATTACCAGAGCATTTCAGGCACCCACCATTCTGTCTTTTTAAAAAAAAACACACAACACCCCTCATATCTCCATTGAAATTACCCCCTCATCTTAAATTTCAACCTTTGGAAAAAGATGATGTTTATCTATTCTATTTATGTCTCATAATATTATAGACCTCCATCAAATCTCTGCTCAGCCTCCACTGCTCCAGAGAAAAGAGCCAAGCTTGTCCAGCCTCCTGGTAACCCTCTTCTGCACCTTCTCCAAAGCCTGATATCACTCTATCTGCTCCCTTTCCCCTCCATTTTTATATACCTTCCATTCCTGCAACTTATCCTGGTGATAGTGAGTTCCACCTTCCTGCCATAATATTAATTTCTTACTAGAGTATTCAGTGATTTTGATAATTTTGGTCTCTTAATTTTGGGGCGGGGGGAATCTCTCATCAAAATACTTAATGTTTTTGTTTGCAATCTTTGTTTTCTACAGGAAAGAATCTGAGACTTGTCCTGAGTTCTTGTATGATCCACATGAATCTTGGTTGTGTCTTGGTCTCTGTATCCTTGAGACCAGATTCAGAATTATGGTCTATGCATTTTGAAATTAGAATTAATGTTTGAAACATAGTTAATGTAATAGTCTGTGAGCCAGTAGGGTTGGTTGGTACCATCTGAGGGGAATAATGCTCATAGTAATTTTTGACAAGGTATACATCTCTAGAGTTAGAAAATATGTGATAGCATTGCACCAGTGGTAGCTTTATTACTTCAAATAAGTAATCATTTTTTGTATATATTCTATATTAACATTAGTACAGCAGAAAATGTTACCCCACCCCTCAAAAGGTAAAAAATCTCATCTGGAGAGACTTCTGGAGTTTTATCAATGTCATGATATTTTCCATATTGTTGTATCAAATGAAAACAATCTCAAGCTTTTGTCATAGCATATAGAATTACAGTACAACTTCAGTTTTCCTATTTCCATGAGAAATGGATCCCAGTGATTTCATCACTGTTTAAGGCCTTGTTAATCCTTATTGATATGTGAGGATGGATCCATCTGTTACTCTCATCATATTAATGTAACTGCACTGCTCTCTATTTGTCTCATTTTCCTTTAATTTCAGGCTGACTAAGCTTTTACAGAATACTTTGAGTCTCTACCCATATTTTTCAAGGATATTCTGAAATGAGAAGGTTATTTCTTCCTTTCCCATCATCCAAGGTCATAAGTAATTCTTGGTGAAACAATGATTTATTGCAGTTCTAGTTGTTGCATATTGCTTGCTATGGTACGTGCCATATGCCCCCTCGTCACTGGGGACACCAAATGCACATTGGGTGACTACATTGAAAAATGTTTCCATTCGTCTACAAGGGTGATTCTGAGCCTCCAGCTACCTAGTTTAATTCTGTATTCCCCTCTGACCTCTGGTTCTTTGGGTACAGTTCCAACAAAGTAGAGTGAAAGATTGAGGAGCTGTACATTCTCCTCTCTGGACCTGAGCTTTTTAAAAATATTTTCACTATATTCCTGATCACTTGGCTGACTTGGGTGTTTTACTTTGTTAAAGGTGTTGTTTTCAATAAATTTTAATACCAGGGCATTGTAGAACTAACTTGTATTTGTGAGAGTGGAGTTGCAGCATGAGGCTCTCCAGCCACTTTTTACAATGGCTCAATCACATAATTTTATGAATTCACAATTTGTCATGATGATTGAGGTCTTGTATCATTATCAAATTTTCAGATTATTGGGTCCAAACAGTAGCCAAATACAACAGAGTAGAATAATGATGCATTAAAGTGAAACAGCAGCATCCAAAATAGTATGCTAACAAATTACTTCGACTCTACAAGATTATCAAAACATCCAGGAAGGTGGTGAGAATTAAAGTAATAAACTTGGAATGTGGAAGAGCTGGAAGATTTGTTAATCCTCTTGGGTTTAAATAAATCAGATAACAGAAGTTGTGGGCAGGTATGAAGAGTTGGCAGTAGAACACTTGCTTTCTCCTGACTTTGTTATCCTCTTGTTAATGGTTAAAGAATTGCTGGTGCCAAGCAACAATAATGCCTTTAATTATTAGGCTGAGTAGCCAGTCTTTTGAAGAATTGATATAGCACAAGCCAAGAAGCAAAGGGCTCCCTTGCATGATGAAGCAGAAATAGTGCTGGTAAACATTTGGAAAGTCAGTTACAAAACCTTCAATGCTCTGAAACTTTGAAATGAAAGAATTACTATGCATTGTTTTACATTTCAGGTTTTCAGTACTAGATAGTTTTGCAGCCAACAATAATTACTCATTCCTTGAACACTGGAGGCTATGTTGTCTATGCCAGCTCTCAGAGCTTTGTTATGTCCATTCTCACACTTGTTTCCATGTAACCGTGCATACCCAAACACTCGCCAGCAATTTGTCCAGATGGAACATAATTTCCCAACTCTTGTGCTCAATGATCGGACTGGTGAATGCAAGTGTGTCAGATGCCACCTTCACCAGCCTGTCTACCTTTGTCACCACTTTAGTCATGTGTGTACTGTCCCTGTGGGTTCCTCTGTCCTACAGCACTTTACAGGGTCCTACCATTTACTAAACAAGTTTGCCCTGGTTTAACTTGCCAAAGTTCAAGATTCATGGGTTTTTCTTCTGAATTAAATTGCATTTGCGATACTCCAGTCTACTTCCTAATCTGGTCTGGAACTACTTGTGGTATGAGTACAGGAGTGCAAGTGGCTATATAGAGTAGTGGACCTGGTCATTTCCATAAGATCTTAAGACATAGATGCAGAATTAGGCCATATTACATGATCCAGTTTGCAGTCTGCTCTATCATGGCTGATTTAATATCCCCCTTAATCCCATTCTCTACCTTTTCCCTGAAACATTTGCCCTTACAATTCAAGAACCTATTAAACTCCACTTTAAATATATCCAATGACTTGGTCTCAACAGCCATCTGCGGCAATGAATTCCAAAAATTTCACACCTTCTGGCTAAAGAAATTCCTCCTCCTCTTCTAAAGGGATGTCTTTCTCTTCTGAGGCTATGCCCTCTGGTCCTTGACTCCCACACGATTTGATGTATCTTCTCCACGTTCACTGTATCTAGTTATTTCAATATTCGATGGGTTTCAATGAGCCTCCCTCCCCTCAGTATTTTAAACTCTGGTGAATACAGGCCCAGAGCCATCAATTACTTCTCACATGTTAATCCTTTCACTCATGGGTTTTTCTTGTGAACCTCCTCTGGGCCCTCTCCAATGCCAGCACATGCTGTCTGAGATTCCCATCAATCTTCTAAATTCCAGCAAATACAGACCCAGAATTGTCAAACGCTCCCTGTATGATTAACCCTTTCATTCCTGGAATCGTCTGAACCTCCTTGGAACCCTTCCAAAGGTCAACACATTCTTCCTTAGATAAGGTGCCCAAAACTGCTCACAGTATTCCAAGTGAGGCCTCACCAGTGCCTTAAAAAGCCTCAGCATTACATCCTTGCTTTTATTCAAGCTATTCAATGTACATTTATTATCAAAGAATGTATGAATTATATTGCCCTACTTATACAGACAGTCACAAAGCATGAACCCGAAAAGACCCAATTTAAAAAAGAATGAAGACCAACTCCCAATATGCAAAGAGAAAGAGCAAAAAAAAAATCAAGCAATCAATAGAAGTGAGAACAAAAACGAGATTCCAAACCAGATTTCTGGAGCAGTGCAGAGTGGTCCCAAAGGCTCAGTACTCAGTTCATCATATCAGTGGGGCAAGTTGCAGCAAGTTACGCAGACACAAAGCACAGCAGCTGGGATTGTCTCACAACCTTAGCATCATGCAGAGAGGAGCTCTTGGCCTATATGGGTCAGCGTTTAAGTTGTCTGAACCTCGCAGTAGAACCCGAGCCCTGCCACGGTGAATTGCTCTGGGCCTAGATTTTGCTGCTGAAGAAGCTTTTCTCGACCTCTCCAATTCGGCCTGGTGCCCAAAGCAATCCAACCTTATCTAATTGTTGACACTCTGCCTTTCCAGTCTAGATGAATTGTTTAGGTTATCCAAAGAGCTGATTGTACCTTGCATTGGGACCTGGATCTCTCTGTGGAGATTTGCTCCGAGCCTTGAACATGCCACCCAGCAGTTTGCTTTGGACCTGGATTTTGCTGCTGAAGAAGCCGTTATCAATCTCTCTTAATTGGCTTGGTGCTTAGAGCGATCCACTGTTGCACCAGGCCAACTGGACAGACATCAGACCTCCTCTGTCCTGGCTTCTCCTCTCTGAATTGTTGACTCCAACTCCTGTTCTAATTGTTCGACTCCAGCTTCTAGTTCGTCGATTTTACAGTGCTCAACAGAGCACATCTCATGAATTGCTTTGCCTTTACTCAACTCATCATAGTTTGTGGTGATAGTTCACCAGTATTCACCTCAAAGTGAAGTATTGGTAATGTTTTGAATTGAATTCCTTTGCTTTCAATCCACTAGGAAGCTGTCGCACATCTTTGGTAGCACCATCTTAAATTGGAAGTCCTCTGACATGAATGCTAAAATTGCATTTGCTGTCCTCACCACTGTTTCAACCTGCAAATTGACCTTTAGAGAATCTTGCATGAGGACTCCCAATTTCTTTTGCATCTCTGATTTTTGAATTTTCTCTCCATTTAGAAAATAGTCTTTGCTTTTATTCCTCCTTCCAAAATGAATGACCATACACTTCCCTACCCTATAATTCATCTGCCACTTTGCCCATTCTCCTAATCAGTGAAAGTCCTTTTTCAGACTCCTTCAGAACTATCTGCCCCTTTATTTATCTTCTTACCATTCACAAACTTAGCCACAGAGGAATCAAATCTGTTGTCCACAGGCGAGGGTCAGGCTGGTTCTGGATGCTGCTCCATATCATTTACTTGGTTCTGTGCTGAACTGAGACTGTGGTTGTGACCTGCTCTGGTTGCGACCTGCTCTGGTTGCTCTGGGCTTTGTGTCAAGGGCTTCACAATATTTACTTGGCTCTGTGCTGGACTGAGGCTGTGGCCTGCTCCTGTTGGTCTGGACTTGGTGTCTGTGGAGTCACTTGCGTTGTGAATGCGATATGCTTTTATTGTTTGCATGATTTTTTTTTCTCCTCTGCACAAAGGATGTTTGGTCTTTTTAATGGGTTCTTTTGGGTTTCGTTGTTTTGTGGCTGCCTGTAAGGAGACAAATCTCAAGGTTGTTAATGTACACTTACTGTGATAATAAATGTACTTTGAACTTTGACATATGTGAAAAGACGTGGTCCCAGCACTGAACCCTGCTGAGCACCCCTGTATTCCCACTCTTTGCCTCCTGCCAGTCAGTCAATTTTTCATCTTTATTTTTCTTGTACAACCAAGGGCTCTTCTCTTGTTTAGCAGCTTCATGTGCTGCAACTTCTGAAAATTCAGATAAATAACATCCACTGATTCTCCTTTGTCTAACCTACCTGTTTATTTCCTTGAATTCCAACAAATTTGTCAGGCATGATTTCCCCTGAAGGAAATCATGCTGACTGGCCTGTTTTACCACATTCTTCCAAGTACTCCAAAACGTCCTTAATAATTGACTGCAATATCTTACCAACCATTGAGTTCAGGCTAACTGCCCTATAGTTTTCCATCTGTCACCTCCCTCCCTGTAAACGTAACTTTGCTGGATCAAATAACGACAGCACAAAAGGATCGTTACTTATCTTTTCACCCATTTATTTCTTCGAGCTCAGCCGGCGAGTGAACTTAGACCCGACATCAGGGAGAGACCCTTTTTCATCTCCCTGGCGGTTCTACAAGTTCACTGCCTGATGTCAGAATTGTCAGAAGTTATAAAGCCACTGATACAAAAGAACAATCAATTTGATAACCATTCTGGTCAAGTCAATGGATTATTGATACAAAAGTACAATCAATTTGTTAGACGCTCCAGTCACCTTAGTTAAAGAAAAGAATGTCCTACCTGGTTTGCTGGAGCCACAACTTAATTACAAAGATAAGAACATCTGTCAAATTTATGCTGTAATTAAGAAAGTAATGTTCTGTCTGATTTCCATCAGGTACTGCTTTTTGTCAAAATCAAAAGGTGTGAAAAGCCTGGAGACATCTATGTGGATCTGGGTGAACTTTAATTATCTTGCTCCAAAGAAGGCAGCTGTGAGACATTATTCAAACACACTGCAGTCACAGACATACTTAGTACTTAATTCATTGTTTACAGGGATCCCCCATTCCCTTTCCCTTTTAAAGAGTGGAGTGACATTTGCAATTTTCCACTTTGGAACCATTCTGAAATCTGGTGATGTTTGAAAGATAATTACGAATGACTTTGCAATCTATTCAGCTATCTCTTTCAAAACTGTGTGGTGTAGTCTATCTGGTCCTAGTGACTTATCTACCTCTTAGACCTTTAGTCTTCCCAAGCACCTTTGCCTCTGCCCCATGACACTCAAATTTCTGATATACTGCTCGTGTCTTCCATAGTGAAAACTAATGCAAAATACTTATTGAGTTTATTGGCCTTTTGTTTGTTTCCCTGTTACTACCTCTCCAGCATAGTTCCCTCTAAGCTGTGCACGTGTGCGCGCACACAGGTTTTTCAACCATCGCACAAAGGAAATTAATATGCACACGAAAGGTTAGTTACCTAAAATAATGTAGTAGTTAATAATTATACTTACTGAAAATTATCTTTTAGCTAACTGTTTCTGTTAACTAATTAGTCGGTTTTTCAAATACCACAATGCACGTCACTAATTTATGTCACCTCGCCTATCCTGTTCCGGTTTGTCGAGCTGCATCATGGCGGCAGCCATGTTTGGTGGACAGTGTTCATATTGTAAGGTTTACAGAGATCAGTTTCAAATCTTGTAGATCTGTTTTCAAATTCTGTAGTTTTTATTGGAAAAAAATATTGATTCACTATGTCGAATTCAAAAGAAGCGAAGGGCGTGAAGTGCAAAAGAACTGCAAATTTGTTTAAAGTTGAATGGCTTAACAAAATAGAAACTGTTACACCAAAAGCTCATGAGGTCATGAATGTTCAGCTGCGAGAAATATTTATGTATGATTCAGAAACTGGAGCTATCTGCTTGTATTGTCGTGATGTGAAAGTTGCTGGAGAATTTGCTAGAGGAAAGAAGTGGAATGATATCTGGAAACTTGACTTTTTGAAGTGTCATTTGGCAAGTAAATTGCATTTGGATGGTGTACAAAAGCTCAGGCACCAGAACCCGTCCTTACCTGTTACAGGAGTGCTACGCATGTTACGGGTGAGTGCAGATGAGCGAGAGCGAAAACGATCAAACCCAGAGGAGATCAAGGTTCTAAGAGGAGAAGAAAGGTTGCCTGAAGATGAGGTACAAGAATGGTCAGCTTTTGATTTCTCCACAATTGCAGATTGCGACTTCACATTTGGTGATGAACAAGTTAATGCCTTACATCTAAAATATCATAAATTTCTAGCTGAAAATATTGTAACAGTTAGACAGTTTAATGATTTCAAATTTTCCGTGCAAGAAAAAATTAAATCCAAACCAATTTCAAACTTTCAAATGGTGGCATTTGTACTTCAAAATGAGCAGGTTTGGGACTTTGCACAGTTGATGGACATTGGGGGATCCTTTCTTGCGTCTAGTGCGGACTGTCAGCAAGGTTTTAGCCTAATGAATCAACTCAAAAACAAGCTGAGAAACCGTTTAGGTGAATGTCATTTGGATATGTCAATGAGTAACAAAAGCTATCGACTGGTTGGGAGTTCTATGAGTCGAGACAGAGTTTACAAAGAATAGGTAAATGCCAAAGACAGGAGAGAGAAAGAATAACTGAGTGACTTAAATATGATTTAAAAAATTAAATACCTCCAACCTGATGGCATGAACATTGACTTATGTAATTTCCGTTAATGCCCCTCCTCCCCTTTGTACCCCATCCCTTTATTTATTTATCATTATGATTTTTTTTTCTTTCCCTTTTTTCCTCTTTTTTTTCCTTTCCCCTTTTTTCCTCTTTTTTTCTTTCCCCTTTTTCCCTCTTTTTTTTCTTTCCCCTTTTTTCCTTTTTTTTTCCTTTCCCCTTTTTTCCTCTTTTTTTCCCCTCCCTCTGTCCCTCTCACTATAACTCTTGCCCATCCTTTGGGCTCCCCCCCCTTCCTTCTCCCTAGGCCTCCCGTACCATGATCCTCTGCCTTCTCCAGCCTTGTATCCTTTTTGCCAATCAACCTTCCAGCTCTCAGCTCCATCCCTTCCCCTCAGGTCTTCTCCTATCATTTCAGATCTCCCCCTCCCCCTCCCACTTGAAAATCTCTTACTATCTCTTCTTTCAGTTAGTCCTGACAAAGGGTCTCGGCCCAATACGTCGACTGTACCTCCTCCTATAGATGCTACCTGTCCTGCTGTGTTCACCAGCATTTTTTGTGTGTGTGTTATTTTGTTGTTATTCTGTGCAGTTTTATGTCAAATATTTTGTAAACTCACATAAACTGTCCCATGTGTGCATAGTGCGCATGCGCCAGTCGTGCATGCAGCCTGGTACAGCCGTTCCGATCTATTCTTTCTTCTTACTTTTTAATTTACGTTATTTTTTGTATTTTTTTTTCTCACGGTAACACGTCGAAGCTGCACTCTCTCTAACATGCTGGTAGAGAGAGTTTTATTTGTTTTTTTTAGCGCTGGAAGTGGTTACATCCTGACACGCGGGACAGAAGCAAGGTCGCATTGTGTATTCCAGAAACCAGCTAATGCCGGCTGGTTTAGCGGACACCCCTGCTGAAATCTGGAGGAAAACACACAGAGGATGCAGAGGGGGATCACAAAGTCGAGGAAAGAGGACTGGGTCGAGACAACAGAGACTTATGGAGAAGAGGAGTTTGGTCGGTAATACCATTCCGGCTGACTGGAAGTGCACTGAGAGCGGTAAGCGTAAAGGAGTTGGGTGCTTACTGATCTGGTTAATAACAGATGGTGCAATCTGGGGCATATTACGATAGAGAATGTGTTTGCAGACTGGATATTGAACTTTTTACTGTTGGACTTTGGCCTCATTCCACTGTGATACAATACTTGGCGGCTCGGGAGGTTGTTCCTGCCTGCGGCCATCGAACTTGCAGCTCCTCCCGTGGAGGGTCAGACACCTTGATCCAATAGACTGGTCCTGGACTTATTTTCCGTCTGACATAGTTTACATTTTGTTGTTTGATTGTTGGTGGTTTTTGTTTTGTTATATTTACGCTCTATTCTTGGTTGGTGCGGCTGTAACAAAACCAAATTTCCCTCGGGATTAATAAAGTATATCCATCTGTCTATCTTCAGTGCGCAGATACTTTTGTCACAGGAAAAAAATTTGCACAACATAAGATCTTTGCGCACACTGACTACTAAAAATTAGAGGGAACATTGCTCTCCAGCATTATTTTCCAGTGGTCCTATATGGGCTCTCGTCTCTTTTACTCTTTATATATCTAAAAAAAACATTTTTGTTATCCTCTTGTATTATTGGCTGCCTATCCTTAATATTTTATCTTTTCTCTCATTGCTTTTCAAGTTGCCTTTTGTTGTTTTTAAAGCTTCCGAATCCTCTAGCTTCTTACTAACGTTTTACTATATTCGATGTTCTCTTTTGCTTTAACACTGTCTTTAACTTCCCTTGGTATCTACAGTTGTCTCATTTTCCCTTTAGAATACTTATTTGGGATATAGAACATAAATGCTGGATTTTCTGGGCGTAATTCCAAATTGCTCTCAGAAACTCCAGCCATTGCTGTTCTGCTATTATTTGGTTGATATCCCATTGAACCAAGGACATCTACACATGACATTGTCTCAACACAGCAGAATCCATCATCTAAGACCTTCACTATCATTGCTATCCCCTCTTCTTGATCAGGCAGGAAGTACAGGAGCCTGAAGGCCTAGACTTCAAGTTTAAAGAATAACTCCTACATCACTGTCATCAGGGTTCGTGAACTGACCTGAAAACCCTTAGCACAAAACTTGGGATGAGTTGTTTTTTTTTTCCTTTTTCACAACATACTAGTATTGTTATGTTTAATTTTTACTGTTATGTGTAATTTGTTCATTTGTTTGCTTGTACTTGTCATTTTATGATGTACTATGGTGCTGCTGCAAAAAGTGTATTTTCATGACATTTATACTCTGTCTCTGACAGTAAACTCAAACCTGTATTTTGTACCCTGACCTGTGATGGCAAGTATTCTAGAGCAGCGGTCCCCAACCACTGGGCCACAAAGCATGTGCTACCGGGCCGCGAGGAAACGATATGATTTGGCGATATGAGTCAGCTGCACCTTTCCTCATTCCCTGTCACGCGCACTGTTGAGCTTGAATGCACGCGAGGTCAATGCGCATACATCATCCATGTCAGCGCGGGATGAAGATCAACTCCTCAAGCGTGCAAATGACGGCAGGCTGAAAAGTATGTTTGACGTAAGATCTCTGCTGGCATTCTGGATCAAAGTCAAGGCTAAATATCCTGAGATAGCCACGGAAGCATTGAAAACGTTGCTTCCATTTCCAACCTATCTCTGCAATGAACGCAACGAAAACTAAATTGCGGTACAAACTGGTCATAAGGAACCCCCTTCGAGTATCGCTGTCTCCCATCACCCCTCGATAGGACTGTCTTGTTGCAGGAAAACAAGCCCAGCGCTCCCACTGATTCAGCGATATTGGTGTGTTGCAATGATTTTATATGTTCGTACGGGGAAAATATGTGCTCTATGTTTAATATACAAACGTTACTTAAAGTGTTATGATGCTATTGACTTATAAGTGACTTACGCAGTAATTGACTTCTCACTATATTCATGCGAGGAAAATATGCGCTGTGTGTTTAATATTAAATTTGTTAGATAAACCCTTTTAGAAACAAAATTGAGTGTATTAGCCACTAAAAAGTGACTTGCATATTCCGGTCGTGATTAACATCCCCCCCCCCCCCGCCAAACAGAATGGCCAAAAACAATTTGAAGAAAAAAAATGGCATGTACACGCATGCGCACACAAGTGCCCGCGCAAGGCTTCATGGTAATTGTAGTCTTCTTGGGGTAAATACAACATATTTGGCGGTTACTCTTGTCCGTTGGCAACCCTAACCCCCTCCCCCCCAGTTGGGCGGTCCGCAAGAATATTGTCAATAATAAACCAGTCCGCGGTGCAAAGAAAGTTAGGGACCCCTGTGCTAGAGCATGTTTGGCTGCTCTAGATGCGATAATAAGACTTCTTAAATGACTTCATTAGGTCGGGAAAAATTGAGCACAATAGCTTATTGAGCAGATCTTTCCTAAAAAGTAGCAGAGATATTTTAAGATTTCATTGTACTACTTCATGTGCCTTGCGCGTTTACACACTTGGGTGATCATGGCTTTTCACATCGAACGATCCCACGCAGCATCAATGATACCTTGCACATTTAGATCTGTTAGTTCTTTCACAGTGTCCATATATTTCCTTCTTTGCCTTCCTCTTCAGCGTTTCCCAGGCATACGGCCTTGTAATGTAAGGCTTTCTATTTCTTCCTTTCTGATGACATGGCCCAGGAATTTAAGTTTCCTCTCATTTAAATTCTCATTAAAGATCTTCTTGTATGGGCAAGTTGGAGTACTGTCTCATTAGTTACCCTATCTCTATATGATATATTCGGTATTCTTCTAAGAAACCACATTTCTGTTGCTTCTAAGTTTCTTTGGAGTTCTGGTGTTACAGTCCATGTTTCGGAAGCATACAGCAAGATTGACCAGATGTTGTCATAGAAATATGTCTGTTGGTAAAAATGGGTTTCATTTTTTGGAAGTTGGTTTTGGCAATGGCAATTCTTTTTATTTCTACTTCTAGCGTCTTGTGATATAAAGCTACCAAGGTAATTAAAGCTGGTATTTTGTTCAATCTTTTGGTTCCCGATGTACAATTGGCAGTTGGGAGTATGCTGCTGCTTTGGTATTACCATACATTTGGTTTTTTTTTACAGTTAATGGTTAGAACAAGATCTGCACTTGTTTGTACTACTTTGTCTAGGAGGATTTGTAGGTCTTCTGCAGCACTTGCTATTAAGGTGGTATCGTCTGCATATCTTATATTGTTGATGTTAACACCTCCAATTTTTATCCTATCTAGGTCTTCTATTTCTCTGAGAATCATTTCACTATAGATATTAAACAATTCCGGTGAGGCAACACATCCCTGTCTAACTCCTCTCTGAACTTTAGTCCAACTGCTTATATTATCAATTTTTACCACTGCCGTTTGGTTCCAATATAAATTTTGAAGCAGTTGTTGGCCCCTTCCGTCAATATTTAGTTTAGTGAGAATTTGAAATAATTTTTCATGTTGCACTTTGTCAAATGCTTTAGTGAAATCAATAAAACATAAAAAGACATCATTTTGATATTCAATTGCCCTTTCTGAAAGCATTTGTAGTATGAAAATTGCGTTCCAAGTTCCTCTATCCTCAATAAACCCATCTTGTACACCTTGGACTCATCTTAATTTGGCTTCTTGATTCTATGTTCCTCATACTGACTCGTCTTACAGGTAAACTGATCCTATTCTCTCTGTGCACCTGCTAGCATTTAACCACATCAGGTTATCCCTTTACCATCGATCTGTTGAAAGCATGCCAATTATCTTGTCCATAATGCAGCATATGTAACAGGCCTTTCAGCACAACTCATCCAGGGTTTCCATCCCAGCTCATCATAATTGTCAGGGTTTAGCTCTTATCTATTCATGTGCCTATCAAATTTACTTCCAGCATAACCTTTGGGTAGTGATGCCATATTTAACCAACCTCTGCTGGTGGGGGTAAAAATCTTCCTTTCTGATTCCAATGTAAGCTTTATGCCTCTCACATTAAATACCCCTACAATGGGAAGAATACTATCTATCCAGACATAACTGACATGATTGATACAAGACCTGGAAAGAAAAGTTGTTATGACAATGGAGTTCTATATTATTGAGCTACTTGAAATGTTCATTAATTTGGATGCTGGCAGTGGGTGCAAATTGACCAGGTGTACAATGAAATCTAAAAAAATCTCTGCTACTTCTTAGGAAAAATAGGAAGGCTTTTGATTATAGATAGAGATTTTGTGTGGGGATTCAAGGGTGGAGGGATCCCGTTTACGTGCATTGCTTGCTTTTGTTCTTGTTAGAACTGAAGGAGGTTGATGCAATTGATGGAGGCATTTAAAATCATGGGGTGGATCTACATGGATCGCAGAGGGATTAGGAACCCGGTTGATTGAATAAAAATTGCCAAAAGAATGAAACATAACATATTTAGGCAGTGAGTGTTTGAGATTTAGGATGCATCGCTGATGGCTGCGATGAGACAAGCATATCAAGTTCAAGTTTTTTGTCATCTATTTGTACATATTTACAACCAAATGAAACGATGTTCCTCTGGATCACGGTGCACTCAGAAAGCGTACATCACACAGCACATAAAACAAATTATTACCTCAAGTAACTTAGTAAAATAGAATTCAAAGTGCATGTACTGTGCAGTACAGTAAACAGATTGATCTCCTAGTGATGAGACCTATATGGTGGCAGGGTATTCATTAGTCTTTCAGCATAAAGCTGTTACCAAGTCTGGCAGTTCCAGTTATGATGCATGATACTCCTCCTCCCTGACGGTGGTGGGTCAAAGAGATCGTGGAATGGGTGGTAAGGATCCTCAACGGTGCTATGGGCCCTTCATATGCAACATTCCCAGTAAATGTCACAAATAAAGGGGAGTGAGACCCCAGTGATCCTTTTGGCGGTTTTTAACTCCCCTTGATAGGATTTTGTGGTCTGATGCCTTCCCATGACTTGGGAAGACAGATATTTCTTGTCAACCCACTCTCAATCACAGTTGTAATTTGCACCATGAATATTATCTAGGAAAGAGTAAAATATTAGAAGCAGGCCACAGAGGGATGAAAAGGAGATGTCATACAACATTATGATATCTCCTTGAAACTGCATTTAATGCCAGCAAGTGTTTCCCAGGCTCAGGCTCTGCGCTCATTTCTGCTTGCCAGATTTGCAAGTGAATAACAGTGATTGGCAGCTGATTAGTTCCAATGGTTCAGACAGGGCAGAGTTCAAGTGTGTCCATGACTGATTCCTGTCACATTATGTTGACAGGCTGACTAGGGGGAATGCCGTACTAGATCTAGTATTAGGTAACGAAGTGAGTCAGGTCATAGATCTATCAGTGGCTAAGTATCTGGGGGACAGTGACCACAACTCCCTGGCCTTTAGCATTATCATGGAAAAGGATAGAATCAGAGAGGACAGGAAAATTTTTAATTGGGCAAGAGCAAATTATGAGGCTATAAGGCTAGAACTTGCATGTGTGAATTGGGATGATGTTTTTGCAGAGAAATGTACTATGGGCATGTGGTCGATGTTTAGGGATCTCTTGTAGGATGCCAGGGATAAATTTGTCCTGGTGAGGAAGATAAAGAATGGTAGGGTGAAGGAGCCACAAGTGAAGTGGAAAATCTAGTCAGGTGGAAGAAGGCAGCATACATGAGGATTAGGAAGCAAGGATCAGATGGGTCTATTGAGGAATATAGGGTAGCAAGAAAGGAGCTTAAGAAGGGGCTGAGAAGAGCAAGAAGGGGACATGAGAAGGCCTTGGCGAGTACGGTAAAGGAAAACCCCAAGGCATTCTTCAATTATGTGAAGAAAAAAAGGATGACAGGAGTGAAGGTAGGACTGATTCAAGTCAAGGGTGGGAAGATGTGCCTGGAGGCTGTGGAAGTGAGCGAGGTCCTCAATGAATACTTCTCTTCGGTATTCACCAATGAGGGGGAACTTGATGATGGTGAGGACAATATGAGTGAGGTTGATATTCTGGAGCATGTTGATATTAAGGGAGAGGTGGTGTTGGAGTTGCTAAAATACATTAGGATGGATAAGTCCCAGGGGCCTGACAGAATATTCCCCAGGCTGCTCCATGAGGTGAGGGAAGAGATTGCCGAGCCTCTGGCAAGGATCTTTATGTCCCCGTTGTCCACGGGAATGGTATCGGAGGATTGGAGGGAGGCCAATGTTGTACCCTTGTTCAAAAAAGGTAGTAGGGATAGTCTGGGTAATTGTAGACCAGTGAGCCTTGAATCTGTGGTGGGAAAGCTGTTGGAAAAGATTCTTAGAGATAGGATCTCTGGGCATTTAGAGAATCATGGTCTGATCAGGGACTGTCAGCATGGCTTTGTGAAGGGCAGATCGTGTCTAACAAGCCTGATAGAATTCTTTGAGGAAGTGTTCAGGCATATAGATGAGGGTAGTGCAGTGGATGTGAGCTATATGGATTTTAGGAAGGCATTTGACAAGGTTCCACATGGTAGGCTTATTCAGAAAGTCAGAAGACATGGGATCCAGGGAAGTTTGGCCAGGTGGATTCAGAATTGGCTTGCCTGCAGAAAGCAGAATGTCGTGGTGGAGGGAGTACATTCAGATTGGAGGGTTGTGACTAGTGGTGTCCCACAAGGATAGGTTCTGGGACCTCTACTTTTCGTGATTTTTATTGACGACCTGGATGTGGGGGTAGAAGGGTGGGTTGGCAAGTTTGCAGACGACAGAAAGGTTGGTGGTGTTGTGAATGGTGGAGAGGATTGTTGAAGATTGCAGAGAGACATTGATAGGAAGCAGAAGTGGGCTGAGAAGTGGCAGATGGAGTTCAACCTGGAGAAGTGTGAGGTGGTACACTTTGGAAGGACAAACATCAAGGCAAAGTACAAAGTAAATGGCAGGAGGAGCAGAGGGATCTGGGGGTACATGTCCACAGATCCCTGAAAGTTGCCTCACAGGTAGATAGGGTAGTTAAGAAAGCTTATGGGGTGTTAGCTTTCATAAATCGAGGGATCGAGCTTAAGCGTTGCAAGGTAATGATGCAGCTCTATAAAACTCTGGTTAGGCCGCATTTGGAGTACTGTGTCCAGTTCTGGTTGCCTTACTATAGGAAGGATGTGGAAGCATTGGAAAGGGTACAGAGGAGATTTACCAGGGTGCTGCCTGGTTTAGAGAGTATGCATTATGATCAGAGATTAAGGGAGCTAGGGCTTTACTCTTTGGAGAGGAGGAGAATGAAGAGGAGACATGATAGGGGTATACAAGTGTGACGAGAATACACATAAAATTAAGATGTTTGCTGGCCTGGGTTAGCATCAGTGACATCAGCAAGTGGTCTGCCACCTGCCCTCAGGGGAAGGAGAGATAAGGAACAATGGAGCAGCGTCTGGAGATGTGTAATGAAGGGACGTGGGAGAGAGAGAGCTGTCTGGAGCGGCTCCCCCTTTGAACCCTGAACTGTTTGAAGTGATGGACAGGCGATACCCCAGCAGGGGGATAAAAAGGGACCGGTTCGCTAAGGCAGGACACACACACGCCACCCGAGGTAACGAGACCCTGGAAGCGGTGCGCCTCTCACGAGTCGGTGGGAAGTATCAGACAACGGCCAGGGTGGAAAGGTACGATCAGCGGGAACCCGGTGTGTGTCCGCCCTTGCCTGGGTGCCGGGTTCACTGCAGAGGATCGACCGCATCTGGAGGAGGGGTCACAGTCGGTGACCTCAGGTGACATCACCAAGGACCCGCCCAAAAGCTGCTTGTGAGCCATCTCGCCGGTCTGTGAGTGAAGCCGTGTCTGAATGATCAGTTGTTCCTGTTCTCTCTCTCTCTCTTCCCCCATGTTGTCCATCGCCATGGCAACGATTACTGCGAACCGAACTACTAAACTGGACTGAACTTTGAGTCACTTTGAAATTTGGTCATTTACCCCTAGACAACGATAGAGCTTGATTGATGCTGTTATCTTAATTCTGTGCACATGTGTGTTTATCATTGCTGAACTGTTGCATTTATTATCCTTTCGATTACTGTGTTGCTTGTTTCTTTAATAAAACTTTCTTAGTTCTAGTACTCCAGACTCCAACTGAGTGATCCATTTCTGCTGGTTTGGCAACCCAGTTACGGGGTACGTAACACAAGATAATAAGAGGAATAGATAGAGTGGACAGCCAACACCTCTTCCCCAGGGCATCACTGCTCAGAACAAGAGGACATGGCTTTAAGGTAACGAGTGGAAAGTTCAAGGGGGATATTAGAGGAAGGTTTTTTACTCAGAGTTGTTGGTGCGTGGAATGTACTGCCTGAGTCAGTGGTGGAGGCAGATACACTGGTGAAATTTAAGAGACTGCTTGACAGGTATATGGAGGAATTTAAGGTGGGGGGTTATATGGGAGGTAGGGTTTAAGGGTCGGCACAACATTGTGGGCCGAAGGGCCTGTACTGCACTGTACTGTTCTATGTTCTAATAGGACTGTAATTCTGAACTTAGCTTCTCGAGTTCTGGTGCCTGAGTAGTCGGTGCATTCTTTCGCTTCTTAGACACTCTAAGTTACCATCTGCTTCAGGGCTGTGAGATGAGTTACTTGATGTCACTGTCAGTGAAAGTATTGTGACTATCCAGGAAATTCCTGGCCCTGCCCTGATGCTTTTGTATTTCCTTTCGGATATGGAAAGTTCAGAAAATTATAGCATGTTTGCCAACAGTGATATTTACCAAGTGTGCAAGATCTGGCTTGCTGCAAGCTGCAGTATTATTTCTTGTGCAGCTGTTTTTTTTGGTCATTTACCCTGCTTTGAGTCCCACAGCAGCCGTCCTGTAGCAAGTAGTAACAGGATCCGTGCCGTCTAGCGCACTGATGGGGTAGACTTGCAGTACTTGAAGTTCTTCATGTATAGCATCATCTTGCGATCAGAAAAAAAAACCTTTTTTTAAAAAGAAGACCAAAACGCTTTTAGTTGGCCTACCAAGACGGCACTGCATCCAAACACGTCACCATCTTCCTGTCTCATGCCAGTTGCCAGTACTTGCGTTCAAAAAGCAGTGATATTTGGGAATAGGTAAGAATAAGACAATTCAGAGCTGTCTTGCTCACTGCAGTTTCAAGCATTCAGGCTTGGAAATGCCAGAAATGGCTGGGAGTGAAAATGAAACTATTTCACTGCTTATGTTTAGAACTATGAAGAATTTGAAAGTATCAACAATTATCTTGAATGTTAAAACAAAAATGAAAATTCGGAGGATGCAATTGTCGATAGCATTGTATGAAGGTGGTTCATTATCTGCAATAGGTATGTGCTGATTTTGTTCATATACAGTTATTCAAACGAACACAGCGGTGTAAACTGGATGAATTACTCCGATAACTATTAGGTAGTATTATTGGTCATGTTGTAATTTCTGTATGTCATTTAAATGCATAATTTGTTATTCAGTTAAATGGTAATGTCTTTTTAAATATCTTGTTAACTTTTTCCATGGAACGTCAGTTAATTAGGGCAGCTGCCCAATTAAGGGCCAAAATATACCGATTCCATTGTCTTAATTGACTGGAATACACTGTATTGTCAAAATTTTCCAATTTCCTGAGAACGAACAATTTCTGTCATTCAGAACTGCATGGCAGTGGTATTTGTTGTTGGATTGTATTCTTGATTCTCTCCATTTAGATAAATAGTCGACCCTTTTATTCCTTCTATCAAAGTGGATGACCATACACTTCCTGATGTCGTATTAGATCTGCCATTTCTTTGCCCATTCTCCTAATCCAAGTCCTTCTGTAGTCTCTCTTTCTTCAAAACTACCTGCCTCTCCACCTATTTTTATATTGTCTGCAAACGTGGCCACAAAGCTTTCAATTCCATCATTCAAATCATTGACATATAATGTAAAAAATATCTGTCCTAACACAGACCCTTGTGCCACCGCAAGTCACCGGCAGCCAACCAGAGAAGGCTTCCTTTATTCCCACTCTTTGTTTCATGCCAATCAGCCAATGCTCTATCCATGCTAGTATCTTCCTGTAACACCATGGGCTCATAGCTTGTTAAGCAGTTGCATGTATGGCACCTTATCAAAGACCTTTTGAAAATTGAACTGTACAACAACCATTGATTTTTTTCCTTTGTCTTTCCTGCTTGTTATTTCTTCAAATCATTCCAACAGATTAGTCAGGCAATGTTTTCCCTTAAGAAAACCATGCTTACTACTACTTATTTTGTTGTGTGCCTCCAAGTACCCCAGAACCACATCCTTAACAATTGACTCCATCTAGCTGAGGTCAGACTAACTGGCCTATGATTTCCTTTCTTTTGCCTCTCTCCCTTGAAGAGTGGAGCGACATTTTCAGTTTTCCATTCCTTTGGAGCTATGGCAGAATCAATTGATTCTTGAAAGATGATTAACAGTTTCTTCAGCCTCCTCTTTCAGAACCCTGGGGTGAATACCATCTGGTCTAGGTAATGTAGCTACCTTTTAGATTTTTCAGTTTCCCATTAACCTTCTCTCGAGCAATGGCGACTTCACACTTCTGACCGTTGACATTCTTGAACTTCCGGCATTGTGCTGGTGTCTTCCACACTGAAGACTGATTCAAAATGCTTATTTGGTTTGTAGTCCCCCATTACTACCTCTCCAGTATCATTTTTCAGCAGTCTGATGTCTAATTTTACTTCTCTTTTATACTTCATATAGCTGAAGAAACTTTTGGTATTCTCTTTAATATTAGTCATAGTCATACTTTATTGATCCCGGGGGAAATTGGTTTTCGTTAATAAAGTATGACTAATATTAAAGAGAATACCAAAAGTTTCTTCAGCTATATGAAGTGTAAAAGAGAAGTAAAATGAGACATCAGACTGCTGAAAAATGATACTGGAGAGGTTTTAATGGGGGACTACAAACCAAATAGACATTTTGCATCAGTCTTCAGTGTGGAAGACACCAGCACAATGCCGGAAGTTCAAGAATGTCAACGGTCATAATATTATTGGCTAGCTTACCTTTGTCTACCTTCTTTTCTTTATGACTTTTTTAGTTGCCTAATGTCAGTTTTAAAAGTTTTCCAATGCTCTAACTTCCCAGTCACAAATCAGAGAAAATCTGCAGATGCTGGAAATCTAAGCAACATTCAAACTGCTGGGGGAACTCAGCAGGCCAGGCAGCATCATGATGCTGAGTTCCTCAAGCATTTTATGTGTGTTGCTCTAACTTCTCTTTTTTTTTGCTCTATTGTATGCCTTCTCTTAGGCTTTTATGTTGGCTTTGACTTCTCTTGTTAGCCAGAATTGTTTTGTCCTGTCTTTAGAATCCTTCTTCCCTGTACCTGTATCCTGTACCTTCTGAATTGCTGCCAGAAATTCTAGCCATTGCTGCTCTGCCGTCACCCCTGCCAGTGTTCTTTTCCAATCAATTCTGGCCAACTCCTCTCTCGTGGCTCTCACCATCACCAACCTCGCCATCAAACCCTTAGACAAAGGTGGTGCCGTAGTAGTCTGGCGGACGGACCTCTACCTCACTGAAGCCAAATGGCAGCTCTCTGACACCTCCCCTTACTTGCCCCGGAACAGGGCCCCACCAAAAAACATCAAACCATTGTCTCCCGTACTATCACCGCCCTTATCAACTCCAGAGATCTTCCATTCTCAGCCACTAAACTCATAATTCCCACACTCTGTACTGCTTGGTTTTATCTCCTCCCCAAAATCCATAAGCCTGACTGTCTCGGTAGACCCATAGTTCCTGTCTGCTCCTGCCCCACCGAACTTGTATCTGCCTACCTGGACTCCATTTTGTCACCCATAGTTCAGTCCCTCCGCACCTACATCCGGGATACATGCTATGCCCTCCACCTCTTCAATAACTTTTAATTCCCCGGTCCCGACCGCTTCATTTTCACTATAGATGTCCAATCCTTATACACCTCCATTCGCCATCAAGAAGGCCTCAAAACCCTCCGCTACTTTCTGGACAATAGACCTCACCAGTTCCCCACCACCACCACCCTCCTCCAGTTGGCGGAACTGGTTCTCACACTTAATAACTTCTCTTTTGGCGCTTCCCACTTTCTTCAGACTAAGGGTGTAGCTATGGGCACTCGCATGGGCCCCAGTTATGCCTGCCTCTTCGTTGGTTATGTGGAACAGTCTGTGCTCCAAACCTATACTGGTACTGCTCCCCAACTCTTCCTTCGCTACATTGACGGCTATATTGGTGCTTCTTCCTGCACCCATGCTGAACTCGTCAATTTCATCGACTTTACTTCAAACTTCCACCCAGCCCTCAAATTCACTTGGTCTATCTTGGACACTTCTCTCCCCTTGATCTTCCGGTCTCCATCTCTGGAGACAGACTTTCCACTGACATCTTCTACAAGCCCACTGACTCTCATAACTACCTTGACTATACCTCTTCCCACCTTGCTACATGCAAAAATGCCATTCTCTATTCCCAGTTCCTCCATTTCCGTCACATCTGCTCCTAGGATGAGGCTTTCCGTTCCAGGACATCTCAAATGTCCTCTTTCTTTAAGGATCGTGGTTTCCCTTCTGTCATCAATGATGCCCTCACCCGCATCTCCTCCATTTCCGGCACTTCAGCTCTCACCCCATCCTCCCACCACCACAACAGGGACAGAGTTCCCCTTGTCCTCACCTACCACCCCACCAGCCTCCGGATCCAGCACATTATCCTCCGCAACTTCTGCCACCTTCAACAGGACCCCACCACTAAGCACATCTTTCCCCCTCCACCCCCTCCGCTTTCCGCAGGGATCGTTCCCTCCATGACTCCCTGGTCCACACATCCCTCCCGACGGATCTCCTACCCGACACTTATCCCTGTAAGTGTAAGTGCTACACCTGTCCCTACACCTCCTCTCTTGCCACCATTCAGGGCCCCAAACAGGTGAGACAACCCTTTACTTGTGAGTCTGTTGGGGTCATCTATTGCATCCGGTGCTCCCGGTGCGGCCTGTTCTACATCGGTGAAACCCGACGCAGATTGGGGGGCCGCTTCGTCGACGCTCCCTCCGCCACAACAGACAGGATCTTCCGGTTGCCACCCACTTCAACTCTGCTTCACATTCCCATTCGGATGTATCCATTCATGGCCGCCTCTACTGCCATGATGAGGCTAAACTCAGGTTGGAGGAGCAACACCTCATATACTATCTAGGTAGTCTCCAGCCCCTTGGTATGAACATTGAATTCTCCAACTTCCGGTAATTCCTTCCCCCTCCCTTCCCCTATCCTAGTTTCACTCTGCCCCTGCCCCAGCTGCCTACTTCTACTACCCATTGTGCTTTCCCCTATTCCTTCTTCACTTCTCCTGCTGATCCCCTCCCTGCTTCCCCTCCCCTACCCCTTTATCCCCTTACTGGTTTTTCACCTGGAATCTACCAGCCTTCTCCTTCCCACCCTCCCCCCCCACCCACCTTCTTTATAGGGCCTCTGCCCCTTCTCTTCAGTCCTGACGAAGGGTTCCGGCCCGAAACATTGACTGATTGTTTCCACAGATGCTGCCTGACGTGCTGAGTTCCTCCAGCATGTTGTGAGTGTTGCTTTCACCCCAGCATCTGCAGAGTATTTTGTGTTCATGGCTCTGTAATTCCCTTTACTCCACTGTAATACTGATATTTCTGACTTCAGCTTTTCCTTCTCAAATTGCAGGGTGATTTCCATCATATTATGATCACTTTCCCCGAAGGGTTCTTTTACCTTAAGTTCTCATCAATTCTGGTTCATTGCATAAAACCCAATCCAGAGTAGCTGCCCCCCTCGTGGGCTCAACCACGAGCTGCTCTTAAAAAGCCATCTCATAAGCATTCTAGAAAATATCCCTTTTGAGATCCAGCACCAACTTGATTCTCCCAATTGACCTGCATATTGAAGCCCCCATTACTATTGTAACATTGTCCTTTTGACATACATTTTCGATCTCCCATTGTAATTGGTCTCCTTTACTTCTGTTTGAGGATCTGTACCCAACTCCCATCAGGGTCTTTTCACCTTGGCTCTACCCACGACAATTTAACATCTTCCAGTTCAATGTTCCTCTTTCTAAGGATTTGATTTATCTTTTTTAACCAACAGAGCCACACCACCCACTCTGTATACCCGTCTGTCTTTTTGATACAATGTGCATACTTGGATGTTAATCTCCCAATTCTAATCTTCTTTAAGCCACAATTTAGTAATACCCACAACGTCGTGCATGCCAGTCTGCAGCCGTGCTGGAAGTTCATCTATCTTATTCTGTATACTTTGTGCATACCTTTAGTCCTGTATTCACCCTTTTCAGTTTTGTCTGCCTTTTAACATTGCAACCGTCCCTGTTAACTGCAGTTTTGCCCCATAATCAGCCTCTCCTTGCTAGCAGTCTCACTACCTCTGTTTGTAAACCAACTACCTCATCCTCAGCAATGTCCCTCCAGTTCCCATCCCACTGCCAAATTAGTTTAAACCCTTACAAACAGCTCACTAAAAGTTACACTAAATGAATGAGTAATGAAGTTGTCAACTGTGCTCTCATGGTTCTCAAGTTAACTTCTGCTTGAGAGAAGATCTGGATCCATTTCAGTTTGCCTACTGCCACAATTTGCTACAGCCGCAAGAGGTCTACAGCACATTCTGTATCACTGGCTCATTGGTTAAGATGCATTTGGGCATCAAAAAATACATTTTCCTTCTCATAGTCCAAAGTTACACCAGTTAAGTAGGTTAATTGGTCTTTGTAATTTTTCCTGTGTTTAGGGTAGTGTTAAATAAGTGGGTATCTCTAAATAAATGAATGTCATGCTGCTGTTTATAGATTATAACTTTGTGTTGACTACCATCATCCTCTCTACGAATTACCAAGCTGTAAAACCTGGACCTCTGTACCTCCCTCTGCAACTGGATTCTTAACTTCCTGTTAGGAAACCTCAGTCAGTGTGGATTAGTAATAACACCGGATAAGAACATAGAACTGTACTGCACAGGAGTATTAATTGGGCAACCTAACTAATCCCTTCTGCGTATACAGTGTTCATTTTGTTCCATTTTCTTCACATCAATGTACCTCTCTAAATGTGTCCAAGTAGTTGCTGTCAGTGTCTGTACCACCACTGCAGGCAGTGAATTTCAGGATCGTGTGTGTGTGTGTGTGTGTGTGTGTGTGTGTGTGTGTGGAAAAAAAGAAAAAAACCTCCTTGCATCTTCTTTGAGATCCCCCATCTTGTCTTGTATTTATGCCCTCTGGTATTAGACATTACCATCCTAGGAAATAATACTGTCTACTTTATCTATGCCTCTCATAATCTTATAAACCTCTATCAGATCTCACTTCAGCCTTTACTGTTCTAGAGAAAACAACTCAAGTTTGTCCAACTTCTTGTCCAACACGTGCCCTTAATTCTGGCAGCATCCTGGTAAACTACTTCTGCGCTCTCTTCAAAGCCTGAACATCCTTTCTATAACGGGGCAACCAGAACTATATGCAATATGTCAGGTACTGCCTAACTAGAGCTTTATAAAACTGCAACATTTTTTCCCGACTTTTGAACTCTGCCTCGACTAATAAAGGCAAGAGTGCCAAATGCCTTCTTAGCCACCCATGAACCTGTGTAACCAATTTCAGGGAGCTATGAACTTGGATCCGAAGATCTTTGCTCATCAACACTGTTTCTTTACATTTGATCTACCAAAATTGGACCACTTCACATTTGGCCAGGTTAAACTCCATCTGCCATTTCTCCACCCATATCTGCAACTGATTTATGGTATATCCTGCTGTATTCTTTACCAATCCACAACACTCTCCATAATGTCATCTATCTTTGTATCATCTGCAAGCTTACTAATCTATCCGTCTACAATTCTATCCAGGTCATTTATAGACATCACAACCAGTGGATGATCTAATACAGATACCTGTGGAACACTACTAATCATAGATCTGATAGAATAAGTCCCTTCAACCCTTACCCTCTGTCTTCTATGGGTAGCCAGTTCTGAATCCAAACAACTAATTCACCATGATACCATGCATCTTAATATTCTGGATGATCTTCCCATGAGGGACCTTGTCAAACACCTTACAAAACTTCATGTCAACAACATCCACAGCTCTGTCTTCATCAATCATCCTCATCCAAAAGCTCAATCAAGTTAGTAAGACTTGACCTGACCTGCACAAAGCCATGCTGGCTCTTCCTAATTAGGCCATGGTTCTCCAAATTCTAATAATTCCTATCCCTAATAAATCTCTTCAAGAAATTTCCTACAAGAGATGTGAGACTCCCCTATCCAAGTTTTACATTGTTAAATTGTCCCCATGCAGACTGTGGCCGAGCGTTCCATTATGTCTCCTCTGTGTGCAACTGTGATATTGTTCCTGATTGGTAGTGCAACAACCCCCCCCCCCCGCCCCGCCCCACCTTCTTTCCCTCTATCTTATTTTAAGCTTTGCAACCTGGGATATTAAGTACCCATTTTTGTCCCCCTCTCAAACAAGTCTCTGTAATGGCTGCAATGTCATAGTTCCCTGTACTGATCCATGTTCTAAGTCAGGGGTTGGCAACCTTTTTGCCTTTGTGAGCTGGATTGCATATCAATGAGAGGACAGTGGGCCAGATAAATGCCGTAAAAAAACTTGAAATATGGGAATTATCCTTTTAAATGCATGTAGTTATGTCTTGCTTCATGTTATGTTCATTAATATCTAGTTAATGAATAACGCATGCTAGAAAATCATTTGTGCTTAACCAAAGATGCTAATTAGTAGTTAGTAACTAAACTAGTAACTCAGTTTAGTTGCAATTTATTTCAATCAAGGCATCTTTTGAATCTATTAAAAGGACAAAAAGAATCTTTAAACATAAAAAGTCTGAACATGATGCATTGAATATTGGTAAATTAAGTATAATAAAAAAGAAATTTTAATGCAAACAGTCGATAAATCAGTGTGAAGCTTGATGCTGTTTGTTGCTTGAAAGCTTAATATTGGGTGTCAGACTTGTTGAGGCCAAGAGCAAGACATTATCCAGATGGGCATCAGTCAATCTTGTTCTCAAATGGTTCTTCGTATGCTTCATTTTTGAAAATAATTGCTCATGCAGAAAAGTGCTGCCAAACAATGATGCCATCTTTTTTGCATGGTCCACTAAGTTAGGATACTTCCCACTTGGATGAATATATTTTCTATAGAAGTTCAGCACTGACACATCTTCAGAATGAAATTTCGATCTCAATATGTTGTCACACTGCATCTCAATCAATTCCATTTGAAAAATTTCTGATGCAGTGTCCACTTCCATATCAAATGGAGTAGCAAACAGCATGAACTCATTTGCATTCCAGCGAAAATCAGCAAAACAAGATGAAAACTCTTTTCTCAATTCTTGGACCATACTCACAGAAATGCCTGGATCTTGTGCGTTAATTTTTTGAAAAGTGGGAAAATGTGTACATTCCTTTTTGAAGCTGATACTCCCACAATTGCAGCTTTCTTTCAAAGGCCACAATATGACCATACATCTCATGTATCAGCTGATTTTTTTTTTCCTTACATATGACCATACATCTCATGTATCAGCTGATTTTTTTTTTCCTTACATTTGTTTTGAGACTTCGTAGCTGGCACAGGTATTTCCTTCATTTTCACTGTTCTTCTTGGCAAAAAATGATGTTTGTTTTCCGAAACTAGCCTTCATTTGCTCAACTTCATCTTTCCTTGCTTGCCCAGTAAACTTGTTAAAATTTCCACTATGGTGGGTTTCGTAATGTCGCCTGATATTTGCCATCACCTTCACAGCAACATTTTCCAGGCAAATGAGACAAACTGGTTTCCCATCTTGCTGGATGAAGGCATTTGATAAGGCTTATTGAGAAGGTAAGGAGGCATGGGATCCAAGGGGACCTTGTTTTGTGGATCCAGAATTGGCTTGTTCACAGAAGGCAAAGAGTGGTTGTAGGCGGGTTGTATTCTGCATGGAGGCCGATGACCAATGGTGTGCCTCGGGATCTGTTCTGGGACTCGTACTCTTTGTGATTTTTATAAATGACCTGGATGAGGAAGTGGAGGGATGGGTTAGTGAATTTGATGACACAAAGGTTGGAGGTGTTGTGGATAGTGTGGAGGACTGTCAGAGGTTACAAGGGGACATTGATAGAATGCAAAAGTGGGCTGAGAAGTGGCAGATGGAGATCAACCCAGATAAGTGTGAGGTGGTTCATTTTGGGAGGTCAAATATGATTCCAGAATATAGTATTAATGGCAAGACTCTTTGCAGTGTGGAGGATCAGTGGTATCTTGGGGTCTGAGTCCATAGGATACTCAAAGCTGCTGAGCAGGTTGTCTGTGTGGTTAAGAAGGCATATGGTGTATTGGCCTTCATCAACCGTGAAATTCAGTTTAAGAGCCGAGAGGTAATGTGACAGCTATATAGGACCCTGGTCAGACTCCACTTGGAGTATTATGCTCAGTTGTGGTCACCTCACTACAGGAAGGATGTGGAAACCATAGAAAGGGTGCAGAGGAGATTTACAAGGATGTGGCCTGGATTGGAGAGCATAACTTACAAGAATAGGTTGAGTGAACTTAGCCTTTTCTCCTTGGGGTGACGGAGGATGAGAGGTGACCTGAGAGAGGTGTATAAATTTGATGAGAGGCATTGATCATGAGGGTAGTCAGAGGCTTTCTCCCAGGGCAGAAATGGCTAACACGAGAGGGCACAGTTTTAAGGTGCTTGGAAGTAGGTATAGAGGATATGTCAGGGGCAAGTTTTTTATGCAGAGAGTGGTGAGTGTGTGGAATGGGCTGTCCCTGTGACTGTGGTGGAGACCAATACGATAGGGTCTTTTAAGAGGCTCTTGGATAGGTACATGGAGCTTAGAAAAATAGAGGGCTATGGGTAACACTAGGTAATGTCTAATGTGAGTACATGGTCAGCACAGCTTTGTGGACTGACGGGCCTGTATTGTGCTGCAGGTTTTCTATGTTTCTGTGTGAGCAACAGATGTGAGAAGGACTCTGCAGAAAGTCATTTCCTGTAAGGCAGCAATGTGGCCCAAAGAGAAGAGGTGGAAGAGCTTGAAACCTGGTGCCAGGCAAAAAACCTCTTCCTTAGTATCAAGGAGATGGTTATCAACTCGCACCACTCACATCCTCCTTTACATTGGTGGCACAGCACTGAAAACACCTGAGGGTACACGTCACCCACAACCTCTCATGGATCCCGAAACACATCCTGCACAGTGGAGAGAGCTCATTAATGCCTCTACTTTCTGAGGAGGCAGAAGAGACCTAGACTTTGCACATCTATGCTCATGTCACTCTACAGGGTTCTACAGTGGGTAGCCAAAACTGTCCAACACATCACTGTCCTTGCCATCAAGGACATGTATACAGAATAGGGCCAGTAACATTATGAGGAATCCCACCCGCCCTGGTCATGGACTGTTCCTCCCACTCCCATCGGAGAGGAGGATGTGTAGCACCCATGCCAGGACTACCAGCCTCAAAAAAGAAGTTACTATCCCCAAGCAGTAAGGCTGATCAACACTTCCAACCAGAAACCCACCCCTTCACCACCCTCACCACAACTACTTGATAATTTTTTTTTGTTAGTCATCATGTGTACAGACACTCCTGTGCCGACAGTCACTTTATGAACAGATGACCAATGTACTGTATGTAAGCTATTTTATGTATTTATATATTTTTTAATATTGTGTTCTTTATCTTGTCTTACCCACCCTTCTTCTGAACTGTTCCTCTCACTCCCGTCTGGGAGGAGGCTACGAAGCATCCATGTCAGGACCACCAGACTCAAAAACAGTCACTTTCCCCAAGCACTGGGGCTGATCAACACCTCCACCGACTAACTCAACTGCTACTTTATTATTTCTTAGTCACCTTGTGTATAGGCTACAACACTTTATAGACATGCAGTTAGTGTATACCAGCATAATGTGTGTGTGTATGTGTGTGTGTGTGTATATATAATAAATAAAAAAATATGTGTGTATATATCAGTTCTGTCTTTTAAGCTATTTTTTATTTGTATTTTTTTTTACTCTGCTTCATTGGATCCGAAGTACAATTATTTCATTCTCCTTTACATGTGTAGGAAATGACATTTAAGCAATCTTGAATTAAAATACACACTTGAAACTAATTGTCCTATTATATCTATTAGTTTATTCCTGCCTGTTTTTACCGGCCCTGATATCTACTCATCAGTCCACTTTCTGACCTGGTACTCTGGTTTCCCCCCCCACCCCTCTGCCAAATTGATTTATACCCTCCCAAGTAGCACCAGTGAACCTCCCAGCAGGGATATGGTTCCTTTTCATTTCAGATACAACTGCTCCCTTTTGTGCAGGATGTCCCTACCCCAGAAGAGGTCACGATCCAAGAACCTGAAACCCTACCCCCTGTATCAGTTCCTCAGCCACTCATTCAACTGTATTGCCATTGTATTCCTGCCCGGACTAGTATGTGGCAGTAATCCAGAGACTACTACCTTGGAGGTCCTGCTCTTTGGGCTCTTAACTTCATCCCTTCTGCATGGTGCAGGACCTCTTCCCTCTTTCTACCTTTGTCACAACCTCTGGCTGCTCACCTTCCCCCTTGAGAATATTCTGCAGCCTCTCTGAGGCATCCTGGCTTGTCTGTCGTGACCAGAGTATCTCCTGTTTGCTGACTAACTATCAAGTCTCCTTGTCCTGTCACTCTATCTGACTTTACCCTTTCCTGCTGTGCTTCTGAACTGGCTGCTGCTGCTGTGCCCTGATATGTCATTACACACACCCCCCAGCCATATTCAAAGGGGTACACTCCAGCTCCAGTTCCTTGACCTGTTTAGTGAGGAGCTGAAGTTAGGTGCCTTTTCCACATATGTAGTCATCAGGGAGACTGTTAGGTACCCTGAAATGCTATATCCAACAAAAGGAGCATTCTGCCACTCTAACTACCATTCTGCCTACGTTGAATTAAGAACTAAAAAAATTAAAGATTTATTTAAAAAAGTTTGTCTGCTCATTCCTGTGCCTACTCTCTGAAACTCAAGTTTCCTTGCTGGCAATCAACATGGGCACACCTCAAGGCTGTAGACCACTTTACTCATGACTAATATGGCTTAGCATAGCTCTAAAGCCATCTATAAATGTGTTGACAACCTCCTCTTGGTTTTAAAAACTCTGCCAGTGAGGAGGAATACAGGAGTGAAGGAGCCTGGTTGATTCATTGTCAATTCAATCTTGCATTCATTGTCAGCAAGACCAAGGAATTGATGCAACACACATCAAAGTTGCTGGTGAACGCAGCAGGCCACGCAGCATCTCTAGGAAGAGGTACAGTGAATGTTTCGGGCGGAGATCCTTCGTCAGGACTAACTGAAAGAAGAGCTAGTAAGAGATTTGAAAGTGGGAGGGGGAAGGGGAGATCCAAAATGATAGGAGAAGACAGGAGGGGGAGGGATGGAGCCAAGAGCTGGACAGGTGATTGGCAAAAGGGATATGAGAGAATCATGGGACAGGAGGCCCAGGGAGAAGGAAAAGGGGGAGGGGGGGAAAACCCAGAGGATGGGCAAGGGGTATAGTGAGAGGGACAGAGGGAGAAAAAGGAGAGAGAAAGAATGTGTGTGTATATAAATAAATAACATGGCGTACGAGGGGGAGGTGGGGCATTAGCGGAAGTTAGAGAAGTCAATGTTCATGCCATCAGGTTGGAGGCTACCCAGACGAAATATAAGGTGTTGTTCCTCCAACCTGAGTGTGGCTTCATCTTTACAGTAGAGGAGGCCGTGGATAGACATATCAGAATGGGAATGGGATGTGCAGTTAAAAGGTGTGGCCACTGGGAGATCCTGCTTTCTCTGACGGACAGAGTGTAGGTGTTCAGCAAAACGATCTTCCAGTCTGCATCGGGTCTTGCCAATATATAGAAGGCCACATCGGGAGCACCAGACGCAGTATATCACCTCAGCCGACTCACAAGTGAAGTGTTGCCTCACCTGGAAGGACTGTCTGGGGCCCTGAATGGTGGTAATAGAGGAAGTGTAAGGGCATGTGTAGCACTTGTTCCGCTTACAAGGATAAGTGACAGGAGGGAGATCAGTGGAAAGGGATGGGGAGGGGGACGAATGGACAAGGGAGTCGCGTAGGGAGCAGTCCCTGCGTAAAGCGGGGGGGGTGGGAGGGAAAGTTGTGCTTAGTGGTGGGATCCCGTTGGAGGTGGCGGAAGTTACGGAGAATAATATGTTGGACCCAGGGGCTGGTGGGAGGGTAGGTGAGGACCAGGGGAACCCTATTCCTAGTGGGGTGGCGGGAGGATGGAGTGAGAGCAGATGTGTGTGAAATGGAGGAGATGCATTTGAGAGCAGAGTTGATGGAGGAAGGGAAGCCCCTTTCTTTAAAAAAAAAAAGAGGACATCTACCTCGTCCTGGAATGAAAAGCCTCATCCTGAGAGCAGATGCGGCGGAGACGGAGGAATTGCGAGAAGGGGATGGCATTTTTGCAAGAGACAGGGTGAGAAGAGGAATAGTCCAGATAGCTGTGAGAGTCAGTAGGCTTATAGTAGACATCCGTAGACAAGCTGTCTCCAGCGATAGACAGAAAGATCTAGAAAGGGGAGGGAGGTGTCGGAAATGGACCAGGTAAACTTGAGGGCAGGTGAAAGTTGGAGGCAAAGCTAATGAAGTCAACGAGCTCAGCATGTGTGCAGGAAGCAGCGCCAGTGCAGTTGTCGATGTAGTGAAGGAAAAGTGGGGGATAGATACTGGAATAGGTTTGGAACATAGATTGTTTCACAAAGCCAACGAAAAGGCAGGCATAGCTAGGACCCATACGGGTGCCCACAGCTACACTTTTAGTTTGTAGGAAGTGGGAGGAGCCAAAGGAGAAATTATGAAGAGTAAGGACTAATTCCGCTAGATGGAGGAGAGTGGTGGTAGAGGGGAACTGGTTTGGTCTGGAATCCAAAAAGAAGCGGAGAGCTTTGAGACCTTCCTGATGGGGGATGGAAGTATATGGGGACTGGACATCCATGGTGAAAATAAAGCGGTGGGGGCCAGGGAACTTAAAATCCTCGAAAAGTTGAAGAGCGTGAGAAATGTCACAAACATAGGTCAGAAGGGATTGAGTAAGGGGGGTTAAAACCGTGTCGAGGTATGCAGAGAGGAGTTTGGTGGGGCAGGAGCAAGCTGAGACAATAGGTCTGCCAGGGCAGGCAGGTTTGTGGATCTTGGGTAGGAGGTAGAAATGGGAAGTGCGAGGTGTGGGAACTATAAGGTTGGTAGCAATGGATGGGAGATCCCCTGAGCGGATAAAGTTGGTGATGGTGTGCGAGACAATGGCCTGGTGCTCCTTAGTGGGGTCACAATTGAAGGGTAAATAGGAGGAGGTATCAATGAGTTGTCGCTGTGCCTCGGCAAGGTAGAGGTCAGTATGTCAGACTGCAACAGCACCCCCCCCCCCCATCAGTGGGTTTAATAGTAAGGTTAGGATTCGTGCGGAGGGAGTTGAGAGCAAAGCATGGATTTCGTGAAGGAGAAGGGTGGAAAACACACTCCAGTCCCTCGTTGAGGTGCCAATGCTGGAAAGGTTAAGCAGTTTCAAGTTCCTGGGCATCAATATTTCAGATGATTTATCCTGTGTCCAACACATTGATGCAATAAGGAGGAAGAGACGTCAGTGGCTCTACTTGATTTGGAGCTTGAGTAGATTACTCATGGGGGGAAGAAAAGCTCTTTACAAATTTCAACAGTATGGTTAAAAGCATTCTGACTGATTGCATCCCCAGCAGGTATGGAGGCTCCAATGCACTGTATCATATCAACAGATTGCAGAGAGTTGTAAACTCAGCTAGTTACGTAACAGGTGAAACTCGAAGAATTAGACCATTTTTAATCTTATTTGGTTATTTGATGGTTATTTGTATTGTGCTTAGAAGTTTTTAAAAGTGACTTTGAGATGCTGTTACATCATCCACATAACATTGGTTCTGGACTTCAATGATATTGAAAGGAAATGACAGGATGGCAGTGGTCATATGTACTTACTATTTTCATTTGCCCATATCAATAAACCATTTTGCTTTTATACATCTGTCTAAATCCAGCTATTATAATTCCTTCCATTCAGAATTATCATATTAAAGTACCTGACATATTACTGGAGTATCTTTCACAATTTTATATCACTTGAAGCCAATTGGAAATGAGTTTTGTGTACGAGGTCCCAAGCTAGCACCAGTATAAAAAGATCAAATAGGGTAACAAATCACGTTTAAAAAAAAAATTCCGAACTTGTAAATATCTAAAAAATTGGGCATTAGATAAATCATATTTGTCCATTAGCTGAGAGAAAGACATTAAACAATCCTCTAAAAACAGATCTAGAAAAGTTATTATTCCCTTAGTTTTCCATGTTAAAAAGGCCTTGTCTAAGATTGATGGTTTAAAAAAAAATTAAAATGGATATTACTGGAAAGAAAGTTATTTAAGTCAAAAGATCCGCGAAACTGAAACCAAATTTTTAATGTATGTCTAACAATGGGACTAAGATCTTGTCTACCAACCTTAGAAAACAAAAAGGGAAGAGGAGTTCCCAGCAAAGAAGCCAAAGAGAACCCCTTTACCGAGTTCTTCTCCAAGTCCAGCTATGAAGGACAGTCCTGCATTATCTATACAGTGAATCCAGAAAGTAATATAATGAATATTAATTGCCCAGTAATAGAGTCTAAAGTTTGGTAAGGCCAAGCCACCATCTTTTTAAAATTTTTTCAATAAAAGTTTACTTACTCTGGAGCTTTTATTATTCCAGATATATGATAAGATCATAGAATCTATTCTGTCAAAAAACGTTTTCGGGGCAAAGGATGGAACAGTTTGAAACGTGAATAAAAATTTTGGTAAAATTGTCATTTTTATAGCATTTGTTCAACCAATTAACGACATCATCATAGGTGACCATTTGGAAAGCGTTTGTTGTGTATATTCAATTAAAGGGAGAAAATTATATTTATATAAATCTTTAAAATTTTTAGTAATTTTAAAAATAGGTAAAATAATTTTTAGCGAGATTAAAAGGTATTAGATAATATTGATCCGAATAGATATTAATAGGAAATAATTCACTTTTATGTAAATTTAATTTGTATCCAGAGAAAGTACGAAATTCAGTAAATATGGATAATAGGAGGGATAGATTTCTTTGGGTCTGAAATGTAAACTAATAAATCATCTGCATACAGTGAAACCTTATGTACTTTATCCTCTCTCTTAATAACTGAACAGAGTTGGAATCCCTAAGAGCAATAGCAAGTGGTTCTAAAGCGAAATTAAATAATAAAGGACTAAGAGGGCAACCCTGACGCGTTCCTCTATGTAGTCTAAAATAAGGAGATTTTTGATTGTTAGTTATAACCACAGCCATCGGGGCTTGATAGATCAGTTTGATCCAGGAAATAAATCCGGGACCAAAATTAAATCTCTCCAAAACCTGAAATAAATAAGGCCATTGCACCCTATTAAAGGCTTTCTCTGCATCGAGAGAGATAATACATTCAGATTCTTTAACTGAAGGAGAATAAATAATATTTAACGATCTTCGAATATTAAAATGTGAATGCCTGTTTTCAATAACTTCAGTTTGATCATTTGAAATAACAGTAGGTAAAATATTCTCAAGCCTATTAGCCAGAATCTTGGAGAGAATTTTATAGTCCCCACATTCAATAAGGAAACTGGTCTATCGGAGGTACATTCAGATCTTTTTTAGGGATCAACGAGATTGATGCCTCATGAAAAATTTTTGGGAGATTCCCAGAGGGTATAGAATCGTGATTTGTTACCGAATTCCCATTGCTCATTTACCAAATATGATAGATGTTATCTTTCAGTTTAACCATTCCAAAAAGGATTGATAGCCATCATATATAAATGGCTATTGAATTTACAAATGATGTCTGATGATAAGGTTAAACGTGCTTGGGAACTGGAACTTCAAGAATCATGTTTAGATAATCAATGGAATAAAATTTGTCATTTAGTTAATAATTCATCTATTTGTCACTGTCACTCCTTGATTCAGTTCATGTCCAAAGATAAGCTAGCGCATATTTTTTTCTAATATAAATCCTACCTGTGATAGATGCAACACTGAGGTGGCCACTTTAACTCGTATGTTTTAGTCCTGCATGAAGTTAAGTAACTTTTGGAGAGATGTTTTTAGAACATTATCAAAAGTCATAGGCCTGGACCTACAACCTTATTCACTTACGGCAATCTTTGGGGTTCTTCTAACAGAAGCAGGAAACGTTTCTGCTTCCGCTGAACGCATGATAGCTTTCTCAACTTTATTGGCTAGGAGAGCTATTCTATCGTACTGGAAGGATCCCAATCCACCTACTGCATTTTTTTTGTCTCTCCTCCATTATGTCTTGTTTAAGTTTGGAGAAAATAAGTAGTTGGATGTTTGATACATCTTTTAAATTTGAGAAAACTTGGCAACCTTTTATTCAATATTTTGATATGATGTAATTCTTATTACTTTTTCAGTTAATTATTTTTTCTCTGCAAATTTTAAAATTTGATCAGAAGGATTTTTCCCTTTTTTTAAACTGTATCCTCAAAATGGACTGCCCAGTTTCCTTTTGTTTTTGTTTTAGGTTAGCTTAGTGGGTTTTTTTTCTCAATAATAGAAAATTTTGAATTTTTTTTTCCATGAACTGTTAAGAGAAGTGGTTCTCTTTTGTCTTTATATTAGCTTAATACTATATATGATTTTGACAGTGTATGCTCCTTTCTTTGTATTATTATTGAAATATGTATTTGAGATAACCTCTCCTGGTTTGTATTTATCCTTATTCTTTTAAATCAATAAAAAAAATTGGAAGTGAAAAGATCAAATAATGTTTGAAACTGGATTAAGGCTCCCTCAATTCTAATTGAATGAAAAACATAATGATTTTGTAATTTTTTAAAATCTTACTAATATGCAACTGATATCTGAATTCTAGTGGAAAGCTATTACTAATGGATGTTTAGCCATTTAATTGCATTAGAATGAATAAATGTGTATGTTCAGTGTGTTTAGCCCACTGACAGTTTTTTTTTACTTTTATTTAGTTAAACAAGGAAAACTGCATGGACCATCAGGTAAGATCTTGCTTTATCCATCTTTCTCAAGTGATACCTTTAAATAAATAGATAGATAAGTAAATAAATAAATACATACATACATACAGATTTTTGCTGTTTGTTGAAAACCCAAATTCATTGCATTTCCCAATGGAAGTTTTATCTGTGTGATGTAGGTGGTCTAATGATTTGAAAATAATCAGTATTTAATCAGTGGCATCATACGAAGTGAAGTTGACATAAACATTATTCAGGAAATGATTTATTTGAAATATGAACTTCTGTCTTTGGGGAATAAATTATATTGAACATTTGACTCTTCATGATCCAAACCATGGGTGTGTGTGAAATAATCTTTTTAAATGGATTTGCCTAAAGCCATTAGTAGGGTGCATTTTAAATTAATGTTAATTGTGGTTCATTTAATATAGGTCAGCAAAGAATCATGTGATGATTCAATAATCTGTTATTGAGAGTGGTATTGCAATGGTGATTACAATCCATCCAGACATAAACATTTTGCATGTTGCCCTGGTGAATAATATACCGACTCTCTCAAACTTACTGATCACAGCAAATAAATCATTATTCATCTTTGTACCTGAAGAATCTCCAAATGGGGATATAAATATTGGCTATTACCGGTGATGTTGAAAAGAATAAATTTAAATCAGACACTTTTATGGGGAGACTTGTATCAATTACAAGGAGTCCTGATGAAGGCTCTCAGCCTGAAACATCAAATCTTTATTCCTTTCCATAGTTCTCACCTCACCTCACCTGCTAGTTTCTCTAGTATTTTGTGTGTTATTGTACCAATTAGTTTCTTGGAGATAAGGATAAGCCAATCAAGTAAATGTTTGTAAGGTACTTGCCAGATGACCATAAATGCTCTCAACCCTCTGGTCTGGCAGCTTACTAGTATTATAGATTAGATTATGAGGACACGCAGTCCTCTTTTATTATCATTTAGTGATGCATGCATTAAGAAATGATACAATGTTCCTCCAGTGTGATATCACAGAAACACAAGACAGACCAATACTGAAAAACTGACAAAAACCACATAATTATAACATATAGTTACAACAGTGCAAGCAATACCGTAACTTGATGAAGAACAGGCCATGGGCATGGTAAAAAAAAAGTTCAAAGTCTCTTGAAAGTCCCATGATCTCATGCAGATGGGAGAAGGAAGAAAACTCTTCCTGCCATGAGACTTCCAGCGCCGCAAACTTGTCGGTGCAGCATCCTGGAAGCACCTGACCACAGTCCGACTCTGAGTTGTCCGAAAACTTTGAGCCTCCGACACCGAGCACCATCTTTGCGGAGCGCTTCGACCCCAGCCCCGGCCGCCAGCAACAGGCAAAGCCGAGGATTTGGGGCCTACCCTCCGGAGATTCTTGAGCAGCGGCAGCGAACCGGGCATTTCAGAAGTTTCTCCAGATGTTCCTCCATGCTTCTCATGTCTGTCTCTATCAAATCAGAATTGTGCACGGCCCCCTATTTAACAAATACGATATCATTTCACCGGAGAGGCCACACGCGCTGCGTCGTGCCACTGTCTTCTCCTGCCATCTGGGAGATGAGTTTGAATAGAATGGATGAGATTGAATTTCCTTAAACTAAATAAGAAAAAAACCCCAGAAATTTGGTTATTGGTAGCAATAAAAAAAGTGTGAATTTTAGAAATAAACTTTATCATCTGGCCTTTCAAAGCAAGCTAGAAGTAAAGAATTTGGGCATTATTACTGATTCTGAGCTAAATTTCAAATCGCATATTAATCATGTAATTAACCAGGCATTCTTTCATTTAAGGAACTTTGCAAGAGTTCCTTTTCTTAAAACAGCTCAAGATGCAAAAAAAAAGATGCACAGTTTGGCGTTTAGCTGATTAGACTACTATAATGCACTTTTCAGGACTGTCTTAGAAAGATGTATTTCAGTTGCAGCTTGGTCAAAATGCTGCAGCAAGAATTTGACTGGTTTTGGCATCATTACACTGGCTGCCTGTGTCCTTTAGTGACAATTAAAAAAAAAAATTACACAATTGCTTATAAGGCTCTGAATAATCTAGCTGTTCTGTATATTTTGAAGTTTCTATTCCTGTAGATCCCTAATCATAATCTTAGATCCACAAATTTTAGTTTGCTTAGTGTTCCCAGAGCCAAGCATATTAGAACTGGTGATGTGGCCCTTTGTTGTTATGCACCAAAAATCTGGAATATTCTACCAACTGAGATGCACTAGACTGGTCTAAAAACCTTTTTAAATTTGGGCTACATATAAGATTACTTAATACCTGTTATTGATTACATTTATAATTTGCTACCTTCAATTAAATTTTAGTGTATAATAGTACTGTGGTAATTTTATGTATTGTACTGTACTGCCTCAAAAAAAAACAAGTTTATGAATAAGTGATCATAAAACTGATTCTGATAGGGGTCTCTATTGTGGACGGAGAGTGGGAAGGGCCAGGGAGAGGGGAGCATCAGAGAGACATTCTGTAGTGATCAATAAGCCACTTGTTTGAAATCAAATGAACTTGCCTGGTGTTTCAGGGACGTATGTATCTTCACCCGCACCATCACCCACTCTGTCACTCCTCTGCTGCCTGCCCCACACCCCTCCCGCGGTGCTCCACCCTCGCTATTCCCATCATCCTTTGCTCCCACCAGGCTTACAAACTCGCTCTGTGCTCCAGGTTGACAAATGCAGTACTATGCAAGTCTTTGACACCCTACGTATATAGACCCTTGCGCAGTATTGCAGCTTTTGTCATGTGGGATATGCTGATTTCAAGGACTGACTTCAGTTTTGGTGCCTACCGTTATTCCACCCTCTCCTTTGCTCTATGCTACTTAAACTTTTGTGTTTTCTTCATTGCATCTATTTTGCTTTCAGTTATTCAGCTCAGCCTGTCCATGTCACCAAATTGCGTACTTGAGATGATCCTGTTTCCCTGCATTTGGCCCATGTTCCTCTAATCCTTTCCTATCCCTGAACCTAATTAAACGTATTTTAAATGCTGCAGTTGTACCTTTTCTAACACTTCCTCTGGCAGCTTTTTCGATGTAACCACTACCTTCTGTTGGATGTCTTGCCCTGGAGAAGAGGTTATGATCATTGACCTTATCTATGCCCCTCATGATTTTATAAATATGTATATAATCACCCGTCAAACTCCTTCGCACCAGGGACACCAGCCTAGTGTATTAATTCTTTCCTTATAAACTCAAGACGCTGTTCCGTTAACGACCTTGTGAATCTTTCGTATACACTTTGCTGCTTAACTACATCCTTCCTACAGCTAAGTGGCTAGGTTTGGTCTCACTGGTATCTTGTGCAGCTGTAACATGGAGTGCCAACTCTTGTACTCAGTGTTACGTACTTTGAAGGCAAGCATAAAAACCACCTTCTTTGTCACTATGTGACCACTTTAGAGTAACTGTATGTGTATCTCCAAGTATCTGTGTTGAGGAACAGAGACACAAGTACTTAGTTCCCTGAAAGTGGCAGCACACTTTTCTACAACCCTGCCACTTACCATGAAAGTCCTGTTCTGGGATAGCATCACACTTGTCCGAGTTAAATGACATCTGCCAGTTTGGTCTATTTTCCCCACTATCTACATGCTGCTGTAATCTTAGAAAATCTTCGCTGTCTGCTACGCCCCCAGTTTTGATCTTATCCACAAACTTTATGCCACCTACATTTCATCCAAATTATTTATATAGATGTCAAACCATCGGCGACCCAGCACCTGTCTTCTGGTCCCAGGCATTCTATTTGAAAACAATTCTTCTCCTTCCCCTTGCACTTTCCCCTACAAGTAACACCTGTTCTTAAAACTCTTAAGAGGAGTAACAGCTATCCCTAAACATCTTTCCCAACCACTGTCCAGGGCCATAAAGAACTTTTTTAGTCCTATTTACTGCATTTGGTGCTCCTGATGAGATACCTGTGACTGTCTGATGCTTTGAGTTGCTAGATATTTTAATTCCTCTCCTCATTCCCGCACCAAGATATCTGTCCTTGGCAACCTTCACTACCGTGGTGAGGCTAAGCACAAATTAGAGGAACAGCATTTCATATTCTGCCTGAGTAGTCTACAGCCTAAGAGCAAGAACATTGTGTTCTCCAGCAATTAGTAAATTACTATCCCTCTGTTCCTCTTCCTTCTGTTACTGATCTATCTAGTTCTTGCTATACTCTAGCCCCTATCACCCTTCTATCCATTTCATCTCATCACCCACACTCTTCTCCCATTGGTTCCCTTTCCCCACTATTCTCGTTTGTCCACCCTTGCTTCCATGCTCTACCTTCCTGTACCTGATTCCATTATCATTAGCCCTTTGCTTCCATTTAGCAACTCCCAGCTTTAGTTGCCATTTCCACTCTTCCATTCTCCATTTGCCTATCACAGCTGACTCCACATATTACTTGCTGCTTGATCCACTGAATAGGTCAGGGAGAGAAAGGGACAGGGTAGCAATTTACTAATTTACCTTGGCAGAATATGAAGTGGTGTTCTTCTAATTTGTGGTTAGCCTCACCACTTTATACTGGTTTCTAATCTTCTCTTTCAGACTGGAGATGAAGGGATTCAACCTGAATCATTTGTCCATTTTCCTCCATGGATGCTGCCTGACCTTCTGAGATCCTCCAGCATCTTGTGTACTGCTCTACTTTTACTCACTGACTTCATTTTATTTTTATTCTTTAACTTGCCCTTTTGGCTTTCTCCTTTATCCCTCTGCTCTACTCAGCCATGAGCACAAGCGCCATTTAGTTCAATAATCTACTTTTTAAAAAAAAATTTGCTTTCATCTTTCAAACCTCCGTGTATAAGAAACCACTTTGGTAGTGGATAATGCAGTAAACGGCCTAATGATTCCCATGAAATCTCTGCCCTTATCCCTTGTATTCTCTCTCATGGATAGTCTCTAAGGAAGTTTTTTTGAAGATTTGAGAATTCTACAAGTGATCATCACTCTTCAATTCAGTTTTTTGGGGTTTTTTGGTGTGTACCTGCGTGCATGCACGTCTGTGCCTGTGCATCTGTGTGTGCGTGCGTCCGTTCGTGATGATGTCTTTTTCATGGCTTTTACAAGGCATGGAGTGAGAGAGAGACTGTGTGGCGAGCCACTCCTCACACAGACATCTTTGCAGTATTTTTCCCGTTATTTTACGAGATCGAGTTGCAATTTCGACACTTAACCGGGCACGGATGGAAAGTGTACTCGGGAGCGGACCCGACTGGTTTCGAACCTGGGAATCTCCGCTTCTGGGTCCAGTGCCAATGTCATTGCGTCACCAGCCGGCCCAGTTTTTTTGGGTTCTAAAGTATAAACTAATGAGGAAAAAGCAAGACTTGAGCTCAACCCTTTTTGGAGGTTTTGGAATAACCTTTGTTCATCTCGATTAATATTTTCTGTTGCCTCTAGTTCAGACTTTTGGCTTTTGGTGGTTTTACAATAGTCACTGTTTAGTGAAATACAGTTTGGTCTCTACAGCTGATTATGTTTGGAGCCTTGTGCTTTCCCATTATTTTTATGCTGTTCATGTGGATGAAGTTATTTCATAAGCTAGCAAATATTCTTGTCTCATAATTTTGTCATAGAAAGCTACAGCACAGAGATGGGTCCTTCGGCCAACCATTACTTTCCCTACTCCCATCAAACTGCATCTGGATGACAGCCTACACCCGCCTATTCATGTACTTATCCAATTTTCTCTTAAATGTTGCAGTCAAAACCCCATCCACCAGTTCTGCTGGCAGCTCATTCTATACTCTCACCACACTCTGAGTGAAGAAGCTCCCCCTCATGTTCTCCTTACACATTTCACCTTTTACCTTTAACTGAAGACCTCTAGTTCTAGTTTCAGATAATATTTGGAGGCCTATATATGATTCCCATAATAGTTTTTTTTACCCTTGTAGTTTAACTTCACCCATAAAGATTCAACATTCTCTGACCCTTTGTCACCACTTTCGAAAGATGCAAGATCATCTCTTGCCACACCTATGCCTTCCTGCCTGCCCTTTCGATACAAAGTATATCCTCTGATGTTAAGCTCCCAACTATGACCACCTTTCAGCCACAACTCAGTGATGTCCACAACGTCATATTGCCTAATCTCCAATTGCGCCACGAGTTCATTCACCTTACTTTGAATGCTACATGCATTTAAATACAGCACCTTCAGTACTACACTCTTTGCCCTTTTGAATTTTGCTTCTGTGGTATAACTTAACTCAGCTCTGTCTGCATTTGTACCCAGTAATTGGCTTGTCCTTCCTCACTTTCATATTGCATCCATCATCTACTTGTAAACCTGCTGGCTCATCCTCAACTCTATCATACTGGTTCCCATCTCCCACTATATTAGTTTAACCTACTCCCAACAGCTGTAGTAAACCTGCCTGCAAGAACACGAGGAATTCTGCAGATGCTGGAAATTCAAGCAACACCCATCAAAGTTGCTGGTGAACGCAGCAGGCCAGGCAGCATCTCTAGGAAGAGGTACAGTCGACGTTTCGGGCTGAGACCCTTTGTCAGGACTAACTGAAGGAGGAGTTAGTAAGAGATTTGAAAGTGGGAGGGGGAGGGGGGAGATCCAAAATAATAGGAGAAGACAGGAGGGGGAGGGATGGAGCCAAGAGCTGGACAGGTGATTGGCAAAAGGGATATGAGAGGATCATGAGACAGGAGGCCCAGGGAGAAGGAAAAGGGGGGGGGGAACCCAAAGGATGGGCAAGGGGTATAGTGAGAGGGACAGAGGGAGAAAAAGGAGAGAGAGAGAGAGAAAGAATGTGTGTATATAAATAAATAACGGATGGGGTACGAGGAGGAGGCGGGGCATTAGCGGAAGTTAGAGAAGTCAATATTCATGCCATCAGGTTGGAGGCTACCCAGACGGAATATAAGGTGTTGTTCCTCCAACCTGAGTGTGGCTTCATCTTTACAGTAGAGGAGGCCGTGGATGGACATATCAGAATGGGAATGGAATGTGGAATTAAAATGTGTGTCCACTGGGAGATTCTGCTTTCTCTGGCGGACAGAATGTAGGTGTTCAGCCAAAACGATCTCCCAGTCTGCTTCGGGTCGCGCCATCCTTCCGTCACCCCACTAGGAATAGGGTTCCCCTGGTCCTCACCTACCACCCCACCAGCCTCTGGGTCCAACATGTTATTCTTAGTAACTTCCGCCACCTCCAACAGGATCCCACCACTAAGCACACCTTTTCCTCCCACCCCCCCCATGCTTTACGTAGGGACCACTCCCTACGCGACTCCCTTGTCCATTCGTCCCCCTCCCCATCCCTTTTCACTGATCTCCCTCCTGTCACTTATCCTTGTAAGCAGAACAATTGCTACACATGCCCTTACACTTTCTCTATTACCACCATTCAGGGCCCCAGACAGTCCTTCCAGGTGAGGCAACACTTCACCTGTGAGTCGGCTGAGGTGATATACTGCGTCCGGTGGTCCCGATGTGGCCTTCTATATATTGGCGAGACCCGACACAGACTGGGAGATCGTTTTGCTGAACACCTACGCTCTGTCCGCCAGAGAAAATAGGATCTCCCAGTGGCCACACATTTTAATTTCATATTCCATTCCCATTCTGATATGTTTATCCACGGCCTCTTCTACTGTAAAGATGAAGCCACACTCAGGTTGGAGGAGCAACACCTTATATTCCATCTGGGTAGGCTCCAACCTGATGGCATGAACATTGACTTCTCTAACTTCCGCTAATGCCCCACCTCCCTCTCGACCCCATCCATTATTTATTTATATACACACATCTCTCTCTCTCTCTCTCTCCCCTCCCCCCCCCGTTTCTTCCTCTGTCCCTCTCACTATACCCCTCCCCCTTTTCCTTCTCCCTGGGCCTCCTGTCCCATGATCCTCTCTTATCCCTTTTGCCAATCAACTATCCAGCTCTTGGCTCCATCCCTCCCCCTCCTGTCTTCTCCTATCATTTTGGATCTCCCTCTCCCCCTCCCACTTTCAAATCTCTTACTAGCTCTTCCTTCAGTTAGTCCTGACGAAGGGTCTCGGCCCGAAACAGTGACTGTACCTCTTCCTAGAGATGCTGCCTGGCCCGCAGCGTTCACCAGCAACTTTGGTGTGTGCTGCCTGCAAGAATATTGGTTTCCCTTGGATTCAAGTGCAATCCCTCCCTTTTGTACAGGTCCCACTTGTCGCAGAGGAGGTCCCAATTATCTAGAAATCTGAATCCCTACGCCCTTCTCCAGTCTTGCATTTATCTGTCACCTTATTCTATTCCTGTCCTCAATATTGCATGGCACAGGCAGCAATCCAGAGATTACTACCCTTGAGGTCCTGCTTCTCAGCTTCCTTCCTCACTCCTTATATTCTGTTTTCAGGACCTCCTCCCTTTTTCTGCCTATGTTGTTGGTACCAATATATACCACTACTTCTGGCTGCTTACCCTCCCTTTTCAGGATATTGTGAACACATTCAGAAACCTTATGGACCCTGACAACTAGGAGGCTTTTTCGCATCCACTGAATCACACGTTTGTCCCCCGAACTATAGAATCCCCTATTACTGCTGCCATCCTCTTCTGTTCCCTACCCTTCTGAGCTACAGGGCTGAACTCAGTGCCAGAGGTATGGTTGCTGTTACTTCCCCCGGGTTAGTTATTTCTTCCTTCCCCACCTCCAGCAGTACTCAAAATGGAGTACTTATTCTTGAGAGGGATGGCCACAGGGGTGCTCTCCTCTATTTAATGTTCTCCGTTCTCTCTCCTGGCAGTCACTCATTTGTATGTCTCCTGCAGCCTTGGGGTGTCGACCTCGCAGTAGGTCCTGTCTATCACTGTTTCGCTTTCCCTAACAAACCGAAGGTCATCGAGCTGAAACTCCAGTTCCTTAACATGAAGGATGAGGTTTTGGGGTACTTGGAGGAACATGATAAAATAGGCTGAAGTCAGCATAGTTTTTTTAAGGTGAAATCTTGCTTGGCAAATCTGTTGGAATTCTTTGAGGAAGGATAGACAAAGGAGACGGTGGATTTTCAGAAGGCCTTTGACAAGGTGCCACTTATGAGGCTGTTAAATGAGATGAGAGCCCATGGCATTACAGGGAAGGTATTTGCATGGATAGAGGACTGGCTGACTGGCAGGAGGTAAAGAACAGCAATAAAGGCAGCCTTTTCTGATTAGCTCTCAGTGAATAGTGGTGTTTGACATGAGTCTGTTTTAGGACTGCTTTTCATTTTGTATGACAATAATTTGGATGACAGAATTGGCAAAATTTGTGGCCAATTTTGCGAATGGCACGAAGGTGGATAGAGGGTTGGGTAGTATTGAGGAAGCAAGGAGACTGCAGAGGACTTGTGCAAAGAAGTGTTACGTGATAGAAGTGTATGCTCATGCACTTAGTTAGGAATAAAGGCAATAGAATATAAAAACAAGGATGTAATGAGGCATTGATAATTTATAAGACATTGGTTATATTGTGAGCAGTTTTGGGTCCCTTACCTAAGAAGAGATGTGCTGACATTGGAGAGAGTCTAGAGGAGGTGCCATGAGAATGATTCCAGGAATGAAAGAGTTAATGTATGATGAGTGTTTGGTTCTGGATCTGTACTTGCTGGAGCTTAGATGAATTGTGGAGGGATGGGAGGTGGTCTCATTGAAACCTATTGAACATTGAAAGGTCATGGAGAAAGATGTTTCCTAGAGTGGGAGAGTCTAGGACCAGAGGGCACAGTCTTGGATTAGAAAGACAACCCTTCAGAACAGGAGGAGTTTGTTTAACCAGAGGGTTGTGAATTTGTGGAATACATTACCACAGACAGCTGTGGAGACTGTTACGTACCCCGTAACTGGGTTGCCAAACCAGCAGAAATGGATCACTCAGTTGGAGTCCGGATTACTAGAACTAAGAAAGTTTTATTAAAGAAACAAGCAACACAGTAATCGAAAGGATAATAAATGTAACAGTTCAGCAATGATAAACACACATGTGCACAGAATTAAGATAACAGCATCAATCAAGCTCTATCGTTGTCTAGGGATAAATGACCAATTTCAAAGTGACACAAAGTTCAGTCCAATTTAGTAGTTCAGTTCGCAGTAATCGTTGCCATGGCGATGGACAACATGGGGGGGGGAGAGAGAGAGAGAGAGAGAGAGAGAGAAAGAAAGAAAGAGAAAACAATTATTCATACACGGCTCCACTCACAGACCGGCGATAATTGCTCACAAGCAGCTTTTGAGCAGGTCCTTGGTGATGTCACCTGAGGTCACCGACTGTGACCCCTCCTCCAGATGCGGTCGATCCTCTGCAGTGAACCCGGCACCCAAGCAAGGGCGGACACACACCGGGTTCCCGCTGATCGTACCTTTCCACCCTGTGCGTTGTCTGGTACTTCCCACCGACTCGTGAGAGGCGCACCGCTTCCAGGGTCTCGTTACCTTGGGTGTCGTGTGTGTCCGCCTTAGCGAACCGGTCCCTTTTTATCCCCCTGCTGGGGTATCGCCTGTCCATCACTTCAAACAGTTCAGGGTTCAAAGGGGGAGCCGCTCCAGACAACTTTCTCTCTCCTGTCCCTTCATTACACATCTCCAGATGCTGTTTCATTGTGTTCCTTATCTCTCTCTTGAAGACAGGTGGCAGACCAACTGCTGATCACACAGGACAGCTAACATTTTATCTATGTGTATTCTCGTCACAAGACCAACTCATTGGGTATATTTAAAGTGGATATTGATAAATTTTTAATTAAGGTATTGAAATTTACGGGGAGAAGGCAGGATAATGGGGCTGAGAGGGGTAATAAATCAGCTAGACTGGAATGACAGACTTGATGGGCTGAGTGGCCTACTTCTGCTCCTATGTCTTGTGGTAAAGTTCTGTTTACTTTCTTGTTTGTTTCTTATTGTGCAATTAGAACAGTGGGAATGCCAGGCAGGATAGCGGACAGGCTCCACACACAAAATGCTGGAGGAACTCAGCAGGCAGCATCTATAGAAAAGAGCACAGTCAATCTTCCAGGCCAAGACCCTTCAGCAGGGCTGGAGAGAAGAAAAGGTGAGGAAGAGAGTTATTTTTTAACTCCACTCCTCAACTTTTTTTCTCCAGGTCTGCTGAAGGGTCTCGGGCCGAAACGTTGACTGTACTCTTTTCCATAGATGCTGCCCGGCCTGCTGAGTTCCTCCAGCACTTTGAGTGTGTTGTTTGGATTTCCTGTATCTGCAGATTTTCTCTTGTTCATAGTGGAAAGCTCCTTTTTATTTATTTAGTGATACAGCGTGGTTCTAACTCTTCTGGGATGTGGGAAGACGGGGAGACTTCCAGTGACCCTGATACTACATCTGCAAAAAGTGCATCCAATTGAAGCTTCTTAAAGATTCCTGGAGCTGGATGAATTCTGAGACATTTGGGAGGTTGATTGACAGCAATCAACTGTACTTGCATATAAGGTGCAAGACACAGGAGGTAGTAACACCAAAGGTGCAGGACACAGCTATATTGTTAATGTTCAGAAGAGCAAAAGGGGATATGAAGTCAATGCAGGGTATCCTTGTGATCATTCCCTTCAATAACTGGATACTGTTGGGAGGTATAACCTAGCAGAGAAAAGATGCAGCTGTCAGGTCTCCGGCATTTAGTCTGGCTGTGTTATTCAGAAAGCTGGAAGAAGAGGTGAGCTGTACTGAGAGAGGATTCATTGGTTAAGGGAACAGACAGGAGTTTCTGTGCATGAGATTGAGATTTACAGATGAAATGTTGTCTCTCAGGTGCCAAAGTGAGGGACATTTTGGATCTAATCTAATCCAATAGGCATGCGTTAGTAATGTGAGACCATGGATTTGCGCCTTGGAAGGTTTCCAGGGCGCAGGCCTGGGCAAGGTTGTATGGAAGACTGGCAGTTGCCCATGCTGCAAGTTTCCCCTCTCCACGCCACCGATGTTGTGCAAGGGAAGGGCATTAGGACCCATACAGCTTGGCACTGGTGTCGTTGCAGAGCAATGTGTGGTTAAGTGCCTTGCTCAAGGACACAACACGCTGCCTCAGCCAAAGCTCGAACTAGCAACCTTCAGATCACTAGACGAATGCCTTAACCACTTGGCCACGTGCCAACATTTTGGATCAGTACACACCTTAAGGGGGAGGATGAGCAACCAGAGGTTGTGCTCTACGTCAGTACCAATCACATGGGGAGGATGGGTGAGAAGGTCCTGCAGAATGTAATTAGGATGGTTACATTCTGCAAGACAAAGGAAATCCAGGATTGTGTTCTCAGGATTGCTTCCCATGCCCAGCGCGGGGTGAGGCCAGAAATAATAACGATAATACAGTTTAGCACTAAGGAGTGGCTGAGTGAGGGATTTGGATTTGTGGATCATTGGGCTCTGCCAGGGAAGGAAGGACTGTACGATTTGTACCTGAAATATGGTGGAGCTAACGTTCTTGCGGGAAGATTTGCTAATGCTGCTGTAGGTGGGGTTCCGTGTGGTGGTTTAAACTAGACCTGCAGAGGGTGGAAACCAAAGTGCCAGCGCAGGTAGTGGCATGGCTGTGGGGAAAGATGTTGTAAACCTACATACAAGGACTGGAATCGAAACATTGAGCATGGTGGGAATAATGTTCTGAGTTGCATGTACTTCTGTGTAAGGTGTATTATGGGTAAAGCAGCTGAGGAAGCAAGGATCAGTACGTGGAATTATGACTTTGTCGTCTTTAGTGAAGGTGGGTCTGGCAATTTAATGTTCTGGCATTCCATTCTTTTATACATGAGAGAATGGGACAGATTAAAGGGGGAGTGGTGGCATTAATATGGAAAATGTCACTGCAGTATTCAGGCAGGACACACTGGAGGGCTCATCTACTGAGGCTATATGGGTGGAACTGAGGGAGAAGGAAGAGATGACCCCATTAATGGAATTATATTATAGAACACCCAAAAGTCAGTGGGATTTAGAAGTGCAAATTTGCCACAGAAGTTGTCATGGTCATCCACTGCAACCAAGTTTGTGATGACTATTTGTACCACTGGACCTGGACTTCATAATCTAGAGTGTTTTTGTTCCAGTGCAGCGGCTTTTCAACTTTAAAAGCACTCACACAGGCATAACTATCATCATTGGATAAGGTGGACAACCAAGATGTTGCCATCTTCTTTTGATTAACTGTAAATGTACAAAATTAGCGCAGACACCTAGTGTAGATAATGTACTGCTTTTATACGGTGCTTTCGAAGATTGCGTGTTCCAAGTCTTCAATTTAATTGTAACGTTCAAGATGATTGTCTTCAATTTTTCATAATTCATAACTTGTTGAATTAGTGAAATTGTTTCATTTTCATTTCTGGCCATTTCTGACATCTCCAAGCATGAACATTTGAAACCATACTGAGTAAAACAATTCTAAATTCTTTTACTGTTTATTTCTCACCAACTCTGTGACAAAAAATCACTGCTTTTTCAACATAAACGTATGCAACTGATGATATTTTAAAACAGTTTGCTCTAAACATGGTGTTGTGTCTAATGGATGCATGATTTCACCCGACTGACACTAGTTAGAAACTATTCAGCTGTCCCAATTAAGCAGCATAGTGTCCCAAATAAATAAAAGGAATCCTGGTTATTTTCTTGATTAGTTTTTGTTCTTTAGGAATTAGAAATTGTAGGCTGGTGAACCTGATGTCGGTAGTGGGAAAGTTATTGGAAGGTATTCTGAGGGACTGGATATATAAATATAACAGTGACTGACTAGGGATAGTCAACATAGCTTTGTGCATGATAGGTCATGTCTAACCAATCTTATAGAATTTTTCAAGGCGGTTACCAGGAAAATTGAAGAAGACAAGGTAGTGGATGTTGTCTACATGGACTTCAGCAAGGCCTTTGACAAGGTTCCACATTGGAGGTTGGTCAAGAAGGTTCAGTCACTTGGCATTCAAGATGAGGGAGTAAACTGGATTAGATATTGGCTTTGTGGGAGAAGCTAAAGAGTGGTTGTTCATGATTGCTTCATGGAGGCCTGTGACGAGTGGAGTGCTGCTGGGATCAGTACTGGGTCTGTTTGTCATCTACAGTATTTCAATGATCTGGATGATGTGGTGAGCTGGATCGGCAAATTTGTGGATGACACAGAATTGGGGGTATGGTGGACAGCAAGGAAGACTATCAAGGCTTGCAGTAGGATCTGGAGTAGCCAAAAAAAAAGGGTTGAAAAATGATAGATGGAATTTAATGCAGACAAATGTGAGGCATTGCACTGCAGGAGGAACAACCAGAGTAGGTGTTACATGGTGAGTGGTTGGGCACTGAGGAGTGCTTTAGAACTAAGGGATCTGGGATACAGATCCATAATTCCTCGAGAAGCTAGATGGTGGTAGTAGATGGTTTCCTCTCAGACTGGAGGCCTGTGACTCATGTGCAGCAGGGATCAGTGCTAGGTTTGCTGTTATTTGTCATCTGTATGATAATGTGCTAAACCAGTTAGCAAATATGTGGATGACACCAAGGGTGGGGGCATAGTGGAGAGTGAGGAAGACTTGTAGTGGGATCTGGACCAGCTGCGAAAACTGGACTGAAAAATGGCAGGTAGAATTTTATGTGGACAACTGTGAGGTCTTGTAATTTGGAAGGGTAAGCTATGGTATGACTTTCACAGTGAAAGTTAAGGTACTGAAGAGTGCAGTAGAACAGAAGGATCTGGAAATACAAATCCATAGTTCCTTGAAAGTGGCACCACAGTCCTCGACTAATTCTTTGACTTGGAGAGAACATTGTTGGAAAAACATTATAAGATACTTCAAGACCCCATATCAGGAAAAATATAAAGATAGAAATGTGATGTGTTGGAGAAGGTGGCAAATCATTTTCATATTTTCTGGGATTGCCCTAAATTAAGTCTATTTTGGGAAGGTATTCATAGAACATTAGTTAAGCTACTTAGGTCCCAGATACCTCTGAACTTTGAGACGCTCTATTTGGGGCATGTATTGTTCCTTGAACAGAAGGAAGATATAAAGTTGCTGCAGGCCCTCTTAGCGGCAAGTAAGAAATCAATCACTAGAAAATGGCTAAATCCAATACCACCTACATTAGAAGATTGGTACGAAATTATCTTGGAAATATTTAAAATGGAAAAGTTGACTTACTCCCTGAGAACTCAAAAAGAAACATTTTATCAAATCTGGAATAAGTGGATTGAATATATAACCCCAATGCGAACAGACTTTAGATGACTCGCCTAATGATTTATATTGCTCTTCTCATCTTCTCATCAACACAGTAATATTGCTAACGTAAGCACCCCTAGTCTAAATGTTTGTTTTTTTTTGGAAAATAGAGAATTAACATAAGTAAAGGGAAAGATTTGGGAAAGGGATAAAAAAAATGAAAAAATTAAGTAAATAAGTACATAGGGATTGGATAATTATGTCTGCGGGCAGGAACAAGCACGAACAAATTGGGATATAAACACCTGCAATGGTTGGTATATAGGCTTGTATGCAACATTTTGGACCAGTGGAAATGGTCCAGAAGGGTTGTATGGAAACTATTATTACCATTTTTCTTAACAACTAATTTCATTACTTAGCCTAATAGGTTAGAATTACCACAGTACATAATTATCTATTTAAATGTTTATTTTCCTTTTATATCATCTCAATGTGTACTTAAGAATGTATAAATAATTGTAGTTTTATACATATAAAAAAATGGAAAAGGTTATATGTGTGAAAAAAGTACATGATAATTGTGAATTCCTTATCCAAATAAAAATAAAATTTAAAAAAAAAAGAAGAAAGTGGCACCACAGATAGATGGCCTTGGGTCATGATGAGAGTTTTGGGTACTTTGACCTTGACAAATCAAAGTATTGAGTACAGGAATTTATATGTTATGTTCAAGTTGTATAAGATGTTGGTGAGGCTTACTTTGGAGTGTTATATGCAGTTCTGTTCACCTACCTGCAGGGAAGATTTCAATAAGATTGAAAGAATGCCAAAAAAATTTACAAGGATGTTGCCAGGACTACAGAACTTGAGTTAGAGAGAAACATTGAATAGGTTTAGGACTTTATTCCAGGAGCCCGGGGAAATGAAGCTTTTTCTGTTGGGGGGGGGTGTGAGGCAATAACTAGAGGTCATAGATTAAGGGTGTAATATTAAGGGGAACATGAGGGAGAACTTCATTCTGAGAGTAAAGTGCAAACGTGGAATGAGCTGCTAACAGAAATGGGTGTGATTGGATAGGTAAATAGGAAAGGTTGTGGTTGAGGTGTTGGTTGAAGGGACTGAGATAGGCTGAATGGCCTGTTTCTGTTTTGTGGTCTGCTATGACTGTTACTTGGGTCATGGATGTGCATATGGGACAGGAATAAAATGGCTCTTAAAGAAACATGGTTGAGGAAGGGGCAAGATTGGTCAATCAGTGTTTTAGGTTCAAATGGTACAGGTTCAAAGTAAATCTATTATCAAAGTACATGTATGTCACCATATGCAACCCGGAGATTCATTTTTTGTGGACATACTCAATAAATCCATAATAGAATCATAACCATAATAAGATTGATGAAGGACTGCACCAACCTGGGCATTCAACCAGTGTGCAAAAGACAAAATGTACAAGTACATAAAGAAAGAAATAATAATTAAAAAAAGTAATAAATATCGAGAACATGAGATGAAGAGTCCTTGAAAATGTGTCCATAGGTTGTGAGAACACTTCAATAATGGGGCAAGTGAAGTTATCCCCTTAGGTTCAAGAGCCTGATGGGTAATAACTGTTCTTGAACCTGGAGGTGTGAGTGCTGAAGTTCCTGTACCTTATTCCTGATGGTGAGAAGAGAGTAGGACCTAGATGGTGGGGATTCTTGATGATAGATGCTGCTTTCCTGTGACAATATTTTGTCCAGATGGGCTCAATGGTGGGAGGGTAGTATACATTACTTTTCGAATGATTTTCTGTTTAAGGGCATTGTTGTTTTCATACTAGTTTTTGATGCAGCCTGTTGATGTACTCTGTTGCATATCTATTGAAGCTTATCAAAGTTTTTGATGTCATGCAGAATCTTTGTAAGCTGCTAAGGAATTAGGTGTTGCTCTGCTTTCTTCATCATTGCAAGTAGGCCCAGGACAGGACAGGTTCTCCAAGATCATAACTTTAAATTTCTAAGGAATCTAAGGAATTTAAAGTTGCTGATGCTCTGCACCTCTGATCCTCCAATGAGGACTGGCTCATGGACCTCTGATTTCCTTCTCCAGAAGTCAATTGTCAGCTCCTTGGACATGCTGACATTGAGCAAGAGGTTGTGGATACAGGTGTGATGTAGGTTGATGTTAGACTGGTGAGGGAGGGTGGCACATGTTATTTCTTTGTTCAAGAAAGGGAGTAGGAATAACTCTGGGAATTACAGAGTCTTACTTCAGTGGTGGGCAAATTACTAGAGAAAATTCTTGGAGACATTTACAAGCCTTTAGAGATTGCATACAGTTAGAGCCTAAAAAGCAAGGCTCCAGAGATCAAGACAACTAAGAGGTGATAATGGGAGGCAGAGGAACGGTTAGAGTATTGCCTTGAGTCAGTGGACTGGGCCATGTTCAATAACTCATCTGAGGACCTGAATGACATCACCAGCTTCATAACAGACTTTATTAAAACAGCTGTGGGTGAGTGTGTCCCCACTAGATCATTCGGGGTTTATCCCAATCAGAAGCCCTAGATGAACCATGAAATCTGGAATTTGCTGAGAGCCAGATCAGAGGCATTCAAGTCTGGAGATCAAGAATGCTACAATGGGTGCAGCTATGATCTCTGGAAAGCAATTTCAAGTGTGAAATGGAGGTTCTGGACTTGACTGGAATCAACGAGGATATTTGGCAGCTGTGATAGGGTTTTGAATGCCATAACCTCCTACAAATTTAAATATTGGCGACAACAGAGCTTCACTTCTAGATGAGATGCACAATGCCTTCTATGCTCACTTTAACCACCAGAACAGAGGTGAGTCTCAGTATCTGAAGATGACGTGTAGGCTGCCTTCGGGAGTGAATCTAAGGAAAGCACCAGTCCGCATGGAGTACCTGGCGAAGTATTGAGGACCTGTGCTGATCAGCTGGCTCATGCTTTTCTTTCTTTTTAAATGTTTTTATTGAATAAGTATACAAAAGGGTAAGCCATACAGACACTAATACACTGTTAGAATATAATAAAATTACAGGAAATATTAATACAGAAAAAAAAGTGATACAAACAATGTAATTTAAACATAACATACTAAGGTAACATAATAGTATACTAATTTTTATGTATATATACATCAATAGAGAAAAGGAAAAAAAAACCCCAAAAAAAACAGACCGTGCAACTAAACTAAAAGCAAAGCAAAGCAATGGGCTAACTTGGAACCAAATAGAGTTAAAGAACTTAAAATCACGTCCTCAAACCTGACCTCCATTAAAATCAGTAAAAAAAAAACAAGAAGGGTATATAAATATGGAGCAAAAAAGAGAAGAAAAAAAAATTACATTAAATGAAAATATTGAATAAAAGATCTCTAGGTCTGTTCAAATTTAAGTGAGGAATCATAAAGATTGCTTCTAATTTTCTCCAAATTCAAGCATAATATCGTCTGAGAAAACCAAAAAAAGGTGGTTGGAGCGTTAAGCTCTTTCCAATGTTGTAAGATACATCTTTTCGCCATTAAAGTAGGAAATGCAATCATTCTATGGGCTGAAGGAGAAAGATTACTGGAAATTTTAGGTAGTCCAAAGATAGTAGTAATAGGGTGAGGAGAGATATCTATATTCAATACCTTTGAAATAATATTAAAAATGTCTCTCCAAAAAGTTTCCAGAGTAGGACAAGACCAAAACATATGAGTTAAAGAGGCTATCTGCCCCGGACATCTATCACAAAAAGGATTAATATGAGAATAAAAGCGAGCTAATTTATCTTTGGACATATGTGCTCTATGAACAACTTTAAATTGAATTAGGGAATGTTTAGCACAGATAGAGGAAGTATTGACTAATTGTAAAATCTGCCCCCAGTCATCCACGGAAATGATAGACCCCAATTCCTGTTCCCAATCTACCCTAATCTTATCAAATGGAGCTTTCCTAAGTTTCATAATAATATTATAAATCATAGCCGATGCACCTTTCTGACATGGATTAAGGTTAATTATAGTATCTAAAATGTATGTAGGAGGAAGCATTGGAAAAGAAGAAAGTATAGTACTTAGGAAATTTCTAATTTTTAGATATCTAAAAAAATGTATTCTTGATAAATTATATTTATTAGATAATTGTTCAAAAGACATAAGGGAACCATCTAAAATCCAAAAACCGTGAAATACCCTTAGTCTTCCAAATTTGAAAAGCACGATCCGTAAAAGAGGGAGGAAAAAATATGTTACCTAAAATAGGAATCGCTAGCCCAAATTGGTTAAGATCAAAAAATTTTCTGAATTGGAACCAAATACGTAAGGTATATTTAACTATCGGGTTAGATACCTGTTTAAGGCGTTTCAAATCAAAAGGAAGAGAGGAACCTAAAATAGAGCCAAGTGTATAGCCCTGAACAGATTGTAATTCCAATGCTACCCATTTAGGAATGGATAGTATATCCTGGTCAAGTAACCAAAATTTCATATGTCGAAACCTCCATCTCTCTTAGCTTTCTGTAAATGTATTTTACCCAGTCTTGGGTTTTTATTTTGCCAAATAAATGAAGAAATTTTTGAGTCAACTTTATCAAAAAAAGGATTTTGGAACAAAAATCGGTAATGCCTGAAATATATATAGAAATTTTGGCAGAAAAAACATCTTAACTGCATTAATACGACCAATCAAAGTTAAATATAAAGGAAACTATTTAGATGAAAGTTGAATAATATGGTCAATTAAGGGTAAAAAGTTAATCTTAAATAAATCTTTGTGTTTACAAGTTATTTTAATCCCAAGATATGAAAAATAATTATTAATCAATTTAAAAGGAAAGTTATGATATAAGGGAAGTTGTTTATTAATCGGGAAAAGTTCACTCTTACTAAGATTTAATTTATAACCTGAAAAGAGACTAAATTGTGCTAATAACTCTAAAACAGCAGGGATGAATTTTTGAGGATTAGAAATATATAAAAGTAAGTCATCAGCATAAAGTGATATTTTATGGGACTTTAAGCCCTGAGTTATCCCAGTAATATTTGGAGATTCTCGAATGGCAATTGCAAGAGGTTCTAATGCAATATCAAATAATAAAGGACTAAGAGGACAACCTTGTCGAGTACCTCAAAAAAGAGGGAAAAAAGGTGAGCTTAGAGAGTTAGTACGGACCGAGGCCACAGGAGAATGATATAACAGTTTGATCCAGGATATAAATTTGGAGCTAAAATTAAACATTTCAAGCACCTTAAATAAGTAAGGCCATTATACTCTATCAAAAGCTTTCTCAGCATCTAAAGAGATAACACACTCAGGAACATTTTGTGAGGGGGTATAAACAATATTTAACAGTGTGCGAATGTTATAAAAAGAGTAATGACCTTTAATAAAACCCGTTTGATCTTCTGAAATAATAAAAGGAAGTACTTTTTCTAATTTGTTTGCTAATAACTTAGAAAAAATTTTAGAGTCAACATTTAATAAAGATATTGGTCTATAAAATGCACATTGAGCAGGATCTTTATCCTTCTTTAATATTAGAGAGATTGACGCTCTATTGAAAGATTCGGGAAGTTTACCAAGATTTAATGAAGCCTCGAAAACCCTACAGAACCAAGGGATTAATGAAGGTGCAAAACATTTATAAAATTCTACGGTAAACCCATCAGGGCCAGGAGCTTTCCCCAGGTTCATAGAGGAAATAACATTCTTAATCTCATCAGTAGTAATGGGAGTATCTCGCATAGAAGACATATCCTGTGAAATCTCAGGGAAGTCTAGGTTATCTAAAAAATCATTCATATATTTAGAGTCTCGAGGAGACTCTGATTGATATAAGGAAGAATAAAAATCAAAGAAAGTTTGATTAATCCCCGCATGATCAAGTATCAGTCGATCAGTTTGATTATAAATGTGATTAATTTGAGATTTAGCATAATTAGACTTCAATTGGTTAGCCAACAGTTTGCCAATTTTGTCACTGTGTACATAAAATTCACTTCTTGTTTTCTTTAATTGGTTTACAATCGAGGACAAAAGTAATAAACTGTGTTCCATTTGAAGTTCAGTTCTTTGTTTATATAACTCCTCAGAGGGAGCTGTAACATATTTCTTATCAATTTCCTTAATCTTATCCATAATTACCAACTCCTCCTGCTTCAGCTTCTTCCTCAAAGCAGCAGAATACGAGATAATCTGACCACGAATATAAGCTTTAAAAGTATCCCAAAGAATGTTCACAGAAATATCCTCTGTATAGTTGATTGTAAAAAAAAGACAATCTGTTCATTCATAAAGTTAACAAAGTCCGAGTCCTGAAGCAACAGCGAATCAAAACGCCATTGTCTGTTATTTTGTGTATTGGCCTGAATTTTAATAGAAAGCTTAAGTGGAGCATGATCTGAAATGGTTATAGAGTCATAATCACATTTAATCACTGAAGAAATAAGATGAGAGTCAATAAAGAAATAATCAATTCTTGAATAGGAATGGTGAACATGTGGAAAAAAAAGAAAAATCTTTTTCCTGAGGATGCAGAAAACGCCAAATGTCCGTCGACCCAGAATCAGAGAGGAATGAATTAATCGAAGTTGCAGATTTATTAGGTAAGGTCCGTAGAGGAGCCGAACGGTCCAAAGCTGGAGATAAACAGGTATTAAGATCTCCTCCCCAGATCAATGAAAACTCATTCAAATTTGGGAACTGATTAAATAATGATTTATAAAATTCCGGACAGTCCATATTGGGAGCATAAACATTAACCAAAACTACCTTTTTATTAAATAGTAGACCACTAACCAGTAGAAATCTACCATTCAGATCAGAAATAGTATCTTGTTGTATAAAAGTAACTGAGGAGTCTGTAAAAAATAGAGACGCCTCGAATCTTAGCGTTAGAGTTTGAATGGAACTGTTGTTCCTTCCAGAATTTAAAAAAACGTAGTCTGTCCCCCCTCCGCACGTGGATCTCTTGTAAAAATAAAATTTGTGCTTTAAATCTCCGGAACACTTTAAAAACTTTTTTCCTTTTAATAGGATGGTTAAGACTATTAGTATTCCAGGAGACGAAATTAATAATAGACTCCATAAACCCTAAAGTCAACCCGCAACAAGGAGGATTGACAATAGGCTCGACCTACGAACCCGAAAAGGGAACAGAACAAATAAGAGATACCGGGAAAGAGAACGCAACCAATACTTCAATAGTATACATAGCCCAAGAAGAAAAAAACTAAAACGTGAAGCCCCTCCCACCACCCCCCACCCCATGACCTCAAGGCTAAATCTGACACAGACCAGCCAGAAAGAAGCAAGCACTAAAACTACCCCCATGACTTCCGATAGACGCTCCCTAAAAAAAAGTGTAAATATAAAAAAGATCAGCTAGTTATAAAACAGTAAAAGAATAAAAAAAGTAAGTCAATTAAAACAAACACTTAATATAACAGAGAAAAAGCCGGAAAATATAAAAAAAACCACAACAAACCCAGACCTATGAATAAACAAAAAAAGAAATGAAATTATTAACATAAACTAGTTATTAAAAACCTACAAAAAAAAGTAGATTTAAAAACTACAAAATTTAAGGCCTCAAAGGAAATACGTAGAATGACGTTGAGGGAATAACCACCCAGAACCCCCTGGGAAAAAGAAAGGAATGACGCAGATCGAAAGAAAGTTTAGCAACCATATTACTTAATCAAAAATAAACTTTTCTGCCCATATAAGGCAAAAAAAAATTAAGGCCGACAGATTCACAACCTCCGATCAAATGGAGATAGTTAAAAATTACCATTAAGATGTTGAAGGTGAAAATTGATCCAGATAACTCTGGGCATCCGATGGAGATTCGAAAAAACGAAGGGCTCCATCCAACGTACGAAACCTTAGACGTGCTGTGTAAAGCAGCGCTGGTTTCAAATCCATCTTGTAGAGTTCCGACATCACAGATCTGTAACGAATCCGTTGATCCCGAATTTGTTTACTGAAATCCTCCATGAATCGGAACTTAAGATCCAAAAAATCAATGTAACCTTTAGATTGAACGAAACGAAACAGTTTCTCCTTGTCTTGAAAGTAATGAAAACATAAGATGACATGTCGAGGTTTATCTGACTTAGACGAGTATGATGGAACTCTGTGAACACGATTCAATAACGGTGGTTGGTCAGGAAATACAGTAGGAAATGCATCTTTTAAAAGTTGAGAAAAATACTTCAAAGGGTTATCAGATTCGACAGCTTCACGCACCCCAGTCATTCAAAGATTCTGCCGTCGCATTCTGGATTATAAGTCAGAGTTTTTAAAAGTCAGAAAGTCAAGTTTCTTCTTCATTACCTTAATTGTTTCTTCAATTTTCTCCATCTTGAGTTCATTTTGTTGTGTGGATTTTTGAAGATCAGATATAACCGACTGATGTTCCGTAATAGAAGTTTGAATCTTATCGATTGAATCGGCAATTTTCTGGAAATTAATTGAAATTTCCGCACGAATCAGCTCCGTAATAGAGGTTGAAATTTCCCTTTGAATTAGATCCGCTATAGCTTTCAAAGTCACCGGTGGTTCAGTCGGAGGAAAATCGATACCTTTCGGTCTAACCGGAGGTTTGCCGTCCTTCCCGTTTTTTCCATTCTTAGACATAGCAGACCTTAAAAGCATCCGATTATCAAAGAGCCCAATTTATTTCAAAATATTGTAAAAGTCGGTGCCTTAATGGTTAGTTAAAATATAGCTGATCATAAGAAGAAAAACTCAGAGGTAATGGAGCGAGTCAAGAACACAACTTCACTCCATGAGCTCTACCGGAAGTCCTCGGCTCATGCTTTTATGGATATCTTCAACCTCTCACTCTGGCAGTGTATGTTATCCACCTGCTTCAAGCAGGCTTCAATCATACTGGTGCTCAAGGAGAGTGTGGCAACCTACCTCAAAGACTATTGCACAGAGGCACTTGCCCCCACAGTGATAAAGTGTTTTGAGAGGTTGGTATTGAAGCATATTGGCTCCTGTCTGAATGGCAACATGAATCCTCTCCAACTTGCCTACTGACACAACAGGTCTACAGTGGATGCCATCTCACTGGCTTTTCACACAACCTTGGACTATCTGGACAGCAAAGGTGCATACATCAGGATGCTCTTTATCAATTACAGCTCAGCATTTAAAATCATCATCTCAAAACTAATCGGCAAACTCCAGGACCTGGGCGTCAATACCCACTTGTGCAATTGGATCCTGGATTTCTTCATTTGCAGACCCCAGTTAGTGCAGGTTGGCAAAAATATCACCACAATCTCCATCAGCAAAAGAGCACACGGGGATGTGTGCTTAGCCCCCTGTTTTACTCACTTTACACCAATGACTGTGTGGCTGTACAGCTCCAACACCATGTACAGGTTTGCTGATAATACCACTGATGGTAGCCATATCAAAGGTGGTGATGAGTCAGCATACAGGAGGGAGATTATAAACTTGGCTGGTGGTGTCATAACAACAACCTCTCACTCAATGTCAACAAGACCAAGGAACTGATTGTAGACCTCATGAGAAGGAAACCAGAGATCAATGAACCAGTAATCATCAGAGGTGGAGAGGGTTAGTAACTTTAAATTCCTGCATGTCACTATCTCAGAGGACCTGTCCTGGACCCATCATATGAATATAATTGCAAAGAAAGAAAGAAAATGGTTCTACTTCAGGAGTTTGCGGAGATTCGGCATGTCATCAAAAACCTTGGCAAACTTTGATAGATATGTGGTGGAAAGTGTGCTGACTGGCTACATGACGACCTGGTATGGGAACACCAATGCCTTTGAGATGAAAATTCTGCAAAAGGTAGTGGATTCAGCCCAGGATATCATGAGTAAAGCCCTTTCATTGAGCACATCTCTATGAAATGTTGCCACAGAAAGGCAGTATCCATCATCAAAGATCCTCACCGTCCAGGACATGCTCTTTCTTATTGCTGCCATCCCGTAGAAGATACAAGTGCCTCAGGAGTCAAACCACCAGATACAAAAACAACCCCACAACCCCACAACCATCAGGCAATTGAACAAAAGGGGATAATTGCACTCTTTCTATTTCTGGTGTTCCCACAACTGATAGTCTTACTTTAAGGACTCTATATCTTGTTATTTCATGCTCTCATTTCATGATATTTCATACTTGTTATTTATTGCAATTTATTTATACAGTATTTGCGCAGTTAGTTCATTGATCCTGTTTACAGTTACAGTTCTATAGATTTGCTAAGTATGCCTGCAGGAAACAGAATTGCAGGGTTGTCTGTGGTGACGTGCAGTACTCTGATAATAAATTTTTCTTTGAAGTTTTGTCGTAGGTTACAACAGGTGATTGACAGGATGTAGTGCTGGCCGGGCTGAGAAGTGCAGATGGCGTGCAACCTGAAATGTGAAGAGATTGACTTTGGAAGGAGGAATTTTAATACAGTTAACAGAGTTGATGGCGGGAATCTTAGTAGTGTGGAGGAATTGAGGGATCTTGGAATCTTCATTCTTTGATTCCTTCAGAGTTGCTGTGCAAGTTGATAAGGTTGTTGAGAAGGTTTATGGTGTGTTGCCCTTCGTTAGTCAGGGCATTGACTTCAAGAACCATGAGGTAATGTTGCAGGTCTGTAAAACCCTGGTTAGTCCACACTTGAACTGTTCTGTTCAGTTCTAGTCATCACATTATTGGAAGAATGTTGAAGCTTTAGAGAGGGTGCAGAGGAGAATTACCAGGCTGCTGTCTGGATTAGTGAGCATGTCTTATGAGGATAAGTTGAGCGAGTTATGCCTTTTCTTGGAGCAAAGGAAGATATTTTTCTTGGAGCAAAGGAAGATAAGTGATTTGATGGAGGTGTACAAGATGATGAGTCATAGATAATGTGGATACCCAAAGGCTTTTTCCCAGAGCGGAAATAGCTAATATGAGGGTCCTTAATTTTAAGGTGATTGGAATGCCTTGCTAGGGGTGATTGTAGAGGCAGATATATTAGAGACATTTAAGAAACTATTAGATAGGCACATGGAGAGCTATGTAGGAGGGAGGGGTTAGATTGATCTTAGTCAGTATTCTTGATTTATAAGGGCAGCTTTTATGGTGAGCTGAAGAATCTGCACTGTGCTGTAGTGTTTTTATGTTCTAAGTACTTCATCCTATTATTAGGTAGGTGAAGGTTATATTTTAACCTAACAATATTATGAGGGAAAGTGGTTTTCATATTTCTAATTGTGGGATCTTGGTCTGCTTAAATTAGTTCTTGACCTTCTACTTAAAAATAATCACAATTTACAGGTAGTTTGTTCTAATCATGTTGAGGTGACTTGAGGCGGTGATATGCCAAGGTAAAGCTGGACTTGATTATATTGAAGCTGTATTATATTGAAAATCCATCTCATTAACAAGTTCACATTTAGGAATCTGATCGGCGTGTGGGCCAATATATGACTCCACTTCCACCAATGTGGTTGTTGCTGAGCTAGCTCGAGGACAATTAGAACTGGATAATAAATGCTCACCCCTTACATTGCTGTCAGCAGACTAAAATGTAATTATTTATTAGAATAAAAATACTATTTTTTCCTTTTTGATTCCTGCTATATTTTAATTTTTATCTCATTCTCCTAACTTAAAAACAGAAATACTGGAAATACTCAGCAAGTCAGACCACATCTTTGTGAAGTCATCAATTCATTTGGAGGGCCTTTTGTCAGAATTGAGGAGGAGACAAAAGAAAAGAAAAGCTGCAGTGGGGGAGGGGATGTCTCTGATTGGTAAAACCAGGGTAACCTTGGTAATAAATTGCAAACAAATAAGTTCATATGAGTGCCCTGAAAGACTACAAAATCTAAAGAAGCAGGAACAGAGAATGAAGGAATTTTGAAGGAATTCGCAACTCTTCTGACAGAGGGTCTGCAACCTGAAAAGTTAATTCTGTTCTTTTCACTGACATAGCTAGATCTTCTGAGTATTTCCAAGCATATTTTGTTTTAGTTTAGATTTCTAGCATTTTTTTCCCATTTTTCATTTATTCTGATAATTGGACAATTTGGTTTATTTGCAATTTTGAAGTTATAAAACTGCTATTTATATTTATTTCAGCATTTAGGAGGGGGACAACATCTATATACTGCTAAACCGCTAATGCTCTGTTTGTTTGTGACCTCCAATTAGCGCAAACGGTGCATTACAGCGGCACTATTTTTGGCTAAATCGAGTTAAAATGCGCTAACTCGGGGGTCCCCAACCTGTTTGGGGGTGGGTGGAGTGTTAAGCATGACCGGAATATAGGTGATAAGTGGCTAATACTCTCAATTTCGTTTCTAAAAGGGTTTATCTAACGAATTTAATATTAAACACACAGCGCATATTTTCCTCGTGTGAATACAGTGATAAGTCAATTATCAGGGGAGGACAGGGGAGCTTGAAGTAAGTGTTGAACGAACTTCCAGTTCTAAATGGTAGAGGCAGGTTTGATATTATCATTTAAGGAAAAATTGGATAGGTATATGGGCAGGAAAGGAATGGAGGGTTATGGGCTGAGTGCAGGTTGGTGGGACTAGGTGAGAGTTGCATTCGGCACGGACTAGAAGGTCTGAGATGGCCTGTTTCTGTGCTGTAATTGTTACAGCAATAGCATTTTAAGTAGCGTTTGGATATTAAACAAACAGCACATATTTTCCCCGTATGAACATATAAAATCATTGCAACACACCAATATCGCTGAATCGGTGGGAGCCCTGGGCTTGTTTTCCTGCAACAAGACGGGGGGTGATGGGAGACAGCGATACTCGAAGGGGGTTCCTTATGTCCAGTCTATTCCGCAATTTAGTTTTCGTTACATTCATTGCAGAGGTATGTTGGAAATGGAAGCAACGTTTTCAGTGCTTTTGTGGCCATCTCAGGATATTCAGCCTTGGTTTTGATCCAGAATGCCAGCAGAGATGTTATGTCAAACATACTTTTCAGCCCGCCGTCATTTGCAAGCTCGAGGAGTTGATCTCCTTCCCGTGCTGACATGGATGACGCGTGGGTTATGACCTTGCATGTGTAATGGCTCAACAGTGCATGACAGGGAAGGAGGAAAGGTGCAGCTGACTCATATCGCCAAATCATATCGTTTCCTCGCGGCCCGGTAGCACATGCTTTGCGGCCCGGTACTGGTCCGCGGCCCAGTGGTTGGGGACCGCTGCGCTAACTTACAGAATGCAGGCAAAGTTCAGGATTATATATTCGTATAAAATTGCTCATTTGCCAAAATCGACAGCCCCGCTTTCACCTGAGTGCCGAAGTCAGCCATGATGAAAACTGCGACGCAACACCACGACGCATGTACATGGCCAGCCTCAGAAGTGACTCACAATGCTTACAGCAGTGAACACCAACCGGAGCAAAAGGGCAGGGCAGCCCTATTTCAGGCGGTCATATTCTGCTAATCACCCTTAGCATGTACAGGATTGGGACAGATCAAACTGAGACCCATCAATAAGAGATAATTAAATCTTACTGTAATGACGTACTTCCAGACACCCATGAAACCCTTTGCTGCTGTCAAAGGACAGCAGTGACTATATCACGTCCATTTAGGAGAGTGCCAACCACATCATCAAGAATAATCAGCATCCTTTGGTGTTAGTGCTTCTATCCAGCATTAGGGTAAAACATATGGTCAGTCTAATTATGCCGCATGGAAAGAGAAGAGGGACATTATGGTCAAGCGATGATACCAAATGCCATCAGGAAGTGGCAAGGATAGGGCTAGAACAAGAATCGGATGAGGCCAGGGCCGCACAACTCCAGGATCAAAGAGTCAGGACAAAAAAGATGAGAGAAGAAGAGACAGAGGAGGAGAGGCATACACGTCTCCAAAATGACAACAACTGGCATAGAAGGAGGAGAGAGGAAGAGACAAAGGAGCTGAGAAATTCACGCTTCCAAGATTAGAGACAAAGAATAAACAGCAGAAGGGATGAAGACACGGTGGATGAAAGGACTGCGTGTCTCCAGACTGACAATGAGAGGCACAAGGGTGGTAGATCAACCAGAAATGATGCCATCAAAAGTGTCCTTCGTTAAACGAGGAGGAGCTATATTTGCCTTGCTATATTTGTCGTTCTTCTTTAATAAACTGAGGTTTTTTCCTTCAATTTCCAAAGCAAGGCGATACCAATAGCATTCAGGAAAATTTCTTTCTTTTTCCAATATTTTTTATTGATTTCTATACAGAAGAATACAGAGTTCAAGAGAATACATATTATAAAACAAAAGAAAAAATATAATAATACCAGATACAGTATATTGAATCACATTAACGATCTCCTTACTCTATATTCATATGGATTAGATTAATTCATATATTAGAATATAAACAATTTTATTGAAAAAAAGATGTACACCCACTACCAAAGTCAAAGCTGTTTGTAGGGGGGAATGAAAAAAAAACTTAACAGATAATAAAATATGCTATTAACCAATTTCTGTACTTTAACAAGAAGTCAAAGATTATGAAAATAATTTAAAAACAGCCCCCAGAAATTTTGAAAAACTTGGTTAGATTCAGAAATTGAACAGCGAATGTTTTCTAAATTTAGGCGTGCCATAACATCCCGTAACCACTGAGCATGATTAGGCAGAACAGCATCCTTCCATTTAAACAAAAGTGCCGTCCTAGCCATAAGAGAGATAAAAGCCAGAATGTGCAAATCAGATATCTTCAAAATAGTATCTTTCCTTCCAACAATACTAATTATACACAGTCAGAGGATTAGGCTTAAAATTTACTTTAAAAAGTACTAAAAAGTTTGGAATACTTCCTTCCAATATTTTCCAAGACTTGGGCATGTCCAAAACATATGAATAAATGAAGCTTCTCCATTGTTACACCTATCACAGTAGGGAGATATATCCATATAAAAACGAGATAACATCTTTGGTCATATAAGCCCTATGAACCACTTTAAATTGTAGGAGGGAATGACGAGCGCATAACAATGAAGTATTAACCAATTTAAAAATCTCATTCCAAGTTTCTTCAGAAATTGAAGTCTGTAAATCTTCCCAAACATTTTTGATTTTGTCTAAAGAATCATTTCTCATTCCCAACAACGTACCATAAATATTGGATATTGAACCATTATAAAATGATTTCATATTAAAAATTTCATCTAATACTTTCTCATCAGGACTATTAGGAAATGTATATAATTGAGATCGCAGAAAATCTCTAATTTGTAAGTACCGAAAAAATGGGTTTTTGGTAAATTATATTTAGTTGACAATTGTTCAAACGAAGAAAGACTTCCTCCCACAAACAGATCCCGGAAACATGTAATGCCCAATCCTTCCCATTGTTTAAAACTACATCAGTCATAGAAGGCTTAAAAAAAAATTTTAAGAATGGGACTAGAAAGGGAGAATCTCAATAAACCAAAGTGTTTTCTAAATTGTATCCAAATCCTCAAAGTATGTTTGACTACCACATTTTCAGTTATCTTACTTAAGGATAAAGGAAGTGAAGATCCCAAAAGAGAGATAATAGAAAATTTATTAACTGAGTTAAATTCTAAAGAAACCCACACGGGACAGTCCTCATGATTAAAATAGTATAACTAAAACGTGAGATTTCGTATATTAGCTGCCCAGTAATAAAACCTAAAATTTGGTAAAGCTAAACCTCCATTCTTTTTAACATTCTGGAGATGGACTTTATTCAATCGAGGATGTTTATTTTTCCATATGTAGGAGGATAAAATAGAGTCCAGCGAGTCAAGAAAAGATTTAGGAATAAAATGGGTAAAGCCTGAAAGAGGTATATACATTTAGGAAAAGCATTCATTTTGATAGAATTAATTCGACCAATCAGTAATAACGAAAAGGGAGACCAATTTGATAATGTTCTTTTTATATAATTTAATAAAGTAAGAAAATTTTCTTTAAATAAGTATAATTCTTAGTAATTGTTACACCCAAATAAGTGAATTGGTTTCTTACAATTTTAAAAGGAAGGTTAATATCAGTTAATAGCAAGTTATTCAAAGGAAAAAGTTCACTCTTAGGGAGGTTCAGTTTATATCCAGAAAACTGACTAAAACAAGAGAGTAAAGAAAGCACGGAAGGTAATGAAGTTTCGACATTAGAAATGTAAAGCAATAAATCATCCGCATAAAGTGAAACTTTGTGGATAGTACCCTTCCGTAAAATACCAGTGATATCATTAGATTCTCGAAAAGCAATAGCTGAAGGTTCTAAAGCCAGGTCAGAGCAAATGACTCAAAGGGCAACCTTGTCTGGTTCCATGTTGAAGTTTAAATGGTTCAGAATTCTGAGAATTAGTAAGAACCCGAACTAAAGGGGATAAATACAGTAATTTAATCCATTGAATAAAGTTGGACCCAAAATTTTCTAAGGTTTTAAATAAATAATGCCATTCAACCCGATCAAAAGCCTTCTCAGTGTCTAAGGATATCACACACTCCGATATCTCCTTAGAAGGAGAATAGATCACATTTAATAATCGATGACTATTAAAATGAGAATATTGATTTTTAATAAAACCAGTATGATCGTCAGAAATGATAGATGGTCAGATATTTTCCATCCTATGGGTCAGAACTTTAAATAGAATTTTAGCATCAACATTAAAGAAATTGGTCTATATGCAGGACATTCAGTTGGGTTTTTTTTTAAGGATAAGCGAAATAGAAGCTTCGTAAAAAGATTGTGGCAACCTACCTGACTTAAAAGAATCTGAAAAAACTGAACATAAATGAGGTATAAGTAAAGAAGTAAAAGCCTTAAAAAAATTCTCCAGAAAATCTGTCAGGACCTGGAGCTTTCCCTGAATGCAGTGAACGTACAGCCTTGGCTATTTCTTCATGAGAAATACATTGATCCAACTGTTTTCGGTTATCAATAAAAAGTGTAGGGATATTTATTTGGTCTAAGAATTATCCATTACGGTATTATCTTTAAGAAGATCAGAACTATAAAGTTTAGAATAAAATTCTCTAAAAGTATCATTTATTTCTAAATGATCAGTTGCCCTAATACTGTTAGCTTTATAAATTTATTTATTCTGTTGTTTAACACTAGCAGTTTTAATTTGGTTAGCCAATAATTTACCTGTTTTATCTCCATGAATATAAAATCGACTTTTATCCTTTAGGAGTTGAGTTTCAATAGGGTATGTTAATAAAAAATGATATTTAGTTTGAATTTCAACCCGTCTTTTATATAAAACAGGATCTGAAGTCAAAGCATATTCTTCATCTAATTGTTTCAGCTGATTGGTTAAATTAATTCTCTTTATTACCTTTTTTCTTAACATTTGCAGTATAAGGAATGATTTGTCCTCTAATATATGTTTTAAAGGCATCCCATATGACAAGGCTAGAAGTCTCCTCCACCGTATTCTCTTCAAAAAAGAGAGTAATTTGCCTCTCCAAGAACTTTAAGAAATCCTTGTCAGATAACAAAGTTAAATTAAAACACCAGAATCTATTTGAGGAAATCCAGGAAGATTTATGGATAAAATCACAGGAGCATGGTCAGAAATAGCCATCTCTTTATATTCACAAGATTGAACTAATGGAATCATTTAGTTATCAATAAAACTAGTCAGTTCTGGAATATGTATGATGAACATGAGAGAAAAACGAGGATTCTCTATCTGCTGGATGTAAGAAATGCTATATATCAATAATACCACATTTCATTAGAAATGAATGGATAAACGAAGCAGATTTATTCAGTGTTGCTGGTTTAGAAGAAGACCGATCTAAAACTGGATCTAACCAGCAATTAAAGTCTCCTGCCATCACCAATGAGTACAAACTCAGATCAGGCAAAAACGAAGACAAACGCTCAAAGAATCCTGGATCATCTATACTTGGGGCATAAAAATTAGCAAATACTAACAATTTATTCTCTAATTTCCCCGGTACTATAACAAATCGTCCATTAGTATCAGAAACAACCTTGTGTTGAACAAAGGGAACTGTATTTTTTATAAAAATTGAAAATCCTCGAGCTTTGGCCTGAAAACTGGAATGAAAGTGTAGTCCTCTCCATCGGCTAAAAAGTCGTGAGTTATCAGAGTGTGTGTTTCTTGTTTTTTAAAAAAAAAATTGAGACCTTAAATTTTTTAATATAGGCAAAAATCTTATTTCGTTTCAAAGGATGATTTAATCTTTTCACGTTAAGACCAAGTAACTTAATATTATAATCCATTTTATTACTATTTAAAAGAAAAGTTAAAAGGATAATCCTTAAGATGACTAAAACTAAGCAATGACCTGTGAGATAAGGAAGCCAAACAACAGGTTTGACTAAGAATCCCAAACAGCTTCCAAGAAAAAAAACCCAAACACCCTCCCCCCCCCAAAGAGAGAAAGTCGACCAAAGAAAGTCGACACCTACAACTAATAGTGACATCCCCCCAAAAATTCTGCTGGCTTAGCTCCAAATAAATTAAAGTTAGAAATATTCTAACCTAGACAATAAACCTAGTCCAACCTAGATAATAAAGAAACAGTTAATTCTGATATCAAAAACTCCAGAAAAGTAAGGAAAATATAAAATAATATGGACGATCAGAATATTGGCTCATTAAAATCTTATTCTCAAAGTAAAACTTTGAGGTTCTAAAAGAAAATTGACTACAAGATTCACCAGAGGCAAAATACACAATTATTCATGTAAGGTTTTGCTAAACAGCTCTAACCTGACACTTTTAAACTTAGCAGACAGAGTAATATTCCATTAAAGTCTTATTCTCAAAATAAATCCTTAAAATGTTCAAAAAGAAAGAATTAAGTACAAAGTTAAGCAAAGGTAAAATAAACAGTTGTTCATGTAACAAATAATAAGCAATCACGCTACTGACTCTAAATATTCCTGGGCCTGGAGACTTGAACGGAACCATTTTTGCGATCCATCCTGCAGTGTAATTCTGAGCTTTGCCAGATACCATAGAGAAGGTTTAAAATCCTTGTTGTAGAACATTGACATGACGCTTTTAAACTTAGCACGCTCCCTCATAATCTCTGCTGAGAAATCTTCAACAATTCTAATCTTTTTCCATTAAAATCAATCATACCTTTCTGATGAGATTCATGAATTATATGGTCCTTTGTTTGAAACTCATGAAAAGCGATTATCACTGAACAAGGTTTGCTTGCAAACATTCTATTCCCAGGTACTCTATGCACTGGGTCGATCATTGGTGTCGATTTTAAAATCGATCACCTACAGTTAACTCTTCGAGACCAAAGATTCGTACGTTATTCCTTCTACTTCTGTTTTCTAAATCAGTAATCTTCTGTCTTAGTTCATCGTTAACCTTGGATTGATTTTCATTACACTTTTGCAGGTTGTCCATTTTCTCATCCAGAATGAACAGGAATTCTTCATTCTCTTTTATTCGTTTATCGTGCCCAGTTAAGGTTTCTTGAATAGAATCCAGTCTTGTACTTAATTGTTTAATTTCAGAGCCAAGTTGTTGAAACTCTTTGGAGGATTCCTTTCTGAATCACTGAAATTCCTCGGAGGATTCTTTTCTGAATTGCTGAAATTCTTCAGACTCTTCATTTCTGTGCTTTTGCATCAATTCGATAATAGCATACAAAGATGTAGAAGAATTTTTTTTTTACCTTTAGCAGTTCTTGTAGTCATAGTGTCAAATCAGGTTGGAAAGTAAGAAAAGTAAAGTAAACTAGGAGCAGCTATAAAATCAAACAACAGGAATTCTGCAGATGCTGGAAATTCAAGCAACACACATCAAAGTTGCTGGTGAATGCGGCAGGCCAGGCAGCATCTGTAGGAAGAGGTGCAGTCGACGTTTCAGGCTGAGACCCTTCGTCAGGACTACCTGAAACGTCGACTGCACCTCTTCCTACAGATGCTGCCTGGCCTGCTGCGTTCACCAGCAACTTTGATGTGTGTTGCAGCTATAAAATGCTGTTATTCCATCCACCACCAGCAGGAAGACCCGAAAATTTAATGTTCATTCTGGTCACATCAGACTGCACTACCCTTCTCTCAAAGGGTGCCCTAACAGGTCACCCCGATGTCTAGTATTTTTCTAAAATGGCTGTTAAAGGTCATATTACAAAGATGGCTAACTTTGCAGCATCGACATATTCCAGTTAATTTACAATAGTACACTATAGGTAAGCCAGCCACTAAAATATGTATTCGTTAGCAGCTCCACAACTTTAATATCATATAGTCTGTAAATCTGAAACTTTAACTGGGGTTTCTACCTCACCTTAAAATAGTCTTCCATCATTTTGGTCTTTGTCTAGTTCACCACAGTAAAATAATGGTGAGTGCAATCAGTGGTCATACAGTGTTATGGGGTGTGAAAACTTTTCCATTTTGAAATGCATAATTTTGTTTGCATTTTATGTTCAGTTTTTACACCACACATTAAATCTAACCAAGAGAGTAATGCGAGTGATGGCAGTGCTGGATCGTAACACTGATATAATAAAATATGGATATAAGTACATGAAAGAAGCTTGTTCAATCAAATGAAGCTGAATATTATAAAGACCATTTGCAAAATGTGAACTGCTGACATGATGCAGTTTATTTGCTTCTAAGTGTATTGGCCATTGAAATAAAACTCTACACTACATTTAAAATTTAAATTTTTATGTTCTGTATCCATCTAGTTCCTTGTTTTCACTGACTTTGTTCCAGTAGTGAAAGACAGCTGTTCATATTCTTTACAAAAGAATGTATCAGACGTGACTGCTTCACTCTAAACGTAGCTCATGAATGCTATCTTTTGCATCACAAGCATAACTGCTAATTCTTGAAGGTAATTAAGAAAACTGAGGTGAAGCATTTCTCCTTTGTGTACATTTGGTGGGGCTGTTGCAGTTCTCCCATGCAAAATCCAGTTAAGATGGCACTACCAAACATGAGCGACTGCTCATTGATAGTTTAAAAGTAAAGAAACCTGACTAAAAACATCTCTAAGAATCTCTTACTGAGGTAAATTGTGTTAAATTATCGCCACAAACTGTGAAGGAGCGAGCAATGCAAAGCAAGTTCAGAGGATGAGTCAAGATGGTGTGTTGCAGATGGAGTTCAAATGCCTGTACAACCGACCCGGGTGCGAGATTGGATCACTCTGGGTACTGAGCTGATTTGAATAGCTTGAGAGTGGCTTCGGACTGGGTAGCGAAACCTGGGTTTGGAGTGAGTTGCTGGGAGTCATGATCTATGCTGCAGCTGGGTTCTCATGCGAGGTATCAACTGCTGCTTAGACAATTTAAATGCCAGCTCAGATCAGAGGGCAAAGTCTATTTTACTTGCTCTCTGCGATGTTCACTCATCTCTCCAGGGCACCGGACCCCTTTGCGGTTCCACTTGTTCAATTTAATCGCTGACCTAGATAGACTGAAAAGACAGGGTGTCGGGATCCAGTGAGAGCTGATTTGGCTCGTTCTCCACGATGGTCACTCCTCTCTCCATGGCTATGAAGACTGTCCCAGCTGCTGCGCTCTGTGCCTGCAAATATGATGAACTGATAACCAACTATGTGGTGAAAAAGGCACAACAGCGCCTCTTTCACCTCAGACGGTTGAAGAAGTTTGGTATGGGCCCCCAAATCCTACGAACTTTCTCCAGGGGCACAATTGAGAGCATTCTGACTGGCTGCATCACTGTTTGGTATGGGACCTGTACTTTCCTCATTTGCAGGACGCTGCAGAGAGTGGTGCGGACAGCCCAGTGCACCTGTAGAATTTCCCACTATTCAGGACATTTACAGAGATAAATGTGTAAAGAGGGCCCGAGGGATCATTGGGGACCCGAGTCACCCCAACCACAAACTGTTCCAGCTGCTACCGTCTGGGAAACAGTACCGCAGCATTAAAGCCAGGACCAACAGGCTCCAGGACAGCTTCTTCCACCAGGCCATCAGACTGATTAATTCATGCTGACACAACTGTATTTCTATGTTATATTGACTGTTCTGTTATACATACTACTTATTATAAATTATTATTGAAACACCCTGGTTTCCTTGGCTGTGTGAGTCTAGGGAAGACAACCACTGGCGCCTCCAAACTCATGAAATTGAGGCATAAACAACAGGAATTCTACAGATGCTGGAAATCCAAGCAACACACATCAAAGTTGCTGGTGAACGCAGCAGGCCAGGCAGCATCTCTAGGAACAGGTACAGTTGACGTTTCAGGCCGAGACCCTTCGTCAGGACTAACTCAAGGAAGAGTTAGTAAGAGATTTGAAAGTGGGAGGGGGAGTGGGAGATCCAAAATGATAAGAGAAGACAGGAGGGGGAGGGAGGGAGTCGAGAGCTGGACAGTTGATTGGCAAAAGGGATATGAGAGAATCATGGGACAGGAGGCCTGGGGTGGTGGGGGGAACCAGAGGATGGGCAAGGGGTATAGTCAGAGGGACAGAGGGAGAAAAAGAGTGAGAGAAAAAATGTGTGTATAAAAATAACGGATAGGGTACGAGGGGGAGGTGGGGCATTAGCAGAAGTTAGAGAAGTCAATGTTCATGCCATCAGGTTGGAGGCTACCCAGATGGAATATAAGGTGTTGTTCCTCCAACCTGAGTGTGGCTTTATCTTTACAGTAGAGGAGGCCGTGGATAGACATGTCAGAATGGGAATGGGATGTGGAATTAAATTGTGTGGCCACTGGGAGATCCTGCTTTTTCTGGTGGACAGAGTGTAGGTGTTCAGCAAAGTGGTCTCCCAGTCTGCGTCGAGTCTTGCCAATGTATAGAAGGCCACATCGGGAGCACTGGCGTATATCACCCTAGCCGACTCACAGGTGAAGTGTCGCCTCACCTGGAAGGACTGTCTGGGGCCCTGAATGGTGGTAATGGAGGAAGTGTAAGGGCATGTGTAGCACTTGTTCCACTTACGAGGATAAGTGCCAGGAGGGAGATCAGTGGGGAGGGATGGGGGGGATGAATGGACAAGGGAGTCGCGTAGGGAGCGATCCTTGCGGAAAGTGGGGGGGGGGAGGGAAAGATGTGCTTAGTTGTGGGATCCCGTTGGAGGTGGCGGAAGTTATGGAGAATAATATGTTGGACCTGGAGGCTGGTGGGGTGGTAGATGAGGACCAGGGGAACCCTACTCCTAGTGGGGTGGCGGGAGGATGGAGTGAGAGCAGATGTGCATGAAATGGGGGAGATGCAGTTGAGAACAGAGTTGATGGTGGAGGAAGGGAAGCCCCTTTCTTTAAAAAAGGAGGACATCTCCCTCGTCGACTGTACCTCTTCCTAGAGATGCTGACTGGCCTGCTGCGTTCACCAGCAACTTTGATGTGTGAAATTGAGGTGTACTTGATCCCACTCCAAACCCTGGTAAATGCTGTGTCAGTTGCTACCCTGTTACAAGTTAATGCCACAAAATAACACAGTCCACTGTATATGATTAAAGGAATTATATTTATGAATCTTAACTAAAAGGTTAGTAAAGAATAAAGAAAAAGAAAAGGACCCATTCTAATTAAACAGTCAAATGTGCACAAGTTGGAGCTCATCTTGAACTTCTCTGTCACTCACTTGCTGGGTCCGAATGTTGCTCGCAATCCACCTTGCACAAATGGGTCTCCCTCTGGATCGTATGCTATGACGGGTTCTCCCCAGTGTCTTCTCTCTTCATCTCCTCTTGAACAACAGCTCCAAGCCCAACCTTAGTGTCCCTTACCAGAGAAACCTCCCCTTAATGGGACCATCCTAATTTCTCCTCTCTTTAACAATAACCCAAACATAAGCTGAAAACAAGCAGCTTGCACAGAACAGCACAAAATGAAATACATACAGCATAATAGTAAAAAAATATGAACCAGGGCATTACACTATAAATTGCACATTTAGATAGAGATGTAACATAATTTTTACTCGTGTGTATGAAGGATGTAAGTAATAAAGTCAATTCAGTTCAAAGCTGCTGGACTTACTCTAGGGTTCAACTCTGAGACTCAGTTTGGTTCTGAAGCTGCTTGTTCACTTCAGTGGTTTGCAAGATGTGAGTTTTATTTTCTTTCTCTCTGGTGTTGGTCTTTTATCTTCTATTTTTCTTCTTGAATTAGGTTCTTTTGGGCTTCTTTATGGCTACTTGTGAGCAAACAAATCTCAAGGTTGCATAATTTATACACTTTACTAATGAATGTATCAAAATGAAATATTTGTTTATTTCACAAGATTTTGCCCATATTATCAGCAAGTTATGGTGAGAAGATTTTTTAGTATGATCATTGCATTCATTTTTGAACAAATAAATTGGATTTAGGTGATTTTAAGAGGAAAAGTTAAACAGAGTTTGGATGAGTGAGAAATGACACACTTGAAATTGTGACGAGAATACACATAAAATTAAGATGTTTGCTGGCCTGGGTTAGCATCAGTGACATCAGCAAGTGGTCTGCCACCTGTCCCCAGGGGAAGGAGAGATAAGGAAAAATGGAGCAGCGTCTGGAGATGTGTAATGAAGGGACGGGGGAGAGAGAGCTGTCTGGAGTGGCTCCCCCCCTTTGAACCTTGAACTGTTTGAAGTGATGGACGGGCGATACCCCAGCAGGGGGATAAAAAGGGACCGGTTCGCTAAGGCAGGACACACACACGCCACCCGAGGTAACGAGACCCTGGAAGCGGTGCGCCTCTCACGAGTCGGTGGGAAGTATCAGACAACGGCCAGGGTGGAAAGGTACGATCAGCGGGAACCCGGTGTGTGTCCGCCCTTGCCTGGGTGCCGGGTTCACTGCAGAGGATCCACCGCATCTGGAGGAGGGGTCACAGTCGGTGACCTCAGGTGACATCACCAAGGACCTGCCCAAAAGCTGCTTGTGAGCCATATCGCCGGTCTGTGAGTGAAGCCGTGTCTGAATGATCAGTTGTTCCTGTTCTCTCTCTCTCTCTTCCCCCCCCCACGTTGTCCATCGCCATGGCAACGATTACTGCGAACTGAACTACTAAACTGGACTGAACTTTGAGTCACTTTGAAATTTGGTCATTTACCCCTAGACAATGATAGAGCTTGATTGATGCTAACAACAGGAATTCTGCAGATGCTGGAAATTCAAGCAACACACATCAAAGTTGCTGGTGAACGCAGCAGGCCAAGCAGCATCTATAGGAAGAGGCGCAGTCGACATTTCAGGCCGAGACCCTTCGTCAGGACTAACTGAAGGAAGAGTGAGTAAGGGATTTGAAAGCTGGAGGGGGAGATGCAGAATGATAGGAGAAGACAGGAGGGGGAGGGATAGAGCCGAGACCTGGACAGGTGATAGGCAAAAGGGGATACGAGAGGATCATGGGACAGGAGGTCCGGGAAGAAAGACAGGGCGGGGGGGTGACCCAGAGGATGGGCAAGAGGTATATTCAGAGGGACAGAGGGAGAAAAAGGAGAGTGAGAGAAAGAATGTGTGCATAAAAATGAGTAACAGATGGGGTACGAGGGGGAGGTGGGGCCTAGCGGAAGTTAGAGAAGTCAATGTTCATGCCATCAGGTTGGAGGCTACCCAGACGGAATATAAGGTGTTGTTCCTCCAACCTGAGTGTGGCTTCATCTTTACAGTAGAGGAGGCCATGGATAGACATGTCAGAATGGGAATGGGATGTGGAATTAAAATGTGTGGCCACTGGGAGATCCTGCTTTCTCTGGCGGACAGAGCGTAGATGTTCAGCAAAGCCGTCTCCCAGTCTGCGTCGGGTCTCACCAATATATAAAGGCCACATCGGGAGCACTGGACGCAGTATATCACCCCAGTCGACTCACAGGTGAAGTGATGCCTCAGCTGGAAGGACTGTTTGGGGCCCTGAATGGTGGTAAGGGAGGAAGTGTAAGGGCATGTGTAGCACTTGTTCCGCTTACACGGATAAGTGCCAGGAGGGAGATCAGTGGGGAGGGATGGGGGGGACGAATGGACAAGGGAGTTGTGTAGGGAGCGATCCCTGCGGAATGCAGAGAGAGGGGGGGAGGGAAAGATGTGTTTAGTGGTGGGATCCCGTTGGAGGTGTGTTTATCATCGCTGAACTGTTGCATTTATTATCCTTTCGATTACTGTGTTGCTTGTTTCTTTAATAAAACTTTCTTAGTTCTAGTACTCCAGACTCCAACTGAGTGATCCATTTCTGCTGGTTTGGCAACCCAGTTACGGGGTACGTAACAAAATATACAGGATTTTGATGAGGTGCATGCATATGGAGAGGATGTTGGAAAGTCTGTCTGATGACTATTTTTAAAAAATGGTATTTTTAAAGACAGATGATTTGAAGTTGTTCCTCTGAGGATTGAGAGCTTTTGAGTGTCTTTGTTGAAGGATGGTGGCAGAAGTCATACCGTTATACAGCATGGAAACAGGCCCTTCAGACCATGTCTTTTGTTTACCTGATGCTACCTGGTCTAGTCCTATTTACAGGCATTTAGCCATACCAGTCCAAACTCTTTCCTATTCATGAACATGTATAAATGTCCTTTAATTTTATTGTACCAAGTTCTCTGGCAGCTTGTTTCATATACCTACCTTTGTCTGTTTGGTAAAGATGATGGTATATGGGACAAGCTGCCAGGTCCTCAATAGAACCAATGGATTCAGCAGCCAGTTGTCTTGGTACATGTTGGTACCAATGACATAGATAGGACAAAGGAGGTGGTCCTGAAGAGAGATTTCCAGGAGTTAGGAAGGAAGCTGAGAAGCAGGACCTCCAGGGTAGTAATCTCGGGATTGCTACCTGTGCCACGTGCTAGCGAGGGCAAGAGTAGTCGGATCAGGCAGATGAATGCGTGGCTGAGAGACTGGTGTAGGGGGCAGGGCTTCAGATTCTTGGATAATTGGGATCTCTTCTGGGGGAAGTATGACCTGTTCAAAAAGGACAGGTTACACCTGAACCCGAAGGGGACCAATATCCTGGCGGGAAAGTTTAATAGAGCTGTTAGGGAGGGTTTAAACTAATTTGGCAGGGGGATGGGAACCGGAATGATAGAGCGGAGGAAGGGGAAAACAGAAATAAATCTAAGATAGTGAGCTGTAAAGATGTCAGGAAAGACAGGCAGGTGATGGGGCAAATGTGTAGCCATTGGGATGAGTTGCAGTGCTATAAAGTTGCAGTGAAATCAAAGCAAAAGGTATCAAATACTGGTCTTAAGGTGTTGTACTTAAATGCACGCAGCATAAGAAATAAGGTGGATGATCTTGTTGTACAGCTACAGATTGGCAGGTATGATATTGTGGCCATCTCTGAGACCTGGCTAAAGGATGCGTGTCTCTGGGAGCTGAACGTCCAAGGATACACGGTGTATCGGAAGGATAGGAAGGTAGGCAGAGGGGGAGGCGTGGCTTTATTGGTAAGAAATGATATTAAATCATTAGAAAGAGGTGATATAGGATCGGAAGGTGCAGAATCTTTATGGGTTGAACTAAGAAATCGCAGGGGTAAAAGGACCCTGATGGCAGTTATTTATAGGCCTCCAAACAGCTGCAGGGATGTGGACTACAAATTACAACTGGAAATAGAAAAGGCTTGTCAGAAGGGCAGTGTTATGATAATTGTGGGGGATTTTAACATGCGAGTAGATTGGAAAAATCAGGTCGGCACTGGATCTCAAGAGAGAGAATTTGTAGAATGTCTGCGAGATGGCTTTTTAGAACAGCTTGTTGTTGAGCCCACTAGGGGATCGGCTGTACTGGATTGGGTATTGTGTAATGAACCGGAGGTGATTGGAGAGATTGAGGTGAAGGAACCCTTAGGAGGCAGTGATCATATCGTGATTGAGTTCACTGTGAAATTAGAAAAAGAGAAGCCGAAATCTGATGTGTCGGTGTTTCAGTGGAGTAAAGGAAACTACAATGGCGTGAGAGAGGAACTGGCCAAAGTTGACTGGAAAGAGACACTGGCAGGAAAGACGGCAGAGCAGCAGTGGCTGGAGTTTATGCGAGAAATGAGGAATGTGCAAGACAGGTATATTCCAAAAAAGAAGAAATTTTCGAGTGGGAAAAGGATGCAGCCGTGGTTGACAAGAGAAGTCAAAGCCAAAGTTAAAGCTAAGGAGAGGGCATACAAGGAAGCAAAAATTAGTGGGAAGACAGAGGATTGGGAAGTCTTTAAAACCTTACAAAAGGAAACCAAGAAGGTCATTAAGAGAGAAAAGATTAACTATGAAAGGAAACGAGCAAATAATATCAAAGAGGATACTAAAAGCTTTTTCAAGTATATAAAGAGTAAAAGACAGGTGAGAGTAGATATAGGACCGATAGAAAATGATACTGGAGAAATTGTAATGGGAGATGAGGAGATGGCAGAGGAACTGAACAAGTATTTTGCATCAGTCTTCACTGAGGAAGACGGCAGGATACCGGACACTCAAGGGTGGCAGGGAAGAGAAGTGTGCGCAGTCACAATTACGACAGAGAAAGTACTCAGGAAGCTGAATAGGCTAAAGGTCGATAAATCTCCTGGACCAGATGCAATGCACCCTCGTGTTCTGAAGGAAGTAGCTGTGGAGATTGCGGAGGCATTAGCGATGATCTTTCAAAAGTCGATAGATTCTGGCATGGTTCCGGAGGACTGGAATATTGCAAATGTCACTCCGCTATTTAAGAAGGGGGTAAGGAAGCAAAAAGGAAATTATAGACCTGTTAGCTTGACGTCGGTGGTTGGGAAGTTGTTGGAGTCGATTGTCAAGGATGAGGTTACAGAGTACCTGGAGGCATATGACAAGATAGGCAGAACTCAGCATGGATTCCTTAAAGGAAAATCCTGCCTGACAAACCTATTACAATTTTTTGAGGAAATTACCGGTAGGCTAGACAAGGGAGATGCAGTGGATGTTGTATATTTGGATTTTCAGAAGGCCTTTGACAAGGTGCCACACATGAGGCTGCTTAACAAGATAAGAGCCCATGGAATTACAGGAAAGTTACATACGTGGATAGAGCGTTGGCTGATTGGCAGGAAACAGAGAGTGGGAATAAAGGGATCCTATTCTGGTTGGCTGCCGGTTACCAATGGTGTTCCACAGGGATCAGTGTTGGGGCCGCTTCTTTTTACATTGTACATCAACGATTTGGATTATGGAATAGAGGGCTTTGTGGCTAAGTTTGCTGACGATGCGAAGATAGGTGGAGGGGCCGGTAGTGCTGAGGAAACTGAGAGTCTGCAGAGAGACTTGGATAGATTGGAAGAATGGGCAGAGAAGTGGCAAATGAAGTACAATGTTGGAAAGTGTATGGTTATGCACTTTGGCAGAAAAAATAAATGGGCAGATTATTATTTAAATGGGGAAAGAATTCAAAGTTCTGAGATGCAACGGGACTTGGGAGTCCTCGTACAGGATTCCCTTAAAGATAACCTCCAGGTTGAGTCAGTAGTGAAGAAGGCGAATGCAATGTTGGCATTCATTTCTAGAGGAATAGAGTATAGGAGCAGGGATGTGATGTTGAGGCTCTATAAGGCGCTGGTGAGACCTCACTTGAGTACTGTGGGCAGTTTTGGTCTCCTTATTTAAGAAAGGATGTGCTGACGTTGGAGAGGGTACAGAGAAGATTCACTAGAATGATTCCGGGAATGAGAGGGTTAACATATGAGGAACGTTTGTCTGCTCTTGGACTGTATTCCTTGGAGTTTAGAAGAATGAGGGGAGACCTCATAGAAACATTTCGAATGTTAAAAGGCATGGACAGAGTGGATGTGGCAAAGTTGTTTCCCATGATGGGTGAGTCTAGTACGAGAGGGCATGACTTCAGGATTGAAGGGCGCCCATTCAGAACAGAAATGCGAAAAAATTTTTTTAGTCAGAGGGTGGTGAATCTATGGAATTTGTTGCCACGGGCAGCAGTGGAGGCCAAGTTATTGGGTGTCTTTAAGGCAGAGATTGATAGGTATCTGAGTAGCCAGGGCATCAAAGGTTATGGTGAGAAGGCGGGGCAGTGGGTCTAAATAGGATAAAATGGATCAGCTTATGATAAAATGGTGGAGCAGACTCGATGGGCCGAATGGCCTACTTCTGCTCCTTTGTCATATGGTCTTATGGTCTAATATTCTGGACCCTTTTAAATCTCTTCCTTCTCCCTAGGGTGGAGGAGTCCAAACTTGAAAGCATGGGTTTAAGGCGAGAAGGGCTGTGACAATCTATAAACCTTGGTATGGTTACTTTTCAGCTTGTGGTGCTGTTGTCGCAGAATAACTGGAATCTGAAAACTCGCACTCGTTCCTCAATCACACTATTTATTTGTGCACAAGGAGGATAGCATGACCACTGTCACTGCACTGTTCTGAAGTATGAACAAAGAAATGCATTTTTGTATAGCAATTGACGAGGGAATAAGATATTGACCATTTGGTGACCTGGTGTATGTTCAGATTCCTTATTTGCATAATCAATCACCAATCACACTTCGAATGTACAGGTGTTAATAGCCAATAGAATCTCCATGTTAAAGGCCAGTAATACTTCAGAATTAGTGAAGTCACTGACCAATATGAAGTAGCACCTTAGAATACTTAGTTTGCATCCTTATCTTGTCTTGCTATGCTGTATGGTTCTGTTCTCCTGTTGTACAAAGAGATCATCTGAACCTTTTCCATGATGAAAATTTCTACACACAAAACCGTGCTGAGTGTCCCTAATCATTCCTTGCTTTTCTGAATGCAGATAGATTTTGTCTCTCAGAATCCCCTCCGATAATTTTCCCCCACTGAGGTTATGCTCACCTCTCTGATTTGTTCCTAATTAAAAGGGTGGCATGAGCAACCTTTCAGTGTTATGGTACCTCACCCCTGACTCTGGAAGCTACAAAAAAAGTCTCTTCAGGGGTCCCAACAGCTTTTTGTTTCCCACGTCTTAAGATACATTTGTTTAGTCTCTTTGATATGCATGAAAACTGCCACCATCTCCTCTTTCATATCATTATGTTTCAGAAGTCCCTAGCTTCCTTGACTTTCCCCACATAAATGCATCTTTGAATATTTTTGTGGAGACAAGCAATGGGATAAGACGTTACTGAAGTTAAGATGGAATATGGAGTTTAAGTTGTAAACAATGTGTTATGTAATTTAGAAATGAACATAGAAAAAAAATCAAAATTCTGGTGAAACTCAGCAGGCCACATAGCATCTGTGCATGGGAAATAGATAGGTGACATTATGGGTTGAGATGTTTCAATCTCTACTGAAAAGCCGAGGGGAGGGGCTGGAGTGGGACTTTAGAGAAAGAAGTGATTACTTTGGAACTGAGAGTTGATGAGGTCTTGGGATATTATGCATTACATCAGAGGTGCTGGATGTTTAAAATGTATGAAAGTAGACAAATCTACAGCTCCTGATCAGGTATATCAAAAAATACTGTGGGAGGTTAGAAGAAGAAATTGTGTTACTCTGAGATATTTTCATCATTAACCACAAGTGAGATGCTGGTAGACTGGAAGGTATCAAATGTGTTGATATTCAAGAAGAGCTGCAAAGAAAAACCTGGGATAACAGACCAGTAGGCTAAACATCTGTGGTAGGTATGTTTCCAGATAGGATTCTCAGATATAACATGTACATGCTTCTGGAAAGACAGGGATTGATTAGATAGATAGATAGATACACTTTATTGATCCCGAGGGAAATTGGGTTTCGTTACAGCCGCACCAACCAAGAATAGAGCATAAATATAGCAAAACAAAAACCACGAACAATCAAACAACAGAATGCAAACTGTGCCAGATGGAAAATAAATCCAGGACAAGCCTATTGGCTCAGGGTGTCTGAACCAGGGAGGAGCTGCAAGTTCAATGGCCACAGGCAGTGCCGCCCAGTGTTGTGTCTTGGTGGAATATGGCCGAAGTCCAACAGGAAAAAGTTCAATATCCGGTCTACAAACACGTTCCTCGATCGTAATCTGACCCGGATTGCACCATCTGTTGTTAACCAGAACAGTAAGCACCCAGTGCACTTCCGGTCAGCCCGAACGGTCTGGAAGCCGTCCATGGAAAAGTTTTGATCGGGTATGTCCTCATGCAGCCCCGTTCCAGTATAACACATAACACTGCACTCCCGAAATACTCTCTGACACCTGGCTAGTGCTGTTAACTTGTCCATTTTTTTTAGTAGTAGTCAAAATGGTTTAGTAAATTGGAGAACATGTCTGACAAGCTTGATTGAATTTTTGATAATGTGCCCAAGAAGACTGAAGAAGACAGGGCAGTAGATATGTCCTAAGTGTACTTCAGTAAGGACTTTGATAACATTCCATGTGGTAAGAAGCCAGCGAGAACTGGCTAATTGGATACACAATTGGCTTGATGATACGAAGCAGAGGGTGATGGTGGAAGATTGTTTCTTGGATTGGGGCCCTGTGACTGGGGCTCACAAATTGGTGCAAGGTCCATTGTTTGTCATCTATATTAATGATTTAGATGAGAAAATACAAGGTATGGTGTGTACGTTTGCAGATGACACTGAAATAGCTTGTGACATGTACAGTGGCAAAGGTCATCAAAAATTTTAGGATGTTGGGTGTTTTTGAACAGCTGGGTAAGTGAGCCGAAGAATGGTAAATGAAATTTAATTCAGATAAATGTGAGGTTTTGCATTTTTGGGGAGTTAAATATCGGTAGGTCTTTCATAGTAAATGGCAGGGCCCTACAGAGTGTTGTGGTACTGAAGGATCTGAGAGTTCAGGTTCGCTGAAAGTGGAATTGCAGGTGTGCAGGGTAGTGAAGAACATCAGAACATAAGAAATAGGAGCAGCAGTAGGTCATCTGGCCCATCAAGCCTGCTCCGCCATTCAGTAAGATCATGGCTGATCTGGCCATGGACTTAACTTCACCTACCTGCCTTTTCCCCATAACCCTTAATTCCCCTACTATGTAAAAATCTATCCAACCTTGTCTTAAATATATTTACTGAGGTAGCTTCCATTGTTCCATTGGGCAGAGAATCCACAGATTCACTGGTCTCTGGGGAAAAGCAGTTCCCCCTCATCTCCATCCCAAATCTACTCTCCTGAATTTGAGGCTATGTGCCCTAGTTCTAGTCCCACCTACAAGTGGAAATATCTTTCCTGCCTCTATCTTATCTATTCCTTTCATGATTTTCCCTTATCTATCCCTGTCATAAGATCTCTCATTCTTCTGAATTCCAGCAATTACAGTTCCAGGCATCTCAATCTCTCCTCATAGCCTAGCCCAGCTCTATCTAGGCTTTACAGTATTCGATAGCTTTCAGTGAGATTTCTTCCTCTCTCCCTGCCCCCCCACTCATCCACTCATTCTTCTAAACCCCAGCGAGTACAGGCCCAGAGCCATCAAATGCAGGACATAAGAACATAAGAAATAGGAGCAGGAATAGGCCATCTGGACAGTTGAGCCTGCGCCACCATTCAATAAGATCATGGCTGATCTGGCCATGGACTCATCTCTACCTACCTGCTTTTCTCCCATAACCCTTAATTCCCCTGCTCTGCAAAAATTTATCCACCTTGTCTTAAATGTATTTACTGAGGTAGCCTCCTCTGCTTCATTGGGCAGAGAATTCCACAGATTCACCATTTAGGGAAAAGCAGTTTATTTTCACCTCCGTCCCAGATCTACTCCCCTGTATCTTTAGACTATGTCCCCTAGTTCTAGTCTCACCTACCAGTGGAAACAACTTTCCTGCCTGTATCTTTCTATCCCTTTCATAATTGTATGTTTTTATAAAATCTCTCATTCTTTGGAATTCCAGCAAGTACAGTCTCAGGTGACTGGATCTCCACTCGTAGTCTGAACCCCTCATCTCTGGAATCAACCAGGTGAACCTCAGTACCACCTCCAAAGCCAGTATATCATTCCTCGAGTAAGGAGACCAGAACTGTGCGCAGTACTCCAGTTGTGGCCTCACCAGTACCCTGTACTGTTGCAGTATAACCTCCCTGCTCTTAAATTCAATCCCTCCAGCAATGAAGGCCAACATTCCATTTGCCTTCTTGATAGCCTGCTGCACTTGCAAACCAACCTTGTGTGATTCATGCCCAAGCACTCCCAAGTCCCTCTGCACAGCAGCATGCTGCAATTTTGTACCATTTAAATAATAATCTGCTTTCACTTTTCCTTCCAGAGTGGTTGACCTCATTGTACTCCATCTGCCAGACCCTTGCCCACTCACTTAACCTATCTATATTTCTCTGCAGATCTTCTGTATCTTCTGCCCAATTTGCTTTTCCACTCAATTTATTATCATCAGTAACCTTGGCTACATGACACTAGGTCCCCTCTTCTGGATCGTTAATGTATATCACGAACAGTTCAGCACCGACCTTTGTGGTATACCACTCCACTGATTGCCAACCAGAGTAACACCCATATATACCAACTCTCTGCTTTCCATTGGTTAACCAATCCTCTATGCAGACTGTTACATACTTAATGGATATATTGTGACTGTCTTATGAGGATGATGTAATGGTCTTGCATAGGTCACATGATGTAATTTTCCCTGCCAGTGAGATCACATGATGACCTGTTCTCAACAGGTATATAAAAGGGAGACCCCTGGTAACGCAGTTAGTTTTCAGTTTAGTTTTGTGTTAGATACTCGGTTTTGCTGTGTATTCTGCTTATGATGCAGTTTTGTTTTAAATTGGAGTTCTACTTTCTCGTATAAGTAGTACTGGAGAGTGAAGATCTTACCAAAATACAGGAATTCACCGAGTCGAGTAAAGCTGATATTGTTTGTCAGTTTTGGAGAGGATTGACCTTTATTGAATATTTCGTTCAAGTAAAAGGGACCTGCAACTGAGACATCCCCTGCTAAAGTAGGAAGGATAGTGCAGTGTCTATTCGCCAGAGGAAAAGGTTAGTTCCTTTAAACCGTTTTATTTCTGTCGTCATGAATCCTGCGGACAAGGCAGGTTCTGGCTGGGATCAGCAGTAACATGACGTCTTCAAGGAATTTTTTACTTCAGGAAAGCCTCTCCTAATTGACTGTATAATATCTTGGACCTTCGAATTTACCATTCTAAGAACTGTGTTCGAGTTTACCACTTTAAGAACTGTTTTTGCATTTACCCTTTTAAGAACTGTTCCAGATTTGCTGTATAGCAGTTAACTTCTGGTTAAGTTAATCGTTTAAATATATTTCGCTATTTTTTGAGTAAAGTTTAACAAAGTTTAATAAATGTCCCCCTTCGCCCACACCTCAGCGAGTTTGCGTTCGCCATGACGCAGAACTCTTCTTCTGCCGGCTTCGTCTTCGAGCCTACTTCTTCGGCAAGGACTCTCCCACCCCCACCGATGACCCCTTCTCCCATCTTCAACCCTCCTCCTCTTCATGGACACCCCGCTCTGGTCTTCTACCTGCTCTGGATCTCTTTATTGCTAACGGCCGAAGGGACATCAACTGTCTCGACTTCACCACACCTTGTTCCAATTCCATCCTCACTCCTTCCGAACGCTCTTCTCTCCACTCCCTCCACACTAATCCTAACCTGACTATAAAGCCCGCTGATAAGGGGGGCTGCTGTTGTAGTCTGGTGTACTGACCTCTACCTTGCCGAGGCACAGTGTCAACTCGTGGATACCTCCTCTTATTTACTTCTCAATTGTGACCCGACTAGGGAGCACCAGGCCATTGTCTCCCAAACCATCACTGACTTTATCCGCTCAGGGGATCTCCCATCCACTGCTACCAATCTTATAGTTCCCACACCTCGCACTTCCCATTTCTACCTCCTACCCAAGATCCACAAACCTGCCTGTCCTGGCAGACCTATTGTCTCAGCTTGCTCCTGCCCCACTGAACTCGTTTCTGCATACCTCGACACGGTTTTATCCCCCCTTATTCAATTCCTTCCTACCTGTGTTTGTGACACTTCTCACGCCCTTAAACTTTTCGATGATTTTAAGTTTCCTGGCCCCCACCGCTTTATTTTCACCATGGATGTCCAGTCCCCATATACTTCCATCCCTCATCAGGAAGGTCTCAAAGCTCTCCGCTTCTTTTTGGATTCCAGACCTAACCAGTTCCCCTCTACCACCACTCTGCGCCGTCTAGCAGAATTAGTCCTGTTATGTACCCCGTAACTGGGTTGCCAAACCAGCAGAAATGGACCACTTAGTTGGAGTCTGGATTACTGGAACTAAGAAAGTTTTATTCAAGAAATAAGTAACACAGTACTCTAATCATAAGGATATAAATGCAACAGGTTAGCAATGATAAAACACACATGTACACAGGACTAGGATAATAGGAATCAATCAAGCTCTATCGCAGTCTAGGGGTAAAATGATCAGTCTCAAGTGACGCAGAGTTCAGTTCAGCTTGGTACAGTTCGCAACAATTGCTGTTGTGCTGTTGGAGAGAGAATATGCAAATCGGATTCAGACAGACCTTTGTTCTTTGCAGTTAGCTTTCGGCGTGAGCCCTTTTAATATCTTCTGAGGTCACCGACTGTGACCCCTCCATTCCGGATACGATCGTTCTTCTGCAGTGAACCCGGCACCCAGGCAAGGGCGGACACGCACACCAGGTTCCCGCCGATCGTACCTTTTCACCCTGTGCGTCTATGGTCGGTCCCGCGACCAGACCTCCAAAACTCCCACCAAAAAATATTTCTCTCTTTGTCTCTCTTATCGGCATCAATCTTCTGATAACTTGGTCTTTTGTCACAGTCCTTACTCTTAATAATTTCTCCTTTGGCTCCTCCCACTTCCTTCAAACTAAAGGTGCAGCCATGGGCACCCATATGGGTCCTAGCTATGCCTGCCTTTTTGTTGGCTTTGTGGAACAATCTATGTTCCAAACCTATTCTGGTATCTGTCCCCCACTTTTCCTTCACTACATCGACGACTGCATTGGCGCTGCTTCCTGCACGCATGCTGAGCTCGTTGACTTCATTAACTTTGCCTCCAACTTTCACCCTGCCCTCAAGTTTACCTGGTCCATTTTTGACACCTCCCTCCCCTTTCTAGATCTTTCTGTCTCTATCTCTGGAGACAGCTTATCTACTGATGTCTACTATAAGCATACGGACTCTCACAGCTGCCTGGACTATTCCTCTTCTCACCTCACTTCTTGCAAAAATGCCACTCCCTTCTCGCAATTCCTCCGTCCCTGCCGCATCTGCTCTCAGGATGAGGCTTTTTATTCCAGGACGAAGGAGATGTCCTCCTTTTTTTTAAAGAAAGGGGCTTCCCTTCCTCCACCATCAACTCTGCTCTCAAACGCATCTCTCCCATTTCACGCACATCTGCTATCACCCTATTCACCCGCCACCCCACTAGGAATAGGGTTCCCCTTGTCCTCACTTACCACCCCACCAGCCTCCGGGTCCAACATATAATTCTCCGTAACTTCCGCTACCTCCCACCACTAAGCACATCTTTCCCTTCCCCCGCTTTCCACAGGGATCACTCCCTACGCGGCTCCCTTGTCCATTCGTTCCCCCCCCCATCCCTCCCCACCGATCTCCCTCCTGGCACTTATCCTTGTAAGCGGAACAAGTGCTACACATGCCCTTACACTCCTCCCTCACCACCATTCAGGGCCCCAGACAGTCCTTCCAGGTGAGGCGACACTTCACCTGTGAGTCGGCTGGGGTGATATACTGCGACTGGTGCTCCCCATGCGGCCTTCTATGTATTAGCGAGACCCGACGCAGGCTGGGAGACCGTTTCGCTGAACACCTACGCTCTGTCCGCCAGAGAAAGCAGGATCTCCTAGTGGCCATACATTTTAATTCCATGTCCCATTCCCATTCTGATATGTCTACAGGTTTCCCCTGCCATCCGAAGGTAGAGCGTTCCTATGAAACTGTTCGTAAGCCAGAATGTCGTAACACGAAGAAGCAATTACCATTTATGTATATGGGAAAAATTTGTGAGCGTGTGCAGACCCAAAAATAACCTACCAATTCATGCCAAATAACACACAAAACCTAAAACAACAGTAACATATAGTAAAAGCAGGAATGATATGATGAATACACAGCCTATGTAAAGTAGAAATACTTTTACAGAATAATTGCCTGCAGTTCTCCGTAGCGAAAATCTCACGCAAGCGCTCTCGGCAAAAACACGGTGCAAGCGCTGTCGGCAAAAACGCTCTCCAGTAATCTTTCAGCTATGAAGCTGCCAAATCATACCAAATAACACGTAAAAATACACAGCCGATATAAAGTAGAAATAATGTATGTACAGCGTAGTGTCACTTACCGGAATTGGGACAGCGCCGAGCACACTGATGATGGTGTGTTCGGCTGAGTCGTCGGAGGTTGGGGTGGTGCAGTGGCCCCCACCCTCCGGGCAGTGAACTGATACCGATTCGCGAACCATGCAGGAGTACAGCGGTAGCTGGGACGCATCCAGCACATCTTTAAGAAAAAAGCCGAAACAAATAACCTAATTAATTAGCTTGTTTATTTCGGCTTTTTTCTTAAAGATGTGCTGGGTGTGTCCCGGCTACCGCTGCATTCTTCGTGAATCAGTATCTATCCGCGGCCCAGGGTTTGGGTTGGTGGGACGCTGGGGTGTCATCTCGTCGTCTGTTTCCATGAGGGTTGGCAGGTCATCTTCTTCTATGTCTGCCTGCCTCAATGTCGAAGGTCGAGGTTCGTCGTCTGCTGTGGCTGATGTGGAAGGCTTGCTTGACTGCTTAGCCTCGCATACCTTTCTATCATACAGTTCGTTGTAAGGACTCAAACCATCCTGCAAATATCCGCTAAACCGACATACCCTTTCAAAATTAAAGTCGTAATTTATCATTGCTCATTTGGTTTCGATTGTTCTCCTTTCCTCTTCCAATTGCATCAGCTCTTTATCTATCAGTTCTTGGTCATGGGATGCCAAAACCTCTTCAACATCATCTTCGTCAACTTCCACAAGCCAAACTCACTTAGTCCTTCGTTCACCATGATCGAAACGCTTAATTATGTCTAGTTTTACGCTAAGTGTAACACCCTCATGAGCTCTTTCAGGCTTTTCCAATACCTTAGCAATCTTGCAAACGGCTGCTCACAGGCACGTGTTTAAGCAATACCGGCTAGAATGCTGTTCCGAATTCAGGGGGAGAGCAGCTGCTAGGGGCGCGCGCTGCCCTTTATTGTGCGCTGCTTTTTTTCGTAACAGTGAAAACACCTTCTGTTAGCGAAAACAGGTAATTACTTTCGTAACAGTGAGGTTTCGTAAAGCTAACGTTTGGAAAGCGGGGGACACTTGTGTCCACGGCCTCTACTGTCAAGATGAAGCCACACTCAGGTTGGAGGAACAACACTTTATATTCTGTCTGGGTAGCCTCCAACCTGATTGCATGAACATTGACTTCTCTAACTTCCGTTAATGCCCCACCTCCCCTTCATACCCTATCCATTATTTATCATATAAATTATTTTTCTCCCTCTCTCCCTCTCCCTATACTCCCTCCCATCCTGTGGGCTCCCCCCCCACCTTTCTTTCTCCCTAGGCCTCCCGTCCCATGATCCTCTGATATCCGTTTTGCCAATCAACTTTCCAGCTCTTAGCTTCATCCCTCCCCCTCCTGTCTTCTCCTATCATTGTGTGACTCCCCAAAGCATTTCCACCAAATCTCTTACTAACTCTTCTTTCAGTTAGTCGTGACGAAGGGTCTCGGCCGGAAAGGCCGACTGTACCTCTTCCTATAGATGCTGCCCGGCCTGCTGTGTTCACCAGCATTTTTTATGTGTGTTGCTTGAAATTCCAGCATCTGCAGATTTCCTTGTGTTTGCGTTAATAAATGTTTGTTTGTTTTTATAAAACCTGACTCATTGATATTCATTGTTGCTAGTCCCCAACTCTATGCATCCTTATCTTATGGATAATTCTTTTATGCAGCCCCTTATTGAATGCCTTCTGGAAATCCAAGTAAATAAAGTCCCTCTGTTCCCCTCTATCCACTGCGCTCATTATATCCTCAAAGAACTCCACTAAGATGATCAAACAGGACTTGCTTGTGCTGAATCCATGCTGTGTCTGCCTGATGGATCCATTTATTTCCAGATGCCTCTCAATTTCAAGCATTTTCCCAACTATTTAGCAGTTGAGCAGCTATTTAGCAGTCTGACTGCCTGTGGGAGGAAGCTGTTTAGTAGCCTTGTGGTTTTAGTTTTGATGCCCCTGTAATGTTTGCCTGATGGCAGAAGAACAAACAGTTCATGGAGAGGGTGTGAGGGGTCTGTAATGATGTACCGTGTCTTCTGGAGGTATCTATTCTGAAAGAGGTCTTGGACAGAAGGTAGGGAGACCCCAATAACCTTCCCTGCTCCCCTAACCACCCTCTGCAATGCTTTTTCGTGGACAGCACTGCAGCTGGAGTACCAGGTTGTGATGCAAAAGGTCAGCACACTCTCAACCACGCCTCTGTAGAATGTTGTTAAGGTATTAGTGGGGAGTGATGCTTGTTTAAGCTTCCTCAGAAACTGCAATCTCTGCTGGGCCCATTTCAAAATGCCCTTGAATGGAGAAACCTACAAAAATAATGGATACAGCCCGGTCCAAAACGGGTAAAAACACTCCCCACCATCGAGCACATCCATATGGAATGCTATCGCATGAAAGCGGCATCCATCATCCCCACCATCCAGGCCACACTCTCTTCTTGCTGCTGCTATTAGGAAAAAAGTTCAGGAGCCTTAGGACCAATACCATGAGGTTTACCAACTAGAAGCTCTCGAACCAGAGGAGATAACTTCATTTACCCCATCACTGAACTATTCCCACAACATATGGACTTACTTTCAAGGATTCCGAGTCATGGCTGAAGGAAGATCATAGCAACATCCAAGGATACATATTGTATTGAAAAGACAGGCAGGCAGAGGGATTGACGTGGCTGTATTGGTAAAAAATGAAATAAAATCCTTAAGAAGAGGTGACATGGGATTGGAAAATGTGAATTTTTATGGATGGAGTTAAGGAACAGCAAAGGTCAAAAGACCCTGATGGAAGTTATATACAAGCTTCCGAACAGTAGATAAAAAATGCATGTCAAAGGGCAATGTTATGATGGTCATGGGAAATTTCAATATGTAGTTAGGTTGGGAAAATCAGGTTGGTGCTGATTTTAGATGCCGAAGAGAGAATTTGTAGAATGCCTATGAGGCGGCTTTTCAGAGCAGCTTGTAGTTGAGCCCAGTAGGGGATCAGTTACTCTAAATTGGATTTTGTGTAATATACCGGACTTCATTTGGGAGATTTAAGGTAAAGGAATACTTGGAAGACAGTGATCATAAAATTATAGCATTCACCTGCAGTTTGCAAATGAGAAGTTAAATTCAGATGTATCAGAGGAGTAACCGGAATTAGAGGTATGAGAGAGGAGCTGGCCAAAGTTGACTGGAAAGGGACATTAACAAGGATGATGGCAGAGCAGCAATAGCTGGAGTTTGGATGAGCAATTTGGAAGATGCAGGATAGATACATCCTAAAGAAGTATTCTGAAGGTAGAATGAGGCAACTGTGGCTGACGAGGGAAGTCAAAGTCAACATAAAAGCAAAAGACAGGGTATATGACAGAGTAAAAATTAGTGGGAAGTTAGAGGACTGGAAAGCTTGTTTTTTAAAAATCAGAAGGCAACTAAAAATCTGTAAGAAGGGAAAGATGAAATACAAAAGTAAGCAAGCCAATAATATCAAAGAGGAGCAACACACAAAATGCTAGAGGAACTCTGCAGACCAGCCAGCAGATATGGGGAGAAAAAAAGTAGTCATTGTTTTGGGCTGAAACCATTGGGCAGAACTTTTTTTCTATAGATGTAGCCTGGTCTGCCGAGTTCCTCCAGCATTTGTGTGTGTTGCTTGGATTTCCAGCATCTGCAGATTTTGTCTTGTTTGTAATATCAAAAAGGATACTGTAGATTTTTTCAGATATATAAAGAGTAAAAGTGAGGAAAGAGTAGATTTCAGACTACTAGAAAATGTCTCTGGAGAGCTAGTAATGAGGGGGTAAAGGGAATGGTAGATGAACTGAATAAGTATTTTGCATCTGTCGTCACTGTGCAGTATGCCAGAAGTTTGAGAATGTCAGGGGGCAGAAGTGCGTGCAATTGCAATTAGTAGGGAAAAGATGCTTGGGAAAGTGAAAGGGAAAGGTCTGTTGGTAGATAAGTCATCTGGACCCGATGAACTATGCCCTGGTGTTCTAAAAGAGGGTGTGTAAGTATTAGTAATGAGCTTTCAAGAATCACTGTAGATTCTGGTATGGTTCTGGAGGACTGGAAAATTGCAAATGTCACTCCACTCTTCAAGAAGGGAGAGAGACAGAAAAAAGGACATTTTAGGCCAGTTGGTCTGACCCCAGTGGTTGGGAAGATGTTGGAGAGATTGTTAAGGATGAGGATTCAGGGTACTTAAAGGCACATGGTAAAATAGGCCAAAGTCAGCATGGTTTCCTTAAGAGAAAATCTTCACAAATGTCTATAAAGGTTCTCAGACATCCAGGTCATTGTATATCAAGCAGTAGTAAATCAAGGCAACTGGACTTGCGTCATCTAGAAGACATTTTGCCACTCCTCTGAGAGGCGTCTTCTGTACTGTACCATGGTAGGTAGTTTTTGGCTTATAAACTCTGAGTTGTTTGAAGGTATAGCAATCACATGAGGGTAATTAAGAGTTGTAGATGTAATGAGGGGGTCATAAGTTATCTTTGCATGAATGGAGAAGTGAACTGGGGTAGAGATGTTAGGACTGTATTGTAAAGGGTGTCCATAAGACTTGGGAGCAGAATTAGGCCATCTGGCCTATCAAGTGCCCTGCCGTTCAATCATGGCTGATCCTTTTCTCCTCGTCTACCCCTGTTCCCGGCTTTCTCTCCATAACCTTTGATGCCATGTCCAATCAAGAACCTATCAATCTCTGTCTTAGATACACCCAATGACTTGGCCTCCGCAGCTTCTTGTGGCAACAAATTCACCACCCTTTGGCTAAAGAAATTTCTCTGCATCTCTGTTTTGAAAGAGTGCCCCTCATACCCCACCCCGTGTTTTGGGATGGATTTTCCGGTTTGCCTGACACACCTGTTGGAATTCTTTGAGGAAATAACAAGCAGACGAAGGAGAATTGGTGGGTGTTATGTACTTGGATTTTCAGAAGGTCTTCGACAAGATGCTGCACATGAGGCTGCTTAGCAAGATAAGAGCCCATGGTATTGAAGGATGCTAGCATGGATAAAGCAATGGCTGATTGACAGGAGGGAAAGAGTGGGAATAAAGGGGGCCTTTTCTGATTGGCTGGTGGTGTTCTGCAGGGGTCGGTGTTGCTGCTACTTGTAACATTGTAAATCAATGATTTGGATAATGGAATTGTTGGCTTTGTGGCCAAATTTGTGGTGATATGAAGATAGGTGGAGCAGCAGGTACTGTTGAGGAAGCAGGGAGGCTGCAGAAGGACTTGGACAGATAGAGATAATGGGCAAAAAAGTGGCAGCTGGAAGACCGGGATGGGACTTTGGTAGAAGGACTGAAAATGTAGACTATTTTCTAAACAGGGAGAAAATTCAAAACTCCAAGTTGGAAAGGGACTTGGGAGTCCTCGTGCAGGACTCCCTAACGTTTAACATGCAGGTTCAGACGGTGGTGAAGAAGGCAAATGTAATGTTAGCATTTATTTTGAGAGGACTAGAATATAACAACAAGGATGTAATGCTGAGGCTTTATAAGGCACTAGTGAGACCTCACTCCAACAAGAGAAAGTCTGCAGATGCTGGAAATCTAAGTAACACACAAAATGCTGGAGGACCTCAGCAGACCAAGCAGCATTCACAGAAAGGGCTACAGTCATCATTTTGGGCTGAGACCCTTCAGCAGGACTGGAGAAAAAAAGATGAGTTGGGATGAGAGGGTGGGAGTAGGGGAGGGAGAAAACACAAGGTGTGATAGGTGAATCCAGGAAGGGGGGAGGGGTGAAGTAACAGTTGGGAAGTTGGTGAAAGAGATGCAGGCCTGGAGAAGGAGGAATCTAGGAGGAGAGGGCAGAAGGCCATGGAAGAAAAGTAAAGTGTCACCTCACCTGGAAGGATGGTTTGGGGCCCTGAATGGTAGTGAGGGAGGAGGTGCAGGAACTTGTTCCGCTTGCAAGGATAGGTTCCAGGAGGGAGATTAGTGGGGAGAGATGAATGCACAAGGCAATTGCATAGGGAGAGATCCCTGCGGAAAGCAGGATGTTGGGGGGGGGGTGGGCGCGGGAGGGAGTGATGTGTTTGGTGGTGGGATCCTGTTGAAGATGACATCAGAACATCTTTCAGGGGGGTGAACCCCTCAAAGCATCTGGTGCTGATGATGTGTCTGGAATGCTACTGAAAACCTATGCAAACTAACTGGTGGGAGTGTTTCAGGATATCTTCAACTTTTCACTGTTGCAGTTGAAGGTTCCCACTTGTTTTAAAAGGTTGACAATCGTACCAGTGCCTAAGAAATACAGGATGAGCTGTCACAATGACTCTCACCGAGTTGCACTCATATCTTCTGTGATGAAGTGCTTTGAGAGGTTGGTCATGGCCAGACCTAGAGCTGGTGTAAATGGCCTATCACCACAATAGGTCTGACTGGATGGCTGACTGGCTGTCCACTTGGTCCTGGATCACCTGGACAATAGCAATACCAACATCAAGCTGTCTTTTACTGATTACAGCTCAACATTCAACACAGTCAAACACTTAGTTCGAATCAACAACTCCAAAACCTGGGCCATTGTACCTTCCTCTGCAACTGGATCCTTGACTTCCTCACCAGGAGACCATAGTCAAGGCTGATCAGAAAAACCAGCTCCTCCCCACTGACAAACAACATTGGCGCACCTTAAGGATGCATGCTTAGCCCGCTACTCCACACTGTATATCTATGACTGTGTGGCTAGGCATAGCTCAAATGCCATCCAGAAATTTGCCAATTACACAACTATTGTTGGCAAATTTAAGATGATGAGGCGTACAAGAGCAAGATGGATCAACTTGCGTCACAACAACAGCTACTTTGTCCTCAATGTCATTAAAACTATGGAATTGATTGTGGACTGCAAGAAAGGGAAGTTGAGAGAATATACACCAGTCCTCATGTGATCAGCAGTGGAAAGGGTGAGCAGTTTCAAGGTCCTGGGTGTCAACATCTCTGAATATCTATCCTCGGACCAACATGTGCAATTACAAAGAAGGCATGACTGCGGCTGTATTTCATTAGGAGTTTGAGGAGACTTAGTGTGTCACCAAAGACTCATGGATTTCTACAGATGTACTGTGGAGAGCATACAAAATGGTTGCATCACCATCTAGAATGGAGGGGCTACTGCACAGAATTGGAAAAAGCTACAGAGCATTGCAAACTCAGCCAGCTTCATCATGGGCAGTAGCCTCCCTTTTATCGAACATGCCCTCAAAAGGTGATCTGTCAAAAAGGCAGTATTCATCATTGAGGGCTCCAATCACCCAGGATATGCCCTCTTCTTGTTTCTACCATCAAGGCATAGGTACAGGAGTCTGCAGGCTCTCACTCAAAATTTCAGGAACAGTTTCTTCTCTCCCCCCGCGCCTCCCCCCCACCATCAGATTTCTGAATGGACAGTGAAACCATCTAGACTACCTCATTTTTCCCCCTTTTTTGCTCTCTTTTTGCACTAATTTAATTTATATATTTTGTATTTTATAGATTTTTTACTAATTTTTATTATGCATTGCAATGTACTGCCATGACATAACAAATTCCATGACATCCTCTATGCCATTGATATTAAATATGATTCTGACATACTTGAGAATATTTTTGCAACTAATTTTTTTTATATTTTGCAGACAAATTTAATACCTATGTGACTCTAAAAGTTCAAAACTTGAGAAGTACCACCGTGGCAAGACGAGGAAATGAACCCATTTGGGAACAGGATTATATGTTGTAAGTTCATTGTTATTCTGTATGATGAGGCATAGAAAATGGAAGCAAGGCTGCAGTTAGTGTAAGAAAGTAGATTCAGTTCATTCAATGATTGTATCTTGCACTATGCATGCAAGAGTTTGTACTCTCTATACCTTTAGAATGGATTTGCTTTTATTTCAAGATGAAAGACTGAAAGACGTGGTGAGCAGCCGACTTTGTATCTGGCTCCTTGGTTTTATTGCCAGTCAGTGGTGGTGTATCTGGACTAACCACCTTGATATGACCTTCATTAGCAAGGTATACAAGGTATTTTTTTCTTTATTTTTGTTTACAATTTTAATTTAATTTGAAATGTTTGGTTTGCAGAGGTGTTATTGGCCAGAGGGTCTGTTCCTGTGCTCTACTGTTTTATTTAAACTTTGACTTTTTCTCAAATCTCTGATTTCCTTTCAGATTAAATTTGTTAAGTAGTCAGTTTCAGTCAGAGCAATACTGGGAACGCCATTTTTGTGAATTGGGGCTTGAGGTTGTTGGGAACTGGGACGGGGCTCTGAATGATTGTGTTGCCCAGATTTAGTCTGGGATTCAACAGCTGATAGAGGATTGGCCCAGCATGATCTGATGTTTTGGAGTTCCATGAAGTGGGAAGGCCACCCAAGAATGTTTTAAGATCTAATCTGTGCAACACTATTACAGGTTTCCCCCGCCATCCAAAGGTAGAGTGTTCCTATGAAATGTTTCGTAAGCCGGAATGTCATAAAGTGAAGAAGCAATTACTATTTATTTATATGGCAAAAATTTGTGAGTGTTCACAGACCCAAAAATAACCTATCAAATCATACCAAATAACACATAAAACCTAAAATAACAGTAACATATAGTAAAAGCAGGAATGATACGATAAATACACAGCCTATATAAAGTAGAAATACTTCTCCACAATCATTGCCTGCACTGTTCTCCATAGTGAAAATCTCACACAAGTGCTTTCGGCAGAAACACTCTCTCCAGTAACCTTTAAGCTATGAAGCTGCCAAATCATACCAAATAACACACAAAAATACCCAGCTGATATAAAGTAGAAATAATGTACAGGTTTCCCCTACCATCTGAAGGTAGAGCATTCCTATGAAACGGTTCGTAAGCCGGAATGTCGTAAAACGAAGAAGCAATTACCATTTATTTATATGGGAAAATTTTGTGAGCGTTCGCAGACCCAAAAATAACCTACCAAATCATGCCAAATAACACATAAAACCTAAAATAACAGTAACATATAGTAAAAGCAGGAATGATATACAGCTTGTATAAAGTAGAAATACTTTTCCACAATCATTGCCTGAACTGTTCTCTGTAGCGAAAATCTCACATAAGCGCCGTCGGCAAAAACACGGCGCAAGCGTTCTCCAGTAACCTTTAAGCTATGAAGCTGCCAAATCATACCAAATAACACGTAAAAATACACAGATGATATAAAGTAGAAATAATGTATGTACAGTGTAGTATCACTTACCGGAATCGGGACAGCTTGCCGAGCACAGTGATGATGGTGTGTTAGACTGAGTCGTCGCAGGTTGGGTGGTGCAGTGGACCCCACCCTCCAGGCAGCGAACCGATACCTATCTGCGAAGCATGCAGCGGTAGCCAGGAGGCACACAGCACATCTTTAAGAAAAAAGCCGAAATAAACATGCTAATTAATTAGGTGCTGCCCGGCACGTAATTGTTGGCCCAGATCGGTGCCGATTGCCAATTACATCGGCTCTGATCCGGGCTGACAATTACATGTCAGGCGGCACCTAATTAATTAGCATGTTTATTTTGGCTTTTTTCTTAAAGATGTGCTGTGTGTCTCCTGGCTACTGCTGCATTCTCCGCGAATCGGTGTCTGTCCGCGGCCTGGGGTTGGGGTGGTGGGACACTGGGGTGTCATCTCGTTGTCTGTTTCCATTAGAGCAGGCAGCTCATCTTCTCTTATGACTGCCCACCTCGATGTCGAAGGTCAAGGTTCGTTGTCTGTTGTGGCTGATGTGGAAGGCTTGCTTGACTGCTGAGCCTCGTGCATTTTTCCATCATACAGCTCTTTGTAAGCACTCAAACCATCCTGCAAATATCCCCTAAACCGACATACCCTTTCAAAATTAAAGTCGTACTTTATCATTACTCATTCGGTTTCGATTGTTATCCTTTCCTCTTCCAATTGCATGAGCTCTTCATCTATCAGTTCTTGGTCATGGATACCAAAATCTCTTCAACATCATCTTCGTAACTTCCACAAGCCAAACTCACTTTGTCCTTACTTCGTTCACCATGATCAAAACACTTAATTATGTCTAGTTTTATGCTAAGTGTAACACCCTTATGAGCTCTTTCAGGCTTTTCCGATACCATTGAACTCATCTTGCAAACGGCTGCTCACAGGCCCGTGTTTAAGCAGTGCCGGCGAGATTGCAGTTCCGAATCCGGGGGGAGAGGGGCTGCTCGGGGCGCATGCTGTCTTTTATTGCACGCTGATTTTTTTCGCGCACTGCTTTTCTCGTAACAGTGAAAACACCTGTTAGCGAAAACAGGGAACTAATGTAGGTCTTTCGTAACAGTGAGGCTTCGTAAAGGAACATTCGAAAAGCGGGGGACACCTGTATGTACAGTGTAGTATCACTTACGGGAATCAGGAAGACAGCGCCGAGCACACTGATGATGGTGTGTTAGGCTGAGTCGTCGGAGGTTGGGGTGGTGCAGTGGCCCCCACCCTCCAGGCAGTGAACCAATACCAATCCGCGAAGCTTGCAGGGGTACAGCGGTGGCCGGGACGCACCCAGAACATCTTTAAGAAAAAAGCCGAAATAAACAAGCTAATTAATTAGGTGCCGTCCGGCATGTAAATGTCGGCCCAGATCAGAGACGACGCAATCGGCAATCGCCTCTGATCTGGGCCGACATTTACGTGCCAGGTGGCACCTAATTAATTAGCTTGTTTATTTTGGCTTTTTTCTTAAAGATGTGCTGGGTGCGTCCCGGCTACCGCCGCATTCTCCGCGAGTTGGTATCTGTCCGCGGCCCGGGGGTTGGTGTGGTGGGACATTGAGGGTGTCGTCTGCTTCCATTAGGGCAGACAGTTTGTCTTCTCCTATGTCTGCCTGCCTCGATGTCAAAGGTCGAGGTTCAGCGTTTGCTGGGGCTGATGTGGAAGGCTTGCTCGACTGGTAGCCTCGCGCATTTTTCTATCATACAGTTCTTTGTAAGCACTCAAATCATCTTGCAAATATGCCCCAAACCGATGTACGCTTTCAAAATTAAAGTCGTACTTTATCATTGCAGTGAAAATCTCACGCAGTTGCTTCACGTTCAGTTCCTGGACAACTTCACTTTCGGTCCATTCGGTACTGCATTCGGTTTTGATCATTATCCTTTCCTCTTCCAATTGCATCAGCTCTTCATTTCTCAGTTCTTGGTCATGGGATGCTAAAACCTCTTCAACATCATCTTAGTCAACGTCCACAAGCCAAACTCACTTTGTCCTTACTTCGTTCACCACGATCGAAACGCTGAATTATGTCTAGTTTTACAAGTGTAACACCCTTACGAGCTCTTTCAGGCTTTTCCAATACCTTAGCACTCATCTTGCAAACGGCTGCTCACAGGCACGTGTTTAAGCAATGCCGGCTAGAATGCCATTCTGAATCGGGGGGAGAGCGGCTGCTCTTCTTTGTGCGCTGCTTTTTTCGTGCGCTACCTTTTTTCATATCAGTGAAAACACCTGTTAGCGAAAACAGGTAACTAATGTAGGTCTTTCGTAACAGTGAGGTTTCGTAAAGCGAACGTTGGGGGATTTCTCTATACAGATCTTGGTCAGAGGCCAAAGCTGTATGATATGACTCTATATTTCTGAACTCAGTCAGCATTGATACTTGGATTATATTGGGAAAGGCAATGGCTTATCTTTGCATTTGAAGGATTCTCTGAGTGAGTGATTCAAAATAGCAGTGAAATTTCTTCCTGCAAAATGACTGCTTAATTTGCACAATGTGGTTTAATAAATATGTTGCATCAGGATTTTGCCTATAGCATTTGCCAAGAGGTAGATAAGGATAAATATAGATCTTCTGGCCAAGTACTAAATTAGGGGAGGGCAAATCCAAGAGTTTTAGGCAGGAATAAGGGAGAGTTAATTGGGAATAACTTTGTGAAGGCATCCTCATCTGGCATGTGGAGCATGTTTAAAGATCATTCTCATTAAAGATAATGTCCATTTGCACAGAATTGAGAATCAGGTTTAATATCATTGTCACATGTCATGAAATTGAAGAATGTTCCAATATGAAGGGACAGCAAGGGTGGCAAGCAAGCTCAGGGAACCTTGGATAATAAGAGAAGTTGTGAATTTAGACAAAGGAAAAGAAAGCGTATGTAAAGTTGAAAAAGCTAAAATCGAACAGGGTTCTTGAGGAATATCAAGAAGCCAGAATTGAATTGAAAGGGACTTGGAGAGTTAGGAGGGGGCAAGGAAAGTCTTTGGCAATTTGGATTTTAGAGAATCCCAAGGCACACTTGATATAGTTTTTGTGCCTTGGAGGGTTTCCAGGGCGCAGGCCTGAGCAAGGTTGTATGGAAGACTGGCAGTTGCCCATGCTGCAAGTCTCCCCTTTCCATGCCACCAATGTTGTCCAAGGGAAGGACACTTGGGCCGATATAGCTCGGCACCGGTGTCGTCACAGAGCAATGTGTGGTTAAGTGCCTTGCTGAAGGACACAACACGCTGCCTCAGCTGAGGCTTGAACTAGTGACCTTCAGATCACTAGACCGACACCTTAACCACTTGGCCACGTATGTCATCTTTAACTTTATGCCTTTTGGAAATCAGTTCATCTTTTACTCGCTTAGCTATTCAGAGTAGCAGAAATTTTGATCGGGGTGCCCAAACTTTTGCATGCCACTGTATGTGATTAAGGGCACTATACAGGGGAAGCACAAGTTGAGCAACTCGCAGAATGAAGCAGTGATAGAAATTCACCATACCGTAAAACCCTTATACTCTTTAGTAAAGCGGATGAGCTTAAAGTGTGGATCAGTACTTGGAGCTATGATGTTGTGGCCATTACAGAGACTTGGATGGCTCAGGGGCAGGAATGGCGACATAGTATGCCAGGCTTTAGATGTTTCAGAGAGGACAGGGAGGGAGGCAAAAGAGGGGGCGTGGCACTGCTGATCAGAGATAGTGTCATGACTGCAGAAAAGGAGGAAGTCATGGAAGGATTGGCTATTGAGTCTCTGTCGGTGGAAGTTAGGAATAGCAAGGGGTCAATAACCCTACTGGGTGTTTTTTTATAGACCACCCAGTAGTAACAGAGTTCTATTCAAAAGGTTCAAAGGAACATCTAAACAAGCCTGATGCATTTTGGAAACAAGTCCTATGGACCGATAAAGTTAAAATAGAACGTTTTGGCTGCAATGTGCAAAGGTATGTTTGGAGAAAAAAGGGTGCAGAATTTCATGAAAAGAATCCCTCTCCAACTGTTAAGACCATAAGACAAGGGAGCAGAAGTCGGCCATTCGGCCCATCGAGTCTGCTCTGCCATTTTATCATGAGCTGATCCATTCTCCCATTTAGTGCCACTCCCCTGCCTTCTCACCATAACCTTTGCGCTGGCTACTCAGATACATATCAGTCTCTGCCTTAAATACACCCAATGACTTGGCCTCCGCTGCTGCCCGTGGCAACAAATTCCATAGATTCACCACGCCTCTCACTAAAAAAATTTCTTCGCATTTCTGTTCTGAATGGGCGCCCTTCAATCCTTAAGTCATGCCCTCTCGTACTAGACTCTCCCATCATGGGAAACAACTTTGCCACATCCACTCTGTCCATGCCTTTCAACATTTGAAATGTTTCTATGAGGTCTCCCCTCATTCTTCTAAACTCCAAGGAATACAGTCCAAGAGCGGACAAACGTTCTTCATATGTTAACCCTCTCATTCCCGGAATCATTCTAGTGAAACTTCTCTGTACCCTCTCCAACGTCAGCACATCCTTTCTTAAATAAGGAGACCAAAACTGCCCACAGTACTCCAAGTGAGGTCTCACCAGTGCCTTATAGAGCCTCAATATCACATCCTTGCTCCTATACTCTATTCCTCTGGAAATGAATGCCAACATTGCAGACGCCTTCTTCACCACCGACTCAACCTGGAGGTTAACCTTAAGGGTATCCTGTATGAGGACTCCCAAGTCCTGTTGCATCTTAGAACTTTGAATTCTTTCCCCATTTAAATAATAGTCTGCCCATTTATTTCTTCTGCTGAAGTGCATAACCATACACTTTCCAACATTGTATTTCATTTGCCACTTCTTTGCCCATTCTTCCAATCTATCCAAGTCTCTCTGCAGACTCTCAGTTTCCTCAGCACTACCGGCCCCTCCACCTATCTTCGCGTCGTCAGCAAATTTAGCCACAAAGCCATCTACTCCATAATCCAAATCGTTGATGTACAATGTAAAAAGAAGCTGCCCCAACATGGACCCCTGTGGAATACCACTGGTAACCGGCAGCCAACCAGAATGGGATCCCTTTATTCCCACTCTCTGTTTCCTGCCAATCAGCCGATGCTCTATCCATGTATGTAACTTTCCTATAATTCCACGGGCTCTTATCTTGTTAAGTAGCCTCATGTGTGCCTTCTGAAAATACAAATATACAACATCCACTGCATCTCCCTTGTCTAGCCTACTTGTAATTTCCTCAAAAAATTGTAAAAGGTTTATCAGGCAGGATTTTCCTTCAAGGAATCCATGCTGAGTTCTGCCTATCTTGTCATATTACTCCAGGTACTCTGTAACCTCATCCTTGACAATAGACTCCAACAACTTCCCAACCACCGATGTCAAGCTAACAGGTCTATAATTTTGTTTTTGCTTCCTTGCCCCCTTATTAAATTGCGGCGTCATATTTGCAATCTTCCAGTCTTCTGGAACCATGCCAGAATCTATCGACTTTTGAAAGATCATTGCTAATGCCTCCGCAATCTCCACAGCTACTTCCTTCAGAACATGAGGGTGCATTCCATCTGGTCCAGGAGATTTATCTACCTTTAGACTATTCAGCTTACGGAGTACTTTCTCTGTCGTAATTGTGACTGCGCACATTTCTCTTCCTTGCCACCCTTGAGTGTCTGGTATACTGCTGATGTCTTCCTCAGTGAAGAGTGATGCAAAATACTCGTTCATTTCCTCCGCCATCTCCTTATCTCTCATTACAATTTCTCCAGCATCATTTTCTATCGGTCCTATATCTACTCTCACCTGTCTTTTACTCTTTATATACTTGAAAAAGCTTTTAGTATCCTCTTTGATATTATTTGCTAGCTTCCTTTCATAGTTAATCTCTTCCCTCTTAATGACCTTAGTTTCCTTTTGTAAGCTTTTAAAAACTTCCCAGTCCTCTGTCTTCCCACTAATTTTTTCCTTCCTTGTATGCCCTCTCCTTTGCTTTAACTTTGGCTTTGACTGCTCTTGTCAACCATGGTTGCATCCTTTTTCCATTCGAAAATTTCTTCTTTTTTGGAATATAACTGTCTTGCACCTTCCTCACTTCTCGCATAAACTCCAGCCACTGCTGCTCTGCCGTCTTTCCTGCCAGTGTCCCTTTCCAGTCAACTTTGGCCAGTTCCTCTCTCATGCCGCTGTAATTTCCTTTACTCCACTGAAATACTGACACATCAGATTTCAGCTTCTCTTTTTCAAATTTCACAGTGAACTCAATCATGTTATGATCTGATAGGGGAGGTGCAACGAGACCTGCGTGTCGTTATACACCAGTCATTGAAAGTGGGCATGCAGGTACAGCAGGCGGTGAAAAAGGCGAATGGTATGCTGGCATTTATAGCAAGAGGATTCGAGTACAGGAGCAGGGAGGTACTACTGCAGTTGTACAATGCCTTGGTGAGACCACACCTGGAGTATTGTGTGCAGTTTTGGTCCCCTAATCTGAGGAAAGATCCTTGCCATAGAGGGAGTACAAAGAAGGTTCACTAGATTGATTCCTGGGATGGCAGGACTTTCATATGAAGAAAGACTGGATGAACTGGGCTTGTACTCGTTGGAATTTAGAAGATTGAGGGGGGATCTGATTGAAACATATAAAATCCTAAAGGGATTGGACAGTCTAGATGCAGGAAGATTGTTCCCGATGTTGGGGAAGTCCAGAACGAGGGGTCATGGTTTGAGGATAAAGGCGAAGCCTTTTAGGACCGAGATTAGGAAAAACTTCTTCACACAGAGAGTGGTGAATCTGTGGAATTCTCTGCCACAGGAAACAGTTGAGGCCAGTTCATTGGCTATATTTAAGAGGGAGTTAGATATGGCCCTTGTGGCTAGGGGGATCAGAGGGTATGGAGGGAAGGCTGGTGCAGGGTTCTGAGTTGGATGATCAGCCATGATCATCATAAATGGCGGTGCAGGCTCGAAGGGCCGAATGGCCTGCTCCTGCACCTATTCTCTATGTTTCTATGTTTCTATGATCACTGTCTCCTAAGGGTTCCTTCACCTCAATCGCTCTAATCACCTCTGGTTCATTACACAATACCCAATCCAGTACAGCCGATCCCCTAGTGGGCTCAACAACAAGCTGTTCTGAAAAGCCATCTCGCAGACATACTACAGATTCTCTCTCTTGAGATCCAGTGCCCGACCTGATTTTCCCAATCCACTCGCATGTTAAAATCCCTCACAATTATCATAACACTGCCCTTCTGACAAGCCTTTTCTATTTCCTGTTGTAATTTGTAGTCCACATCACTGCAGCTGTTTGGAGGCCTATAAATAACTGCCATCAGGGTCCTTTTACCCCTGCGATTTCTTAGTTCAACCCATAAAGATTCTGCACCTTCTGATCCTATATCACCTCTTTCTAATGATTTAATATCATTTCTTACCAATAAAACCACGCCTCCGCCTCTGCCTACTGTTACGTACCCCGTAACTGGGTTGCCAAACCAGCAGAAATGGATCACTCAGTTGGAGTCTGGAGTACTAGAACTAAGAAAGTTTTATTAAAGAAACAAGCAACACAGTAATCGAAAGGATAATAAATGCAACAGTTCAGTGATGATAAACACACATGTGCACAGCATTAAGATAACAGCATCAATCAAGCTCTATCGTTGTCTAGGGGTAAATGACCAATTTCAAAATGACTCAAAGTTCAGTCCAGTTAGTAGTTCAGTTCGCAGTAATCGTTGCCATGGCGGTGGACAACGTGGGGGAAGAGAGAGATAGAATAGGAACAACTGATCATTCAGAACACTGCTTCACTCACAGACCAGCAAGATGGCTCACAGACCAGCGAGATGGCTCACAAACAGCTTTTGGGCGGGTCCTTGGTGATGTCACCTGAGGTCACCGACTGTGACCCCTCCTCCAGATGCGGTCGATCCTCTGCAGTGAACCCGGCACCCAGGCAAGGGCGGACACACACCGGGTTCCCGCTGATCGTACCTTTCCACCCTTGTCGTTGTCTGGCACTTCTCACCCACTCGTGAGAGGCGCACCGCTTCCAGGGTCTTGTTACCTCGGGTGGCGTGTGTGTCTGTCTTAGCGAACCTGTCCCTTTTTATCCCCCTGCTGGGGTATCGCCTGTCCATCACTTCAAACAGTTCAAGGTTCAAAGAGGGGAGCCGCTCCAGACAGCTCTCTCTCTCCCCCGTTCCTTCATTACACATCTCCAGACGCTGCTCCATTGTTCCTTATCTCTCCTTCCCCTGAGGGCAGGTGGCAGACCAACTGCTGATGCCACTGATGCTAGCCCAGGCCAGCAAACATCTTAATTTTATGTGTATTCTCGTAACACTACCTTCCTATCCTTCCGATACACTGTGTATCCTTGGACATTCAGCTCCCAGAGACATGCATCCTTTAGCCACGTCTCAGTGATGGCCACAATATCATACCCGCCTTATCTGTAGCTGCACGACAAGATTATCCACCTCATTCCTTATGCTGCGTGCATTTAAGTATAACACCTTAAGACCAGTATTTGGTACTTCTCGCTTTGATTTCACTGCAACTTTATTGCACTGCAGCTCATCCCAATGGCTACAAATTTGCCCCATCACCTGCCTGTCTTTCCTGACATCTTTACTGCTCACTATCTTAGATTTATTTCCTTTTTCCCCTTCTTCCGCTCTATCATTCTGGTTCCCATCCCCCTGCCAAATTAGTTTAAACATGGGGGTGGATCGATTATGCTTTGGGCTTGTGTTGCAGCCAGAGGCACGGGGAACATTTACTGGTAGAGAGAAGAATGAATCCAATTAAATACCAGCAAATTCTGGAAGCAAACATCACACCATCTGTAAAAAATCCGAAGGTGAAAAGAGGATGGCTTCTACAACAGGATAATGGACCTAAACGCACCTCAAAATCCACAATGGACTACCTCATGAGGCGCAAGCTGAAGGTTTTGCCTTGGCCCTCACAGTTCCCTGACCTAAACATCATCGAGAATCTGTGGATAGACCTCAAATAGAGGCATGCAAGACGGCCCAAGAATTTCACCGAACTAGGAGACTTTTGCAAGGAAGAATGTGCGAAAATCCCCCAAACAAGAATTGAAAGGCTCTTAGCTGGCTACAAAAAGTGTTTACAAGCTGTGATACTTGCAAAGGGGGTGTTACTAAGTACTGCCATGCAGGGTGCCCAAATGTTTGCTTCGGGGCCTTTTCCTTTTTTGTTATTTTGAAATTGTAAAAGATGGAAATAAAGAAGTTTTCTTGCTTAAAATATTAAGGGAATGTGTCACCTTTTAACTTTATGCCTTTTGGAAATCAGTTAATCTTTTATTCCCTTAGCTATTCACAGTAACAGAAATTTTGACCAGGGGTGCCCAAACTTTTGCATGCCTCTGTACTTGACTGGTCAGCGGACATGACCAGAGAATTTGATGACACCAAATTAACTCCTTCCAATATGATTACTGCTGCAGCTGCTCCCCAACAGACCTATAGTCATTACTACTGATGAATCGGGCTACGATGTGGGTGCTGTGCATGAACAGTTGGTTGGAAGCATGTGGGACCCACTCACCGTCTTCAGCCAGCAGCTCTGTCCCCCGAGACTAAGTACTGCACGCTTCACTGTGAGCTTCTTGGTTCTCTATTTGGCTGTCTGCCATTTTTGTTTTCTTTCAGGGGCTCACCATTTCAGTGTTCGTTGACCAGAAACCCCTCGTGCACACGATGGCCAAAATATCACACCTTTGTCTTGCACAGTAGCAATGCCACCTGACCTGTGTATCAGAGTTCAGAGCTGATATGCAACATATCAAGGCGAAAAGTAATGCGGTGGCTGATTGCCTCTCATGGCCAGCTGTTGAGGGGTTGACTATGCTGTCATGGTAGCCGACCAAGCTATTGACCCAGAGGTCCAGGCTTACCAAACAGCAGCCATGGGCCTGTGTTTGGCTCACATTAAGTTTGGGGAAGCTGGAGCTTCTCTCTTATCCAATGTCTCAACTGGCCCCATGGTGCATGCAGATTGGAGAGAAATTGTTTTCAACTCAATTCATGGCCTCTCAAATCCAGGCCGGGAGGCCTTACTGAGATTGGTTCCACTAAAGTTTGTGTGGCATGACTTGGGAAAGGATGTGCGTAATTGGAGTGATGTCTTTTGAAATCCCTGAGTGGTGGTTTGACCATGTCAATGTGGATCTGGTTGGTACTCTTTCCCTCACCTGCAGTTTCACACATCTCCTTACCATGGTGGAGCATACCACCAAGTATCCATAGATCATCTCTCTAGCATCGATGCCGGTCGCGGATGTGGCTTGGGCATTCATCAGCACCTTGTTTCCTCGGTTTGGCACCCCATTTGATATTTTCACTGACTGCAGTCCACTAGGGCCCATGGGCTGTGATAGACTAGAACCTCGGTGTTGGGTTGCATCATACCACGGTGTAGCACCCACAGTCCAATGGCCTGTGTGAGCAGTTTCTGACCGCATTGATTCTGACAGTCCCATCCTCCCTGGCTACTGGGAGCACTGGCATGGCCCTTGGGCTCCACTCAACCTTGGAAAGCTCACTGGCTACTTTATCACTGATAATTTAAGGAATTGGACATTCTTTGTAAAACTTGCTGTGGAATTTTTATTTCACACAATTTTACCCTTCATATGTTTGAGTTTTCCAATACCATCCTTGAGCACTGCTGTGGCATCATCCAGTACTTAATTCACTTTCAGTTGACTCTATTATAGGGGATATAGCATGCAAATTGTGGATGGATCTTCAATCAAGTTGTAGTTGTCACAACCCCACAATGCTAGCCTTCCTGTTTTTACCCCTTGCTCAATGTAGCTTGATGGTTGTTGTATTTCACTGTTCACTGTTATGATTGTGATCCCCACAGGAGGAGTTTTTTTTTCTCCAGTATAAGTTCTTAGTTGGATATCTGCAGGCTTCAGTTCTGTATCTTTGAAATGCCCTTCAAAGTTATTTTGTGGAAAGACTGAAACAGATGAGCCAGTGTCCAGTGTTCCATTTACATTAATTTGCTGTTCACTGGTGTAAGCTGTATTGCTTGTCTCTTGTTACTTTTCAGAATCAGGTTTATTATCGCCAACATATGTCATGGAATTTGTTAACTTAGCAGCAGCAGTACAATGTAATACAATGTAATGTATGAACCAGGAGATCTGAGGGCTAGATGTGTGGCTTCAAGACTGGTGACCCAGAAGTATATGACCTGCAGAAGGCTATTTTAAACAATTTTAACTGAAGTTGCAGTTGGAATTAGATGCACAACAGTACTGGCAGGGTTTGCAGAGCATTGTACAGTACGAGGTGAAACCTACCATCATTGGCTGTGATGCTTCACTCCCAGATGAGTTAATGCATGCATTGAAAGGGAGAATAAAACTACACCAATGCAAATCCCTGCAGCATCAAGTGACCCTGTGATTCTCTGTATCAGAGGCCAACATGAGAACATCTTTCAAGAGGGCAAACCCTTGCAAGGCATCAGCCCTTGATTACCTGATGGGGCACTGAACACCTTTGCCAACGAACTGGCAGGAATGTTCAAAGACATCTTCAGTCTCTTTCTGCTGCAGTCAGAGGTTCCCACATGCTTCAAAAGGTTGACAATCTAGCATACTAGTATCCCTAATCAATTGTTGTCTCTCCAGATACACACACATTTTATTCCCCAGTATCCTCTCCATTAACTTAATTACCGAAGTGGTTAAGCTTACTGGTTTATAGTTGCCAGGTTTTTATTTGCTCCTCTCCTTAAATAAATACATAAGATTTGATACCCTCTAGTTACTGATACCTGATCTGTGGCTAACAATGATGCAAGTAAACCTAGCATATCTTTATGCATGGTAAGAATGGAGGAGAAATATTCATTGAGGACCTTTCCTGTCACCTGCAGCTCCACTATCCCCTTTGGTCTTGGGGGACTGTGTTCATCTGTATTTATTCCCCCCCCCTTTTTTTAACTGAAAAAGTCTTTTGGATTATCCTTAATCATTTCAGCCAAAGGTACCTCGTATCCACTTTTTGCCCTTTTGATTTCCTTTTTGAGAATACTTCTGCATCCTCAATATTTATCCAGGAATTTGCTTCTTTTCAGTTGTCTGTACCTGACCTATACATGCTTATTTTCTGACCAAAGCTTTATCATCCTACTCCTACTAGCCTTGTCTTTCACTCGAACAGGAACCTGCAGATCTTGAGGTCTCACTATCTCACCTTTAAAAGCTTCTGTCTTGCCTGTGTTTCCTTTGTCAACATACTACTCAAATCAATCTTTGTAAGCAACCAGGTACTTTGTTAACCAGTTTTTATTTGGCAAATGATCATTGCAAGTAATAGTCTGTGACCTCCCTATGGAATTGGAGGCAATTTGATGTGGCAGAACTGAGGCAAGGCAATGCAGCGAGCCTTTCGCTGAGAGTGGAACAGCATGAGAGGACGGGCACATGCTGAATCCAAGTTGCAGGCTTCAGGCCCCAGAGCATAATGGCACAACTGAACATGATGTTCAGACCAAGGTTTATAGGCTGAATCAAGGTGGCAAAGTCCAGCACAACAAGTGGCAGAGTCTATTGTTGTGATGGAGATTTAAGCACCAAGCCAGATTGAAAAGGTCACGGTGTCGAGGCCCGAGGTGAGGGGCAGTCTGGTTCAGATCACTGAAGTGGTAGAATCTGATACTCAGATAGAGAATTACGTGCTAGGCCAGATTGAAAAGGTCAGGGTATTGGGGCCCAAGGCTAAATATGGGCTGGTTCAGATTGCTGCTCCACGACGTTTACCAGCTCCTTGCTGAACTATGGGTTTCTCTTTGCAGACTTCAGAAATGATTTTGCTTATGGTTAATGTTTGCATGATTTTTTTCATTGCCAATTAGGTGTCATTTTTTATGGGCACTTTTTGTATGGACACGATGTGGTTTTTATTCTCTGCACATTGGGCGTTAGTCTATTTTTAACATATATGGGTTTTTTTGGGCGTCTTTGTGGCTGCCTGTTGGGAGACAAATCTCAATGTTCTGTAATGTGTACGCATTTTGAACATTTTACAACCTTTTTTCATCATTTACAGGCAGCCACAAAAGAACCCATAAAAATAAAAATAACCAAGAAAAGGGCCAGCGTGGTGTAATGGCATCCACACTGGACTTTGAGGTGAGTGGTCCCGAGTTTGAGTCTGGCTGCCTCCTTGCTTGCTTTCTGCCTATGTTGCGATGAGCATTGAGCTGGCAACTTGGCTTCATTTTAGAAAAAACAGACAAATGCTGAAGAAATGGCAAGTTTGCCACCTGATGCACCAGAAGGTGCAGAGAGGAACAGCAGTTTAGATGAAAGTGAGTCTTCAGACATGAAGCAGCCAAAGCAGGCCTGCAGCCTTGGCCTCAGTTCAACACACAGCGGAGTAAACATTATGAAACCCAAAACAGCTGGAGTGGGCCACAGCCTCGGCGCAGCAAAGAACCAAGTAAATATTGTGGAACAGCAAGCAGAGCCAGCATGACTCTTGCCTCTGGTCCCAACACCCTGCCTTTTCAATCCATCTGGCCCAGCATTTAAGTCGTCCAAACATCAGGTCTAGGACCTGGGCCCTGACACATTGATGCACTCTGGGCCTAGACTCCGCAACCACATTTCAGCTAGTTTCCACACTTTCTATTATCAGCCCAGCACTCAGATTGATAAAACCTTACTCTCGGTTTAGGTGGACAGGCCTTAAATCTGCTTCTCCTCTTCTCTGAATTGGATCCGCTCCATTCCCCCTCAAAGCAGGCCTGCAGCCTTGGCCTCAGTTCAACACACAGCGGAGTAAACATTATGAAACCCTTGTTTTGGTAACCACAATTAAGTAGTTACTCACTTTCAGCAGCGCCATCTTAAATCTTAAGCACACATCATTGAGCTGTGCTGCTGTTGATTATCAGCAAGGAGATGTTATTTCTGATCTGCAGTGACTGTGGTCTCCCAGTGAGAGAGTCAAGGATCCAGTTGCAGAGGGAGGTATGGAGGCCCAGGTTTTGAGCATTAACACAACTTCCTGGCTCTTGAGTGCAGTAACTCAATTGATAAAGTTAAGCATGCCAAATGCCTACTTTTCCACCCAATCAGCTTATGAAGCCTCTTTCAGGGAGCTATGGACTAGGACCCCAAGATCCCATTGTACCTCAATACAATGAAAGGTTCAGCATTAACTGTGTACTTGCCCTTTAGATTTGCCCGTATGAAGGGCAAAATGTCACATTTGATGAGATCTGCCATTTCTCCGTCCATATCTACAATTGATCTATAGCTGGCTGTATCCTTTGATAACCTTCTACACTAACCACAACACCAACAGTCTTTGTGCCACCTGCAAATTTACTAACCCACCAATCCACAGTTTCATTGTGGTCACATACATACATACAGTATGCATCAGTATGTGGTCCCTATGGTGTACTGTTAATCACAAGCCTCCAGCCAGAATAAGACATATTGACCACTACCATGATCCTACCATGAGAGGTCTTGTCAAATGCCTCACTAAAATCCATGTAGAGATCATCTACTGCTCTATGTAATTGATCACCCTAATCACCTCTACAAAAAACTCCAATCCAGAAGCAGATGTGACCTACCCCACAAAATGCCATGCTGACCAACCCTAATTAAGGCACACTTTTTCTATTTTTTATAAATCCTTTTCCCAAGTACCCTCTCCAATATCTTCCTCACCAATGACATGAGACACATCAGTCTATAGTTTCCAGGGTTATCCCTATATTCCTTTTTGATCAAAGCTATTCCTCTGGGACTTCAACCAATGATTTGGGGGTGGGGGGTGGGGGGTAGTGTTACGTAACCGGCAACAATGAATATCAATCGAATCAGGTTATATAAAAACAACCAAACGTTTATTAAACACGGATAAACAGTAAGAGAAAACAAATGAAAACCTTAACCGGAAGTTACTCACTATGTGGCTGTTCAACAAATTGCCACTTGGTACTGGTTCTTAAAACGATAAATGGGAAAACAGTTCTTAAAGCGGTAAAGTCAAATACAGTTCTTAAAATGGTAAATTTGAAAGTCCAACAGATTTATACAGTCAATTGGGAGAGACTTCTTTGGAGAAGGATTTCTTCATAGACACGACTTTCCTGTTGGTTCTGTCCAAAGGATTCACGATGAAGGAAATAAACGGCTTAAAAACAACTGACCTATATTTCTAGAGAGCAAAACCTTGCATGAGCTTCCTTGCTCTTTTGGCAGGAGCTATCTTCGATGCAGGTCACTACTTCTTCGACGAAGACTCAATAAGGTTGATCCTTTATTAAACTGCCAAACGATACCAACTTCTCTTAATCCTTCAGGTCCTGTACTTCGATAAAGTCTTCATTCTCCAATACTACTGAAAAGGTACATCAACAAATCTGGCAGAAATGGGTAAACTGCCAGTCCAGCACTATTGTACCTTACAGTAGAACGTAAAACTCCATTTTAAAAATGAAACTGCGTCATAAAGCAAATACGCAACGGAACGGAGACTCTGACTAACGTCCTAACTGGAAAACTAACTGCATCACCAGGGGTCTTCCCTTTTATACCCATGGTGAACATGTCATCATGTGACCTCACTGGTGGGAAAATTACATCAGGTGACCTCCAAGAGACCATTACATCATTCTCACAAGAAAGTCACAAGCTCTCCTTGAGGTATGTAACAGGAGAAACACAAATATCTTGATCAAGGCCCTGAACTATAATCAATTGCCATTCTAAATAACCTGGGATACATCTCATCAGGTCCTTGGGACTTGGCCACCTTAACATTCTTAGAGACCCAACACAATCGTTTCAAAATGCCCAAGCATATTATCAAAGTCCACTGTGTTCTCACCTATTCCGAACCACATTTTTCTGTCTTCTCCCTCTTACCAAAAAATGACTTATCTGTCTTATATAAATTCAAGATTTATAAAATGATGACAGGCATAGATGGGGTAGTCTGCTAGATTCTTTCTCCCAGTGTTCAAATGTCTTATGCTGGAAGGTATGCATTTAAGTTCAGAAGGGCAAGTTCAAAAAACTTAACACAGTAGAATAGGCTTCTGGGGCAGTGATGGCAGCAAATATGATATAAGCATTTCTAAGCATGTGAAAATGCAGAGAATGTAGAGATATTCTCCACCTGGTACTGTGCCGTCTTCCAGCTCTGCTTCCCTCCCTGATGAGCTCAATTACTTCTACGCTTGCTTTGACTGAGAGAACAAGGAGGTCACCCTCAAAGCAGATCTCCCACCTGGTGAACTGTCTCTCTCACTTTCCACCTCCGATGTTTGAGCCACCCTGAGCAGGGTGAATGTACGGAAGGCAGCTGGTCCGGATGGAATACCTGGCTGTGTGCTCAGAGTCTGTGCAGGGCAGTTGGCCGGGGTCTTCACGGACATTTTTAATCTGTCCTTGGCCCAGGCGGTTGTCCCCACAAGCTTCAAGATTGCCACCATCGTGCCGGTGCAGAAGCATTCCACTGCCACGGGCCTGAATTACTTCTGCCCAGTTGCACTCATCCCCATCATTGCAAAGTGCTTTGAGAGACTGGTTCTATCACATCTGAAATATGGCACCAATAAGTCAACAGAGGACTCCAAACCATTTCACTCTTCCCTGACCCACCTGGACAGCCCCAACTCTTACGTCAGAATGCTGTTCATTGATTTTAGTTCAGCATTCAATACTGTAATCCCGTCCAAGCTGATGGCCAAACTTTGCTAGCTTGGTATCAGCTCATCCCTCTGCAATTGGACCTTGGACTTTCTGACTAACAGATTCCAATCAGTTAATTTAGATAACCTCTCCTCCTCCACTCTCACCCTGAGCACCGGCGTGCCTCAAAGCTGTGTGCTGAGCCTTCTTCTGTACTCCCTTTTCACCTATGACTGCGTTCCTGTACATGGTTCTAACTCCATAATCAAGTTCGCAGATGACACCACGGTGGTTGGCCTGATCAGAGGGGATGACGAGACGGCCTACAGGGACGAGGTCCAGCACCTTGCTGCGTTGTGTGCCGACAACAACCTGGCCCTTAACACCCAGAAGACCAAGGAGATCAATGTGGACTTCAGGCATGCTAGCAGGCACACTCACATCCCCATCTACATCAACGGAGCTGTAGTGGAGCATGTATCCATTTGGAAAGCGGTGAAATGATCGGACAAAGTCAGCATGGATTTGTGAAAGGAAAATCATGTCTGACGAATCTCATAGAATTTTTTGAGGATGTAACTAGTAGAGTGGATAGGGGAGAACCAGTGGATGTGGTATATTTGGATTTTCAAAAGGCTTTTGACAAGGTCCCACACAGGAGATTAGTGTGCAAAGTTAAAGCACATGGTATTGGGGGTAAGGTATTGGTGTGGGTGGAGAATTGGTTAGCAGACAGGAAGCAAAGAGTGGGAATAAACGGGACCTTTTCAGAATGGCAGGCGGTGACTAGTGGGGTACCGCAAGGCTCAGTGCTGGGACCCCAGTTGTTTACAATATATATTAATGACTTGGATGAGGGAATTAAATGCAGCATCTCCAAGTTTGCGGATGACAGGAAGCTGGGTGGCAGTGTTAGCAGTGAGGAGGATGCTAAGAGGATGCAGGGTGACTTGGATAGGTTGGGTGAGTGGGCAAATTCGTGGCAGATGCAATTTAATGTGGATAAATGTGAAGTTATCCACTTTGGTGGCAAAAATAGGAAAGCAGATTATTATCTGAATGGTGGCCGATTAGGAAAAGGGGAGGTGCAACGAGACCTGGGTGTCATTATACACCAGTCATTGAAAGTGGGCATGCAGGTACAGCAGGCGGTGAAAAAGGCGAATGGTATGCTGGCATTTATAGCGAGAGGATTTGAGTACAGGAGCAGGGAGGTACTACTGCAGTTGTACAAGGCCTTGGTGAGACCACACCTGGAGTATTGTGTGCAGTTTTGGTCCCCTAATCTGAGGAAAGACATCTTTGCCATAGAGGGAGTACAAAGAAGGTTCACCAGATTGATTCCTGGGATGGCAGGACTTTCATATGAAGAAAGACTGGATGAACTGGGCTTGTACTCGTTGGAATTTAGAAGATTGAGGGGGGATCTGATTGAAACGTATAAGATCCTAAAGGGATTGGACAGGCTAGATGCAGGAAGATTGTTCCCGATGTTGGGGAAGTCCAGAACGAGGCGCCACCGTTTGAGGATAGAGAGGAAGCCTTTTAAGACCGAGATTAGGAAAAACTTCTTCACACAGAGAGTGGTGAATCTGTGGAATTCTCTGCCACAGGAAACTGTTGAGGCCAGTTCATTGGCTATATTTAAGAGGGAGTTAGATATGGCCCTTGTGGCTACGGGGGTCAGGGGGTATGGAGGGAAGGCTGGGGCGGGGTTCTGAGTTGGATGATCAGCCATGATCATAATAAATGGCGGTGCAGGCTCGAAGGGCCGAATGGCCTACTCCTGCACCTATTTTCTATGTTTTCTATGTATCAAGTCTCAAATTCCTTGCTGTCTTTATTTCCTGCAGAGCATCAAGAAAGCTCACCTCTGTCCCAGGATACTGACGGACTTTTACTGCTGTACCATTGAGAGCATACTCACCAACTGCATCTCACTGTGGTATGGCAATTGTCCCGTATCGGACCGCCAAGCACTCCAGCATGTGGTGAAAATTGCCCAGCGGATTATCAGCACCCAATTGCCCACCATTGAGAACATCTACCTTAAGCGCTGCCTGGGCAGGGTGAAAAGCATTATCAAGGATGCATCTCACCCTAACCATGGACCTTTTACTCTCCTCCCATCCAGTAGGTGCTAGAGGAGCCTCCGTTCCCCCACCAGTAGGCACAGGAAGAGCTTCTTCTCTGAGGCTGTGACCCTGCTGAACCACACATCACAGCACTAAGCAGTATTGCACCCACATTGGACTGTCTCAGTACTTTTATATTTGTGTGCTGTAGCACTTTTTATTCATAGGTACATTGTAAATAACACTATTCTCTGCATTTCTGGTTAGATGTTAACTGCATTTCATTGGCTTTGTATCTGTACTCGGCACAATGACAATAAAGTTGAATATAATCCGATCTAATCTAAAATGGACCATGTACAGGTGGAAGAGATTTAGTATTATTAGCTCAATTATTTGAGCACAACTTGATGGCTGAAGGGCCTGTTCCTGTGTTCTCTAGCTTGTTTCAGTATGGTTGGTGCTCTGGTCATTGATAATTGTCCAGTGTTAAAATCTTTGCAATATAGAATGGGCTTTTGCCAGAATTTTGTGGTTTTGGAGCATCTTTAACAGGATGGTTTTCAAATGTTTTATAATTAACATGAAATAGAAATGTCACTCAGAATCATTCCAATCATATCACTGATTGAAGGTTATTTGAAAATCAACCCTTTATTGTTGCCCTCTATCTTGTATCACTATGTGTACTTTGTATCCATTTGGCAAGCTCATTTTGGATCCTATGTGATTTAACTTTCTGAAACAACCTGGTATGAGGGTCTTGGTCAAAAGCCTTGCTATATGTAGACAAGTCCTCATGGTCAGCTGATGAAGGGTCTCGGCCCGAAATGTCAACTGTTTACTTTTTTTCTGTAGGTGCTGCCTGGCCTGATGAGTTCCTCCAGCATTTTTTATGTGTGTTGCTTGGATTTCAGGCATCTGCAGATTTTCTCATCCTCATGGTCACCTGTTCAAAAGAAAAAAAAAACCAGGAGCATGAGACTCTTTTCTTCTTGACTAGATTTAAAACAGCCTTTGTACACAACGCTTCCTGTACCCTATCATCCTTTCCCTGTCACATTGGAACGTATCTACGCAGAACCCCATGCAAATGTTCCCTGAACATTTGCCACATTTCTTCTGTACGCTTCCCTGAGAACATCCGTTTCCAATTTATGCTTCCAAGTTCCTGCCTGATAGCCTCATAGTTCCCCTTACTCCAATTAAACGCTTTCCTAACTTGTCTGTTCCTATCCATATCCAATGCTATGGTAAAGGAGATAGAATTGTGATCACTATCTCCAAAATGCTCTCCCACTGAGAGACCTGACACCTGACCAGGTTCATTTCCCAATACCAGATCAAGTACAGCCTCTCCTCTTGTAGGCTTATCTACATATTGTGTCAAGAAACCTTCCTGAACACACCAGACAAACTCCACCCCATCGAAACCCTTCACTCTAGGGAGATCCCAATCAATATTTGGGAAATGAGAGTGGTAGCTGTGTGCAACGAGCTTCCAGCAGAAGTGGTTGAGGCAGGTTCGATGTTGTCATTTAAAGTTAAATTGGATAGATATATGGACAGGAAAGGAATGGAGGGTTATGGGCTGAGTGCAGGTCGGTGGGACTAGGTGAGAGTAAGAGTTCGGCACGGGCTAGAAGGGCCAAGATGGCCTGTTTCCCTGCTGTAATTGTTATATGGTTAAAGTAAAATCTCCCATCACAACAACCCTGTTATTATTACTCCTTTCCAGAATCTGTCTCCCTATCTGCTCCCCGATGTCCCTGTTACTATTGAATGGTCTATAAAAAAACACAGTAAGAGTTATTGACCCCCTTCTATTCCTAACTTCCACCACAAAGACTCCATAGGCAACCCCCCTATGACTTTTCCTTTTCTGCAGTCGTGACACTATCTCTGATCAACAGTGCCATGCCCCCACCTCTTTTGCCTACCTCCCTGTCCTTTCTGAAACATCTAAAGCCTGGCACTTGCAGTAGCCATTCCTACCCCTACACTATCCAGGTCTCTGTAATAGCCAGAATATCATAGCTCCAAGTGCTGGTCTGTACTCTGTGCTCATCCGCTTTATTCATAACACTCCTCGCATTAAAATAGACACAATTCAAACCATAGGTCTGAATACGTCCCTTCTCTATCACCTGCCTATCCTCCCTTTTGCACTGTCTCCAAGCTTTCTCTATTTGTGAGCCAACCTCCCTTTCTTCTATCACTTCAGTTCGGTTCCCACCCCCCAGCAATTCTAGTTTAAACTCTCCCCAATAGCCTTTGCAAATCTCCCCGCCAGGATATTGGTCCCCCTCAGAGTCAAGTGCAACCCGTCCTTCTTGTACAGGTCACACCTGCCCCAGGAGAAGTCCAAATGATCCCAGAAATCTGAAATCTGAATCCCTGCTCCCTGCTCCACTCCCTCAGCCACGCATTTATCTTTTACCTCATTCTATTCCTATACTCACTGTCACGTGGCACAGGCAGTAATCCCGAGATTACTACCTTTGAGGTCCTGCTTCTCAACTTCCTTCCTAACTCCCTGTAGTCTGCTTTCAGGACCTCCTCCCTTTTCCTACCTATATTGTTGGTACCAATATGTACCACGACCTCTGGCTGTTCTCCTTCCACCTCCTGACTGTTACCCACTTATCTGTCTCCCCAGGCCCTGGAGTGACTATAGCTCCTCTCTGTCAACTCCTCACTCTCCCTGACCAAACAAAGGTCATCGAACTGCATCTTCAGTTCCCTAACATGGTCCATAAGGAGCTGCAGCTCGATGCACCTGGTGCAGATGTGGCCTTCCAGGAGGCTGGGTCTCCAGGACCTCCCACACTTGACACAGAGCACAAAAAAAATCAGCCTCAGACACATTTTTTCTGTCTGTATTCTAAACTGATAGCCTACCTCGCCTTGACCCATTATCGCCTAAACCCCACTGAGCCAAAGCCTTCCTACTCTGTCTCCCTCTACTCAAGTATTCAGACTTGTGTTGGGTTTAGAATAGTTGTGGTTCCAATTTTACAATCAAGTGCAAGCTGCCTTAAACTGAGGTATGTGTATGCAGTATGCTAAGGAACTTCAGCTACAGTATATCCTACAATTAAGTCAGTTTCTGCAAGATAGTCATTCAATTAAAGTTCATCGTGGAGGCGTGATCTTGGATTTTTTTTTAATCACAAATAAGGGGGTACTTTGATGAACTGAAAAATGAATTCAGCCATTCTATGTGCAAAACTAATGCAGAAAATTTAATAACTTAGGTAAAATGCAAAATATATGTAACAGATAGATATTTTATTGATCCCAAAGGAAATTACAGTGTTGCAGTAGTATTATAAGCACAGATATACAAATATACAAATATTAAATGAGAATAAAGAATAAAAAAAATAAATTACCTCAAATAGCCTAACAGGAGAGGGTCATCACTTCCCCAGCTATAGGGTTGACTCATTCTAGAGCCTAATGGCCAAGGGTAAGAATGACCTTATATAGGATTCTTTTGAGCAGCACAATTGTCTTAGTCTATTACTAAAAGTGCTCCTCTGTTCACCCAAGGTGGTATGCAGACAGCAAGAAACATTGTCCAGAATTGCCAGGATTTTGCATATGATCCTTTGTTCCACCACAACATCCAGTGTGTCTAGTTTGACTCCTATAACACAACCAACCTTTCTAATCAGTTTATTGAGCCTGTTGGCATCACTCATGTTGATGTCATTGCCCCAGCACACCAATGCATAGTAGATTGTACTGGAGACAACAGACTGGCAGAACATGTGAAGAAGAGGCCAGCATACTCCAAAGGCCCTCAGTTTCCTCAGGAAGTAGAAGCGACTCTGGCCCTTCTTGTACCTCTGATTTGGTGCTCCACTCAAGTCTGTTATCCAGGTGCACCCCCAGGTCCTCATCACATCCACATCCTCACCATCAACAGTAACAGGGAGTAGTGCAGGTTTAGTCCACCTCAAGTCCATCACCATCTCCATTGATTTACTGATGTTGAGCTGCAGATGATTCAGCTCGTACTATATGACCAAGTCCTCCACTAGGGCCCTGTATTCATCCTCCCTTTATACACCTCACTATTGCTGAGTCATCAGAGAATTTCTGCAGATGACATACTCAGTGTTGTATCTAAAGTCCAAGATATACGGGGTAAACCTCTAATGCTGTAAAGAGATTCTTTAGCAGAGATCTCAGTTAAAATGTTCTTTTCCTACTTTATGCCCAAGAAACAGAGTCATTGGATATGATCTATCAAGACCCCTGAAATAACTTCGACAGCAAATAACTTCAAGACCTTTTAAGGCCTGAGTTCCACAGAGAATACGCAACCAGCTACAACAGCCCGAAGTTCCCCTCAGCTCTACCCTAACAGATCAAAAGTGTCATTGTTTAAAATGATTCTGTTGAACATTTTTTGAAAAAAACTTCACTTGATTTGACTAATTTAGAAAACTAAATGTACAAAGAAAATAACCACAAAAGAGATTTCTGTTTGTTCATGACTTTAGACAAATTGATGGGACTACATCTGCTATTCCAGCAGCATCTAGCACAAACTGAAGAGACAATACACAAACTGCCACTCTCTTTGCTCAGTCATTAAACATCCCTGAACTCACCGCCAATTGGGGGCAGACCCCCCCATGTACAAAATTTGCAGTTGTAATGGCAAGAGCATTGTGAGGGAGGAAATTGCTGGGCAATGATCTTGGCATTATCAATGAGGATGAGAGAGGTTCTGGAGGATAGGAGGGTTGCGGATGTTGTTCCCTTATTCAAGAAAGGGAGTAGGGATGGCCCAGGAAATTATAGACCAGTGAGTCTTACTTCAGTGGTTGGTAAGCTGATGGAGAATAGTCAGTATGGCTTTTTCAAAGGCAGGTTGTGCCTTACAAGTCTGATTGAATTTTTTGAGGATGTGACTAAACACATTGATGAAGGTAGAGCCGTAGATGTAATGTATATGGATTTTAGCAAGACATTTGATAGGTACCCCATGCAAGGCTTATTGAGAAAGTAAGGAGACATGGGATCCAAGGGGACATTGCTTTGTGGATCCAGAACTGGCTTGCCCTCAGGAGGCTATAGACAGGTGATATTCTGCATGAAGGCCAGTCACCAATGTTGTGCCTCAAGGATCTGTTCTGGGACCCCAACTGTTTGTGATTTTTATAAATGACCTGGATGAGTAAATTTACTGATGGCACAAAGGTTGGGGGGGGGATGTGTATAGTGTGGAGGGCTGTCAGAGGTTACTGCAGGACATTGGTAGGATGCAAAGCTAGGCTGAGAAGTGGCAGGTGGAGTTCAACCCAGGTAAGTGTGAAGTGGTTCATTTTGGTAGGTCAAATATGATGGCAGAATATAGCATTAATAGCAAGACTCTTGGCAGTGTTGGAGGATCAGAGGGATCTTGGGGTCCGAGTCCATAGGACACTCAAAGTTGCTATGCAGGTTGACTCTGTGGTTAAGAAGGCATACGGTGTGTTGGCCCTTATCAATCGTGGGATTGAGTTTAAGAGCCAAGAGGTAATGTTACAGCTATATAGGACCCTGTTCAGACCCCACTGGGAGTACTGTGCTCAATTCTGGTCGCCTCACTGCAGGAAGGACGTGGAAACCATAGAAATGGTGCAGAGGAGATTTACAAGGATGTTGCCTGGATTGGGGAGTATGCCTTGTGAGAGTAGGTAGAGTGAACTTATCCTTTTCTCCTCGGTGCGTCAGAGGGTGACAGGTGACCTGATAGAGGTGTGCAAGATGATGAGAGGTATTGATCGTGTGGATAGTCAGAGGCTTTTTCCCCAGTGCTGAAATGGCTAACACGAGAGGGCATAGTTTTCAGGTGCTTGGAAGTAGGTATCGAGGAGTTGTCAGGGGTAAGTTTTTTACGCAGAGAGTGGTGAGTGTGTGGAATGTGCTGCTGGTGGCGGCGGTGGAGACGGAAATGATAGGGTCTTTTAAGAGACTCCTGGGTGGATACATGGAGCTTAGAAAAATCGAGGGCTATAGTTAAACCTAGGTAGTTCTAAGGTAAGGACTTGATCGGCACTGCTATGAGGGCTGAAGGGCCTGTATTGTGCTCTAGGTTTTCTATGTTTCTACTGATTTTTTTTTTCCCATTTCATCCCACCCGAAACATGGAATTCACATTGAGCAAAAAATGGAATAGGCATGTCCATTTGAGGGCTGATACCTATATGTGTACAAAGTATTTGATTGGAGGAACCAAACATAAATTTCTGCCCTAAGGTATTCCAAAGGAGTCTGATGAGTGCTTGATAATTACAAATATGATCTGCATATGTACATGCAATTTAATTGACAATTTATTTCTCTTACAGTGAACTTAATGATTTAGGAAAGGGTCTTGTTGTTGAAGTATGGGACAAAGGCTTGATATGGGATGTTCTTCTGGGCACTGTATGGATTCCTCTCAGAACAATTACGCATGCAACTGAGGTAAGTGATTTTAAAATCAAAGTGATGAAAATTAGAATTTTGGTGCAAGAAATTTTTGCTCATCAAAATGTTCAGCAAAGATGTAGCTAATTCGATAGTGTGCTGTATCTAATTTGAAAAAGAATTCTTTATCATTTATCCTAAAATTTATAATATAAGCAGAAGAACATTATTCCATTGCACCCAACTTTGCTATTTATTTTACACCGTGATGAAATTAGCAGTAATATATTGAATAAAATTGCATAGAATTTATTAAATAATTTGAAATTCTGCTGGTTTCGGTTTGTGAAATTGCTTTCTTGATGAAATATGCTTTTGGCAAACTTCCATAATAACTCTATTGGGGTGTGATTAATGGTAATTATATGACTGACTCCAGTGATACTTAGAGTTGTGGGAAGAAAATGGAGCACTGTTAGCAAAGATACTGTGCACTGACAGCAATGGTGTCATCATCAAATCAATACCTCAGGAGCTATAAAGCAACCATCCTGCCACAATTCAAATTATTCTGTTCGCCAGTTTCTTTCCACTCAAAAATACCTTTCTGTTCAGTGAAAGATAATTATTCATTAATTTAAATTTAACAATCCCTTTGAGGGTAGTGTGTATCAATCCCTTTATAACTCTTTGGTCATATGTGATTCTACATCTTCAGTTCGTCACTGTGTGAAAACGTGACAACCTCATACCTTTGCATTGAACTGTATCTGTTTTCTGTGTGCTAGTTTAGCTGATTACATCTGTGTTGCTTATACTTTCACTGTGTGCTTAATTTTCTCAAATTTTATTTGTAAGCAAATTTAAGTATTGTGATTTCAGAGTGCCAAATTCAATTTATTGTACACAGTGTGCAAAAGTGGAATGGAACTTTAAAAAAAAATCTCTAAATTTAAAAATAGTTGAGAATACTACAGTTACACTTTTTTGTAATGACTCTGTACTTGCCTGTTCCTTCTGATTCATTATTTCAGCTTGCTGACAATGAAACAGCATAATTAATGGATATGGCTGAAGAATGATGTGTTGAACTTTGAAGCTGAAATGCTGCTATTGAATTTAATTATTTTCAGAAAAAAACAATACAAATAAAATCAGTGGTGCTAGCTGCAGTTTTCCAGATAACCAGTATATTGTAGATTCTTATTGTATATTAGAGTAAAAAGCTGGTTCGGGAGATTGTCATGGTTGTTTATATGTGGAGCCACAGGAGATGGGTGAGATATTTCTCAAATTTTAGTGTGGAGAAAATGATAGATGTTTAAGAAATGAGGGAAATGAATGATGATGTCTTGGACTGCACTCAGGGCTTGATCAAATGGAGAACCCTTGCAACTTGCAGGAAGCTAGGGAAGAAAGTGCAGAGGCCCTTGCAGAAATACTTTAGCCACAGATGAAGTTCTGGAGGACTGAAAGATGGGTAATATATACTATTAATTAAGAAGGGCAGCCAGGGAATTGTAGACCAGTGAGTTTGACATCAGTGGTGGGTAAGTTACTGAAGGGTGTTCTGAGGAATAGAATTTACCAGCATTTGGTTAGACATGGTTTGATCAGAGACAGTCTGCATGGCTTGGGTGTGGGACATCGTGTCTGACAAAACTGAGTTTTTCAATGAAATAAAAGGATAGATGAGGGTGAGGCAGTGGACATTGTCTTTTTGGACTTTAGCAAGGTCCTCATGGCAGGCTAGCGTGGAAGGTCACATTGCATGGAATCTGGGGAGAAATAGCAAATTGAATTAAATGGTAGTTATAGCGAGACATTGGGTAGGCTAGTGCATTATTCCTTGGAAAGCACAGGATTGAGGATTTTCTTGGAGAGGAGAAAAGTTGTAATGAAGAGCATCACCAAATGGCAAAGTTGTTTCAAACTATGCCTCTCCCCCAGAAATGTGCAAAATTTAACTGTTTTCAATGTGAGGATCCTTTCCTCTTGGATGTTTAGATGTATGGCACTTTTTAGCTCAGGATTCAAGAACTACCTTCCTACTCAAAACAGCAGTATATGTTACTACTCTATTACTAAATTTAATATACAGTATTTCAATATTCTGGCCAGTTACCCAAGGGCTTATATCAAAGATATTTGCATGGTAGTAAAATATGAATATATAGTTCAAATATTGAATGGTTCATTGCAAGGAAGACGCACCAGCATCTTTACTTTCTCAAAGACTGAATGAGATCAGGCATGTCACTAAAAACATACTCAAGGCTCTAAAGCTCTATAATTTGAGGTATCCTGACTAGTTGCATCATGGTATGGTAGTTCGAATACAGTACAGAAGTATAAGAGTCTGCAGAGTTGTAGACTCAGTCCTATGCATCAATGGCGTATCCCCTCCACCATTTGTGGTATATTCATGAGGCATTGTGGACCCCTATTATTTGGGCCATGCCGTCTTCTTGCTGCAGTCTTCAGGCAGGAGGTATTGAAGCCTGAAGTTTCACACCACTAAGTGGACAAGAATGGCTACTTTGTTTCAACCACTCTGTTCTGCGGTGGCGGGGTGGCTGTATTTTATGATAAGGTCCTCGTAGTGCTTGGATATAAAGGGCAGATGAACGCTCTTGTAGGGTCAACGGCCATCTAGCAAACCACATGCCGTGAAGCGCGGAAAGTGCATCCCTTGCATCGAAGCTTAGTCTGGCCATTCACTGCAACAGAACCTCCCCCAGCCGTCTTGGACCCCACCATTCCGCTGGATACGGGAGGGGATGTTGAGAGGGTGGGTCTGGACCTGTGCAACCCCCTACTCACATAAAATCCATTTATGCATATGCTGTTCTTTCCTGAGGAGTAGGGTATCAGCTGACTGAAAGGAACCATCATCATCCTATGGGATACATATATACATATACACATACACACACACACACACACACACACACACACACACACACACACACATATATATATGTATGATATTGTATATAGTGGTCTTGTTGCAGTCTTGTTCTCCTGACTTGGAACACATAATGTTTATGGACGAACCATTCTACAGTACTTACCAAGATCCAAGATAGAAGATAGTTTGGCATGTAGGAGAAAGTTTGAAAATATGGTTGAGTGATGCCACAACAACAGTCTCTCACTCAATAATAGCAAAACCAAAGATCTGATTATTGACTACAGATGGAAGAAATCAGTGGTCCATGATCTAGTGCTCATTAGGGTATCAGAGGTGGACAGGGTCAGTAACTTAAAATTCCTTGGTAATAGTTGGTAATACTCGGTAATAATAATTATGGAGAGAGATGGGACTGGACCCAAGGTTGAGATTTTTGATTGGAGAAAGGCTAACTTTGAGGAGATGCGAAAGGATTTAGAAGGAGTGGATTGGGACAATTTGTTTTATGGGAAGGATGTAATAGAGAAATGGAGGTCATTTAAAAGTGAAATTTTGAGGGTACAGGATCTTTATGTTCCTGTTAGGTTGAAAGGAAAAGTTAAAAGTTTGAGAGAGCCATGGTTTTCAAGGGATATAGGAAACTTGGTTCGGAAAAAGAGAGGGATTTACAATAAATATAGGCAGCTTGGAGTTAATGAGGTGCTCGAGGAATATAAAGAATGTAAAAAGAATCTTAAGAAAGAAATTAGAAAAGCTAAAAGAAGATATGAGGCAGCTTTAGCAAGTAAGGAGAAAATAAATCCAAAGGGTTTCTACAGTTAAATAAATAGCGAAAGGATAGTGAGGGATAAAATTGGTCCCTTAGAGAATCAGAGTGGACGGCTATGTGTGGAGCCAAAAGAGATGGGGGAGATTTTGAACAATTTCTTTTCTTCGGTATTCACGAAAGAGAAGGATATTGAATTGTGTAAGGTAAAGGAAACAAGAAGGGTAGTTATGGAAAGTGACGACTAAAGAAGAGGAAGTACTGGTGCTTTTAAGGAATATAAAAGTGGTTAGTCTCTGGATCTGGACAAGATATTCCCTAGGACGTTGAGGGAAGTTAGTGTGGAAATAGCAGGGGCTCTGACAGAAATATTTCAAATGTCATTAGAAACAGGGATGGTGCCGGAGGATTGGTGTATTGCCTATGTAGTTCCATTATTTAAAAAGGGTTCTAAGAGTAAACCTAGCAATTATCAGCCTGTGAGTTTGACGTCAGTGGTGGGTAAATTGATGGAAAGCATTCTTAGAGATGGTGTATATATAATTATCTGGATAGACAGGGTCTGATTAGGAACAGTTAACATGGATTTGTGCGTGGAAGGTCATGTTTGATAAATCTTATTGAATTTTTTGATGAGGTTACTAAGAAAGTTGACAAGGGTAAAGCAGTGGATGTTGTCTATATGGACTTCAGTAAGGCCTTTGACAAGGTTCCACACGGAAGTTTAGTTAGGAAGGTTCAATTGTTAGGCATTAATATCGAAGTAGTAAATGGATTCAGCAGTGGCTGGATGGGGGACGCCAGAGAGTAGTGGTGAATAACCGTGTGTCAGATTGGAGGACGGTGTGTAGCGGTGTGCCTCAGGGATCTGTACTGGGTCCAATGTTGTTTGTCATATATATTAATGATCTGGATGATGGGGTGGTAAATTGGATTAGTAAGTATGTAGATGATACCAAGATAGGTGGCGTTGTGGATAATGAAGTAGGTTTTCAAAGCTTGCAGAGAGATTTAGGCCAGTTAGAAGAGTGGTCTGAAAGATGGCATATGGAGTTTAATGCTGAAAAATGTGAGGTGCTACATTTTGGTAGGACTAATCAAAATAGGACATACATGGTAAATGGTAGGGCATTGAAGAATGCTGTAGAACAGGGAGATCTAGGGATAATGGTGCATAGTTCCCTGAAGAAGGAATCTCATGTGGATAGGATGGTGAAGAAAGCTTTTGGTATGCTGGCCTTTATAAATCAGAGCATTGAGTATAGGAGTTGGGATGTAATGTTGAAATTGTATAAGGCATTGGTAAGGCCAAATTTGGAGTATTGTGTACCTTTCTGGTCACCGAATTATAGGAAAGATGTCAATAAAATTGAGAGAGTACAGAGGAGGTTTACTAAAATGTTGCCTGGGTTTCATCTCCTAAGTTACAGAGAAAGGTTGAACATGTTAGGTCTTTATTCTTTGGAGCGTAGAAGGTTGAGAGGGGACTTGATAGAGGTGTTTAAAATTATGAGGGGGATTGATGGAGTTGACGTGGATAGGCTTTTTCCAATGAGAGTTGGGGAGATTCAAATAAGAGGACATGAGTTGAGAGTTAAAGGGCAAAAGTTTCGTGGTAACATGAGGGGGAACTTCTTTACTCAGAGAGTGGTGGCTGTGTGGAACGAGCTTACAGCAGAAGTGGTTGAGGCAGGTTCGATGTTGTCATTTAAAGTTAAATTGGATAGATATATGGACAGGAAGGGAATGGAGGGTTATGGACCGAGTGCAGGTCAGTGGGACTAGGTGAGAGTAGGACTTTGGCACGGACTAGAAGGGCCGAGGTGGCCTGTTTCCGTGCTGTAATTGTTATCTGGTTTTGTTATATGTTAATATCATATCAGAGGATCACACCTGGAACCGGCACATAAGAGCTATTACAAAGAAGGCACAACAACATCTCTATGTTCTTAGAAGTTAATGCAGATTCAGCATGTAATATAAAATGTTGACAAACTTCAATAGATGCACATTGGAGAGTACCATTGAGCACATCTACAAAGAGCACTGCTATGAGGAAGCAGCATTCATCATCAAGGGATCCCCACCACCCAGACCATGCTCTCTTGTTGCTCCCATCAGAAAGGAGGTACAGGAGCCTAACAGCAATATAACTCTACAATGCATAGAAATAATGATTGGAAGGCCATTGCCCATAAATAAACAGGTATAGGTTAGATATGATTCAGTTAAACACGAAAAAACGTAAGAGCTTGTCTTATTTTCCCATGGAAAAATTCAGTCACCTGGACGAATACTGACTGGCACCCATGCAAATTTAAGGTATACCAGGAAGCAATAATTCAGCTCACACCAGCATGAACTTTGGTGGAAATTGTATAAGCAAACCAGTTTACTTTAGTTCATTTACTCACACAGTTCTGCACTGAGGAGCCAGTCAAGGCAAAAAAAAAGTATCCACACAACACCTAAGGAAAGGCATCATAAGTACTCTTGCCCTTTCTCCAATGTTGTGTGCTAGCTGGCTAACTGAAAGTTATCTTCTTGACTGGGGGGAGAAAGCCCTGGATATTAATTTCTTCAATGTCAAACTCACAACTGCTACTCGCCATCAGTTTCTGTCTTCCCATGAATGAAAAAAATGTGCATTGTAGCCAACAATTCCTTTATACTGCACACAAACACTGCAGTTTTCCCCCATCTTTTCTCTCCTTATTTCTTGAAACTTCTAACACCCTCCCACTGCCCCCTCAACTCTCTAGTATGGCTATGCCTTTCCCTTTTTCTCCCCCCCCCAGGGCATCTTATTGGCCAAGATATTAATAAGACAAATTTTGTTGGCTAATTCAACAGGCCAATTATTAATCGACTGAATTTTTATTTTAAACACTAAAAATGAACTGCTCAAGTGAAACTTTACATTATTATGTGCATAAGGTCGTTAAAGGGACACTTATTTTGTGTAGATTGGCATTTTGAGCAGATATACAGAAAATAAGATTCCCAACTGCATATCTGTATTAATAAAATATAGACAAGAGAAAATCTGTAGATGCTGGAAATCCAAGCAACACACACAAAATGCTGGAGGAATTCAGCAAGCCAGGCAGCATTTATGGAAAAAAGTTCTGTTGATGTTTCAGGCCAAAACCCTTTGGTAGGACTGGAGTAAAAAATGCTGAGGAGCAGATTTACAAGGTGGTGGAGGGGAGAGAGAAACGCCAGGCCATAGGTGAAACTAGGAGGGGGTGGGATGATCCAAAGAGCTAGGAAGTTGATTGGTGAAAGAGACAGAAGACCATGGAAGAAAGAAAAGGGGGGAGGAGCACTAGAGGGAGGCGATGGGTGGGCATGGAGAGAGGGCCGATAGGATGGGAAATGATGATGGGGGGGGAAACGTTTTTTACAAGTAGCAGGGTGGGACGAGGTATAGTCCAGTTAGCTGTGAGTGTCCGTTGGTTTATAATAGACATCATGGATAAGCTGTTTCTGGAGATAGACATTGAGATTGAGAAAGGGAAGGGAGGTGTTGGAAATGGACCAGGTGAATTTGAAGGCCGGGTGGAAGTTGGAGGCAAAGTGGATGAAATCGACAAGTTCAGCACAGGTGCAGGAAGTGGCACCAGTGCAGTCATTGATGTAGCGCAGGAAAAGTGTGGGATGGTCACCGGTGTAGGCTTGGAACATAGACTCTTCCATGTAGCCGACAAACAGGCAGGCATAGCTGGGACCCAGGTGAGTGTCCCTGGCTACCCCTTTTGTTTGAAGGAAGTGGGAGGAGCCAAAGGAGAAATTATTTAGAGTGAGGACAAGTTCCAGTAGGCAGAGGTAAGTGGTTGGGTCATCCCCGTCTCTCAATTCCTCCATCTCTGCCACATCTGCTCTCAGGATGAGGCTTTTCATTCTAGAACAAAGAGATGTCCTCCTTTTTCAAAGAAAGGGGCTTCCCTTCCTCCACCATCAATGCTGCCCTCAACCCCATCTCTTCCATTTCACACTCTTACCGTATCCTTCCGCCACGCTTCTAAGGGTAGGGTTCCTCTTGTCTTCCCCTACCACCCCACCAGCCTCCGCATCCAGCACATAATTCTCCGAAACCTCTGCCACCTCCAACTGGATTTCACCACCAAACATGAATTTCCCTCCCCCCTCTCCCCCCCCCCAACTCTCGGCTTTCCGTAGGGATCACTCCCTACTTGTCTCCCTTATTCATTCTTCCCACCCTGCTGGCCTCCCTCCTGGCACTTATCCTTGCAAGTGGAACAAGTGCTACACCTGCCCTGACAACTCCTACCATTCAGGGCCCCAAACAGTCCTTTCAAGTCAGATGACTTCAACTGTGAGTCTGTTCGGGGGTCATATACTGTGTTTGGTGCTCCTGGTGTGGCCTCTTGTATATCGGCATGACCCAACATAGATTGGGAGACCGCTTCGTCGAGTATCTACGCTTTGTCTGTCAGAAGGAGCAAGATCTCCCATTGGCCACCCCTGTTTAATTCCACTTCACATTCCCATTCTGATTTGTTCATCCATGGCCCCCTCTACTGTCGGGATAAGGCTACACTTCGGTTGGAGAAGCAACACCTTGTATTGCGTTTGGGTAGTCTCCAACCTGATGGCATGAACATCTATTTCTCAAACTTCTGGTAATGCTCCCCACCGTCACCAAATTCCCATCCCCTTTTTCCTCTCTCACCTTATCCCCTTGCCTGCACTTCGCCTCCCATCTGGTGCTCCTTCCCCCTTTTCTTTCTTCCATGGCCTTCTGTCTCTTACCAAACAACTTCCTAGCTCTTTGCTTCATATCTCCCGGCGCTTCTCTCTCCTCTCCCCCCACCTTTCAAATCTACTCCTTTTTTTCCTCCAGTCCTGCTGAAGGGTTTCGGCCTGAAACGTTGACTGTACTTTTTTCCCACAGATGTTGCCTGGCCTGCTGAGATCCTCCAGCATTTTGTGTGTGCGTTGCTTAATAAAATATAGCATGGTGTTAAACCAAAGTATTAAATGTTCTTACTGTAATACTGAATGTGCAGATGAATCATGTGGTCTTTCTGTTTGATAGCATTCTTACCTTTTGGAGACCACCTGGAATATTCAACATACGATCGTAAAAGTTCATGAGCAGTGGTGAAGTGTACTACCTTTGAAATAAATTAACGCATCTTTGGATTGAATGCTTTAGTCAGTTTTTAAATTAATGCATCTTTGGATTGAATGCTTTCATCAATTTTTAAAGTCTGAACACTGAGGATGGTGGTTTTCCTTCATAATTGCTGAAGAAGTAGAATTAGAATTTTAGTTCTTGCATTTATCTCACAACATGGTGTAGAAATCTTATGTTGCATCTTCGTTGCTATGTACAAGCAATAAGGAAGGGAAATATGAGAAGATATTTGCCCAAATACTATGATATTTTGTACACTTGTATGCACAGTCTGTATTGATAAATCTGATGGCCTGATGGAAGAAACTGTCCTGTAGATAGTTGGTTCTGGCCTTAATACTGCAATTCTGTTTGGCAGATGGAAGCAGCTAAAACAGTTTGTGGTTGGGGTGACTGGAATCCCTGATTATTCTCCGGGCTTTTTGCACCCTTGCTGTAACTGTCCTGAATAGAGGACAGTTCCCATTCACAGATGTGCTGGGCTGCCCACACCACTCTCTGCAGTGCCTTTCGATTAATGGCAATACAGTTCCTGTACCCAGGTGGTGACACAGCCAGTCAAGGTGCTCTCAATTGTGTCCCTGTAGAAAGTCCTGAGGATGTGGGGACTCATGCCAAACATCATTTGTCTGAGGTGAAAGAGATGCTGTTGTGTTTCTTCATCACACAGCCAATATGTACAGTCCAGGTGAGATCCTCAGTGATGTGTTTGATGACTGGCTTTAACATTTTTGAGACTGTGGCACTTAAGTTGATTTCATTTTGCTGTGTTTTCCTGCAAAAACTTTCAAAGGGTCTGCTTGGACTGATGAAAATGTGGTGTATAGTAGGCCCCAGAGTCTGGGGACAGCAATGTTGATTTTTGCATCCACCAAGTTTAACTGGCTCATGAGTAGTACTGGGGGAACATCATTACTCCAACAGGAAACATTGCCAGGTATGACTAAGTTTATGAACAACTCAGTTCAAATACAGATAAATTAACATATTCCTTAAAGTGAATAATCTCATGGAGATTGAAGGAGATATTGTGAAATCCCAAAAGAATGTGGCATATTATTTTTTAAGAAAAGCAAGACTCTTGACAAGGGCTGAAACAGAAGCAAATAGCATATGAATTTTAACCACAGTATGTACTGAGACTGTAGGTAGTCTTATGAACTTGAATCTTCACTCAAGGCTTTTAAGGCCAAGATGGGTAAAATCTTACAACTTTTTTCATGATCATTGTTCATATAAGCTTTTGCTCATCTCACGAGTTAGGTAATACCTTTGTCATAACAATACAATTTTTAACTCTTAGGAACAAGGAAGAGTGAGCTGAGTTTTATTTCTGAGGCATTACTATCTGATTTTGTGTCTGTGTCTTTTTGGAATGTCAAATATGTCGTGTAATACTTCATGAATGTGTTTCCAGTTAACACCAGAGAAACCAGTTCTACTAGTACAAGAATGCTTCAGAGTGTTCTGTACTGCTTAACCTGTAAGGGCATAAAATTGTACTTCACTTCATATGCACCTGTTTGCTGCTTAAATCTATCAAATGCTAACTACCCTGCACAGTAGAGGGGTCTGGTGCATCATGTGAGTGGTTCAAAATGACTTTTGTCTGTGAATCAGCTGATTTTTTTTCATTATAGCCAGCTGATTCATATGTGCAGCTTTTCCCAGCTGTCAAACCTGTAAAGAAATATGAATGTGCCTACACTTAGAAAGATTGAAGATTTTTTAAAAATTAAGAATTGAAAGAGTAACAAGAATATTTAAATTCTACTAAATTAGATAAATTAGCAGGTACCTGATTTTTCTCTCCCACAACAGTTCCTCTCTTTTGAAATTGATAGGCCACTAGACAACAGGGTGACCTGTTGGGACACCACTTTGAGAGAAGGGTAGTGCAGTCTGATGTGACCAGAATGAACATTAAATTTTCTTGAATGCTATTGGTATCGCTTTGCTTTGGAAACTGAAGTAGAAAACCTCAGTTTATTAAAGAAGAACGATGCGTAGCAAAGCAAATATAGCTGCTCATTTAACGAAGTGCACTTTTGATGGCATCATTTCTAGCTTATCTGCCATCCTTGTGCCTCTTGTTGTCATTCTGGAGACGTGCACCCCTTTCAACCCCCGTCTCTTCAGCTCTTCTGCTGTTTGTTGTTTGTCTCTGATCCTGGAGACGTGCATACCTGTCCTCCTCTGTCTCTTCTTCTCTCATCTTTTTTTTGTCCTGACTCTTTGATCCTGGAGTAGTGCAGCCCTGGCCTCATCTGATCCGTGATGGCTGATCGGGTCTTGGGTGAAAGCCAGTCTGTTGATTTTGACGAATGAGCAATTTTATACAAATATATAACCCTGAAATTTGCCTGCATTATGTAAGGTAGCGCATTTTAATTCGATTTAGCCAAAAAAAGTGCCACTGTAATGCACCGTTTGTGCTAATTGGAGGTGACAAACAGACAGAGCGTGAGAGTTTTAGTAGTATATAGATTTCTTGCAAGTTTGTGAGGAAATCCTTGATTTGGTGGTGGTGTAAGGAAAGGTGAGCACCAGATAGTGGATATAACCAATGTGACAAGATGGATTGAGTTGTGTGTATTTCAATGCAATGAGTTAGGTTGACGAACTTTGAACATGGAACAGCACATGGAATTAGGGTGTTTTGACAATTACAGCGACTTGTTTGAGAGAACGTCAAGGCTGGCTGCCTAATGTTCCAGGGTTTCAATGTTTTGGGAGAGATAGGGAGTGAATTAAAAGAGGGGGAAAGTTTGCATTACCAGTCACTGAGTCCACCCATTGACCTGAAAATATACTTGACTTGGTGATGACAAAAGTCTCTGTCTGTTACCACTATCTCTGATCATTTTTGTTTAGTTTTTGATGCCCTGTAGTCAGTAATGAAGATCACAAAAGAAATTAGTTTCTCAATGCTGCAACACAACTTAAATTCTCTGAATTGGCTAGTTTATCTGACCTATGTGATCTACGCTGCTCAGTGGGCCCTCTGTGCTTAATATATTTACGTTATTGCGGCATAATTAGGCTGACCATTTTTTTTTACCCTAATGCTGGATAGAAGATACGAAGCACTAACACCAAAGGATGTTGATTATTCTTGATGATGTGGTTGGTGCTCTCCTAACAATAACGTAAATATATTAAGCACAGAGGGCCCACTTAGGGTTAAAAAGAGCTCACAGAGTAAATTGCCGCCATGGTGAAAATATCCTGTCATCAAACTCAAAAGATTGTGTAGAGTAGCTGAGAGAAAATGGAGGAAACTGGGCTAGAAGTCTACAGTAATATTTTAAAGGAAAACTACCTTCTTTGATACTGCTATATACTGTGGAGGAAGAGCCCATTATCCCAAGATTATTGCAGAGAATAACAGCAAATCAAGAATATTATTCTCAATTATAAACTGACTATTGAACCCTGGCCCAATCTCTAATGTCCTCAGTCTAACATCTGCACAAATTGTGAGGCCTTTCCAATATCTTTTTATCAATGAAATACTTTCATTAATGAGAGTATAGCTACATATATTGGTAACCTCAATAGCCAACTTTGTAAAACAATGGCAATCATGTCAAAATTTACTAGTAATTCTGATTCAGAACTCAAAGGTTGTAGCAAAGAATGAAATCTGTTTCAGTGGTTTTCAATTTTTTATTTGATTTACGCACACTTTGCTCCCAGACCATACCATTGCTCTTCTTTCCCTTTCCGTCCATCTTGATCTTTTCCCACAGTGCAGGATATGTTCAGAGACCTTTCTGCAAACAGAAGTTTTGATCTGATTTTTTTTTTTGAACCTTTGCTTCAGCTCAAAGTCATTTTGCAGCGAGATCAGTTCTAACTCCATCCTTCCCATTAATTCCTTATTATAAATGTTCGGGATTGGATTTATAATCCAATCTGGAATTTGGATTGAGAGAAGATCCTGAAGATCTTGACATGTCTTTATAGAGATTACCAAAGTGGGCATTGTATACTTGAAAATCATTATCTGGTATTCTTACATCCTCTTCCAACTCAGAGAGGCTTGAAAATTGGAAAAGGTTAGGACTACCAACGCTGCACTTAAATAGGGTTAATTTGGACAAAAATCTGGAGACGATTGATTTGACTTTGATAAGATTCACTTAATTTCCTTGCATTTGAAGATCGATTTCATTAAACATTGTGAATAATTTTGGCGAATAAGCAATGTCAAGCCTCATATTCTTGAGTTGATTCCTGAATGAAACATTCAAGTCTTCAAAGAATTTTATCAGTTTCTAAAAAGTGCATAGAAATGTCTCAGGAAGTTTTGTTTTGAGAGCCACCTGAATTCTGTGTGCAATACAAGCATTCAAACAGTTCATTTTCAAAAAAAAAAACTCTCAGAATAGTCAAGTATTGAGAGCATGGGGCTTGATTTTATTTATAGCTGTAATAACAGCATTTAATGATTTATTCAGCCAATTACCTTAGATATTTTAAAACAAGATGCTATCTGTGAGTTATACAGTGAATGGTAAATATGTTAGATACAGCTTTTTTCAAGAATATAATAACCCCATAGTGGCGTCAGTACCTTCATAAAAGATATCAGTTTTCTCCAGAGATGGAGAAAGAGATCAAGAAAGGGGAGGGAGATGTCAAAAATGGACCAAGTGAATTTAAGCAACACACATCAAAGTTGCTAGTGAACGCAGCAGGCCAGGCAGCATCTCTAGGAAGAGGTACAGTGGACATTTTGGGCCGAGACCCTTCGTCAGGACTCACTGAAAGAAGAGCTAGTAAGAGATTTGAAAGTGGGAGGGGGAGGGGGAGATCCGAAACGATAGGAGAAGACAGGAGGGGGAGAGATGGAGCCAAGAGCTGGACAGGTGATTGGCAAAAGGGATATGAGAGGATCATGGGACAGGAGGTCCAGGGAGAAGGAAAAGCGGGATGGGGGAAAAGCCCAGAGGATGGGCAAGGGGTATAGTGAGAGGGACAGAGGGAGAAAAAGGACAGAGAGAGAGAGAGAGAGAAAGAATGTGTGTATATAAATAAGTAACGGATGGGGTATGATGGGGAGGTGGTTATTAGCGGAAGTTAGAGAAGTCAATGTTCATGACATCAGGTTGGAGGCTACCCAGACGGAATATAAGGTGTTGTTCCTCCAACCTGAGTGTGGTTTCATCTTTATAGTACAGGAGGCCGTGGATAGACATATCAGAATGGGAATGGGATGTGGAATTAAAATGTGTGGCCACTGGGAGATCCTGCTTTCTCTGGCGGACAGAGCGTAGGTGTTCAGCAAAACGATCTCGCAGTCTGTGTCGGGTCTCGCCAATATATAGAAGACCACATCGGGAGCACCAGACGCAGTATATCACCCCAACCGACTCACAGGTGAAGTGTCGCCTCACCTGGAAGGACTGTCTGGGACCCTGAGTGGTGGTAAGGGAGGAAGTGTAAGGGCATGTGTAGCACTTGTTCCATTTATAAGGATAAGTGCCAGGAGGGAGATCAGTGGGGAGGGATGGGGGGGGGGACGAATGGACAAGGGAGTATACTGCGCTCGGTGCTCCCAATGTGGTCTTCTATATATTGGTGAGACCCGATGCAGACTGGGAGATGGTTTTGCTGAACACCTACGCTCTGTTTGCCAGAGAAAGCAGGATCCCCCGTGCCACACATTTTAATTCCACATCCCATTCCCATTCTGATATGTCTATCCACGGCCTCCTCTACTGTAAAGATGAAGCCACACTCAGGTTGGAGGAACAACACCTTATATTCTGTCTGGGTAGCCTCCAACCTGATGGCATGAACATTGACTTCTCAAACTTCCGCTAATGCCCCACCTCCCCCTCGTACCCCAACCATTATTTATTTATTTATATACACACACATACTTTTTCTCTCTCTCCTTTTTCTCCCTCTGTCCCTCTCACTATATCCCTTGCCCATCCTCTGGGTCCCCCCCCCCTTTCCTTCTCCCTGGGCCTCCTGTTCCGTGATCTTCTCATATCCCCTTTGCCAATCACCTGTTCAGCTCTTGGCTCCATCCCTCCCTCTCCTGTCTTCTCCTATCATTTTGGATCTCCCCTTCCCCCTCCCACCTTCAAATCTCTTACTCACTCTTCCTTCAGTTAGTCCTGACGAAGGGTCTCTGCCCGAAACGTCGACTGTACCTCTTCCTAGAGATGCTGCCTGGCCTGCTGTGTTCACCAGCAACTTTGATGTGTGTTGCTTGAATTTCCAGCATCTGCAGAATTCCTTGTGTAAAGTGAATTTAAGAGTAGGTTGGAGGTTTGAGGGAAAGTTGATTGAAAATTGAGCGCTCAGCATGGGTGCGTGAAGCAGCACCAATGCAGTCATCAAAGTAGTGGAGGAAGAAGTGGGCAAGGTTTCAAACATGGACTGTTCTGTGTAGCCAACTAAGAGGCAGGTATAGCTGGAGCCCATGGCTACCCCTAGCGGCTGGTGAAAGTGGGAGGACCTGAAAGAAAAATTGTTGATGGTGAGGACCAGTTCTGTCAGATGGAGAAGGGTGGGGGTGGAGGGGAATTGGTTTGTTTTTTTTTTAAAGAAAGAAGTGGAGAGCTTTGAGGCCTTTTTAATGGAGGGATAGAAGCATATATGGACTGACTATGGTCAATATGAGGCGGTCAGGGCTAGGGAACTTTAAGTTACTGAGGAGATTGAGAATATATGAAGTGGCGTGGATGTGGGGGAGAAAGGACTGAACCAAGGGGGATAGAAGGAGATTGAGGTATGAGGAGAGTTGGGTTTTTGGATCTTGGGTAGGAGGTGCAGGGTAAGGGAAGTATGAGCTTGGAGGCAGTGGATGAGAGATCTCCAGAGTTGATGAGGTAAGTGATGGTGTCAGAGAGCGTTTTCTGATGATTTACTACAATGCTATACAAAAGTCTTAGGCACACATCTATACAGCTAGGGTGCCCAAGACTTTTGCACAGTGCTATAAGTGCTGCCTTTGACAAAGCGGACCACAATGTTCTCCTAGATCTCTTAAATAGGTGCCCTAAATAGGTTTTACACATGTATCTTAGAGAATTTTTTTTTGTCTGTCTTGGAGACCAGTTTCTTAAGGGATGTGATGTACTGTTCGGTGTTCCTCAGGGAAGTTGTCTTGGTCTTCAATCCTGCTCCCTGTATGTGATCTCCTTGGGAGACATCATTACAGTGCATAAACTTGATTTCCAGAGTTATGTAGATGACACACAATTGACAAATGAGAGAATCTGCAGATGCTGGAAACCCAAGCAGCACACAAAAAATGCTGGAGGAACTCAACATAAAAAAACAGCAGTCCTGCTGAAGGGTCTCGCCCCGAAATATCAACTGCACTTTTTTCCCATAGATACTGCCTGGCTTGTCAAGTTCCTCCAGCATTTTGTGTGTGTTGCTTGACACACAATTGTCTCGTTTGAGTCTGATGATGATACCATGTTATCTTCTCTGGATTTCGGTATGACTACAATAAGTAAATGGATGGCTAATAATTTCCTAAAACTAAATGAAGATAAGACTGAAATACTTTTGGTTGGTTCTAAAACCAAAAGTGAGAATCTCTTGATAAACTTGGGAACTTGGCTCCCCTTGTAACTCAAAAGTAACACCCATGGGTGTTGCCCTTGGTTCAGATTAGAATTTCAAATCCCACGTTAAGAAAGTGACCAGAGCAGAATTTCTACACTTAAGAAATATTGCAAAGGTATGTCCATTTCTGTCACTTAATGACAATGAAAAATTAATTCATATTGAATAGGTTAGATTACTGTAATGCTCTTTTCCCTAGCCTTCCAAAGCAATCCATTGACAAACTTCAAACTTATTTAGAACACAGCTGCAAGAATTTTAACTAAAATCAGGATGAGGGAGAATATCACTCCCATTCTAGCTACTCTAGCTTTGGCTTTCTGTATCTTTTAGAATTCATTTTAATGTTCTCTTGTTTTTTAAAGCTCTTAATGGTCAAGAGCCAGAGTGCAACTTGTTTTATATTTCTCTTCGAGTTCTTAAGTCTTCTTCTGCTGTTCTCTTAAATTTAAACAATATCCCTCAAAGGATAATTAGTAGGTCAGCTTTTCTTTGAACGATGCTGCTAAACTGTGTAATTCAATACCTGAAACTATAAGCGATGCCGACTTAGTTTTTGAGTTGGTGTTTAAAAATGCAAACTATTTATTTCACCTTGTTTTTAACTATCATCTGTTGGCTTTTATTTTTGTGTTATTTTTATTTGATTTCGTTTTCATGTTATGAAAAGTGCTCTATAAATATTATTACATTGCAGATACACTCATAGAAGAAGAAATGGAGGACTGGGCCCATATGAACTCTCAAATAAGAAAGGTGCCATCGCTCTGGGTATATAATATAGACCCCTGAATACCATTGGGAATCTGAATCAAAAAATAGAAAGGAGCAAAAAACAACAGGGTTGTCATTGTGGGTGACTTCAACTTCCCTAACAAAGGCTGGGAACTCCTTAATACAAAAGGTTCAGATGGTGCAGAGTTTTTAGATGTGTCTAAGGCATTACATTGGATATTGTACTGGGGAATGAGCCTGACTAGGTGACTGAACTTCCAGTGAGTGCACAATTGGGAATCAGTGATTACTTCTCCTTAAGCTTTAAGATAGCTTTGAATAAGGATAGGAATGGGCCTTCCATGGAAGGATTTAATTGGGGATGGGCAAATTGATGGTGTCACACAGGAGCTATGGAGAGTAAATTGGGTAGAGTTCATATGGATGTTGTTTAAAGTCCAACTGCATGGAGTTCAGGACTGGTTTATTCCAGTTAGAAGGAAGAACAAGGATAACAAGGTGCAGAAACCTTGGATGGTGAGAGAGGTAGTTAATTTAGTCATGAAGAAGGGAAGCGTATGTAAGGCTGAGGTAGATGGAATCGAACAGGGCACTTCAGACCATAAGACATAAGTGCAGAATTAGGCCATTCAACCCATTGAGTCTGCTCTGGCATTCTATCATGGCTGATCCCGGATCCCATTCAACTTCAAATACCTGCCTTCTCGCCATATCCTTTGATGCCCTAACCGATCAGGAAATGATCAACTTCTGCCTTAAATATACCCACTGACTTGGCCTCCACCACAGTCTGTGGCAGGGCATTCTACTCTCTGTCTAAAAGAAATTTCTCCGTACTTCTGTTCTAAAAGGTGGCCCCTCAATTTTGAGGCTGTGCCCTCCAGTTCTGGATACCCCCACCATATGAAACATCCTCTCCACGTCCATGTTATTTTGTCCTTTCAACATTTAGTAAGTTTCAATGATATCCCCCACGTTCTTCTAAATTCCAGTGAATACAAGCCCAAAGCTGCCAAACACTCCTCATATGTTAACCCCTTCATTCCCAGGATCGTCCTCCTGAACCTCTTCTGGACTCTTTCTAATGACATCTCATCATTTCTGAAATATGGGGTCCAGAACTGTTGACAACTCCAAGTGAGGCCTGACTGCTGTCTTATAAAGCTTCAGCATTATCTCCTTGTTTTTATATACTATTCCCCTTGAAAGATGTGTAAGATGATGAGAGGCATTGATTGTGTGGGTAATCAGAGGCTTTTTCCCCAGGGCTAAAATGGCTAACACGAGAGGGCACAGTTTTAAGGTGCTGGGGAGTAGGTACAGATGTCAAAGATAAGTTTTTTACGCAGAGTGGTGAGTGCGTGGAATTGGCTGCCGGCGATGGTGGTGGAGGCGGATACGATGGGGTGTTTTAAGAGTCTCCTGGATAGGTCCATGGAGCTAGAAAAATAGAGGGCTATGGGTAACCCTAGGTAATCGCTAAAGTAAGTACGTGCTTGGCACAGCATTGTGGGCCGAAGGGCCTGTTTTGTGCTGTAGTTTTTCTATGTTTCTAAATAAATGCCAACATAGCATTTGCCTTCTTTACCACAGATTCAACCTGAAAATTAACCTTCTGGGAGTCTTGCATGAAGTCCCCTTGGTCCCTCTTCCCTTCTGATGTTTGAACTTTCTCCCCTTTTAGATAATAGTCTGCACTGTTATTTCTTTCACCAAAATGCATTTCCCAGTACTGTATTGCATCTGCCACTTTTTTGCCCATTTTTCCAATTTCTCTAAGCCCTGCTGCAATAGCATTGCTTCTTTAGCACCAACTATTCCTCCACCTATCTTCATAGCATCCACAAACTTTACCGCAAAGCCATCAATTCTATTAACTAAGGAACAAAATTCTGGAGGAACTCAGCAGGCTGGGCAGCATCTGTGCAGTCAGCGTTTTGGGCCGAGGCCCTCATGCAGGGCTTCAATTATCTAAATCATTGACAAGCAATGTGAAAAGTAGTGGTCCAATGCTCACCCCTGAGGAACACCACTAGTCACCAGCAGCTAACCAGAAAAGACCCCTTTTATTCCCACTTGCTGCCTCCTGCCTGTCAGCCATTTTGCTTGATAAAGGAGCCAGTAGGAAAGAGCTGGAAGGGTTAATAAAAAGTCCTCAGTCGGATTAATGGGAATGTCAAAGCAGTCTATATTTATATCAAGAGCAAGAGGATTACTTGGGATGGGTATAATCATTCCAAGGATAAAGGATGAAATGTGCTGAGAGGTAGACAATGTGGATGGCGTATTAAATAAAGATTTTATGTTCGTATTTATCGAGAAGATAGTGAGTTCGAAATGGAACATTGTTAACATCCCAGGGCATTTTGAGCTTAGCAGTGAAGTAGTATTAGGTCTCTTGGAAAATAAAATTAAGGTGGATAAATCCCCAGGATCTGATAGGATGTGCCCCAGGTATTGAGAGCAACAGGAGATGAAATTATTGGGCCTAGGCCATGACCTTTCTATCTTAGCTAGATGAAAATGTGGTACAGTAAGTTTGAAAGCAATGCAAAGATGGGTGAAGGATGTAGCAGGATATAGATCAGTTGCAGTATTGGGTGAAGTGACAGATGGAGTTAAATATGGGCAAGTGTGACGTATTGCACCTTGTGAGATCCAACATAAAGGAAAAGCTTAGGGAGAGAAAGGAAGTTGCCATTACATAGTTAATAGCAGCACCCTTAACAGGCTGATGAACAGAGGCATTCTGGATTCAGGTACATCTCTCTCTACATGTGGCTACACAGGTTGGTAAAGAAGGCATATGATGTGCTTGACTTTGTTAGATGAGATTTGTCTTCTGGTTTAAGATGGTGCTGTTGAAACACAGTAATGCCTTTATGGTGGCAAGCAAAACTACTAAATATTTTAATCATTTTTTTCTGCCAGTAGATACTTCAATCAATAGCCTGTAACTTTACTTTCAGAGTTGAGCTTTTGAACCGTCTGCGTGATCTGGCATTTTTGTGGTGTGAAGACTTGAAGCTGCAGGACAGGTGTGGTGTGTGTGGGTCGAATTGAGGCGTGGAGTGGACTTGGAGCTGATTCGAAGCAGCTTATCTGAGCTGGGGCAGAGTCAGGACAGTAGGGCCCAGGCTTGACAGTGAGGACCAATTTGATGTTTGGTTGATTTAAGCACCAGGCCAGATTGAAAAGGTCAGGATGTCTTGGAGCTGGAGGCAAGGTTTGGGCCAGTGTTCAGCTTGCTGCTTGGTTGAGGTTTACTCGTCTCTGTGCTGAACTGAGGCAGTGGCCTGCAACGAATGGGCTTTTGGACTGGCTGTAATGATGACTGGCTTCATGGCTGTGAACTCAGTTTTGTGAAATTTTGGTATTGAATGTTATTTGCTTACTTTTGCACAATTTTTTTTAACACATTGGCTGTATGATGGTCTTTTTTATGGGTTCTGTTGGGTTTGTTTGCTTTGTGGCTGCCTGTAAGGAGATGAATCTCATGGTTGTATTTAGTATGCATACTTTGATAATAAGTATACTTTGAACTTTCAGATGGCATCGATAAGTGGGGCTCCTTGCATACAGCTCTGATGGGAATCATCAAATATTCCCTTTTAGGACTACTACAGATGAAATGCACAGTCATAGCCACAGGTACTTCAGTAAGCAACATCGTTTTCAGATGTTTAAGAAATCTATTGATCCTCAAAATCCATGGATGCTGGGCAGCAGGACCAAAAAAGTTTGTGCAAGGGAGGTGGAGGAGCACCTGCAGGACTGCACCTGAGTTGGTGAGCAGGACAATATTCAGAGATTCATCTTTGAGTCTGATTGAATATGCCATAGTTGTCACCAATGTTATCATGACCTGTGTGGATCAGTATGTGCCTTCAATAACATACCAGACATGCCCAAACCAAAAGCAGTGGGTGAACAAAGAGATTTATAGTCTGCTGAAGGCGAGATCTGTGATCCAAAGCTATACAAGTTGTCCAGGTATGACCTACAGAAGGTTATATTAAGAATGAAAAAAAAATTCTGATTGAAGTTAGAGATGGAATTGGATGCACTTCAGCTCTGGCAGGGTTTACAGGTCATTACTTCCGACAGGGCAAAATCTAAGGTCACGGAAAGCTGTGATGCATCACTCCCAGAAGAGCAAACTGCTTTTCATGCATGCTGTGCGAATCCCTGCAGCATCTGGTGACCCTATAATCTGATTTGGAAGCTGATATCAGAACATTTTTCATGAAGGTGTACTTTGTAGGGCACTGAAAGCCTGTGCCAACCAACCAATGGGAGTATTCAAGTACATCTTCAATCTCTCACCTGCTTCGAAAGGACAACTATCATACCCGTGCCCAAGAAGGGGTAGGGTGAGCTGCCTCAATGGCTATCACTGAATTGCAGTCATATCTACTGTGATGAATTACTTTGAGAGGTTGGTCATGGCCAGAATCAAGCAAGGGTTTGGACCCATTGCAACTTGCCTGCCGCAATAGGTCAACAGCTAATGCAATCTCGCTGTCTCTCCACTCAGCTTTGGATCACCTGTACAATAGCAATGCCTCTGGTAGGCTGCTGTTTATTCATTACAGATCAGTGTTCAACACAAGCATACCTTCAGTACTAATCAAGCTCCAAAACCTTGGCTTCTGTACTTCCCTCTGCAGCTGTGTCCTTGACGACTTCATCGGGAGACTGGAGTCAGCTGCAGATCAGAAGTAACGTCTCCTCACTGACAACCAGCACTAAAGTACCTCAAGGATATGCGCTTAGCCCACTGCTTTACTCTGTCTACACCAATGAATTTGTGGTTAGGCACAGCTGAAATGCCATCTGTAAATTTTCCAGTGACGTAACTATCATTGGCAGAATTTCAGATGTTGATGAGGTTGTATACAGGAGGCATCTTCATAGCTTGGCACACCAGACAGCCAGCCACTCTAGTGTTGTTTGGTTGATGTTGAGCAGGTCAGCGTCAGCTAAATCAGATGAGAGTGGGCAGTTGCGCAGAACGTGTTCAATGTTCTGCACCCTCACACGATTCGCTGGTCTTTAAACCCCACTTCATCATATTGCTTCCCATCCTACAAAATCCTGCTCTCGCTCTGTTGAGAGTGCACCACTTCTGTTTGTCAAGCAGTGCCCCATCTGGTAACACTTCTGAGGGGTCTTGCATTGTATTGTTTGGTGGGGTTCTGGCTTCTGTTTGTTGCCAGAGGTCAATCCTGTATGTTTGGGGTGTGAGGGGATCCAGGAGTGCCCCTATTAACTGTTTGGGGAGAGGCATTTATCATTTATCAATTTATCATTGATGGTTTGTTTTGAAAAGAGAGAGAGAGAGACGAAGATTAACGGTTGGACTGTCACTTTAAGGCATTGGAAGTAACTTTGGATTTTTACTGAGTTTGGAGTTAGAGACAGCACCGAGCAGCTCGAAGGTTGCTATGGTGACCAAAGGCTGGTTGTTGATGTTACTTTCAAGGACATGTTGCTTGCTTGCACTCCTTTACAGACAAAGGAGGGAGGGACTTTTTGAATGACAGGTGATGCTCAGCCTGGTGAAATAAATGGGAGGTCAGATGATACAGACCTCATGACACATGATCTGGACACTGAAGGAGCATTGTTGTGCCCGCAGACAAAGTGGGTTTTGGAGGATCGATCAGGCGGATCGATCCAAATTGCTATTCCATTGGTGAGGAAGGGGTTGACTGGTGGGGAGTTGTCTATGTGTCCACCCTCGCCTGGCTGATAGCTCCACCACAGAAGACCGGTCCCCCTGGTTAAAGTCACGGTCGGTGACTTGTAAAGGATTTCGGAGGACGATGAGAAGATTGACGGCATCAGCTCACCTGAAAACTCACTCACTCACTCACTCACTCCCTCTCCCTCTCCCTCTCCCTCTCCCTCTCCCTCTCCCTCTCCCTCTCCCTCTCCCTCTCCCTCTCCCTCTCCCTCTCCCTCTCCCTCTCCCTCTCCCTCTCCCTCTCCCTCTCCATCACTACTTAACTAAATACCACGAACTGAATTGAACTTTACTCGACGTCGTAAGACTGTATCTTTTTACCCCTAGACTTAAAGAAGCTTGGTTATCATACATACCTATTCCACACTTACTTTTATATATAATCATTGCTAACCTGTTTGATTTATTTACATTTATATTACTGTATTGCGTAGTTACTAATAAATATTATTAGTTGTTAGCAATATGAGACTCCAAAGTGTTTTCCATCTCTGCTGGTTCTTTATCCCCGTCACGGGGTCCATGACGGGAGATGTTCTGTGCGGTAGTTCCTCCACTGTAGCAAAGCTTTTCCTCGATTTTAGGTGGTTGGAAACTGGCACATGATGATGTAGTGGGTGCTGTGGGTCCGAGTTCTGTTTACCTTTTTCAATTTTTGTTGCATTATGTCTTCAGATCTCTGGGGGAGCAATGCCTGCAAGTCTGTGAATGATGTTAGTGGGTGTGGGGCACAGTGTGCCATGATTATTCTGCAGGCTTCATTAAGCAACAGGTCTATTTTCTTTGTATGGGCTGATCTTCCCCACACGGGTGCACAGTATTCTGCATGTGCATAGCAGAGTGCTAGGGCAGTTGATCTAAGTGTGTGAGCATTAGCTCCCCATTTCATGTCTGCTAATTTTTTCAAGAGAGGATTATGAGAGCCAACTTTCCCTCGGAGTTTTTGGATGTGGATGGCAAATGAGAGCGTCCTATCCAGTGTCACGCCCAGGTAAATTGGAGTAGGATGGTGTTCGAGTTCCTTCCCACACCAGAAGATCTTGAATTTCCGAGCTGCTTCTTGATTCCTCAGGCGGAATGCACACTCATGAGTTTTTGATGGATTTGGGTTCAGAGACCATTTTTCATAATACTGCTTCATTACTTCGAGGACTGCTGTAAGTCGTACTTCAACTTCTTGGAAGGAGTTAGCTTGTGTTGCTATGCATAGGTCGTCTGCATAGATAAACCTGCGTGAGTTAGGAAAGGTTGGTTGGTTGGTTGTGTAGACATTAAATAGTAGAGGTGCCAGGACAGATTTCCCCCAGGATCAATAAAGTATGAGTGTGACTATGACTATGATCCCTGTGGTAGTCTGTTCTTTTGTGGACGCCACCTACTCTTAATTCCATTCATTTCTACATAAAATCTGTGATTTTCTAGGAGGCTTCTTATTACTTTGACTGTGGTTTTGTTCTTTTACATTTTGGATAATTTCAGTCGAAGGCCTCTGTGATCCACAGTGTTGTATGCTGCTGTTAAGTCAATGAATACTGCCCCTGTAATTTGTCGCATTTCAAAGCCATCCTCAATATACTGGGTTAAGTTCAGGACTTGACCGCAGCAAAAGTGGCCTGGCCTGAACCAGGCTTGGTGTGGTGATAGAAGATCTTCGACTAAGGGGGATATTCTTTTCGGTATGAGTCTCTCATGGAGTTTATAGAGGGTGCTGAGCAAGGAAATCGGTCTGTAGTTTTTAGGAATGTTGGAATCTTTATTGGGTTTTAGGAGAGCAACAACTTTGGCTCTTCTCCACTTTTTAGGTATCTTTAATAGGCAACAGTTAAAAAGGGACAGAAACCAGTGGAGTGCTTTAGGTTCAAGATGTTTAAGGAATTCATTAAGAATCCCATCTATGCTAGCAGCTTTGTTGGATTTTAGCTGTGATACTTCATCCTTTAATTCTTCTAGGGTGAGAGGTGGGAAGTTGTTATTCCCATTTGAGAGAGCTGACTCCATCTCCTGATGTTGCTTTTTCTTTTGCGTCCATTCCTTGTTATTTGGTCGACCATTTAGTGTTAGTTGGTGGGCAACCTGATTGGGTGTTAGGGCAGCAATTCTCTGTGGTGGTCTATTGTCTGAGTTGAGTTTCCAAACAGTTGCCCATGCCTTCTTATTGCTCTTGATCATGTCTGTGTTTTCTATCAGTTCCTGCCAACACTGTTGTCTCTCTTGGCTCAGTAGGGACAGAACTGACTCTCCCATTTCAATTGTGTCTTGACCAAACGGGTCTTGGTCATATAAGTTGATATATTCATCATAACTTTGCTTGATATCACTAGTCAATCCCTGAATATGTTTGGTTCTGCAGCCTCTGGGTATGTACTGCTGTGCTACTTTCCAGATTAGTTAGACAAATTCATCAAAGTGATCAGGTTTTGGTGGTTTAGTATCGATAAGTTGATCAAGGGATTCTGCGAAAGATGTCCAATTTGCTTTTCTCAGGTTAAATCTTGGTAGGTACTTTGATGGTACAGGTCTCAGAACTGGAAGGGATTCTACCTGGACTGGACGATATTGGGATTTGGGTATATGTTGGAGGACTGTTCGTGTGAAGAGGTTGGAGCTTGCCGAGGTAACAAAGGCAAGGTCTGGGTTGTATCCTTTCTTCCATCTGGCACCTGTGAAGGTAGGGGTGTCCTTTGACTCGTATAGTAGCTCAAGGCTGCTGTTTAGAGCCCATGATATAACTTCTTCGCCATTTGCATTGTCATCTTCATATCCCTAGTCAGTGCTATTAAAGTTACCAATAATGAGGTATATTTTGTCCTGGAGATCTAGGTTAGGTGACCACATGAATGATTCATTAGGGGGTTTGTAGACCGAGATGATATTTATCTATTTTGTTTCAGCTTTCAGAAGTTCCATTGAACCAGCTTGGATGTTTGCTGTGCTTGTTACTGTAGCTTTCTCTTTAACAAAGATTGCACTTCCATAAGTTTGGCTAGGGGTGTCAACAGCCAAGTGCATTCCTGGCACATTGGGTTGGTTGTTCAGCCTATGAGTTTCTTGTATGCACAAGATGTCCGGTTTTAAGTTTGCCACGATTTCTGCATTACTGTGGCTGAAGCCTTCGATGTTGTGGCTAACGATTTTCCTGATTTCCAGCAGTGAGATATACAGGAGTGAGATCAGTTAGTTGAGTAGTGCCGCAACAACAGTTTTGCACTCAGCATCGGTAAGACCAAGGAATTGATTGTGGACTTTAGAAAGGGCAAGTTGAGGGAACACACACCAGTCCTTACAGAGGGATCAGCAATGAAAAAAGTGAGTAGTTTCAAGTTCTCTGAAGTCAACATCTCTGAAGATCTATCCGAGGCCTACCATATTGATACAATTACATAGAAAGCACAACAGCGGCTATATTTCATTAGGATTTTGTGGGGACGTGGGGACTCTTACAAATTTCTACAAATGTACCATGGTGCATTCTAACTGGTTGCATCACCGTCTGTATGGAGGGACCACTGTGTATCCTCATAAAAAGCTGCAGAATGCTGTAAACCTAGCTAGCGCCAGAATCAAGCAGCGCCTGTCAGTAAGGATCCCTGTCACCCAGGAAATGCTCTCTTCTTATTGCTACCATCAAGGAGGAGGTACAGGAGTCTGAAGCCACAGATTCAACATTTTCAGAGCAGCTTCTTTCCCACTGCCATCAGATTTCTGAATGGACACTGAACCCATGTACACTACCTCACATTTTTTTCTATTTTTGCACCACATTTAATTTAATTATTTTATTTTTATTTATGTATCTATCTAAATATGGAAGGACGTTTCCTGTGGTGGGAGAGTCTTAAGACCAGGGGACACAGCCTCAGAATAGAGGGGCATCCATTTAGAAAAGAGATGAGGAATTTCTTCAGCCAGAGTGGTGAATCTGTGGAGTTCTTTTCCACATGCAATTGTGGTGTCCAAGTCTTTGTATATATTTAATATTCAACAATCATTTATCAACAAATAATGTGAAAATTATAAAACTTTGAGATTTGCTTGCTCACAGGTAGCTGCAAAGCAAGAAACCTGAAATAACCTAATTGAAGAAAAAAAAAGTGAACAAAAATAAAAGGCCAACTCTCAATGTGCAAGAGAAAGAAAAAAATCAAACAAATGGCTTCCAGTTAAGATGGTGGCACTGTATGGGTGCAGCATCTTCTGGTAGTCAAAAAGCTAAGAAATCCGACTGAAAAACATCACTTAAAATACTTTTTCTGAGGTAAAGTGTGTTAAATTATTGATGCAAGCAGTGAAGGGGCGCGTGATGGCGAGGCGAGGATGAGCCGAAATGATGTTTCAGAGAATTGTTGCAGCTGGAGGAATGCTGCGTATATGACTGGTCTGGGAGCGAGGCTGGATTGCTCTGGGTGCTGAGAGGAGATGTTGGGGCCCTGATAGAGAACCATTGGTGCTCACTCAATTGTCCCAGGAGCGAGGATGGGTTCCAAGCTGATCTGAAGAGCTTGAGAGTGGCTTTGGGTTGGATGACAGAATTTGGGCCCAGAGTGAGTTGATGGGCAGCGTGATCTAGGCTCGGGGAGTTTATATACAATTTCTTGCTGTATTTAATAGTTCTTAAAATTATGTATTGCAATGTACTGCTGCTGCAAAGCAAGATATTTCATGACGTATGCCAGTGATATTAAATCTGATCCTTATGAGGTGAATTTGAGCCAAGAGGTTATGTTACAGCTTTATAAGACTCTGACTGGGGCACATCAATCCTGGTAGCTCTGTTAACAGAAGGATATGGAGACTCTTTGGAGGTTGCGTAGGAGGATTACCAGAATGCTGCCTGGTTTGGAGGATCTGTGCGATGAGGACAGGTGCTTTCTTGAGAGTAAAGGAGACTAAGGGGACAATTAATAGAAGTTTATGAAATTATTCAAGACTTAGGATGGAGCAGATAGCCAGCATCTTTTTCCAGGGATTGCAATGTCTAATACTAGAGTGTACATGTTTAAAGTGAGGTAGGTTAAGTACAAAGGATATGTGTGAGGCAAGTGTTTTTTTTACACAGTGTTGAGAAGCCTACAGCATAGGGATATTCTAATAGATTCTTTTATATGCACAGGAAGATGCAGAGAAGGGAAGGATATGTGCAGATAAGAGGAGTTAGATCAACTATGAATAATTGGTTTAATTAATTTGGCATAACACTGTGGGCTGAAAAGCATGAACTGTGTTTTGCTGTTCCATGTTCTTCTTGTATAATGATCTGATCTTGTTCGCTGCTTCTATTTCCTACCCATTCGTGCAACTTTTGATTTCCTTGTGGATGAAAGATCTTAATGCAATTATAAAGCTGTGCTTTAGCTTGTTCTTGTTTAATATATCCTTGAGGTTTGGATGTTACTGATAAGGCAAGCATTTATTGCACATACCTAATCGATACTATATTGAATCCAAAGGAAATTACAGTGTCAAAGTAGCATTACAAGTGCACAGATATACAATATATAGATATTAGAAGAGAAGTAAGAATAAAAAACGAGTTAACAGTCTAACAGGAGGGGGTCATCAATTCCCTAGCTACAAGTCGACTCATTATAGAACGTAATGGCCGAGGGTAAGAATGACTTTGGAGCAGTGCAGTTGTCTTGGTCTGTGACTAAAAGTGCTCCTTTGTTCAGCCAGGGTGGCATGCAGAGTGTGATGAATATTGTCCACAATTGTCGGGATTTTCCATAGGATCCTTTATTCTCCCATGCATCCAGTGTGTCCAGTTTGACTCCTATAGCAGAGCCAGCCTTTCTAATCAGTTTATTGAGCCTGTTGGCATCACCCTTGTTGATGCCATTGCCCCAGCAGACCACTGCATAGAAGTTTGTAGTGGTGACAACAGACTGGTAGAGCATGTGAAGGAGAGGCCTGCATACTCCAAAGGACCTCAGTCTCCTCAGGAAGTAGCCCCTGAGAAAGCAACACACAAAATGTTGGAGGAACTCAGAACTGCTGCAGTCCTTCAGGTGAAGGTGCTCCTGCAGTGCTGTTGGGTGGTGGTGAGGTGTTGCCAGGATATAGATCTACTGTTGGAGGATGACAAATGATTACATTTACAAGTCAATAATGTGCACAGCCTGGTAGTTGCGATTTTTGTCTGTTTGAACTTTTCATCCTCTGCAGCTTTGTTAAGTTGGAACATTTCTAGGAATGACTGGTGCTGCTTCTGGCAAAAACTTTTGCCTTCCCCATTGAACCAGAGTAGATCTTCTGGTTTGATAGTAATATAAAGTAAGAAAACTGCCATGCTATGCGCTTCCAGCACAAGAGAAGATACCATTTGTTTTCATTGTCCAAAGCAAGCATCAGTGAAATAAAATATGAACTTTCTCTCAATAAAATATAAAGTCAGAGAGCCCTTCAGCCTAAATGGTTTGTGCTGACAAAGCTGCTCATTTAAGCTAGTATTATTTTCCAGAATTTGGCCAATAATCTTCTAAACTTTTCCTCTCCTGTACAACTGTCTTTTAAAAGTCATTTTTGTACCCGACAGATACTTCCTCTCGCAGTACATTCCACATATATACCATTTTTTGTGTTTATATTTAAAAATTGTCCAAGTTCCTATCAATTCTTTCCCTTTCAATTTAAACCTATGTCCTCTAGTTCTTGGTTCCCATGGGACAGAGACCACATTTGCTCTATACCTCTAAATGATCACTTCCTGGTTTCTTATATTCTAACGAATAGTCCTAACCAGTCCAACCAGTCCTAACCAGTCCTAACCCTTTAACTCAGTCACTCAAGACCTGGCAAATACTTGTAAATCTTTTCTGTACTCAATATAATTTAATAATATCTTTCTAGATGTAGGATGATCAAAACTAAACACAATACTCTTAGTGTGGCCTCACTAGCGCCTTGTAAAACTGCACCACACCCTCTTAATTTTTGAACTACTGATGACTTTGTAACTTTACATATGATGTACGTAAAGATGCTTTTTAAGCATCCAGAATGACAGAGAGTAAATACTTGTAGATATGTACTACTGAGATAAAGTGTGCACTTAATAATTTGAATACTTGCAGCAATTTATTGTGTCCGCTTTATTCTGGTTCTCTTTTCAAAATGTATTTTATTCAAAAACTTGGCAAAAATCCACTGGTTTGTATAGCTTTTTTTTTTGCACATTTTTATCAGGAAGGAGCTGGAAATTGGTGGAATTTGAATTCTGAAGTTCTGACAAATGGGGGTGAAATTTGTGACGCAAAAAATCCAACGTTTCATGAAATTCTATTGGATACTTACTTTGAACTGCCTGCTGGTAAGTAAGCATGGTTTTATTTCATTCTGTATAAAATAAATTGGGCTCAGTGCTTGCTTGAGCCTTTTCTTGGAAACATATAGTTATCATCACTGGATATTACACTTTATATTTCTCAATAGTCCCTCTCCTGCTAGCAGGACCTACCACTATGCGTAGAGCTAGAGTGGTATTTGTTTAGGAGGGTAGGAATCTTCAATCCCAGGACACGGTCTCTTTCCATACATTGGCAAGGAAACATCAATGTCCTGCTGTATCTCAATGAATGAGATAAACACCACTGGCAAGCACAATGGAACTAGGTATTTGGGGTTAGTGGGAGAAATCTGTCTCAGGTTTACTTTACAGAAATAAAATGTATTGAGCGACTATTCTTAAAATTGCAATAGTGAATATTTAAATAAAGTATCTCTATTCCCATTTATCTTCATTCTAGTAATTACTAACATAATACGGTGGATTCCAGTTATAATTGGGTGATCAGGGCAGTTGCTTATTTGGGACAATTCTTAACAAAAACTCATCAAGAAAATAGTTGGGATTCTGTCTGTTTATTTGGGACACTGCTGCTTAATTGGGATAGGAGACTTGCTGGGCAGTTTCTAATTAGCATCAGTTGAGTGTACTTGTGTGACCCTTAGAGTGAACAGTTTTTAAATATGCCTTGTTGTGTGTGTTCAAATGATTGTTGTCACTGTTAGTGAGAAATAAGCAGTAAGACAAATCAGAACTGTTTTGGTCACTGAAGTTTCAAGCATTCAGGCTTGGAGATGCCTGAAGCAGCTGAGTGAAAATGAAATGATTTCACTACTTCAAGTTAGGAACTATGAAGAATTTGAAGTTATCAACAGTAATCTTGAAGGTTAAAATGAAAATGATGATCTGGAGAAGGCAATCATTGAAAACATTGTATGAGGGCAGTCCACTATCTGCACTAGGTGTCTGCACTGATTTTGCATATTTACAGTCAATCAAAACAACACAGCAGCTGGACGAATTATTCTAATGATAACTATTAGGAACTGGTACAGTTTTATAGTACTGGAGTAATATTGGTAGTTCTGTATTTTGTTTAGTTATGTAATTTGTTATTCAATTAAATGGTAATAATTTTCTTGTTTAACTGTTTCCGTGAAACTTCAGCTAAATGTACTGGTACCATTATGTCCCAATTAACCAAAATCTACTCTAAATAAATCAGATGTTGATAAGTATAAAATAATTGAATGGTAAGTTGTCACTAAAAGCGGATGAATTACTAAGGGGAGGAGACTGCGGCTGTTGTCTGACACAGTGGTTAAAGTCCACTTGGAATAGTTTGGGATATCATGCCTCAGTACAGGAAATATTACAAGAAAGGGGCGCGCAGGTCCCAGAGCTTCAGAGCTTGAAGTTTGTATAAACTTATACTGTTTTAAATATGATAGAAAATTGGCGTGACTGCATTCCACAAAATGTTGAAAGGATTAGGTATTGAGCATAAACTGTGTAAGTGCAACACAATGTGATTTTTTTCACAAAGCTTTGTTGCTAATTACTATCGGGTATTTCTTGTGCTGGTAAAGGGTATTCAATCTCTGCTTTTCCACCTGCATGGGTACCACTGGAATTAAAGAGTTACAAATATTTTGGCCTTTGGACATTGAGGTGGAGGATTGACCATTTGATCTCAGAGTCCACAAACTTATCAAAGTTGCTGGTTTTTGTATTATTATTTCATTATGGCTAATTGTTCCAATCGGCCATCATGCCCCAGCCCATCTGTATCAAGTGACTGTCATCTCAGTGTCTTCCACATGTTCTCATGCGTACCACCTCCTTTCCATTCTCTGCAATGATGGCAGACCCTAGTGTCGTTTCACAGATGCAAGTACTATACGACATGCTTAAATAGTGAATACATTTACCCAGAACTGGCATTTGTTATATCTGGTCAGTGTTGCCATACTGCAAGTTATTGTTTCTGTCCCAGAAAATGCACCTTGTATGAAGGGGATATCAAGATCAAGGGTAATTTAATAAAAGATAGAATTTGACTATTTGGGAGAGGAAAGTAGAGCCAGTGTCTTCCCAGAAGAAACATAGAAAGACAGAAAATCTACAGCACAATACAGGCCCTTCGGCCCACAAAGTTGTGCCGAACATGTTCCTACCTTAGAAAGTACTAGGGTTACCCATAGCCCTCTTTCTAAGCTCCATGTAACTTTTCAGGAGTCTCTTAAAAGACCCTATCATATCAGCCTCCACCACTGTTGCTGGCAGCCCATTCCACACACTCACCACTCTCTGCGTAAAAAGACTTACCCCTGACATCTCCTCTGTATCTACTCCCAAGCACCTTAAACCCTCTTGTGGTAGCCATTTCAGCCCTGGGAAAAAGCCTCTGACTATCCACACAATCAATGCTTCTCATCATCTTATACACATCTATCAGGTCACCTCTCATCCTTTTTCGCTCCAAGGAGAAAAGGCCAAGTTCACTCAACCTGTCTTCATAAGGCATGCCCCCCAATCCAGGCACCATCGTTGTAAATCTCCTCTGCACCCTTTCTATGGCTTCCACATCCTTCCTGTAGTGAGGCGACCAGAACTGAGCACAGTACTCCAAGTGGGGTCTGACCAGGGTCCTATATAGCTGCAACATTACCTCTCGGCTCCTAAATTCAGTTCCACGATTGATGAAGGGCAATACACCATATGCCTTCTTAACCACAGAGTCAACCTGCGCAGCTGCTTTGAGCGTCCTATGGACTTGGACCCCAAGATCCCTCTGATCCCCCACACTGCCAAGAGTCTTACCATTAATACTATATTCTGCCATCATATTTGACCTACCAAAATGAACCACTTCACACTTATCCGGGTTGAACTCCACCTGCCACTTCTCAGCCCAGTTTTGCATCCTATCAATGTCCCGCTGTAACCTCCGGCAGCCCTCCACACAATCCACGGCACCCCCAACCTTTGTATCATCATCAAACTTACTAACCCATCCCTCCACTTCCTCATCCAGGTCATTTATAAAAATCACGAAGAGTAAGGGTTCCAGAACAGATCCCTGAGGCACACCACTGGTCACTGACCTCCATGCAGAATATGACCTGTCAACAACCATTCTTTGTGGGCAAGCCAGTTCTGGATCCACAAAGCAATGTCCCCTTGGATCCCATGCCTCCTTACTTTCTCAATAAGCCTTGCAATGGGGTACCTTATCAAATGCCTTGCTGAAATCCATATACACTACATCTACTGATCTTCCTTCATCAATGTGTTTAGTTACATCCTCAAAAAAATTCATTCAAGCTCGTAAGGCACGACCTGCCCTTGACAAAGCCATGCTGACTATTCCTAATCATATTATACCTCTCCAAATATTCATAAATCCTGCCTCTCAGGACCTTCTCCATCAATTTACCAACCACTGAAGTAAGAAATGTGGTAGAAAACTGGAATCTTCTCTCCAACTTCCTCATGTGCAATTTAAGCCTTTTAGCAAAATGTTTTCAAATAGTTCAATGACCAGAACAGAGGGCATCAAATGATGTAAAAATAACATAGGAAAATGGGGATGAGGGTAATGATTAGCAGGCTTGGGTATCTGATGGGTTTAATTGTCTTTTCTTTCTAGAAAATATTGCATTTACTTTGTGCCTTTTGTGACTTTGGCCAAAGTATGAACTTGGGAACTGGAGAGTCAATACAGGATGTGTAGATTATTTATTTTTCAAAGAATTTTGAAAGAAATATTCTCAGAGATCTGCACAACATTTGGGCTGAGTAGCCTGTCCAGTATTATACTGTTCTGTTGTATGAGGAGATATCATGAACTGCCTTCAGCTCTTTTGAGAACTTGAAAAATGGCAGTTCGTGCCTCATCTCCCACAAGAGACCATGCAAGGCACGAGCTGCACTTCATTGATGTTGAATTGGTGTGTCACAATCCTAGAACAGGACAGCATAGATGGACCTTTGGTACAGACTTTGGTCCATCTAGTCTGCGCTGAACTATTATGCTGCCTTGTCCCATTGAACTACAATCGCACCATAGCCCTCCATGCCCCTCCCATCCATGTACCTATCTAAATTGAATCCTCATCCACCACTTCCACTGGCAGCTTGTTCTACAGTCTCAGCACCCTCTGAATGAAGAAGTTCCCCCTCATGATCCCCCTTAAACATTTCAAGCTTAATTCATGACCTCTAGTTCTTTTTCTGTCACACACAACCTCGGTAGAAAAAGTCTGCTTGCATTTACCCTGTCTCTCCCTCTCTTAATTTTGTATACTTCTATCAAATTACCCCCATTATCCTATGCTGCAGTAAATAAAGTCCTAACCTAATCAATCTTCTCCTGTAACTCAGATCCTCAATTCCTGACAAATTCCTTGTCAATATTCTCTGCACTATATCAATCTTATTGATATCTTTCCTACAGGTGGATGACCAGAACTGCATAGAATATTCAAAAATAGGCCTCACCACCAGCCTGTACAACTTCAATGTAACATCCCCAAAGAACCAAAAAGGGCCTAGTATAATTATTCAGCCAAATGTGCACAAGTTGGAGCTCATCTTGAACTTGTCTGTCACTTGCACGCTGGGCCCTCAGTTTGTGTGAAAACATGCGCTGCCTTGCAAATGTCGCTCGCAATCCATCTGGAACAAACAGGTCTCCCACTGGGACATATCCGACAGCCAGTTTTCCCCAGTATCTTCTCTCTTTATCTCCCACTGAACAAAAGATTCCAGCTCTCACCAGTGTCAGATAGACAACATAAAAACATACACCCTCATTGGACGGCTCACATTCCATAGCACCCATAATCTCTAAGTGTAACCCAAACACTGCTTCTACAGAAAGACCATTACTTTAGCAGTGAAACCTTTCCCAGGGTGTTGCAGTCTCCCCCCACCAAAGTTAATCATGTCCTCATGATGTTGAGATAATTTGTCACCCCTTCATACAAAGCACAAAGTCCAACCCAGGTTTAAATGGCAGTGACATAGCTCACCAAGGGGATAGGTACTGCACTCTGTTCCCCGGGTGTGACATAGGCCAGTCTGTCTGGGGGTCTGCTGACTCTCTGTAGCCTCCTTACCCAATCATCTACTTCTTCAGCTTCAGACACTCCCTGGGCTCTTTCATGTCTTCCTGGGGAGGCCCCTTCCTGTCCACTACTTGTGCCTACTGACGGCTCAGGTCCCCTCATCACTTGGCTGGGCTTGCCTTCATACCCAGTTACTTTAGAGTCCAACTTCCCGTCACTTTCTAACCACACACTGGCCTGTCCACCATTTCACCTGCCTCAACGTGAGAAGGGTTGGGGACCTGTGCGAAGGGCAGCATGTACCACACCCCTATTTCCTCATTCTCTGAGTCCGTATCACATTCAAGGGTGGAGTCCGGTCTAATCCTTCCCACTGTTGGTCCTTCGGTTCCCCCACATTACCACAGAGTCCTCTTATTAGGTGTAGGGTCCAGGTCAGGCTCTGGGTCAACATGTACCTCTTGTCCCAAAAGCAGAAGGTGGTTCTGATGGAGAATCCTTGACAAGCCCATTTCCATCTTGTTTCACCCAGAAAACTGGTACATTTGTCATCTGACTCTCCACTAGATACGGCGTAGCCGCCCAGTAGTCAGCCAACTTGTGCTTCCCAGGTAGCCCATAATTTTTTATGAAGACTCTATCCCCAGGCCTACGTTGGGAGAACTGAACCTTTTGATCATACCTCTTCTTATTTCCTTGATTCTGCTTGGTAGCTGAGACCTCAGCTAGTTCATAAGCCTTTTGCAGCTCCCTTCGTATATGAGACACGTACTTCAGATAAGTCTTCTGTTGTATATTTTCCTCGCTAGTCCCAAAACAGAGGTTTATGGGTATCCTCGCTTCGCGTCCAAACATCAGATAAATCAGCAAGTACCCAGTATCTTCATGCTGTGTACAGTTGTAGCAGTGGACCAGATGTACAATATGTTGACTCCACGTTCTTTTTACTGATCTCCAAAGTTCTGTGCATGTCTAGTAAGGTCCAATTGAACCTCTTGGGCTGGGAATCACCCTATGGGTGAGGAGGCATAGTCCTTGACTTCTTGACTCCCAAGCATGCTCAGTAACTTGTGTCTAAACGTACTCTCGAAATCCCATCCCTAATCACTATGTCTCTGCCTAGGGAGGCCATAATAAATGAAAAACTTCTCCCATAACACTTTGGCTATGGTGGATGCCCTCCGATCCTTGGTAGGGAAGGCTTGCGCATATCTGGTGCAGTGATCTATGATAACTAAGACATTCGTTGCATTGCTGGCATCAGGCTCTATGTTTGAAAATCCATACATACCAGGTTTAGTGGCCCTGTGCTCTGCAAATGGGATGACGGTGCCGCCCTCGTAGACAGCATCTTCCTCCATATACATAGAGTGCACGACTTGCATTGCTTTGACCTCCAGCTTCATTCGGGGCTATTAGAACTGATCTCTGAGCATTCCATAGGTCTTGTCAATCCCCAAATGACCAAAATCATTGTGCAGTGATTTCAACACAATCTTCTGATAATTTTCAGGCAGAACCAGCTGGGAACGCCGAAGCCTATCTGGAGGCGACATGACCCAATACAGAATCTGGTTCCTCAACTCCAATCTGGGCTATTCTCTCAGTAGTAGAGACACCGCAAAGTGTTTCATCCTGTCTGCTTGGGTTATGTCCCCTTCAGCAACAGCTGACCAAACGGTGCCTATGCACGGGTCATCTCGCTGAGTGGCTACCGCTTCCTCAGGACTCAATTCTGGCAACTGCTTTGTCTTCAGATCAGTCAGGTTGCAGTTAGCCTGTGGAATGGCATTATCAGTAGCACCCAAATGATCTACTGCTCAATTGTGCCCTTGCCTTTCCTCTGCCGTGATGGAAAACTGGCATACAGCTTTGACTCCAGTGGCAGGAATGCTCTCCCACTCTCTGTCCCTATCCCTTCATGTGCACGTCGGGACAACACATCGGCATCAATGTTCCGACTCCCCGGCTGGTACTTCAGGTAAAATCATAGGCAGGCAATGCCGCCAACACCTATGGGATCCAATTTTTTCGGTGTCAGGATATAAGTTAATGAGTTGTTATTAGTCCTCACCTCGAACATGGCACCATATAGTTAGTCATATAGCTTATCCACCACAGCCCACTTCAGTGCCAGGAACTCCAATGTGTGTCGGGTAGTTTCGCTCAGAGGGTGACAGACTCTGGCTGACAAACGCAACAGGTCTTAACCCTGTGCCCTGATCCTGATACAGAACCCCAAAGCCCTCTCTGCTGGCATCCATATGCAGTAAATGTGGCAATAAGAGGTCTTCAAAAGCCAGCAGAGGTGCTTTTGTCAGCAGCCCATTCAGCAACTGAAAGGCCTCTTCAAATTACACATCCCATTTCACTCCAAAAGGCTCTGAAGGGCTGAGATCATCTTTACCATCCTTGCCTTTTGTCCTCCTCCCTTCCGTCCCCAAGGGAGGGTAACTACACAGAAGCTGATTTAAAGGGTGACTCTAGAGTAGTCCATAAGACCATAAGACAAAGGAGCAGAAGTCAGCCATTCGGCCCATCGAGTCTGCTCTGCCATTTTATCATGAGCTGATCCATTCTCCCATTTAGTCCCACTCCCCCGCCTTCTCACCATAACCTTTGGTGAGATACTGGCTATCTGGCTACTCAGATACCTATCAATCTCTGCCTTAAATACACCCAATGACTTGACCTCCACTGCCACCCGTGGCAACAAATTCCACAGATTAACCACTCTCTGGCTTAAAAAAAATTTCTTCGCATCTCTGTTCTGAATGGGCGCCTTTCGATCCTTTAGTCATGCCCCCTTGTACTAGACTCCCCCACCATGGGAAACAACTTTGCCACATCCACCCTGTCCATGCCTTTCAACATTCGAAATGTTTCTATGAGGTCCCTCCTCATTCTTCTAAACTCCAAGGAGTACAGTCCAACAGCGGTCAAACGTTCCTCATAGGTTAACCCTCTTATTCCCAGAATCATTCTAGTGAATCTTCTTTGTACCCTCTCCAACGTCAGCACATCCTTTCTTAAATACGGAGCCCAAAACTGCACACAGTACTCCAAGTGAGATCTTACCAGTGCCTTATAGAGACTCAACATCACATCCCTGCTCCTATACTCTATTCCTCTAGAAATGAATGCCAACATTACATTCGCCTTCTTCACCACCGAGTCAGCCTGGAGGTCAACCTTAAGGGTATCCTGCATGAGGACTCCCAAGTCTCGTTGCATCTCAGAACTTTGAATTCTCTCCCCATTTAAATAATAGTCCGCCCATTAATTTCTTTTACCAAAGTGCATAACCATACACTTTCCAACATTGTATTTAATTTGCCGCTTCTCTGCCCATTTTCCCAATCTATCCAAGTCTCTGCAGACTCTCCATTTCCTCAGCACTACTGGCCCCTCCACCTAACTTTGTATCATCAGCAAACTTAGCCACGAAGCCACCTATTCCATAATCCAAATCGTTGATGTACAACATAAAAAGAAGCGGCCCCAACACAGACCCCTGTGGAACACCATTGGTAACCAGCATCCAACCAGAATGGGATCCCTTTATTCCCACTCTCTGTTTCCTGCCAATCAGCCAATGCTCTATTCACATATGTAACTTTCCCGTAATTCCATAGGATCTTATGTTGTTTAGCAGCCTCATGTGCGGCATCTTGTCAAAGGCCTTCTGAAAATCAAAATATACAATGTCTACTGCATCTCCCTGGTCTAGCCTACTTGTAATTTCCTCAAAAAATTGCAATAGGTTTGTCAGACAGGATTTTCCTTTAAGGAAACCATGCTGAGTTCTGCCTATCTTGTCATATGCCTACAGGTACTCCGTAACCTCATCCTCGACAATCGATTCCTAACAACTTCCCAACCACTGATGTCAAGCTAACAGGTCTATAATTTCCTATTTGCTACCTTGCCCCCTTCTTAAATAGCGGAGTGACATTCGCAGTCTTCCAGTCCTCTGGAACCATGCCAGAATCTATTGACTTTTGAAAGATCCTCGCTTATGCCTCCGCAATCTCCACAGCTACTTCCTTCGAAACACGAGGGTGCATTCCATCTGGTCCAGGAGATTTATCCACCCTTAGACTATTCAGCTTCCTGAGTACTTTCTCTGTCGTAATTGTGACTGCGCACACTTCTCTTCCCTGCCACCCTTGAGTGTCCGGTATACTGCTGATGTCTTCCTCAGTGAAGAGTGATGCAAAATACTCGTTCAGTTCCTCCTTATCTCCTTATCTCCCATTACAATTTCTCCAGCATCATTTTCTATTGGTCCTATATCTACTCTCACCTGTCTTTTACTCTTTATATACTTGAAAAAACTTTTAGTATCCTCTTTGATATTATTTGCTAGCTTCCTTTCATAGTTAATCTTTTCCCTTTTAATGACCTTCTTAGTTTCCTTTTGTAAGCTTTTAAAAACTTCCCAATCCTCTGTCTTCCCACTAATTTTTGCTTCCTTGTATGCCCTCTCCGTTGCTTTAACTTTGGCTCTTTAACTTTTTTTAACTTCTCTTGTCAGCCACGGTTGCATCCATTTTCCATTTGAAAATTTATTCTTTTTTGGAATATATTTGTGTTGCACCTTCACACTTCTCGCATAAACTCCAGCCACTGCTGCTCTGCCGTCCTTCCCGCTAGTGTCCCTTTCCAGTCAACTTCGGCCAGTTCCTCTCTCATGCCACTGTAATCTCCTTTACTCCACTGAAATACCGACACACTGGATTTCGGCTTCTCTTTCTCAAATTTCACAGTGAACACAATCATGTTACAATCACTGTCTCTAAGGGTTCCTTCACCTCAATCTCTCTAATCATGTCTGGTTCATTACACAATACCCAATCCAGTACAGCCGATCCCCTAGTGGGCTCAACAACAAGCTGTTCTAAAAAGCCATCTTGTAGACATTCTACAAATTCTCTCTCTTGAGATCCAATCCACTGGCATGTTAAACTCCCCCACTATTATCATAACACTGCCCTTCTGACAAGCCTTTTCTATTTCCTGTTGTAATTTGTAGTCCACAGCATTGCAGCTGTTAGAAGGCATGTATATAACTGCCATCAGGGTCCGTTTACCCCGCGATTTCGTAGCTCAACCCATAAAGATTCTGCACCTTCCGATCCTATGTCACCCCTTTCTAATGATTTAATATCATTTCTTACCAATAAAGCCATGCCTTCCCCGCTGCGTCCCTTCCTATCCTTCCAATACACCGTGTATCCTTGGACATTCAGCTCCCAGAGACATGCATCCTTTAGCCATGTCTCAGTGATGGCCACAATATCATACCTGCCAATCTGTAGCTATACGACAAGGTCATCCACCTTATTCCTTATGCTGCGTGCATTTAAGTATAACACCTTACGTCCAGTATTTGGTACTTTTTGCATTGATTGCCCTGCAACTTTATTGCACTGCAACTCATCCCAGTGGCTGCAAATTTGCTCCATCACCTGCCTGTCCTTTCTGACATCTTTACTGCTCACTACCTTAGATTTATTTCTGCTTTCCTTCTCCTCCGCTCTATCGTTCTGGTTCCTATCCCCCTGCCAAATTAAATTAAACCCCCCCTAACAGCTCTATTAAAGCTTTCCGCCAGGATATTGGTCTCCTTGAGGTTCAGGTGTAACCTGTCCTTTTTGAATGGGTCATACTTCCCCCAGAAGAGATCCCAGTGATCCAAGAATCTGACACCCTGCCCCCTGCACCAGTCTCTCAGCCACACATTCATCTGCCTAAACCTCTATGAATCTCCGATAGTACCCACAGAATCTAAGCAATGAGCGCAGGGTGCTCACAGTCTGGGGCCTTGACCATGTGGAAACTGCCTCTATCTTAGACAGCTCTGTAACTACTCCATCACTTGAGACTATGTGCCCAATGTAGTTAACAGCTGTCTTGCAGAACTGGCACTTGTCCAGGGAAAGTTTTAACCCTTCAGCTTTCAGATGGCATCGTACCTTCAGGAGCCTCACTTCATGTTCCTCCAAGGTGGACCCTAACACTATGAGATCATCCAGGAACCGCAACACTTCAAGCAAGTCATATTCCCCACTGTTTTCGCCATGACATACTGGAAAGTTGCTGTGGCGCCCTGTATGCCCTGGGGGATCCTTTGAAACTGGAAGAATCCCAGTGGACACATGAATGCCTTCTTCTCTTTGTCAGCGTCACTCATGGGGATCTGATAATACCCACTCCTCAAGTTCAGCACACTGAAGGACTATGTACCATTCAGACAAGTCAGCGCATCCTTGATTCTTGGGACCGTATACTGGCCGGGGACTGTACGCCTGTTCAGAATCCGATTGTCCTCAAACATCCGTACCTTCCCATTCTTCTTCCTGGCCACCACTATTGGAGATGCATAGGGACTTCTGGACTCAGTGATGATCCCAGTTTACTTCAGTTTCTGCAGATGCTGCCAAACATCATCTACCTCTGCAGGCGCCATTCGCCGTGACTGTTCTCTGAATGGGGTGTCCTCTGTCAACCGGATGGTGTGGTGAGTGCTCTTGGAACAACCCACATCAAACACGTCAGTAGAAAAGACGTCTTCCAGCTTCAACATCTTCTCTTCCAACCTCCAGGTACTGGGGAGTCCTTAAAGTTGAATGATTCGGCAGTCAACTTTGTCTTTTTCAGAAAGAGTTTCTTCTTGGCTTGTCTCACAGGGGCACTAGACATTACTGTCACCCGAAGGAGGTGAACTATTGGCATCCCCCACCTGAGGGTAACCCTGCTCTCCGAAGTGTTCCTGACAATCGCCGTTATCCTGTTCACTTGTACAACCAAGGGCTTCTGCAGTTCAGGCCTTGCTAGTACCCCAGCGGGTAAGCATGACTCCTCTTTGTGGTCTTCCAGAGCATCCACGAAGAGGGCCTCTACACAGGCATTCTGGGAAATTCGGTGTTTCCTGTCACTCTAGCTACTTCCTCAGGCCATAACACAACTGTTTTGGACTGGGTGTACCTCACATTTCCTCATTTATGCTGTTCGTCCAGCCCAGTCCAGCCACGCAGCTTGGAATGCAGGGTGAATAGACAATGTTTTCAGAAAGCTCTCTCCAACTTTCTACTTGCAGGCTCCCACTAGCTTCCTTTCTCAACTGGATCTGGACAAACCATCACTCATGTATCAAAGACCTCAGCTACTCCACATCTGCTTCTGAAAAATCCACCTTCAAAGACAGTGACCATCATTGTCATCTGTACGAAGACCTTAGATCTCTTGTGCGCTGAGTGGCATAAATGGTATATGTGTCAAATACCAGTTGTAAAATGAATGGTACAGCAGAGTAACCTGAGAGCTTGTGTCAAGTATTGTTCTAGCAATTCATAGCTTGGGTATCCAGGGGCTTACTCTCCAAGGGATTTGCCATCCTTCACACTTCTGCCTGAAGAGCCCTTCTTCACCACAGTTATAACAGCCAATACTGGTTGCTCCCCCTCTCACAGGACCCCATTCACTTGCAGCCTCGGGGTCCTACTCCCTGTTGGCGTTGTTGTGCGGGGCAGCCGCACCCACTGATAACAGCCAGGACATCTCAGTTCCAAACTCTGCCACAAACTCCTTTCCCACTCCATATCAGTGGTCACTTCAGCCAGGGGGGCAACTACAGAGGTCTGAACCTCACTGATGAAGGTCTCCCATGCCTCTGTCACATTCTTTCCCTCTCTTATTCCTTTCATCAGCGCAACAAATGAGAGAGGGGACGCATCTTACGAGATTTGGAGACTCCAGCAATTGTTTCCCGTAACTGTGCATCTTTCGCCACTTAGTCTATTCTTAACTGACTCACCTCAGCCGTTTGAATGGCCTCCCTACACTGCAAGCACCTTAGCTGCCTCTAGCCGAAAAATATAGGCAGAAAGCTTCTCCCCCTTCTCCTGAAACATGTTCTGAAACCCAATCATAAGCTTCATTGGGCTTCCTGTCACACTAAAAATATTTTCTAGTGCTTGTATGTAGCCCCCTGAAGTAGTAAAGCGGTTCTGTGCCTTTTAAGGATCTCACTACATTAGCATCTGGCCCCCTCAAACTCTCTACCAATTGCTGTGTTTTCATATCATCAGAGCACTGTCACTTATACAGCATCTGAAAGGTCTGCTCTCCTCAAGTCTCATATCCCTCCTCCCCTTCAGAGGTGGGCATCATCCCTGAGAACATGCTGAGCCTACGATAACTGGGACTTTGCACCTGGGCACTTTTCCATTTACTTGCCAGGGAGATAAAGGCCGTTATCAACTCAGAATGCTCACCCCTTGATGGAGGACTCATTAAACCTTCCACATCAGACCACTCCTTCCCCTCGCTCCACAGAAATGAGAGCAACTGGTCTTTAAAGTCTCTGCTCCCAGCTGTGGGAAACTCAGCTTCTGATTTGGCATTCTTTCCTTCACTACATGTCCTCCCAGAAAGTATGGATAGCCCGTGGACCCCCTTCTCCCGGGGCCCCAATAGTACCAGGCAGCTCCACTACCATTACATCAGCGTTAGCCTGAACTAAAACAAATTCTTTTCCCGCCATTTTGTCAAACATCCACTCCATGATCATAGCTGTTCCTACAGCTTTAGCAGTACTTAAAATCTGAATTAATGATATATTGGGGCTATGAATGTCCACTCCCCTCAATACACATGCATTCGCTATCAGTAACCCTGTGGATTCGCACTACCGCTCAACCCTGCAGCTTTCAAAACCACGTATCATAATCACTTTACTGGACAATAGTTTAACACAGGCTTAAGCACACAACCCTCTAGGTTAATGCTCTGGACAATCATACAGCATCCAACGAAATTAATCCCGGAAGAGCCCCCACATTGAAAACACCTGGTTTCCTTGGGTGTATAAGTCTAGGGAATATGCACTCTGGTCCTGCCAAACCCCTGAGATTGAGATGGCTCTCCCACTCCAAACCATGGGTTTTGTGGATGCTGTGTAATTTGCTACCCTGTTACAACTCCATGGGCCATGAGAAGGCCTTGGCGGGCAGGATTAAGGAAAACCCCAAGGCATTCTACAAGTATATGAAGAGCAAGAGGATAAGACATGAAGGACTAGGACCTATCAAGTATGACAGTGGGAAAGCATGTATGGAACCGGAGGAAATAGCAGGGGTACTTAATGAATACTTTACTTCAGTATTCACTATGGGAAAGGATCTTGGTGATTGTAGTGCTGACTTGCAGCAGACTGCAAAGCTTTAGCATGCAGATATTAAGAAAGAGGATGTGCTGGAGCTTTTGGAAAGCATCAAGTTGGATGAGTCACCGCAACCGGATGAGATGTACCCCAGGCTACTGTGGGAGGTGAGGGAGGAAATTACTGAGCCTTTGGCCGATGATCTTTGAATCATCATTCCAGAAGATTGGAGGGTTGTGGATGTTGTTCCTTTATTCAAGAAAGGGAGTAGAGATAGCCCAAGAAATTATAGACCAGTGAGTCTTACTTCAGTGGTTGGTAAGCTGATGGAGAAGATCCTGAGAGGCAGGATTTATGAATATTTGGAGAGGTATAATATGATTAGGAATAGTCAGCATGGCTTTGTCAAGGGGGCTGGTCATGCCTTATGAGCCTGATTGAATTTTTTGAGGATGTGACTAAACACATTGAAGAAGGAAGATGTAGTGTATATGGGTTTCAGCAAGGCTTTTGACAAGGTACCCCATACAAGGCTTATTGAGAAAATAAGGAGGCATGGGATCCAAGGGGACATTGCTTTGTGGATTCAGAACTGGCTTGCCCACTGAAGGCAAAAAGTGGTTGTAGTTGGGTCATATTCTGCATGGAGTTCGGTCGCCAGTGGAGTGCCTCAGGGATCTGTTCTGGGACCCTTACTCTTCGTGATTTTTATAAATGACCTGGATGAGGAAGTGGAGGAATGGGTTAGTAAGTTTGCTGATGACACAAAGGTTGGAGGTGTTGTGGATAGTGTGGAGGGCTGTCAGAGGTTACAGCGGGACATTGATAGGATGCAAAATTGGGCTGAGAAGTGGCAGATGGAGTTCAACCCAGATAAGTGTGAGGTGGTTCGTTTTGGTCGGTCAAGTATGATGGCAGAATATAGTATTAATGGTAAGACTCTTGTCAGTGTGGAGGATCAGAGGGATGCTGGGGTCCGAGTCCATAGGACGCTCAAAGCAGCTGCGCAGGTTGACGCTGTGGTTAAGAAGGCATACAGTTTATTGGCCTTCATTAATCATGGAATTGAATTTAGGAGCCAAGAGGTAATGTTGCAGCTATATAGGACCCTGATCAGACCCCACTTGGAGTACTGTGCTCAGTTCTGGTCGCCTCACTACAGGAAGGATGTGGAAACCATAGAAAGGGTGCAGAGGAGATTTACAAGGATGTTGCCTGGATTGGGGAGCATGCCTTATGAGAATAGGTTGAGTGAACTCGGCCTTTTCTCCTTCTCAGCACTACCAGCCCCTCCACCTACTTTCATAATGTCCACAGACATGGCCTCAAAGCTAACAATTCATCATCCAAATTAATGTCACATAGCATAAAAAGAATCTGCCCCAACACAGGCCCCTGTGGAAAACCATTAGTCACCAGCTGCAAGTCAGAAAAGGCTTCCCTCATTCCCTCACTTTGCCTCCTGCGAGCCAGCCACTGCTTTTATCCATGCTAGAATCTTTCCTGTAATAGCATAGCTTGTAGCTTGTTGAGCAGCCTCGTTTGTGGAACCTTGTCAAAGGCCTTCTGAAAATCCAAGTATACAGCACCAACCTATTCTCCTTTGTCTATCCTGCTTATTATTTATTCAAAGAATTCCAACAGATTTGTCAGGCAGGATTTTCTCTTGAGGAAACCATACTGACTATGGCCTATTTTATCATGTGCCTCCAAGTATCCCGAGACCACATCCTTAATAATTGACTCCAACATCTTCCCAACCACTGAGGTCAGACTAACTGGCCTACTGCTTCCTCTTCTGCTTCTCTCCCTTCTTGAAGAGTGGTGTGACACTTGCATTCCATTCCGTTCTTCCAGAACCATTCCAGAATCTAGCAATTTTTGAAAGATCATTACTACTCCCTCCACAGTCTCTTCAGCCACTTCTTTTAGAGCTCTGGGCTATACAGCATCTGGTCCAGATGTCTTATCTAGCTTCAGACCTTTGATTTTCCCAAGAACCAACATCTTCCTCCACAACCACTCCACTAACTGTTCTGGAACTCTGGTTCCCATTCCCCCTGCAATTCTAGTTTAAACCCCACCGTGCAACATTAATCAACCTTCCCATTCGGATATTAGTTAAGGTGCAAACCGTCCCTTCTGTACATGTCCCATCTTCCCTGGAAGAGAGCCTAATGATCCAAAAATCTTATGCCCTCCCTCTTATGTCTATGTAGCAATGCAGTTGGTACATTTTAGGATTTTGCACCGTGTACAGATGGGACAGTTTGGATCAGGGGACTGGACTAATATCCTCACGGGAAGTTTTGCTATTGCTGCACCCGGGGGGGGGGGGGAGGGGGCGTGTGGTGGCAGCAGCAGGAACAATGAATGTTGTTAAGCCAACGTACAGGAATTGAAAGGTTGAGCATGGTGGGGAATAGTGTCCTTAGTCACATCTATTTCAATACAAGGAATACTTTAGGTAAGGCAGATGAGTTTAGAGCATGGATGAGCACATGGAATTATGTAGCCATTATGTGAGATTTGGTTGGAGGGGTGGCAGTACTAGCAGCTGAATGTTCTGGGGTTCTGTTGTTTTAGATATGATAGAGCAGGAGGGGAGAGGAGTGGCATTTCATCATGGCAATGCTCAGGCAGGACAGGCTGGAGAGCTCATTTACTGAGACTATATAGCTGTAACTGAGGAATCAGCAAGGGATGTCCATATTAATAGGATTATGTTATACACCTCCCAATCGTCAGTGGGATTTAGAGGATCATATTTGTAGAGAGGATGGTTGCAAGAAAATAAGGTTATGATGGTAGGTGATTTTAATTTTCCACATTCTTTGGGAATCTCATACTGTAAAAGGGCTAGATGGGATAGAATTTGTTAAATGTGTTCAGGAAAGTTTCGTTAATCAGTATTTAGAGGTCCCAGTTAGAGGGGGTATAATACTTGATGTCCCATTGGAGAATGAGACAGGGCATGTAACAGCAATGCATGCAGGGAATCACTTAGAATCTAGTGATCATAATGCCATTAATTTCAAGATAATTATGGAGAAAGATAGGTCTAGTCCTAGGATGAGATCCTAAATTGGAGAAAGATCAATTTTGATGATATCAGAATGGATATGGCAAGTGTGGGTTGGGAGAGGTTTTTGGCAAAGATGTGCTTGGTGAAAGGGAGGCTTTCAAAAGTGAAATTTTGAAAGTATACATATTAGTGGTGGAATTAGCATCATACAAAAGGGATTCAGCAGCAAGGACTGGAAATCTGGTCAGGATTGATAGGAAGATGAATGCTGCTAAATACAGAGAGAGCATGGATTAAAAACTTAGCCTCTGCCAGGAAGCCTAATCTGGGGAGGAAGTTTATCTTTTAGCTGGACAATGATCCAAAACACACTGCCAGAGTGCCATGGAGTGGCTTTAAATGAAGAAAATTGATGTCCTTTTGTGGCCCACTCAGAATTCTGACTTTAACTTGATCAGACATCTCTGTCAAGACTTCAAGACTGATTGTCCACTGCTGCTCCACAGCTAACCTGGCACAGCTGGAACAATTTTGCAAGGAGGAATGAGCTCACCTTGTTCCATTGCATTGTACAAAGCTGACAGAGACTCAGCCAAAATGACTACCGGCTATAATAGCTGTGAGAAGTGTTTCAATTAAGTACTGAGCAAAGAATCCTTTTGAACTGCTGACATTACAGTTTTTGAATTTTTAGTTTTTCATGGTTTACAACTTTCCCTGTTTTGGGGGCTGTATTGTGTGTGTGGAGGGAAATGCACATGTGATCCACAAATGAAATTTCTCAGTTACATTGATCAAAATAACTGGTTGTTAGACTTGGTTATGTGAACAAAGGGTTGGGGCTAAATACTTTTTCAAGGCACTGTATCTATCCTGCGCTTTCTGAATTGCTCCCAGAAACTCCGGTCATTCCTGTTACGCCATCACCCCTACTAGTGTCCCCTTCCAATTAAGTTTGGCCAGCTCCTTTCTCATCGCCACACACAAAATGCTGGAGGAAATAGCAGGCCAGGCACATCTACGGAAAAGAGTACAGTTGACATTTCAGGCCGAGACCCTAAACGTTGACTGTACTCTTTTTCATAGATGCTGCCTGGCCTGCTGAGCTCCTCCAGCATTTTGTGTGTGTTGCTTGGATTTCCAGCATCTGCAGATTTTTCTCTTGTTTGTGATTGAGCTCCTTTCTTATGCCTCTGTATTTCCCTTTACTCCACTGTAATACTAATACATCTGACTTCATCTTCTCTCTCTCTGCATTTAAACTGCAGGATAAATTAATCATGTTATGATCACTGCCTCCCATGGATTCTGAATCAAATCCCATTTACTGCACAACACCCAGTCCAGAATTGCCTTTCCCTCAGTGGGCTCAATCCCAAACTGCTCTAAAAAGGCATCTTGTTGACATTGTATAAATTCCCCCTCTTGGAATCTAGTATCAACCTGATATTCCCAATGTACCTGCATGATTGTCATACCGTTGCACTTATTACATGCCTTTTGTATTTCCCTTTGAAATTTATATCCCCCATCTTGGCTACTGTTCAGAGGCCTATGTATGACTCATGTCAAGGTCTTTTTACCTTTGCAGTTTCTCAACTCCACACATCTTCCAGGCCTGTGCAATCTAATTCCAAGGGGTTTGATTTCATTTTTTTTATATCAACAGAGCCATCCCACCCTTTCTACCGACCTGCCTGTCCTTTTGATGCAAGGTGTTTCCTTGATGTTAAGCTCCCAACTGTGATCTTCTTTCAGCCATGCCCACAACATCATACCTGCCAATTTCTGACTGCGCTATTTCATATACTGCATGGCCAGGTGTACAGTGAATTCTGGTTAATTGGGACACATCGGGACGAGAATGCTGTGGCCCAATTAAGTGGCTGCTCCAATTAGTGCAAGTGTCATGGAAATAATTTAAAAAGCTATAACATAGACAAACTACCATCTAACTGAGTAACAAATTGCGTATTTAAATGAAAAACAGAACAAATGAGAACACTACAATGCTACTACAGAACGATAGAACTGTATTATTTCCTACTGGTTGTTGATGATGGATCCAGTGTACACTGCTGTGTATGGGGGCGGGGGTGGTTGTGGGTGTTCAGGAGGGTCAGCTGTTTTGGTGTAGGAGCTTGTCATATGCATTTTGGGGCAGCTCACTCACTTTGGTACCCACTGGACACTCAGTTTTCACAAGTTGCTCCAAATAGCTGTTTGCATGTGTTAGCAGGCACACCCTGGTGCACCACTTAGACAGGTGGGCTAAACCAGGAACAGGTAGCTGGCAGGGCCTCATACACTAGTGAAATTGACATGTGCCTGTCCTCGTATGTGAAGTCAGCTCCACAGACTGGGTGGATGAGATCAACAGTGAGACCCAATACCCTTGAAATTGGTTCTGCAAAGCTTCATGGAGACAGAAGTAGTCATGTTTATCCACTGCAGCCAAGTCCCCAATGTGTGATGATTACACGTACCGCTGGATGAGGACTTCTGATGTCGAGTGAGTGGCACTGTCCCAGTGCAGAAACTTTTCCACTTGAACAAAAACTCTCCTGCACAGGTTTCACTGTCATTGTTGTATACAATGGACAACCAGCATGTTGCCCTGTTCTTTTGTTTGACTGTAAATGAATAAAATTAACATGGACACCTCATGCAGATAATGGACTGCCTTCAAAGAATGATTTTGATGACTCCAAATATTAATTTTTATTGTAATGCTCAATGTTTATCAAAACCTTCAAATTCTTCATAGTTACCAACTTTTTGAAGTAGCCAAATTGTTTCATTTTCACTTCCGGCCATTTCTGGCATCTCCAAGCTGGAATGCTTAACACCACAGTGAGCAAAACAATTCTAAATTGTTTTACTGCTGATTTCTCATCAGCTATCAGTGACAAAAATCACTGCTTTTTCAACATAAATGTATGTATCTGATAATGCAGGTACTATTATCCAAAATTCTAAAATCTGAAAGCCTCTGAAATCCAATTTTTTTTTTTTGGAGCACTGACATGATGTTGCAAATAGAAGATTCCACAATATGCTGGGAATGTTCCCTGGCAATGTTCAGGTCTGTGTTCACCACAGACATTTCTGAGAAGTGACCTTGCATATTTAATAATCATAAGTTAATGAAAAGTAGCAAAACACTGCATAAAGTGAAAAATGAAGTTCTCGATCATGCATCATCAGCATCAGAGTGAACATGTGCCACTTCACATATGCTGAACATGAAACAAGCAAAGATCTATCATGAAGAACTAAAAATTGAATGGAATTGTGAATATTGAGCAGGCTGATTGCAGAAATCTAAGAAAAGGCATGCAGTAAAATTTTCAAACATCTGATCACAAATCCAGTGACAGAACAAATCTGTGAAGCTGATTTGTTTATATACCTTAGATAAACCCTTTAAAGTAAAATATAAATGTAGTGTAATGTAACCTTTTAATTAAAACATGACATGGTAGGTGGAGAACGAAAACCTGCTGTTGTTTGTTGTTCAAGAGCTGCTTCAGTATTCTCCTGATGCTACTGAGCTGCCTTTGTTACCTTGTACACATTATCTTTTCATTACGTTAATAGTCCATGTATGTAAGAATTTTTACTATGTATGATGAGCAAACGTAGGAGAAAGGCTCTTTACCAGTAGCACCTAAATTCAAGGTTGGAAATTATGGTGATCCCAAGCTAATACATCATGTATTCCAAAATCTTTAAAAAAATGAAAAATACAAAACGCTTTCAGCCCGAAACATTTCAGATAAGGGTACTCAACCTGTATTTTAAGACTCTTTGCTCTAAGCATGAGGTCGTGTCCAATGGCTGCACAATGTCACACAATTGATATGAATTAGAAACTGTTCAGCAACAATCTTCTGTCCTAGTTAAGTGGCCTAGTGATACAAATAAACGAAGGTAATCCCAGCTAAGGTTCTATGACTCTTAGACATTTGAGATGATGAAGTGGGCAGTAATTGGGTCTCTTAAAGTACATTAAGGTGGATTAATTCTTGAGGGATTGACGGGATATACCCTAGGTTATTGACAAAGAAAAGAGAAGAGGTTGTTGCGGTCTTGATCAAGAACTAGATCTTGCGAAACGCAAGGTCCTGGAGGACAGATGAGTGGCAAATGCTGTTCCATTGTTCAGGATAGGAAATGTGGATAATCCTGGACACTGAAGACCATTGAGTTTCATGTCAGTGGTAGGGAAGCTAATGGAGAAGATTTATGGGGCTTTTATGAGCATTTGGAAAACTGTGGCCTACATTAGGGATAGTCAGCGTGGCTTTTTATGGAGCATGTTATATCTAAGTTGGCTGTATATTTTGTTGAGGTGCTGAAGGTAGAGCTGTGGATATTGTCTACCTGGATTTTAGTAAGGTATTTAACAAGGCTCCTCATGGTAGTCTTATGCAGAAGACAAGAAAGCATGAAATCTATGGTGAGTTGGCTTGCCGGTTGAAGACAGGACGGTAGTTGAAGGCACTTGTTTTAGTGGAAGTCTGTGACTAGTGGTTTTCTGAAGGAATCCACATTTCTTCTGTTTGTGATGTACTGTATATATAAATGATGTGGATGAAAATGTAGCCTGGTGGGTTAATAAGTTTGCAGACTATAGTGGGGGTATCCAGAACTGGAGGTCACAATCTCAAAATTGAGAGGCAACCTTTTAGAACAGAAGTAAGGAGAAATTTCTTTTGACAGAGAGTAGTGAATCTGTGGAATGCTCTGCCACAGACTGTGGTGGAGGCCAAGTCCATGGCTATAATTAAGGCAGAAGTTGATTGTTTCCGATCGGTCAGAGCATCAAAGGGTATGGCAAGAAGGCAGGTGTATAGGGTTGAGTGGGATCCGGGATCAGCCAAGATGGAATGGTGGAGCAGAGTTGATGGGCAGAATGGCCAAATTATGGTCTGATGATACAAAGGTCGTTAATGTTGTGTATAGTATAGAGTATGCCAAAAGATATAACATTTCCTGATTGCAGATATGGGTGGAGAAATGGCAGATGGGCTTTAATCTATCTAACATTTTGAACATAGAATGTAGAATGCTACAGCATAGTACAGACCATTTGGCACACAATGTTGTGCTAAACTTATAGCCTCCTCTACAATTAGTTTAAGCCTTCCCTCGTACATAGTCCACCACTTTTCTATCATTTATGTGCCTAAGCGCATCTTAAATGGCTGTAATGTATCTGCCTCTAGCACTCTGCCTGACAGGGTGTTCCACGCACCCACCACTCTCTGTAATAGAAAACCTTAGCTCTGGTATCCCCATATAGTTTCCAACAGTCACCTTAAAATTATACCCCCTCATATTAGCTATTTCTGCCTTGGAAAAAGTTTCTGGCTATTCTCTCAATCTATTCCTTTTATCATCTTGTACACCTCTATCAAGTCATCTTTCTTGGCTCCAAAGAGAAAACCTCTAGCTTGTTCAACCTATCCTCATAATACATGCCCTCTAATCCAGGCAGCATGCTGGTAAATCTCTGCACCCTCCTTAAAGCTTCTACATCCTTCCTATAAAAAGGTGACCAGGACTGAACAATATTCCAATTGTGGTTTAACCAGGTTCTGCAGAGCTGCAACATTATCTCATGGCTCTTGAAGTTGATCCCTAATGAAGGCCAACACACCATAAACCCTCTTAACAACCCTCTCAACTTGAACACAACTTTGAGGGATTTATGAACGTGAACCCCCGATCCCACTGTTCCTCCACTCTGCCAGGAATCCTGCCATTAACTCTGTATTCTGCCTTCAAGCTTGAACTGTTGCATTTTGGACTATCAAATGTAAACATAGAACATAGAAATCTACAACACATCACAGGCCCTTTGGCCCACAATCTTGTGCCGACCATGTAACCTACTCGAGAAACTGTCCAGAATTACCCTATCGCATCGTCCTCTAATTTTCTAAGCTAAAAGGGGAAGTTCACTTTTAATGTGAACACCCTAACAGTGTTGATGTGTGGAGGGATCTTGGGGTTCAAGTACACTGACACCGTCTGCATAAATCGATGGGATTATAAAGAAGGGTTATTGCATGCTTGGCTTTGAGTTGAGGCATTGAGTTCAAGAGTCAGGACGTTATATAGTAGCCTTGTCAAACTCTAGTTCAGTTGAATTTGGAGTATTTCATTCAATTCTGGTTGCCTCATTGTGGGGAAAAGTGTCAAGGCTTTGGAAAGGGTGCAGAAGAGGTTTACCAGAATGTTACTTGAATTAGAGCGTATGTTTTATCTGTAAAGGTTAGACAAACTGTTTTAATTTCCCCAAGACTTGTGCAGGGGAAGTCTTTCTTACACAGCGAGTGCTAGGTACCTGGAATGCATTGCCAGGGGTGGTGGGGAAGGCAAATATGACTGAGGTATTTAAGGTGCTCCAGCATAGTCACCTGAATGTGCATGGAATGGAGGGATATGAACGTGATGCAGGCAAATGGGGTTAGTTTAGTGTGGCATTTAATTACTGTGTTAATTAGTTCAGCACATCATGTGCTGAAGGCCTTTTCCTGTTCTGCCCTATACTGAGTTTCACTGTATATGCTTACTTAATTGAATAAATTGTAGAGGCCATAAAAAACTAATAGTTTAAATTGGCTATAAAATAATCACTGTTTGAAGTCCTTTAAAGGTATACTACCAAACATGATTTTGGTGTTGCTTTTTGGCGGCAATTGAAAATAACTGTTTTGTGATTGTTCAACAAAATTTATGTTTTACTTTTCAGAAATCCCAAAGGATGAGGCACAGTATTTAGTGGAACATCTGTGCAGTCTAAATGCTCAATTTGAACAGGTATGCATCTTCCATTCTGAATAGGGATTCCATTACTTCAAACACAGACATTTGTGTTTATGTTGGTGTATCTGTGCATATGTGTAGGCGCTTGTAAGCAACCCTCTGATGGGTCATAGAAATGCCACAGCCCTCTTCTTGCTCTGTAATCTAGATTGCAGCAGTAAATCCATATTATAATGCAGTGTTTCATCAGAACCCATTTTTAAGTTTTTTCACAGGGAGCACTTTGTCTGGCTACCCATTGTGCAGCTTAACTCTTAACATTTCTCCAGCATGAAGGGTTTTGATTTTAATCTGGTGGTTGTTTTAGGACATAGGGCAAGGTATGTTCCTTTGCTGTTTGTTCTGTGATGCCAGTCCTGATTAATCCCATTTGCCTGCAAATGGTCTACAATCTCTCCATTCTCTGTCTGTTTATGTTCCTGTTTAAATGCCTCTTAACCATTCTCCTCTGGCAGCACATTCCAGTTAACTACCACTCTGTCCCCTTGTAAATCTCCTTTGAACTTTTCCCCCCTTAAGAAAAGCCTAACCTGCCTTGTATTTGACATTACCACCTTGGGAAAAAGACTACCTTTTCATGATTTTATTACTTTAAATAGTTTTCATGTTTTATTGTTTTACAACATTGAATCACAATGGATTTAATTTGGCTTTTTTTGTGATGGACAAAAAAAAGATTCTTTTGTGTCACAGTGAAGACAGATCTCTATAAAGTGATCTACATGAATTACAAATATAAAACACAAAATTATTGATTGCATATGTATTCACCCACTTCAAGCCAATATGTAGTAGATTCGCCTCTGGTGGCAGTTACAGCCTTGAGTCTGTGTGAAGGGTTAGTGCTCTGTTCAGGGTGTGAGATGTGGGAATCCTGGGAGACCTCCAGCCTCCCTGATGGCCATATCTACGTCAGGTGCACTGAGATGCAGCTCCTCAGAGACCGTGTTAGGGATCTGGAGCTGCAGCTTGATGACCTACTGCTTATAAGGGAAAGTGAAGAGGTGATAGACAGGAGCTACAGGGAGATAGTCATCCCTAGGCTACAGGGGTCAGAAAACTGGGTCACTGTCAAGAGAGGGAAGGGAAATGCCCGGATAGTGGAGAGCATACCTGTGGCTGTCCTCCTCAGCAACAAATATCTTGTTCTGGATGCTGTTGAGAGGAATGACCTGACAGGGGATGCCCACAGTGACCGGGTCTCTGGCACTGAGGTTGGCGCTGTTGTGCAGGAGAGAAGGAGGGAGAAGAGGAATGCGGTAGTCATAGGGCATTCCATAGTCAGGGGAATGGACAGATATCATACAGATTGGCAGGTATGATACTGTGAGCCTGATAGAGATACCTGCATGGTGTGTTGCCTCCCAGGTGCCAGGGTACGGGATGTCTCGGATCGGGTTCTGAATATTCTGAAGGGGGAGGGTGAGCAGCCAGTTACCTTGGTACATGTTGGTACCAATGACATAGATAGGACAAAGGAGGAGGTCCTGAAGAGAGATTTCCAGGAGTTAGGAAGGAAACTGAGAAGCAGGACCTCCAGGGTAGTAATCTCGGGATTGCTACCTGTGCCACGTGCTAGCGAGGGCAAGAATAGTAGGATCAAGCAGGTGAATGCGTGTTTGAGAGAATGGTGCAGGGGGCAGGGCTTCAGATTCTTGGATAATTGATAATTGATAATGGATAATTGATCTTCTGGGGGAAGTATGACCTGTTCTAAAAGGCCAGGTTACACCTGAACCCAAAGGGGACCAATATCCTGGTGGGAAAGTTTAATAGAGCTGTTAGGGAGGGTTTAAACTAATTTGGCAGGGGGATGGGAACCGGAATGACAGAGCGGAGGAAGGCGAAAACAGAAATAAATCTAAGATAGTGAGCAGTAAAGATGTCAGGAAAGACAGGCAGGTGATGGGACAAATTTGTAGCCATTGGGATGAGTTGCAGTGCAATAAAGATGCAGTGAAATTAAAGCGAGAAGTATCAAATACTGGTTTTAAGGTGTTATACTTAAATGCACGCAGCATAAGGAATAAGGTGGATGATCTTGTTGTGCAGCTACAGATTGGCAGGTATGATACTGTGGCCATCACTGATGGATGCATGTCTCTGGGAGCTGAACGTCCCAGGATACACGGTGTATTGGAAGGATAGGAAGGTAGGAAGAGGGGGGGGCATGGCTTTATTGGTAAGAAATTATATTAAATCATTAGAAAGAGGTGATATAAGATTGGAAGGTGCAGATTCTTTATGGGTTGAGCTAAGAAATCGCAAGGGTAAAAGGACCCTGATGGCAGTTATTTATAGGCCTCCAAACAGCTGCAGTGATGTGGACTACAAATTACAACAGGAAATAGAAAAGGCTTGTCAGAAGGGCAGTGTTATGATAATTGTGGGGGATTTTAACATGCGAGTGGATTGGGAAAATCAGGTCGGGCACTGGATCTCAAGAGAGAGAATCTGTAGAATGTCTACGAGATGGCTTTTCAGAACAGCTTGTTGTTGAGCCCACTAGGGGATCGGCTGTACTGGGTTGGGTATTGTGTAATGAACCAGAGGTGATTAGAGAGATTGAGGTGAAGTAACCCTTAGGAGGCAGTGATCGTAACATGATTGAGTTCACTGTGAAACTTGAAAAAGAGAAGCCGAAATCTGATGTGTCGGTATTTCAGTGGAGTAAAGGAAATTACAGTGGCATGAGAGAGGAACTGGCCAAAGTTGACTGGAAAGGGACACTGGTGGGAAGAACGGCAGAGCAGCAGTGGCTGGAGTTTATGCGGGAAGTGAGGAAGGTGCAAGACAGGTATATTCCAAAAAAGAGGAAATTTTTGAATGGAAAAAGGATGCAACTGTGGTTGACAAGAGAGGTTTTAAAAAGTTAAAGAGCCAAAGTTAAAGCAAAGGAGAGGGCATACAAGGAAGCAAAAATTAGTGGGAAGACAGGATTGGGAAGTTTTTAAAAGCTTACAAAAGGAAACTAAGAAGGTCATTAAGAGGGAAAAGATTAACTATTAAAGGAAGCTAGCAAATAATATCAAAGAGGATACTAAAAGCTTTTTCAAGTATATAAAGAGTAAAAGACAAGTGAGAGTAGATATAGGACTGATAGAAAATGATGCTGGAGAAATTGTAATGGGACATAAGGAGATGGCAGAGGAACTGCATCACTCTTCACTGAGGAAGACATCAGCAGTATACCGGATACTCAAGGGTGGCAGGGAAGAGAAGTGTGCACAGTCACTATTACGACAGAGAAAGTACTCAGGAAGCTGAATAGTCTAAAGGTAGATAAATCTCCCAGACCAGATGGAATGCACCGTCGTGTTCTGAAGGAAGTAGCTGTGGAGATTGCAGAGGCATTAGCGATGATCTTTCAGAAGTCGATATATTCTGGCATGGTTCCAGAGGACTGGAAAATTGCAAATGTCACTCAGCTATTTAAGAAGGAGGCAAAGAAGCAAAGAGGAAATTATAGACCTGTTAGCTTGACATCGGTGTTTGGGAAGTTGTTGGAGTCGATTGTCAAGGATGAGGTTACAGAGTACCTGGAGGCATGTGACAAGATGGGCAGAACTCAGCATGGATTCCTTAAAGGAAAATCCTGCCTGACAAACCTATTACAATTTTTTGAGGAAATTACCAGTAGGTTAGATCAGGGAGATGTAGTGGATGTTGTATATTTGGATTTTCAGAAGGCCTTTGACCAGGTGCCACACATGAGGCTACTTAACAAGATAAGAGCCTATGGAATAACGGGAAAGTTACAGGCGTGGATAGAGTGTTGGCTGGTTGGCCGGAAACAGAGAGTGGGAATAAATGGATCCTATTCTGGTTGGCTGCCAGTTACCAGTGGTTTTCCACAGGGGTCTGTGTTGGGGCTGCTTCTTTTTACATTGTACATCAACGATTTGGATTATGGAGTAGATAGATTTGTGGCTAAGTTTGCTGATGATACGAAGATAGGTGGAGGGGCCGGTAGTGCTGAGGAAACGGAAAGTCTGCAGAGAGACTTGGATAGATTGGAAGAGTGGGCAAAGAAGTGGCAAATGAAATACAATGTTGGAAAGTGTATGGTTATGCACTTTGGCAGAAGAAATAAATGGGCAGACTATTATTTAAATGGGGAAAGAATTCAAAGTTCTGAGATGCAACGGACCTTGGGAGTCCTCGTACAGGATACCCTTAAGGTTAACCTCCAGGTTGGGTCAGTAGTGAAGAAGGTGAATGCAATGTTGGCATTCATTTGTAGAGGAATCGAGTATAGGAGCAGGGATGTGATGTTGAGGCTCTATAAGGTGCTGGTGAGACCTCACTTGGAGTACTGTGGGCAGTTTTGGTCTCCTTATTTAGGAAAGGATGTGCTGACGTTGGAGAAGGTACAGAGAAGATTCACTAGAATGATTCCGGGAATGAGAGGGTTAACATATGAAGAACGTTTGTCCGCTCTTGGACTGTATTCCTTGGAGATTAGAAGAATGAGGGGAGACCTCATAGAAACATTTCGAATGTTGAAAGGCATGGACAGAGTGGATGTGGCAAAGTTGTTTCCCATCATGGGGGAGTCTAGTACGAGAGGGCATGACTTAAGGATTGAAGGGCGCCCATTCAGAACAGAAATGCGAAGAATTTTTTTTTTTAGTCAGAGGGTCGTGAATCTATGGAATTTGTTGCCATGGGCAGCAGTGGAGGCCAAGTCATTGGGTGTATTTAATTGCAGAGATTGATAGGTATCTGAGTAGCCAGGGCATCAAAGGTTATGGTGATAAGGCGGGGGAGTGGGACTGAATTGGGAGAATGGATCAGCTCATCATAAAATGGCGGAGCAGACTCAATGGGCTGAATGGCCGACTTCTGCCCCTTTGTCTTATGAATCGGTCTCTGTCAGCTTTGCACATATGGACCATGCAATATTTTTCAGTTCTTCACAAAACTGCTCAAGCGCTGTCAGATTACAGAGGGATTGTGACTGAATAGCCCTTTTCAAGTCCAGTCACAAATTTTCAGTTGAATTGAGGTTGGACTCTGACTTGGCCGCTCCAGGACATTAAATTTTGTGGTTTTAAGCCATTCTTGTATAGCTTTGGCTTTACGCTTGGGGTCATTGTCTTGCTGAAAAACAAATCTTTTCCCAATTTGCAGTTCTCTTGCAGATTGCATCAAGTTTTCCTCCAGTATTTCCCTGTATTTTGCCGCATTCCTTTTACCGTTTACCTTCACAAGCCTGAGCCACTGAAGCATCCCCAGAGCATGATGCAGTCACTTCTATGCTTCACAGTAGAGATGGTGTATTTTTGGTGATGTGCAGTGTTTGAGTTAAACCAAACATAGTTTTTACTGTGATGGCCAGAAAGCTAAATTTTGGCTTCATCAGACCATGGAACCTTCTTCCAGCTGACTTCAGAGTTGCCCACGTGCTTTCTGGCAAACAGTAACCTAGATTTTATGTGAGTTTTTTTTTCAACAGTGGCTATCTCCCCCATAAAACTGCAACTGATGAAGCACCTGGGCAACAGTTGTATGAGCAGTGTCTTCCATCTTAGCCACTGAAGCTTGTACCTCCTCCAGAGCTGTCATAGTGATGGCCTCCCTCACTAGACCCTTTGCACAGTGACTCAGTTTTTGAGGACGGCCTACTCTAGGCAGGTTTACGGCTGTGCCATATCCTTTCAATTTCTTGATGATTGACTTAACTGTACTCCAAGAGATATTCAGTGACTTGGAAATTCTCTTGCATCTATCTCCTGACTTGTGCTTTTCGATAACGTTTTCACGAAGTTGCTTGGAGTGTCCTTTTGTTTTTACCAGGGTACTGACCTTTCAGATACAGGTGTATTATTGCTACAATCAATTGAAACACCTTGACTGCAACAGTGATCTCCATTTAACTAATTATGTGACTTGCGGGAGGAGAGAGAGCATCGTGCCGCGCGTGCGCAGCCCTCCGGTGAAAAATGATATCATATCCGTTAAATAGGTGCCGTTGACAATTCTGATTTGATGGAGATGGATGTGAAAGCACAGAGGAACATCTGGAGAAATTTCTGAAATGCTCGTTTGCTGCTGTCGTTACTGCGCGGTCGGGAATCTTCTGGAGGGAAGGCCTCAAAATCCCCGGCTTTGCCTGCTGTTGGCGACTGAGATTGAGGTCGAATCACTCGGACAGAGATGGCGCTCAGTACTCAGTGTCGGAGAGCTGATTCTGAGGCTCGAAGTTTTCGGATGACTCAGAGACGGATTGTGGTCGGGCATGGCAGGGAGAGTTTTTCTTCTTTCTCCCGTCTGCGTGAGATTTGGGATATTTGAGAGACTTTGAACTTTTTACTGTGCTCATGGACTTCTTCATCAAGTTATGGTATTGTTGCACTGTTGTAACTATATGTTATAATTATGTGGTTTTGTCAGTTTTTTCAGTCTTGGTCTGTCCTGTGTTTTTGTGATATCACACCAGAGGAAATATTGTATCATTTCTTAATGCATGCATTACTAAATGACAATAAAAGAGGACTGCGTGTCTTCATAATCTAAAAACCATTGGCTGAACCAGTGATGATTTGGTCAGTCATATTAAAGGGGGTGAATAATTATGCAATTATTTTGTGTTTTATATTTGAAACTAATTTAGATCACTTTGTAGAGATTGGTTTTCACTCTGACATGAAATAATCTTTTTCTGTTGATAACAACAGGAATTCTGCAGATGCTGGAAATTCAAGCAACACACATCAAAGTTGCTGGTGAACGCAGCAGGCCAAGCAGCATCTGTAGGAAGAGGTGCAGTCGACATTTCAGGCCGAGACCCTTCGTCAGGACTAACTGAAGGAAGAGTGAGTAAGGGATTTGAAAGTTGGAGGGGGAGTGGGAGATCCAAAATGATAGGAGAAGACAGGAGGGGGAGATATAGAGCCAAGAGCTGGACAGGTGATAGGCAAAAGGGGATACGAGAGGATCATGGGACAGGAGGTCCGGGAAGAAAGACGGGGGGGGGCCCAGAGAATGGGCAAGAGGTATATTCAGAGGGACAGAGGGAGAAAAAGGAGAGTGAGAGAAAGAATGTGTGCATAAAAATAAGTAACAGATGGGGTACGAGGGGGAGGTGGGGCCTAGCGGAAGGTAGAGAAGTCGATGTTCATGCCATCAGGTTGGAGGCTACCCAGACGGAATATAAGGTGTTGTTCCTCCAACCTGAGTGTGGCTTCATCTTTACAGTAGAGGAAGCCGTGGATAGACATGTCAGAATGGGAATGGGATGTGGAATTAAAATGTGTGGCCACTGGGAGATCCTGCTTTCTCTGGCGGACAGAGCGTAGATGTTCAGCAAAGCGGTCTCCCAGTCTGCGTTGGGTCTCGCCAATATATAAAAGGCCACATCGGGAGCTCCGGATGCAGTATATCACCCCAGTCGACTCACAGGTGAAGTGTTGCCTCAGCTGGAAGGACTGTTTGGGGCCCTGAATGGTGGTAAGGGAGGAAGTGTAAGGGCATGTGTAGCACTTGTTCTGCTTACACGGATAAGTCCCAGGAGGGAGATCAGTGGGGAGGGATGGGAGGGACGCCGCATCTGCTCTTAGGATAAGGCTTTTCATTCTAGGACGAAGGAGATGTCTTCCTTTTTTAAAGAAAGGGGCTTCCCTTCCTCCACTATCAACTCTGCTCTTAAACGCATCTCCCCCATTTCACATACATCTGCTCTCACTCCATCCTCCCGCCACCCCACTAGGAATAGGGTTCCCCTGGTCCTCACCTACCACCCCACCAGCCTCCGGGTCCAACATATTATTCTCCGTAACTTCCGCCACCTCCAATGGGATCCCGCCACCAAGCACATCTTTCCCTCCCCCCCTCTCTCTGCATTCCGCAGGGATCGCTCCCTACACAACTCCCTTGTCCATTCGTCCCCCCCCATCCCTCCCCACTGATCTCCCTCCTGGCACTTATCCGTGTAAGCGGAACAAGTGCTACACATGCCCTTACACTTCCTCCCTTACCACCATTCAGGGCCCCAAACAGTCCTTCCAGCTGAGGCAACACTTCACCTGTGAGTCGACTGGGGTGATATATTGCGTCCGGTGCTCCCGATGTGGCCTTTTATATATTGGCGAGACCCAACGCAGACTGGGAGACCGCTTTGCTGAACATCTACGCTCTGTCCGCCAGAGAAAGCAGGATCTCCCAGTGACCACACATTTTAATTCCACATCCCATTCCCATTCTGACAAGTCTATCCACGGCCTCCTCTACTGTAAAGATGAAGCCACACTCAGGTTGGAGGAACAACACCTTATATTCCGTCTGGGTAGCCTCCAACCTGATGGCATGATCATCGACTTCTCTAACTTCCGCTAGGCCCCACCTCCCCCTCGTACCCCATCTGTTACTTATTTTTATGCACACATTCTTTCTCTCACTCCTTTCTCTCCCTCTGAATATACCTCTTGCCCATCCTCTGGGTCCCCCCCCCCGCCTTGTCTTTCTTCCCGGACCTCCTGTCCCATGATCCTCTCGTATCCCCTTTTGCCTATCACCTGTTCAGCTCTTGGCTCTATCCCTCCCCCTCCTGTCTTCTCCTATCATTTTGGATCTCCCCCTCCCCCTCCCCCTCCAACTTTCAAATCCCTTACTCACTCTTCCTTCAGTTTGTCCTGACGAAGGGTCTCGGCCTGAAATGTCGACTGCACCTCTTCCTAGAGATGCCGCTTGGCCTGCTGCGTTCACCAGCAACTTTGATGTGTGTTTTTCTGTTGATCTTTTTTTTAAGGTAAATTAAATCCACCATGATTCCATGTTGTAAAACAATGGTGTGGCTCTATTGGTAAGAGACACAATTACATCTTTAGAAAGAGGTGACATAGGGTCAGAGAATGTTGAATCTTTGTGGGTGGAGTTAAGAAACTGCAAGGGTAAAAAGAAAAATTCTGAGTATCATATTTAGGCCTCCAAATAGTAGCGAAGATGTGGGGTTGAGATTGCAAAGGGAGCTGGAAAGGGCATGTAATAAGGATAATGGCACAATTGTAATGGAGGACTTCAATATGCAAGTGGATTGGGAAAATCAATTTGGTGTCAGTTTGCAAGAGTGGGAATTTGTTGAATGCCTATGAGATGGCTTTTTAGAGCAGCTTGTTTTGAGCCTACTTGGGGAAAGGCTATCTTAGATTGGGTGTTGTGTAATAATCCAGGTTTTATTAGTCCCGTAACGTAAAGAATCATGAAGAGGCAGTGATCATAATATGATTGAATTTATACTGCAATTTGAGAGGGAGCAGAATAAGTTACATGTGTCAGTATCGCAATGGAACAAAGGGAATTACAGAGGCAAAGTGAATTACAGAGGAGCTTGCCCAGGTGGATTGGAGGGTGATTCTGGTGGAAATGATGGCAGAACAGAGGAAGCTGAAGTTCTTGGGAATAGTTCACAAGGTGCAGGATAGATATGTTGCAAATAAGTTATTTTTAAATAGCATAGCTGGGCATCTGTGCTGACAAGGAATGTTAAGGACTGCATAAAAGCCAAGGAAAGGGCATATAAAGTAGTGAAATTGAGTAGAAAGTTGGATGATTGGGAAGCTTTTAAAATCCAATAAAAGGCAACTAAAAAAGCTATAAGAAAGGAAAAGATGAAATGTGAGGGCAAACTGGCCGATAAAATAAAGCAGAATACTGAAATTTTTTCAGTTATATAAAGAATTAGTGGGAGGTGAGAGTTGATATTGGACCACTGGAATGATGCTGGTGAGGTAGTAATGGGGGAAAATGAAATGGCAGATGAACTTAAGTACTTTGCTTCAGACTTTACTGTGGAAGACACTAGCGGTATGCCAGAAGTCCATGAGTGTCAGGAAGCAGGAGTGAGTGCTATTGCTATTACACAGGGAAAAGTGCTAGGCAAACTGCAAGGTCTTAAGGTGGGTAAGTCACCTGGACCTGATGAACTATATCCCAGCGTCCTGAAGGAGGTTGCTGAAGAGATAACAGATGTGTCGGTCATGATTTTTCAAGAAGCACTTGATTCTAATATGGTATCTGAGGACTGGTAAATTGCAAATGTCACTCTGCTCTTTAAAAAAGAGGAAGACAAAAGAGGGCATTATAGGCCAGTTAGCCTAACCTCAGTGGCTGGTAAAGTGTTGGAGTCTATTATTAAGGACGAGGTTTTGGCGTACTTAGAGACTAATGATAAAATAAATCAGGGTCAGCATGGTGTCTGTAAAGGGAAATCTTGCCTGACAAATCTGTTAGAATTCTTTGAGGAAGTAACAAGCAGGGTAGACAAAGGAGAGGCAGCAGATGGCATTTATTTATATTTTCCCAAGGCATCTGATAAGGTGCCTCACATGAGGTTTGCTAAACAAGATAAAATCCTATGGTGTTACAGGAAATATACTTCATGAATAGAAGATTGGCTGACAGTCAGGAAGCAGTGGGTGGGCTGCCAGTGGTGTGTGGTGTTCCTCAGGGGTCAGTATTGGGACTACTACTTTTCACATTGTTTGTCAGTGATCTGGGTAATGGAATTGATGGCTTTGTGGCAAAGTTCGCGGATGATACAAAGATAGGTGGAGGGGTAGGTGGTGCTGTGGAAGCAATGTAATTGCAGCAAGACTTGGACAAATTGGAAGAAAGGGCCAAAAAGTGGCAGATAGAATACAGTCTTAAGAAATGTATGATAATGTATTTTGGTAAACGGAACAATAATGCAGATTATTATCTAAATATGGAGAAAATTCAAGCTTTAGAGGTGCAGAAGGGCTTGGGAGTCCTTGTGCAAGACTCCCAGAAGGTTAATTCACGGGTTGAGTCTGTGGTGAAGAAGGCAAATGCAATGTTGGCATTTATTTCAAAGGGAGTAAAATATAAAAGCAAGGAGATAATGCTGAAGCTTGATAAGATACTAGTCAGGCCACACTTGGAATAAACAGTCAACAGTTTTGGTCCCCGTATCTCAAAGGATGTATTGTCATTGGATTGAGTCCAGAGGAGGTTCATGAGGGTAATCCCGGGAATGAAGAGGTTAATATATGAGGAACATCCGGCAGCTTTGGACCTGTACTCTCTGGAATTTAGAAGAATGCGTGGTGATCTCATTGAAACCTACCGAATGTTGAAAGGATTACATACGGTGGATGTGGAGAAGATGTTTCCTGTGGTGGGTGTATCCGGAACCAAAGGGCACAGCCTCAAAATTGAGGGGTGATCTTTTAGAACAGAAATAAGGAGGAATTTTTTAGCCAAAGAATATTGAGTCTGTGGAATGCTCTGCCACGGACCACAGTGGTGGCCAAGTCTGTGGGTATATTTAAAGTGGAAGTTGATAGATTTCTGATTGGTGGGGTCTTAAAGAGATCTGGTGAGAGGGCAGGTGTATGTGGGCGAATGGGAAATGGGTTCAGCCTCGATGAAATAATGGAATGGAATCAATGGGCGGAATAACCTAATTCTGCTTCTATGTCCAATGATCTTATAAAACATCAAAACTTCTTGGGGGGGGGTGTTGTGCTGAATACTTTTTATAGGCACTATATACTTCTAGCTGATCATTCTTTCACCTCTGCCAATCCAGACAACACTATCCAAGTTTGTTCAACCCCTCATTATAGCTAATTCTTCTGAATCCACGCAAAATCCTGATGCACATATTCTGCACCACCTTTAAAGCTTCCATATCATTCCAATGTGCTGACCACAACTGCCCATAGTGCTCCATATGTGGGGTCATCAAAGATCAACTTTAACATAACTTCCCAACTCTTGTACTCGGCTCCTGGACTGATAAGGCAAATATTCCGAATATCTTCTCTAACACCGTATCCATTATGTTACCATTTTTAAAGATTCTTAGGTTTGCACCTCAAGTACTTCTGTTCATCAGTTCTCCTGAAGGTCCTGCCATTTACTTCCCTCCTACATTTGTAGCCAACTAGCTGGAGTGTTCAAGGACATCTTCAACCTCTCGTTGCTGTAGTTGGAGGTTCACAGCTGCTTCAAAACGCATCAATCATACTGGTGCCCAAGAAGTACAGGGTGAGCTTCCACAACGACTGTTGCTCGTAGCACTCACATCTACACTAATGAAATCCTTTGACAGATTGGTCGTGGTTCGAATTAACTCCTGCCTGAGCAAGGACTTGAACTTGCTGCAATTTGCCTTCTGCTGTGTTCTCACTGCTGTGACTCTGCTTTGGAATACCTAGATAACAGTAAACCATCAGGCTGTTGATAATTGATTACAGTTCAGTGTTGAATACCATCATTTCCTCAGTACAAATCAACAAGTTTAAAAACCTAGGCCTACCCAACTAGATCTTTGACTTCTTCATCGAGCAACCAGTCAGTATGGATTTGTAATAACCATATAACCATGTAACAATTACAGCACGGAAACAGGCCATCTCGGCCCTTCTAGTCCATGCCGAACGCTTACTCTCACCTAGGCCCACCAACCTGCACTCAGCCCATAACCCTCCATTCCTTTCCTGTCCATATAGCTACCCAATTTTACTTTAAATGACAATATCGAACCTGCCTCTACTACTTCTGCTGGAAGCTCGTTCCACACAGCTACCACTCTCTGAGTAAAGAAGTTCCCCCTCATGTTACCCCTAAACTTTTGCCCCTTAACTCTCAACTCATGTCCTCTTGTTTTAATCCCCCCTACTCTCAACAGAAAAAGTCTATCAACGTCAACGCTATCTACCCCCTCATAATTTTAAATATCTCTATTAAGTCCCCCCTCAACCTTCTATGCTCCAAAGAATAAAGATCCAGCTTGTTCAACCTTTCTCTGTAACTTGGGTGCTGAAATTCAGGTAACATTCTAGTAAATCTTCTCTGTAGTCTCTATTTTGTTGACATCTTCCTATAATTTGGTGACCAGAACTGTGCACAATACTCCAAATTTTGGACTTACCAATGACTTGTACAATTTTAACATTACATCCCAACTCCTACCTTCAATGCTCTGATTTATAAAGGCCAGCATACCAAAAGCTTTCTTCACCACCCTATCCACATGAGATTCCACCTTCAGGGAACGATGCACCATTATTCCTAGATCCCTCTGTTCTCCTGCATTCTTCAATGCCATACCATTTACCACGTATGTCCTATTTTGATGAGTCCTACCAAAATGTAGCACCTCACATTTATCAGCATTAAACTCCATCTGCCATCTTTCAGCCCACTCTTCTAACTGGCCGAAATCTCTCTGCAAGCTTTGTAAACCTACTTCATTATCCACACCACCTATCTTAGTATCATCTGCATACTTACTCATCCAATTTACCACCCCATCATCCAGATCATTAATGTATATGACAAACAACATTGGACCCAGTACAGATCCCTGAGGCACACCACTAGTCACCGGCCTCCAATCTGACAGTTATCCACCACTACTCACTGGTGTCTCCCATCCAGCCACTGCTGAATCCACTTTACTACTTCAATATTAATACCTAACGATTGAACCTTCCTAACTAACCTTCTGTGTGGAACCTTGTCAAAGGCCTTACTGAAGTCCATATAGACAACATCCACCACTTTACCCTCGTCAACTTTCCTAGTAACCTCTTCAAAAAATTCAATAAGATTTGTCAAACATGACCTTCCACGCACAAATCCATGTTGACTGTTCCTAATCAGACCCTATCTATCCGGATGATTATATATGCCATCTCTAAGAATACTTGCTATCAATTTACCCACCACTGATGTCAAACTCACAGGCCGATAATTGCTCGGTTCACTCTTAGACCCCTTTTTAAACAATGGAACAACATGAACAATACTCCAATCCTCCGGCACCATCCCCATTTCTAATGACATTTGAAATATTTCTGTCAGAGCCCCCGCTATTTCTACACTAATTTCCCTCAAGGTCCTAGGGAATATCCTGTCAGGACCCGGAGACTTATCCCCTTATATATTCCTTCAAAGCGCCAGTACTTCGACTTCTTTGATCATCATAGTTTCCATAACTTCCCTACCTGTTTCCCTTACCTTACATAATTCAATATCCTTCTCCTTAGTGAATACCGAAGAGAAGAAATTGTTCAAAATCTCCCCCATCTCTTTTGGTTCCACACATAGCTGTCCACTTTGATTCTCTAAGGGACTAATTTTATCCCTCACTAGCCTTTTGCTATTAATGTAACTGTAGAAACGTTTTGGATTTATTTTCACCTTCCTTGCCAAAGCAACCTCGTTCGTATCTTCTTTTAGTTTTTCTAATTTCTTTCTTAAGATTCATGGACATGGGACCACGATAACCTCATGGACTCTACCTCTGAGGTCTACAATGGATGCAAACTCACTGGCTCAGCCTTGGATCATTTGGATAATGGCAATACCTACGTCAGGGTGCTGCTTTTTGATTACAGCTCAGCGTTCAACACCATTGTACTCTCGGTACTAATCAACAAACTCCAAAACTTGGGGCCTCTGTCCCTCTGCAACTGGACCGTTGGCTTCCTCATCAGGAGACCAACATCTTTGCGGATCAGAAATAACATTTTGCTGACAATAATGGTGCACCTCAAGGATGTGTGCTTATCCCACTGCTCTACTTTCTATATACCCATGACTTTGTGACTAGACACAGCTCAAGCGTATAAATTTGTTGCTGACAAAAATATTGTTGGCAGAATTTCAGATGGTGACAACAAGGCATCCAGGAGTGAGATAGATCTGCTGATTAAGTCGTATCACAACAACCTTGCACTCCTTTTCAGCAAGACAAAGGAATCGATTGTGGACTTCAGTAAAGGGAATTCAGTTATATACGTATCAGTCCTCATTGAGAGGTCAGCTGTGGAAAGGGAAGGCAGCTTGAAGTTCCAGGTCATCAAAATATCAGAAATTCTATTCTACGTTCAACACATTGATGCAGTAATGAAGAAGGCATCCCAATGGCTCTACATCAGTTGGAGTTTGAGAAGATTTGGTATGTTACCAAAGACTCTTACAAGTTTCTACAGATGAATAATGAGCATTTTGACCATGGATGTCCAGTCCCTATATACTTCTATTGCTCTCTGCTTCTTTTTGGATTCCAGACCTAATCAGTTCCCCTCTACCACCACTCAGCTCCGTCTAGTGGAATTAGTTCTTCCTCTTAATAATTTCTCCTTTGGCTCCTCCCACTTCCTCCAAACTAAAGGTGTAGCTATGGGCACCCGTATGGGTCCTAGCTATGCCTGCCTTTTTGTTGGCTTTGTGGAACGATCTATGTTCCGTGCCTATTCTGGTATCTGTCCCTCACTTCTCCTTCGCTACATCGACGACTGCATTGGCACTGCTTCCTGCACGCATGCTGAGCTCGTTGACTTCATTAACTTCGCCTCCAACTCTCATCATGCCCTCAAGTTTACCTGGTCCATTTCCGACACCTCCCTCCCTTTTCTAGATCTTTCTGTCACTATCTCTGGAGACAGCTTATCCACTGATGTCTACTATAAGCCTACTGACTCTCGCAGCTATCTGGACTATTCCTCTGCTCACCCTGTTTCTTGCAAAAATGCCATCCCCTTCTTGCAATTCCTCCGTCTCCGCCGCATCTGGTCTCAGGATGAGGCTTTTCATTCCAGGACAAGGGAGATGTCTTCCTTTTTTAAAGAAAGGGGCTTCCCTTCCTCCACCATCAACTCTGCTCTCAAATGCATCTCCCCCATTTCACGCACATTTGCTCTCACTCCATCCTCCCACCACCCCACTGGGAATAAGGTTCCCCTGATCCTCACCTACCACCGCACCAGCCTCCGGGTCCAACATATTATTCTCAGTAACTTCCGCCACCTCCAATGGGATCCCACCACTAAGCACATCTTTCCCTCCCACCCCCCCGCTTTCCGCAGGGAACGCTCCCTACGCGACTCCCTTGTCCATTCGTCCTCCCCGTCCCTCCCCACTGATCTCCCTCCTGGCACTTATCCTTGTAAGTGGAACAAGTGCTACATATGCCCTTACACTTCCTCCCTTACCACCATTCAGGGCCCCAGACAGTCCTTCCAGGTGTGAGTCGGCTGGGGTGATATACTGCGTCCGGTGCTCCCGATGTGACCTTCTATATATTGGCAAGACCTGACGCAGACTGGGAGACCGCTTTGCTGAACACCTACGCTCTGTCCGCCAGAGAAAGCAGGATCTCCCAGTGGCCACACATTTTAGTACGAGAGGGCATGACTTAAGGATTGAAGGGCGCCCATTCAGAACAGAAATGCGAAGAAATTTTTTTAGTCAGAGGGTGGTGAATCCATGGAATTTGTTGCCATGGGCAGCAGTGGAGGCCAAGTCATTGGGTGTATTTAAGGCAGAGATTGATAGGTATCTGAGTAGCCAGGGCATCAAAGGTTATGGTGAGAAGGCGGGGAAGTGGGACTAAATAGGAGAATGGATCAGCTCATAAAATGGCGGAGCAGACTGGATGGGCCGAATTGCCTACTTCTGCTCCTTTGTCTTATGGTCTTAATTCCACATCCCATTCCCATTCTGACATGTCTATCCACAGCCTCCTCTACTGTAAAGATGAAGCCACACTCAGTTTGGAGGAACAACACCTTATATTCCATCTGGGTAGCCTCCAACCTGATGGCATGAACATTGACTTCTCTAACTTACGCTAATGTCCCACCTCCTCCTTGTACCCCATCCGTTATTTATTTTTATACACACATTCTTTCTCTCACTCTCCTTTTTCTCCCTCTGACTATACCCCTTGCCAATTCTCTGGGTTCCCCCCCCGTCCCCGTCCCCGTCTTTCTCCCCGAACCTCCTGTCCCATGAGCCTCTCATATCCCCTTTGCCAATCACCTGTCCAGCTCTTGGCTCCATCCCTCCCCCTCCCTCTCCTGTCTTCTCCTATCATTTTGGATCTCCTCCTCCCCCTTGCACTTTCAATTCTCTTACTAACTCTTCCTTCAGTTTGTCCTGATGAAGGGTCTTGGCCTGAAACGTTGACTGTACCTCTTCCTAGAGATGCTGCCTGGCCTGCTGCGCTCACCAGCAACTTTGATTTGTGTTGCTTGAATTTCCAGTATCTGCAGAATTCCTGTTGTGAGCATTTTGACTGGTTGCATTGTTGCATAGTATAGAACCTCCAATGTACAGGATCCTGAGGCTGCAGAGGGCTGTAAATTTAGCCTGCTACTTCACAGGCTCATTCCTCCCCACTATTAAAGATGTCAAGAAGTGGTGCCTCAAAAAGAGAGCATCAATCATTAATGACCCTCACTATCTGGGACATGCCATCTTTGTGTTACTACCATCAGGGAGGTGGTATAAGAGCCTAAAGATACACACTCAGTGCTTTACAAATAGGTTCTTCCCTTCTTCCTCTTTATCATTTCTCTGAACAGTTCATGAACCCATGAACACTACCTTTTCGTTCATCTTTTGCACTATTTATTTCTTTTGTATCCACAAAGGTGATCACACTGATCCTTGGGGAACACTACTGGTAACAGATCTCCAGTAAGAAAGTCTTATATCAGCAAACCAATTATTCATTTAGAGATACAGTGCAGAACAGGCCTTTCTGGCTCAATAACCCATATTGCCCAGTACCTCAGCTATATAATCCTAGCCTAATCATAGGACAGTTTACAATGACCAATTAGCCTACTAGCCAGTATGTCTTTGAATTATGGGAGGAAACTGGAGTATCCAGTATACACATGTGGAAGACCATACAAACTCTCTTAAAAAAGAAGCCACAGTTGAGCTCCAAACTCCGCTCTGAGCTATAATAGTGTTGCGCTAACTGCTACACTGCCATGGATTCCATGAGCCTTAATCATCTAGCATTTGGGACGTTGTTGAATACCTTGACCTAATTAATCATCTTCATCATCTCCTTTTGATTTTGTGAGATTGTGATATTATAGCTATTATAGAAGCTTGGATGAGGCATGCGCAAGGCAAGACTGGCAGCCCAGTGTTCTGGGGTATTTATGCTTCTGGCATGATAAAGTTAGAGATGAGCGCGGATGGGTAGTTGCACCATTGATTAAGTAGAATGTCACAGCAGTACTTAGAGAGGGTGGAACATCTTATCAAAACTGTCGCATTTAGAGGGGTGATCACTTTGGGATTATGCCACAGGTCTCTCAGTGGTCATGGGGAATTAGAGGTGTATATGGAGGCAAATTACAGATGAGTCTGGGAATGATGCATGGATGGCTGGTTCTTCTGTTGTGAAGATCAGGAGGGAAGAAGAGTCCTCAGGAACGACAGCATAATTGTTGGTGACTGTAGAGGCCAGTTCTGGATCTGTTGAGTCTTGTGCTGTAGGGACATGGGAACAGCTGGGATGCAGACGCTTGGGTAGTAGGATCCTTCCTGCGTCTCCTCTTTTCAGCAGTCGCTGTTCTGGATTCCTCAAAATTCTTGGCTGCTCTGTGGATCAACATTCTGCAGCAGTCTCTTGTCACAAGCCAGTTGCTGCCACTTATTGACCTCAATATTTGCCTGAGAGGCTGCTGCTTAAATTGGTCTTTGTACCTCTTATGTGGGGCACCATGATCTCTCTTGCCCTGAGGGAGTTCTCTGTAGAGTACTGCTTTCGGTAACTTGGAGTTGTCCATGTGGCCTGACCAGCGGAGCTGCTTCAGCAGCAAAGTGGCTTCAATGCTTGGAAGTTGAGCCTTCTCGAGGACCTCGTTGTTGGAGGCATGATCCTGCCAGCCAGTGCCCATGATGGAGCGGAGAAAGTGCTCAAGCAACTGGATTTGCTTACAGTACAAGACCCAGGCTTCAGAGCTATATAGTAGTGTTGTGACAACAGTAGTCCTGTACACCTGAATTTTTGTGGACAGATGCAGCTGATGGTTCTGCCACACACATTTCTGGAGGTGCCCAACAGCACTGCTGACTCTGGTGAGTTGATTGTCAACGTCCCTTACTACCGTCACGTTGTTGGAGATGACGCTGCCCAGGTAGGTGAACTGCTCAATTGTGCTGAGAGAGTGGGATGTTGGTGGTGATCCAAGAGGGGACTTCGGATGGAGGATCATTGTTTTCTTCAGACTGACCGTTAACCCAAAAGCTCTTGCACCCCTGGTGAACGGAGTGACTGCAGACTGTAGCGTGTCCACTGTATCTCTGAGAAGAGCACAGTTGTCCACATATAGTAGCTTGAGAATGTGCTCTTGCATCGTTTTTCTTCGGGAGAGAAGGCGGTGGAGTTTGAAGATATTTCTATCAGTGCGGAATTGAATGCAGATGCTCTCCAAGATGGTCTTTTTCGCTTTCCATAGCATCATGCTGAAAAATATGGCAAAGAGCATTGTGCCAAAACACAGCTTTGTTTCACACCAATACTGATAGTGAATGGGTCAGACAGGTCACCATTGTGATTAATTTGGCCCTCATGGAGCTGCTGCAGGATGGTGAAGAATTTTGGAGGCCAGCCAAGCTTCCAGAGACCTTTGTGGCTGACTGTATCAAAGGCCTTCGTCAGGTCAACAAACACTGTGTACAGTCCCATGTTCTGTTCACGAGACTTCTGTATCTGACACAGGATGAAGGTCATGTTGGACGTGCCTCTGTTCGCTTTGAATCTGCACTGACTCTTTGTGAGGTTGCCTTCGGCAATGGTGAGATGATTCTGTCCAAGAGAATTCTGGTGAGTATCTTCTCAGCGGTGGACAGTAGGCGAGACAATTACAGCATCATGTACGTCATTTGGGATGGAACCTTTCTGCCAACAAGAGTGTGAATAGGTTTGTGCGTTCATTCAGGAGAATGTCTCCACCCATTTTGTACACTTCTGCTGTGATCCCATCAAAGCCTAGGGCTTTATTGCAATTCAGCTTGGAAATAGTGGCTTGACCTTGTCCAGAGTTGGCGGGCCATGAAGCTTAAGCCTGATCTCATGCTGGGAGATCATTTCAACTGATGCTTCTTTTACTTAATTATCTGTGAAAAGGCTCTTGTATTGCCTCATGATGGCTTCCTTGTCTGTCAGCAAGAGAATATAGAGCAAGACATTTGAAATCAATGGTAAGGATCTACAATTGACTGAATGTCCATTGGAGAATATTGTAGCACAGAGGGACCTAGCTGTACAAGTGCATGGTTCCCTAAAAGTGGTGTTGCAGGTAGATAGGGTGGTGAAGAAGGCTTTTGACATGCTGGCCTTCATCAGTTATGTTGCTGAGTATAAAGGTTGGGATAGTTTGTGACTTTTGCAGAAGGCATTAGCGAGGCTGCATTTGGAATATTTGGTTTTAATTGTCATGCTATGGGAAAGATACCCGTTAAACTGGAAAGAGTGCAAGAGATTTACAAGGATGTCACTGCAACTTGAAGGACTGAGTTGTGGAGAGAGGTTGAACTGTTATTTTTTCATTGGAGCATTGGAGAATGAGAGGTGGTGTTTTTGAAATGTATAGAAAATGAAAGGCATAGATAAAGTCGATGTGCAGTCCAAGGGTTGGGAAATTAAGAACTAAAGGGCATAGATTTGAGGTGAGAGGGGAAAAATTTAATAAGAACCCTAACCCAACTTTTTCTTTCAGAAGGTGATGCGTATATGGAATGAGCTGCTAGAGGAAGTGGTTGAGGCAGATACATTAAAAGATGCTTGAGCTGGCACATGGATAGGTAAGGACTGGGTGGATATGGGCTAAATAAGGACAATTGGGACTAGCCTAGATGGGAGTCTTGGTTGGAATGGAGGAGTCCATTTCTATGCAGTATGACTTTGATTCTTTAAGGCATGTAGGAATACACAAAGAAGACCAAATAGACCAGTGAGCTATCCCTGACAGATAAGTTAAAGAAGAAATCTATATTCTGTAGGTATATTAATAGCAAAAGGATAGTTAATATAAGAGTAAGTCTCCTTATGGATTGGTGTAGTGGCATGTGTGGAAACACAGAATATGGGTGAGGTCTTATTAATACTCATCCATGCTTAGTGTGGAAAAAGACATGGAAGAAAGTGATTTCAGGGGAAGGAATCGTGATATCCTGAAGCAGTTCAACAGGGGATGTTGGAGATTAGGAGAGAGGAGGAGATGTTGGATGTCTTGAAAAATATAAAGTTCTGCGTCCTGACTAGGCACAACCTGGGATGCCATGGAAAGCAAGGGAGGACAGCGCTGTTCCCTTGGCAATTTCTTTTTTTTTGTGTTTTCATTAGCTGCAGGTCATGTACCAGAAATCTGGAGGTGAGCTAATGTTATGGCTTTAAGAAGGCCAGCAGAGATAAGCCAGGGAACTGTAGGCCAGTGAACCTTCGATGGCAATAGGGACTCTAATGGACAGGATCAGTACAAAGGCAAGGAATGATTAGAATTAGTCAGCATGACTTGTGCATGGGAAATTATATTCATGAATGTGATCAGGCTTTTTGAGGAGATTCCCAAAAGAGTTGATGAGGGCAGAATGGTGAAAATTGTCCTCATGGACCTTGTAAAAGAAGGCTTTTACAAAATTATGCGTGGTAGCTAGACTGAGAAGGGTGGAATACGTGGGATCTAAGTTTCTTCACATATAAGAGTAGAAGAGAGGCAAGTGTAGTTAATCGGACTGCTGGAAATTGAAGCTGGAAAGGTAGAAATGGGGGACAAAGAAATAGATGAAATAAGTATTTTGCATCAGTCTTCAGTTCAAGAAGCTCAGGGGGAAGAAATGAGCGCAGTTGCTATTACTTGGAAAAGGTGCTCGGGAAACCAAAAGGTCTGAAGGTACAGTGCGTAAATCACCTGGACTATACCCCAGGGTTCTGAAAGAGGTAGCTAAAGAGATTGTGAAGGTATTAGTAATGATCATTCAAGAATCACTAGATTCTGGAATGGTTCTGGAGGAGTGGAAATTGAAAATGTCACTCCACTTTGCAAGAAGGGAAATTATAGACCAGTTAGTCTGACCTCAGTGGTTGGAAAGATGTTGGAGTTATTTGTTAAGGATGAGTTTTCAGGGTATTTGGAGGCATGTGATAAAATAGGCTGTAGTCAGCATGGTTTCCTTGAGGTGATCTCTTCAGATACCTGATGATACCATAGCATTTGACCAGAGGCAGATAGCGTCAGGTGGTGCCCAGCCTTCACAGAGTGCTTCAACTCTTAACCACTACACTCTTCACTTAGTGGGTCAGCGGTGTTGGCCAAGTCACTGCCCATCTGCTCCTGGCCTCCAGCTCAACTCCTCTTGTCTGCTCCATATGCAGCAAGAAGCCCTTTCTGTTTCCTCCCTTATCCTGTGAGCTGCTTGCTTTTTGCTCTTTTCATCAAGGCCTAGTGCATACAGCAACCTCAATGCTGACCTTGCTGGGAACCCTCTACAGCTGATCTCCATGAGAAATAGCTACATTGGCCACCCTTTGTCCCTACACACCTGGACTAATGACTGGTACTTCAGGGCCTTCCCTTGTGAATCTTGTGACAAATCTGTTGGTATTCTTTGAAGAAGACCTTTGACAAAGTGCTGCTTATGAGGCTGCTTAACAAACTTAACACCCATGGTATTATAGGAAGGACACTAGCATGGATAAAACATTGGCTGATTGGCAGGAGGCAAAGAATGGGAATAAAGGGAGCCTTTTCTGGTTGGCTGATGGTGAATAGTGGTGTTCCACAGGGTTCTATGTTGGAAGTGCTTGTTTTTGCTGTATGTCAATGATTTGATGGCTTTGTGGCCAAGTTTGTGGATGATCCAAGGATAGTTGGAGAGGCAGATAGTGTTGAAGAAGCAGGGAAGTTGCAGAGGATTTAGACAGATTGGGAGAATGAACAAAGAAGTGGCAGGTGGAATACAGTGTTGGGAAGTGTTTGGTCATTCACTTTGGTAGAAGGAATAAAAATATAAACTATTTTGTAAATGGGAAGAAATTTTAAATAAACAAGGTGTAAAGGGACTTGGGAGTTTTGTGCAGGATTTTCTAAAGGTTCATTTGCAGATTGAGTCAGTGTTGAGAAAGACATGCAATATTTGCATTCATTTAGAGAAGAGTAGAATATAAAAGCAAAGATGTAATCTTGAGGCTTTATAAGGCACTTATAAGGCACTTGTAAGGCCTCATTTGGAGTATTGTGAGCAGTTTTTGGCTCCTTATCTAAGCAAGGATGTACTGACATTGGAGGGTGTTCCAAGGAGGTTCATGAGAATGATTCTGGGAATGAAAGGGTTACTATATGAGGAACAATTGATGTCTCCGGGCTTGTACACACTGGAGTTCATAAGAATGAGGGGGGAGATCTCACTGAAACCCATCAAGTGTTAGAAGACCTAAATACGGTGGATGTGGAGAGGGTATTTCCTGTGGTGGGGGACATCTATTCAGAATGGAGATGAAGATGAATTTCTTTCGGCAGAGAGTGGTGAATCTGTGGAATTTGATGTCACAGGTGGCTGTGGAGGCCAAGTCACTGGGTATATTTAAGGGAGAAGTTGATGGATTCTTGATTAGTCAGGGCATGAAGAGTTACGGGAGAAGGCAGGAGACTGGGGCTGAAAGGGAAATGAATCAGCCATGATAAAACAATGGAGCAAATTCTGGGCCAAATGGCCTAATTCTGCTCCTGTATCTTATGATCTAAGGTAAGCTGGCAACCTGGATCCAAAATAGGCTTGGTGATAGGAGGCAGAGGATAGTGGTGGTAGTTGTAGAGTGTTCATTTTTTGATCAAAAGTGTTTGTTTATAGTGTGCTATGAGGATTGATGCTAGGACTTTGAACATTTCTGTATTTTAATGCCTTCGTTGTGAAAGTAGAAGATATGGAGTCATGGAGTTGTATAGCATAGAAACAGGCCTCTCAATCCAACATATCTATGTTGATCATCATACCTTTCCATTATAATTTCATTTGCATGCATTAATTTCATAGCACTCCATACCCTGCTCATTCAAGAACTTGTCTGGATGATATTTAAATTTTGATACTCTTCCTGCCTTCATACCTCCTTCCAGACGGCAACATTTTTCAGTATATATAGATTATGTTTTACAGCATAGAATCAGGGCCCTTGGTCTAAGTTGTCCATGTTAACCAAGGTGCCTGCATACTCTAATTCCATTTGCCTGCAATTGGGAAGAGAAGTGAGTGCAGTTACTACTACAAGGGAAAAGGTGCTCAAAAAGCTGAAAGACTTAAGCGTATATATGGGAGTCCTTGTGCCGAACATTGGAAAGGTTAACTTGCAGGTTGAGGCGATGATGAGGAAGGCAAATGCAATGTTAGCATTGATTTCAAGAGGTCTAGAATACTTGAGCAGGGATGTGATGCTGAGGCTTTAAAGGCACTGGTGAGGCCTCACCTTGAGTATTGTGAACAGTTTTGGACTCCTCATGTAAGAAAAGACATTTTGACATTGGAGAGGGTTCAGAGGAGGTTAACAAGGATGTTTCCGGGAATGAAAGGGTCCGCAGTACGAAAAAGGTTGGGGACCCCTGTTTTGCTGGAAATTTAGAACAGGGGTCCCCAACCGTTTTCGTACTGCGGACCGGTTTCATATTGACGATATTCTTGCGGACCGGCCGACCGGTGGAGGGGGGAGGGGGGGTGTAGGGTTGCCAACGTACAAGAGTAGCAGTCAAATACGTTGGATTTACTCCGAGAAAGACTACAATGATCATGAAGCCTTGCGCAGGCATTCACGTGCTGATTTCTTAAAAATTGTTTTTGCCGATTCTGTTGGTGGCGGCGGTGGTGTGTGTTAATCACGACCGGAATATAGGTGATAAGTGGCTAATACACTCAATTTCGTTTCTAAAAGGGTTTACCTAACGAATTTAATATTAAACACACAGCGCATATTTTCTTCGCATGAATATAGCAATAAGACAATTATCAGGGGAGGACAGCGGAGCTTGAAGTGTTGAACGAACTTCCAGCAGAAGTGGTAGAGGCAGGTTCGATATTATCATTTAAAGAAAAATTGGATGGGTATATGGACAAGAAAGGAATGGAGGGTTATGGGCTGAGTGCAGGTCGGTGGGACTAGGTAGTGTTCGGCATGGACTAGAAGGGGTGAGATCGCCTGTTTCCATGCAGTAATTGTTACATGGTTATATAAGTCACTTATAATAGCATCATAACATTTTAAGTAACGTTTGGATATCAAACACACAGCGCATATTTTCCTCGTATGAACATATAAAATCATTGCAATGCACCAATATCGCTAAATCAGTGGGAGCCCTGGGCTTATTTTCCTGCAACAAGACGGTCCTATCGAGGGGTGATGGGAGACAGCGATACTTGAAGGGGGTTCCTTATGTCTAGTCTATTCCGCAATTTAGTTTTCGTTGCATTCATTGCAGAGATATGTTGGAAATGGAAGCAACGTTTTCAGTGCCTTCCTGACTATCTCAGGATATTTAGCCTTGACTTTGATCCGGAATGCCGGCAGAGATGTTATGACAAACATACTTTTCAGCCCGCTATCATTTGCAAGCTCATGGAGTTGGTCTCCTTCCCGCGCTGACATGGATGACGCGCGGGTAATGACCTCGCGTGCATTCAAACTGAACAGGGAATGAGGAAAGGTGCAGCTGACTCCTATCGCCAAATCATATCGTTTCCTCGCGGCCCAGTAGCGCATGCCTTGCGGCCTGGTGGTTGGGGACCGCTGATTTAGAAAGATGGGGGGTGGGGATCTCATTGAAACCTTTCAAATGATGAAGGGTCTCAACAGATTAGATGTGGAAAGGATGTTTCTCATGGTGGGGGAGTCCAGGATAAAGGGGCAAAGCCTCAGGATAGAGGGGTGTCCATTTAAAACAGATGTGGAGAAATTTTTTTAGCTGGGTGGTGAATTTGTAGAATTTATTCCCATGCGATGCTGGGGAGGCCAAGTCGTTGCTGTGTTTAAGGCAGAGCGTGATAGGTTTTTAATGGACATGGCATCAAAGGTTATGGGGAGAAGGCTGTTGAGTAGGGCTGTGGAGGGAAGGAAAAAAGGATTCAGCCATGATTGAATGGCGATGCAGACTCGATGGGCCAAATGGCCTAATTCTACTCCTGTGTCTTATGGTCACATTCCTCTAATCCTTTCACATCTATGCATTTGTCCAAATGTTTATCAAATATTATAGTTTACCTGCTTCTACCACTTCCTGAAGCAGCTTGTTCAATATGCCTACTACCTTCTGTTTTTAAAAACTCACCCCATATGTCCCTTTAAATTTACATCCTCTCCCCTAAATCTATGCCATTTGGCCCATCGAGTCTTCTCCACCATTTCATCATGGCTGATCCAATTTTCCTCTCAGACCCAATCTCCTGCCTTCTCCCCATTTCATGCCCCGACCAATCAGAAATATATCAACCTCTGTCTTTGCTCATTCAACTGACCCAGATGTGAGGTTGGATTGCTCTGGGCACCGACCTGATTTGAAAAGCAGTTTTTGACTGGGTGGCGAAATCTGGGCCCCAGAGCGAGTCACTGGGTGACGTCAACTAAGCCCGGAGCCTTTTGCAGCAGCATTGCCCAGGTCCTAGTGTGAGGTACAATATGCTGTTTGGACAACTTAAATGCTGATTTTGCTCAATCTCTGTGATTTTGACCCCTCTCTCCAGAGTGTGGAGCCTTTTGCTCTTCCATTGTTGCACCAATTTAAAATGCAGCCCAGATAGACCAAAAATACAGGGTGTTGGGATGAAAGCTTGATAGTCATCTCCATGATGCCAAGGCTACGAAGACTGCCCTGCCTACTGTTCTCGGTGCCTGCTAATATGAACTGGAAAGCAAGGCTTTGGGCCTACGGGTTTAGATCTGGCAATCTGAGATTTTTGGTTCTTTTTGTTGTCATTCAGTTCAATTATTTGCATTATTTTTATTTTTAATTTTTTTTGCTATCTCTTGTTTGTTGGTCTTTTATTTTTATTTTTTTCTTCAACTTGGTTCTCTCAGGTTTCTTGCTTTGTGGCTACCGTTGAGCAAGCAAATCTCAAGGTTGTATAATTTATGCATTCTTTGATATTAAATTAATTTGAATCTTAATTATACATATAACAGCCTCCACGGCTGCTTGTAGCAAAAAATTCCACAGATTCACCATTCTCTGGCTAAAGAAATTCCTCCTCATCTCCATTCTAAAGGGATACCCCTCTATTCTGAGGTTGTGTCCTCTGGTCTTAGACTCAGCCACCATAGGAAACATCCTCTTTACATCCACTCCATCAAAGCCTTTCACCATTCAGTGACGTCAGCCCTTATTCTGGTGAATACAGGTACAGAGCCATCAAACACTCTACATATGACAAGCATAGAAACATAGAAAATAGGTGCAGGAGTAGGCCATTCGGCCCTTCGAGCCTGCACCGCCATTCAGTATGATCATGGCTGATCATCCAACTCAGAACCCTCCATACCCGCTGATCCCTTTAGCCACAAGGGCCATATCTAACCCCCTCTTAAATATAGCCAATGAACTGGCCTCAACTGTTTCCTGTGGCAGAGCATTCCACAGATTCACCACTCTCTGTGTGAAGAAGTTTTTTCCTAATCTCAGTCCTAAAAGGCTTCCCCTTTATCCTCAAACTGTGATCCCTCGTTCTGGACTTCCCCAACATCGGGAACAATCTTCTTGCATCTAGCCTGTCCAATCCCTTTAGGATTTTATATGTTTCAATAAGATCCCCCCTCAATCTTCTAAATTCCAACGAGTATAAGCCTAGTTCATCCAGTCTTTCATCATATGAAAGTCCTGCCATCCCAGGAATCAATCTGGTAAACCTTTGTACTTCCTCTATGGCAAGGATGTCTTTCCTCAGATTAGGGGACCAAAACTGCACACAATACTCCAGGTGTGGTCTCACCAAGGCCTTGTACAACTGCAGTAGTACCTCCCTGCTCCTGTACTGGAATCCTCTTGCTATGAATGCCAGTATACCATTCGCCTTTTTCACCGCCTGCTGTACCTGCATGCCCACTTTCAATGACTGGTGTATAATGACACCCAGGTCTCGTTGCACCTCCCCTTTTCCTAATCGGCCACCATTCAAATAATAATCTGTTTTCCTGTTCTTGCCGCCAAAGTGGATAACCTCACATTTATCCACATTAAATTGCATCTGCCATGAATTTGCCCACTCACCTAACCTATCCAAGTCACCCTGCATCCTCCTCACAGCTACCACTGCCGCCCAGCTTCGTGTCATCCGCAAACTTGGAGATGCTGCATTTAATTTCTTCATCCAAGTCATTAATATATATTGTAAACAACTGGGGCCCCAGCACTGAGCCTTGCGGTACCCCACTAGTCACTCTCTGCCATTCTGAAAAGGTCCCGTTTATTCCCACTCTTTGCTTCCTGTCTGCTAACCAATTCCCTATCCACATCAATACCATACCCCCAATACCGTGTGCTTTAAGTTTGCACACTAATCTCCTGTGTGGGACCTTGTCAATAGCCTTTTGAAAATCCAAATATATCACATCCACTGGTTCTCCCCTATCCACGCTACTAGTTACATCCTCAAAAAAAATTCTGAGATTCATCAGACATGATTTTCCTTTCACAAATCCATGCTGACTTTGTCCGATGATTTCACCGCTTTCCAAATGTGCTGTTATCACAACTTTGATAACTGACTCCAGCATTTCCCCGACCACCGATGTTAGGCCAACCGGTCTATAATTCCCCGGTTTCTCTCTCCCTCCTTTTTTGAAAAGCGGGGTTGCATTAGTCACCCTCCAATCCTCAGGAACTAGTCCAGAATCTAAAGAGTGTTGAAAAGTTATCACTAATGCATTCATTATTTCTTGGGCTACTTCCTTCAGCACTCTGGGATGCAGACCATCTGGCCCTGGGGATTTATCTGCCTTTAATCCCTTCAATTTACCTAACACCACTTCCCTACTGACATGTATTTCCCTCAGTTCCTCCATCTCACTGGGCCCTCTGTCCCCTACTATTTCCAGAGGATTATTTATGTCCTCCTTAGTGAAGACAAAACCAAAGTAGTTATTCAATTCGTCTGCCACATCCTTGCTCCCCATAATCAATTCACCTGTTTATGTCTGTAGGGGACCTACATTTGGCTTCACCAAACTTTTTCTTTTCACATATCTATAAAAGCTTTTACAGTCAGTTTTTATGTTCCCTGCCATTTTACTCTCATAATCTTTTTTCCCTTTCCTAATTAAGCCCTTCGTCCTCCTCTGCTGGACTCTGAATTTCTCCCTGTCCTCAGGTGAGCCACTTTTTCTGGCTAATTTGTATGCTTCTTCTTTGGAATTGATACTATCCCTAATTTCCCTTGTCAGCCACGGGTGCACCACCTTCCCTGATTTATTCTTTTGCCAAACTGGGATGAACAATTGTTGTAGTTCATCCATGCGATCTTTAAATGCTTGCCATTGCATATCCACTGTCAACCATTCAATCCTGGAATCATTTTCGTGAACTTCCTTTGAACCCTCTCCTAAGGAGCCCAAAACTACTCACAATACTCCAAGTGAGAGTGCTAGCATCACTTTTGCCTTCCTCATCTCAGACTCAACCTGCAAATTAACATTTAGGGACTCCTCCACGAGCACTTCCAAGTCCCTTTGCACCTCACCATATTGTATTTTCTCTCCATTTAGAAAATAGTCGGCCCATTCATTTGTTTACAAATAGTGCATGACCATACACTTCCTGACACTATATTCCATCTGCTTCTTCTTTGTCCATTCTCCTAAGTCGTCTAAGTCATTCTGTAGCCTCTCTACTTCCTCAAAACTACCTGCCCCTCCACCTACCTTCATAGCATCTGCACTCTTTGCTACAAAGCCAGAAATTCCATCATCCAAATCATGGACATATAACGTAAAGATAATTGGTCCCATTAGTCAATGGCAGCCAACCAGAAATGGCTCCCTTTATTCCCACTCTTTGCCTCCTGCTAATGAACCACTGCTTTATCAATGCTGGAATCTTTTCTGTAATACCATGAACTCGTAGCTTATTAAACAGCCTCGTGTGTCTGAAAATCCAAGTACACAACATGAAATGATACTCCTTTGTCTATCCCATTTGTTATTTCTTCAAAGAATTTCAACAGATTTGTTAGACGAGATTTTTCCTTCAGGAAACCATGCTGATACCAGCCTATTTTACCATGTGCCTCTAAGTACCCTAAATCCTCATCGTTAATAATTGACTCCAATGTATTCCCAACCATTGGGGTCAGACTATCTGGCCTATAGTTTCCTTTCTACTGCTTTCTTCCTCCTTGAAGAGTGGAGCGACACTTGCGATTTCTAGTATTCCAGAATCTAGTGATTCTTGAAAGGTCATTACAAATGCCTCCACAATCTCTTCAGCCACCTCCTTCAGAACCCACGGGGATACACCATCTAGTCTAGTCAGTTTCCCAAAAACCTTCTCTCTAGTAATGTTAGTTCCAAAGTTCCTGACTCCTGACACCTGGAACTTCCTCCATAACTGCTAGTGTCTTCCACAGTGAAGACGAATGCAAAATACCTAATCAGTTTGTCTGTCATTTCCTTGTCCATAAGACATAAGTAAACCCCCTTCTTGTAGTATTTATCATGCTCTTGTTGAGTAAGGTATTGAATTTCTTTCACGTGTGATTAAACATAGAGGAAAGCGAATTTAGTTGCTCAGCAATAGATTGACAATCAGTATGTTTTGTTGCCCATGAGATTCCAAAAATGCAGTCAAGACTGACTACTACTCAGGCTGCTCCTCCAGATTTTTCTGTTGGTTTTTCTCTCCAGTTGGTGGGACAGATCATGCTTATGATGACGATGGGGTTGTTGAGGGTATTGGAGGTGAAGAATGATAGTTTTGAGTATAATTGTAGGTTGTTTGACAGTTTGTGGCATGAATCCCTCAGTTTTTGTACAAGCTCATAAGTGCGTATGAGGTGAAATTTGCAGTACTTATTGTGACTTTTGTCTTAATCAATTCGAATGCGTTGTAATTTGTCTGGTTTGATTCTGGCATTGTTTGTAATAATTGACTGTAATTGAGTAGCATACTAGATAACTAGATATCTGTTAATAGTAAAACATGTTGTTATGGATCTTATGCAATCCACATTGAGTAGCATGCAGACAATTATTTAAGGATATAAACATTATATTTGTTCAAGACCAGACTGTCCTATTGGATTTGTCACAAACTCTTTGAAAAGATGGTGCTGGTGAACCACGGCGATGTTCTGTGGGCTGCAGACAATACTTCTAAATATACCTCTTTGGTCACGAAGCTTTTTTTCGAGAGGAATAGAATTTCAAAGCAAGGATGTAATGCTGAGGCTTTATAAGGCAGTGCTGAAGCCTCACTTGGGGTATTGTGCACAGTTCTGTGCTCCTTATCTAAGAAAGGATGTGCTGACATTGGAGAGGGTTTGGTGGAGGTTCATGAGAATCATTCTGGAATGAAAGGGTTGATGTATCAGGAGGATTTGATGGCTCTGGTCCTGTACACTCTGGGATTTAGAAGAAAGAGGGGGCTTTTTATTGAAACCTGTCGAATGTTGAAAGGTTTAGATAGAGTGGATGTGGAGAAGGTGTTTCCTGTAGTGAGGGAGCCTAGGACCAGAGGACACAGCCGCAGAATGGAAGGATGTCCATTTAGAACAGAGATGAGGAGGTATTTCTTTAGCCAGGAGGTGGTAAATCTGTGGAAATCGTTGCCACAGGCTGCCGTGAATGCCAGGTCATTGGATGTATTTAAGTTTGAGGTTGATAGATCCTTGATTAGACAGGGTGTGAAAGGTTATGGGAAGAAGCTACAGCTTATTAGGGAAAGTGAGCAGGAGATAGATAGGGGCTACAAGGAGTTGGTCACCCCAAGACTGCAGGAGTTAGATAAATGGGTGACAGTCAGGGAAGGGAGGAGCTCAGATAGTAGAGAGCATCCCTGTGATCATCCCCTCAGTAATCATTACCTTGTTTTGGATGCTGTTGAGGGGGTGAACTAACATAGGATGACCACAGTGTTCGGGTCTCTGGCACTGAGCTTGGTTCCATGGTGCAGAAGGGAGCAAAGAAAATGAGGAATGCGGTAGTCATAGGAGATTCCATAGTGAAGGGAACAGACAGGAGGTTCTGTCAGCCTGATGGAGATAACTGGGAGGTGTGTTACCTCCGAGGTGCCAGTACGGAGTGATAGGGCTGAGGTGGGAAAACAGAAATAAAGATAGCGTGCAACAGAGATGATAGAAAGGACAGGCAGGAGATGAGGCATAATCACAGCCAGTGGGATGACTTAAAGGACACTAGAAGTGTGGTGCAGTTAAAACAGAAGGCAACAAATACTGGACTGAAAATGTTATATATGTATGCACTCAGCATAAGAAATAAAATGGACGATCTTGAAATTCATTTACAAATTGGCAAGTATGACGTTGTGGCCATCTCTGAAACTTGGCTAAAGGATAGCTGCCACTGGGAGCTGAACGTCCAGGGATATACATTGTATCAGAAAGGTAGGTTAGTCGACAGAGGGGGTGGTGTGGCCCTGTGTATAAGAAATAATATTAAATCATTAGAAAGGGATGACATAGGATCGGAACTTGTAGAGACTCTATGGGTTGAGGTAAGAAACGGCAAGGGTAAAAGGACCCTAATGGCAGTTGTATACAAGCCTCCAAACAGCAGCCGGGATGTGAATTACAAATTACAGCAGGAGGTAGAAAATGCGTGTCAGATGGGCAATGTCATAATAATCGTTGGGGATTTTAATACAAAAGTGAATTGGGGAAGCCCGGCCAGTACGGAGCTCAAGAGAGAGAAGTTGTAGAATGTCTAGAAGATGGCTTTTTAAATCAGCTTGTTGTTGATCCCACTAGGAGATCGGCTGTGCTGAATTGGGTGTTGTGCAATGATCCAGAGGTGAAAAGAGAACTTAAGATTAAGGAACCCTTAGGGAACAATGATCACAATATGATCGAGTTCACTGAAATTTGAGAAGGAGAAACTAAATTCCAATGTGTCGGTATTTCAGTGGAATAAAAGCAATTACAATGACATGAGAGGGGGACTGGCCAAGGCTGACTGGAAAGGGACACTAACATGAAGGACAGTGGAGCAGCAACGGCTGGAGTTTCTGTGAAAAATGAGGGAAGTGCAAAACAAATGTATTCCAAATTAGAAGAAATTTCCGAATGGAAGGACACTATTGTGGCCTACAAGTGAAGTCAGAACCAAAGTAAAAGCAAATGAGAGGGCATACAATGAAGTCAAAGCTAGTGGCAAGCTAGAGGATTAGGAAGCTTTTAAAAACTTTCAGAGGGAAACGAAGAAGGCCATTAGGAAGGAAAAGATGGATTTTGAAAGGAAGCTGGTGATTAATATCATAGAAAATACTAAAAGC